>NC_090446.1:486554887-487179887 GCF_031143425.1 Pleurodeles waltl
TGTCGGATGATGTGCCATGATTGGACAATTAATTCACTTTGGACATTAATTTGTTGTTTACAGTTAGCTGGAGTAGCAGAGATCCCTTGGACTTTAAGAGGTATAGACCTCTTTGTCCTTGCCATGCACTTCCCAAATGCTTGTTGAGAGGACTTAGATTTTCTTTGACCCATGACAATACCCTTGACTGAGCTTCTGAGATGCTGGCACTTTCCCTTTTTACTTGTCTTTTTCCAACCTCATTTAGCTTCATTTTGCCCCAGATGTCATTTTTCCAGCTTCTTTTTGTCCTTTATTTCCTTTTTCCCTTTTGCACCCATATTTTTTAGCCCAGCACATGTAAACCGTTCACTTGCTGTGTTTTGAGGGCTCCTCGTTGCATATCTAGCTATTTAGAGCTGGTTAGCATTTTTTTCGGAGCACCAGATCTTGCTTTTATTGTTCTGTATTGTTTTCATTGAGTGCTTAGTTAGTCTCATGTTGATCAGACTTTGATTCTAGCAACATTTTGGTCACCCGATACTGATATTGTATCTTTATAGCCTGGTTTTGAGAATTCTTTACATTAATCTGAGTGTACATTTGTAATAAAACCCTTTACTGTATTTCCTATTTGGGTTTTCATTGTGTGGCCAAATTTGGTCATACTGCAAATTAAATGTTGATTGACAGTCATGCTAACCGCTCTTACCCCCTGATAGGGTGAAAATATTTCTTGACCCCGTTTAGAGTTTTAGACAGGGAAAACACATGCAGCAAGGTTGATACAGGAAACTTATGAAAGAACCTAGAGAAGGAAACCCAGCAAGATCCCAAAGAGATGGAAACCTTGCCAGGGAATCACTGCAAGGACCGAGAGAGAGGGAGACCCTATAAGAACCTAGAGTAATGGGACCTGGATAAGATCCTAGACAAAGAGAAACCATGTGAGATAACCCTGCAAGGACTGAGATGGGGAAGCCCTGCACTAACGTACAGGAAGGAGGTGTGACAGGATACTTCATGGAGGCACGTAGTAAAAGAGCCAGGAAGGAAGAAAGAAAAAAGAGCATGAGAGTAAGAGTAAAATAAATAAACATGAAAGAATAGTGGAACGGAAAAAGAGAAAACTGAATTGGGCCAAAGACAGAATGGCAGCAGTTACCACTGGTACGTGGTGGGCACTGATTGCTTCTTATGCACATCCTGGAATCAAGCGGGTATCCCTTGCACTTGTTGATTAGCATCTTGTAACTCTGATGCACAGGAATGTGTAGTGGCGCTGGAAGTAGGGCTGCGCCCCAGATAACCTTGGATTTAATTTTGAAAATTAACAAGAAAGAGACTTTGCTCTTTTGTGTTGTAGCAATTTATGCTGTTTCAAAGACAGCTTTTCACATCTCAGATGGCATCTTTTAACACATTGTTTACTTTTCATTTTTCTGACTCAAAAGCGAAGCCATTTTTTAACATGACCCTATGAGCACTGCAGTACAAGAGTGTTAAAGTGGAAGGCTTTAATAAGCCAATGTTTTATAGCACTGGTGTAAATAAAACTATCTGTGTTTTTTTCACCAACAAATTCTACCAGGTTTAATCTGACAAAGTTTGTGCTAGGAAAAAGTGTGTGTTTTTTTTCGCACAAGTCAGAGTCCTGATCTAAAAGCAAATTCAAGACAGTAACCAACATTCCACATTTTAATCTTGTAATTATTATCATGTGCTCCCAGATGCTTTATTGAATTTCACACTACCCACCCTCTGCCCACACACACACACACACACACAATGGGAATCCCTCATTAGCTACACTTGCTATTTAAATAGCATTTGAATGTTTTATAACCCCTATGAATTTAGCACATTGAGTTGCTGGCCAGCACCCCCACTCAAAATCATTCCAACACCATTGGGAATGTGAATCACGTTCGATCCAAATAACTTTTGGGACAAAATGAATCGCTTTTCTTTGCAAATCAAAATGCTTTTCCGGAGAACTTGAGCTTATTTAACCAAAACGAAAGCTGGCATTTGAGATCAACATGTGTGTTTTTTCAGAAGAACACAAGCTGATATGTGGGGACAAACATTTTGACAAACATTTTGTGAGTCAATGTTTTATTTTAAGTAGACATTTTAGCACTTTTTCTTGGTGACATGGATACATAGTGCCTGTAAAACCACAATAACTTATGGATACATCTGATGTCTGTGGCAGTGCTATTTCTGAACTTATTAGAACAGTCTAATTTGAGGGAAAGCCCTGCCATCTACTGACTCAGAGTATGTGATCTATGTAAGCTTTCATTTCCCTATTCTGAACCCTCCAAATAAATACTCAGTCATAATATAAGCGTGCAAAACTACGTAGTAGTGGCAAGATGAGAACGCTAAAGGAGGTGGAATGTAGAAATGAGAAAGGATGATAAATACAGCTTGAAATATGTCAGAAGGGTACAGTAAATCTCACTGTCGGCTACTGCCAGGAAGGGCTAATGAGGCAGCGAGCAGTCATAGTTGGGTTGGGGGGGATAATATTTAAATAAATAGACTTACCTGTTGCCTCCGCTCCGCCGCTCCCACCGCCTCGGTGCTAGCCCTGCTCCTTTCCCCACCCAATCCAGATGCTTCTCTCATGCTGTTATACAGCATGAGAGAAGCGACAGGATTGGCTTGAGCAGGATGAATGGACAGCTGGGGTGAAGATTTCTAAGTGCGCATGTCACTTTGGCCGTCCAGCCAAACTGCAAAGCACACTTAGAGTGCAACACTACTCCTTCTCCCTCTGACGCAGAGGGTGCTGACCTCACCCCAGACTCAGTGGGAAAAAAGATGATAGTAAGTTATCATTTTGTTTTTCTGTTGCCTTTGAAGCAGTGGAGCGATGCTCCTCCGGCATAACGGTGGGGCCGCTCCTGGTAAAACTGTATGGCCACACTTGTTTAAATGTGTGTTAAACGTATGCATTTTTAGTGGAATTGAAATCTTTGATGAGTAGCCTTGCCAAGCACACCATTATGGTACTGGAATATTTAATGATTGCCTCTGTGCATACAACCTTTGGTTTGTATTGTAAAGTTACTTGAAAATCGTGTTTTAAATTAGGGATATACAACATTTATGGTTTGCTTTTGTGTAATAACATGACATTTTGTCAAAACTATGCATAATGTCAGTCAGTCATTTTGTGCTATATTTTAGTGAAATGTGTTCTTCTGTTAATTTTTGATGTGAGGATGCATTTTGCACAGAAAAAAATACTAGACAGCACCCACATTTAGGCCCATATTTATGGGCTTTTGACGCAGGGCAGCACAGCAAGTCACCTTGCTACACTGCCCTTCATCAAAAGGAAAGGGCAGGAATGTGCAGGCACGCATCTATGGCATATGGCACGTTCCTGTCCTTTCCCATTGCTCAGGTGCCATTTTGGAAGCCAGTGCCAATGTAGGCACCCTTGCACCATGGTGTAAGGGTGACTGCACGGTCGGCAGGATTGTTTTTTGTTCAGGACGGTGTCCCTTCCTGCACAAAAACAATCCCTGGGGGGCTTTTTTCTCTTTCTATGTGTGATACTTCACCTTTTTGTGCTTCCCCTGGGGAGACGTAAGGTCTTGTAAATCTGGGGATGCATCAGACTCCATGGGTGTTGCATGAGAACACCAACCGCAACATCCAGGGGGTGCCTCCCTTGCAGAGTAAGGCAACACAGCGATTCGCACTGCCTTGCCTTACTCCATATCTATGAGGCCATTCAAAGCCATGCAAAGTGACTTTGTGTGCCCTTATAGATATGATTTAAAGGTTTGTGCTGCCGTTGCATCACCAAAAGTGAGGCAACAGTAGGACCAAGGGCTTCTAACTATTCCCCTTATTTCTCTATTCCTGTCTCCCCCATGGAAACAGTTTTGTGCTCAGTCAATCTGAAACAGCATTTTTTCAAGATACTCAATTTATAATCTTACTACCTATTATGGGACATGACTGATTGAGCAAGAACCCCCTCGCCATGTGCTTTTAATGTCAGTGGTTCTCTCTAATGCCTCATTATTTTCATATAAATCCAATGGGGCATTGGCGTTTCTCTATGGTTTTTAACATCTGATAGCTTTATTTGTTTAGGTTCCCTCATGTAATCAATTCTTCAAAAAAGTTCTCTCAGAAATAAAGAATGAGATTGGGCTTTGGGCCAGCCCACTTCTGCTTTTATTACTAGATGTTTTTCATGGTTTGCCAATGTATGGATGGTCTTTCTGTCAAGTCTGTGGCTTTTCATGGATGCCTTAATGTGCCATTTGTGTTCCAAGTGGGCTTTTGTAATGAGGCTCATTTAGACGTTTTGGTAGATTTGAATCAGTGTGATCTTTAATGCACTTACTTTGTTGACACAATGCCATTTTATTTGCTGTTTATGGACTTTTGGTTTACGGAGTGATTGCTATTTGGATGCAACAGACTGTCATACAAACAGAATGCTACTCAACACTATTTCATTTAATTTGTTTTACTTTGTTGCCATAACATGTTGTTGGATATGCAGTTTTTTATCACAAAGTCAAGACATGCAGGCGTTTACCAAAAGTATTTACTAAGGAATGCCAGTCTATGAACAACTTTGAGGTTCACACTTACATTGCAACTTCATCTTTTGATAACTTTTCTTAACATTCTTCTTTGAAGGTTTAGGTTACCTCTGCTAATGTAGTCTGTTTGGGAACAGAGCCCTACTCAATGCTTACACATTGCTGTAGCCCAAATTGCTGCTTAGTTATTGGATTTTTCTTCTATAGCAGCTAGGGGCAAGGTACACAATGTTGACCAGATATTATGAAACACTTCACCAAACAAAAAGCCAGACCTATTGGCTTTGCTATTGTTTATCAGCTGATAGAGGTGGTGCACCACACAGACCATAAGACTGATTTGATAATAAATCGGGGTAAAGGATGGCAAGATGGGGCAGAGGCTTTGTTAGAACATCTAGCTGTACATGTACCCCCAGAGCCACAGGGCAGTAGGGAAGAGGCACTAATGTGATATTGTTTATTACTGACTAGCTCAAAAACTATACACAACAGTAAACAGGCAACCAATAGCTAGTATACTGCTGCCATTTAATGGAATAGCGTTTCCAGTACCGGTGATGGAGTGTCTACAAATACTCTATGTGATCCTGGGCACATAGTTTTGTTTACATGTACCTCTGCTCCTTGTTTGCTAAACTAGGATCACCCAGAAACAGGGTAAATATCAGTACACTGCAGTATGACTCAATGGAAATGTACATATTCGGAATCCTACACTGCTCTTCACCCCTCAATGTTCGTTCTGTGATGTATGTGACAGTCTCAGCGATCCTGGTCTGTCTGTCGACTAAGCCTCTGCCCGCCAAAGAATAAGACAGTAAAAAGGAAACCAAAATACTTACTTTCAGAAGTTAGCACTGGAGACGTGAGCAGGGCGAAGGCCACGAGTGCGTACATTCTGCGAAGACATGAAAAACACCAACATTAGGCTTAGGACAGCGCCACAGCACAGTGGCTACAGGAAGATGCCCGGGGTGCAAATATAACATGGATGCCAGATTACCATTACAAGTGAAACGGGGCACCTGGGGATGGGAGGAATGAAAGAATATGTGGCGTCTTCCCCCAGTATTTTCGGACAATTGGTGCTTCCCATGGTTAAGGGGATTGGTGATGGGTGGGTATTATATGGGTGTGGGGGACCTGGAAGAGGTCATAAAGTAAGCTAGGTGAAGCTTCTGGCACTCTTTACCACATCCTTCTCTCTTGTGGGCAGGCTGGCTAGAGGTCTGTTTCTCCCACCCTCCCTATGTGTTTATGATTGTAGCTTTATTTTTGGGCGCTATTTAGGTCACCTTTGGTCTGTGCAGGACCGGAAGTAAGTTTGCCTCAGCAGGGCAGGTTACAGGCCGGGAGGGAGATGAGGAGTCGCTGTTTGGACTGGGTTAGATAGACCTGGCGCAGGTCTGTCCAGCTCATGGTGGAGGTCTGCAGGTGGGAGTGTAAGTAAGATGCGTTATGACCTGTGATAAAAGAAGGAGGGCAGCGTCAAAAGGTTAAGGACTGGTGGAAGTGTGAGCAATTTGAATGGGTAGGCAAGTGCATGGAAGAATGAGGATGGCTGATTGATGATATGAGTTGTTTTTGAGAGGCGAGTGTTTGGGGTTTTGGGAGACTTAAGAGTGAGGAAACAATAAGATATTGAGGCAAATTTTTGATTGTTACCGTTTTGGAATTCATTGGCATGCAGTCCTGTCCTAATTAAGCAGCTTTTGCTCTTTTTTATGGGTGTGTGGTAATTAGTGTTGCCTAGTCTGATGTTGCCCTGTTTTTAAGAGAGTGGATGCCACAATGACGCTTTAGGCCTGATTCACAAAAGTAAACATAAATGTGTAGATTTATAATTACACCTAGGTGTAGGTCTACACTTTTTTTATATTCACTATTTCCAAGTGTCGATTTACACCTAAATGTAGACTTACATATCTCCACCTCCTCAGTTCAGGGGTGGTGACATTAAAAACAGAATTTACTACTGTAAAGTTAATACCAGTACTCAAAGGGCGGAGAGCTCCCTGTTGGAGAGTGTAGGAAAAGATAATAAAGTTTGTTTTTTCTTAAGTATATTACAAGTACTGCAGTGTTAAATAAAAATGCAAATCAATGTAAAATAAGTGTTATTCATATACAATGGATACACTAAAATGCTGCAGCACATGACCCATCAAAATAAATGTTTAATAATTTTTATTTTATTTTATTAACCTAAAAAAATAACACCCTCACTAGAGTTTTAATATTTAATGTTTAGTCAATTGAATTGAAATAATGTGTTTTTATGTTAATTCAAATAATTTTAAATTTTTATTAAAAGTTTGATTTAATTATTTTTGAAACATAAGCTAATCAATAATGTTACAAAATATAAAATATTTATATTTAACTTGCAGAATAAATCACTTTGAGTTAACAGCACCCTGCGCTGAGTGAGCGTGCTAATTTGACAAAGTTCGACATTTGAATGCTGGCATGCTCCTCCAGCAATTCATGTTTCATCCCTGTAACAGAGAGATGGTTTTTGGGAGCTTTCAGTAAGAATAATGTAAGGTAATTTATTGTATATTATTTCCTATGAGATGTTATATTAAGTATGTGTCTCCATTATTTTCAACAGGGTGTGTTGCAGTATCTGTGCATGACCATGTGTGGTGCTAGACTCACTGCAAGGCTGGGAAGGAGAACATTTAGGGCAAGATTTAAGAGGCCTAGCACCACTTTAGCGCTGCTTTCGCATTTTTTTTTTTTAGGCTAAGGCAGCTCGAAGGAGGCCTTTTCCCCACGCCATATTTATAATGTGGCGCAATGCACTCATTCCGCCACTTTGTAATCCTTTGCGCTACATTAGGCCTGCGCCAGGCATAATGTATGCAAAGGAGGAGTTCCCCTGTTAGGTGGGCCAAAAAAATGGTGCAAAGAAATCTAAGAGATTGCATCATGTTTTTTGGCACTTTTAAAGCCTGCTCAGAGCAGGCATTAAAAGGGGGCACACCATTGTTAAGGGGTGCAAGGAAAGTGGCACTGCACTGGGTGCTGGGCCACTTTCCTTAAATCTGCCCCTTAGTATTGTTTTGATAACTTTTTGGCTGTAGCAACTGTAGGGGTGCAGTTTGTGAACAGTAATTTTTGCGCAGGTGTTTTTGGTATCCTGTACCTTCCTAAACTCCTCTATAAACTTTCCCTTTAGGAGAAGCTGAAGAGGAAGTCTCCGCACATAACTTTGTAAACTACATTTTTTGTACTACTGTTGTACTATTAAGGCAATACAAAATGCAGTTTGTGAATCTGCCCTTTCACCTATACCTTGGTTATCTGTGGCACTTTTCGTTTACAGTACTTAGCAGTGCAACACTTTGGAACGAGATGCTATAAAAATACAATTTATTATTGCCATTATTAATGCTTGTTCAATCTGTGCAACAGCCATGAGACCAGCCATCCCTCATATTCCTTCCTTGTACCCATCCCTAAGGAAGATGCCAAGAACTAAATGGCCACACAGTTTGAACTCTACCTCTCGATGGTGAAGGCAAAAAACAACCAAAAACTGACCTGATTAGACACACTAAAAAGTCAAAGCAGGTTAAGACAGGCTGGTTCGTTATTTATACATCAGCTTGCTCAGATATTTCAGTTTGTAATGTATGGCTTTCATAAAGAGCTGCTATCCTTTATTTCAGTTTCCAAATGTCATAACTCACTGCAGTGACGCAGCAACAACAGCTGATAACAAAACTTGTTATTCACTGTTGCTATGTCATAAATGCCTTCCAGCCCAGGATGACAGAGCTCTCTGAGAGCCTATCAGAGCAGCTGTTCTTGTCTGCTTTAAATGAAATCAGAAAGCGCAGCTGCAGCAGAGGGACGGAAGGCAAGGGAAGTTGGTGGGGGTTGGTCAAGGATGGCAGGTACCTTTTTACCTTTTCTTACCTTTTGGACAGAGATACCTAATAGAGGCCACGCTATATATGGCTCACACATTACTCCTATTCCCCTGTTTATCAGTTGAAAGCAGGGGCAGGAAAGTTTGAGGGCCATACATAATATAAAACTATAGATGGGTAAAAAGTTCATTAAGGGAATGTTTTTCACCTCTGGTTCTGAGTGACATCATAGACAAGCCAATCTTGGCTCTTGTTGTCTATTTGGTGTCACTCAGAACACCTCAGTGAAAACATCCCTGTAATTCTGAAAGGTGCAGAGGATCAACGGAGCATTCATCTTACCTTTTGCTGGTGGATCTCCAAGCTTCTCACTGAGATACCAGGGCTGGGATTGCTTCTAGTTTCTCCTTCTCTCCATATATCCAGGCGCAGTGCTTTGAAGTCTGCCTGGTAAACAGATACTTATCAGCAGATGCCATATGAGTAAATAGGCCACTGTTTGGTACTTAATGCCACTTCCTGAGTGGATAAGTTGAGCTTTCATTGGAACTGAAAATGACTCTGTCCCATGGATAGTGGCAAACAAGAGATTTAGGCCTCACCCACAGGATCTGAGCAGTTTATGGCATGGAGAGAGTGAGGCCAGCAGGCAGGACAGCCTTTGAAGGATTCAAATGAAGAGACAAATGATGAGGCCATAATTGCACAGATATTTGCAGAGAGGGAGGGAGGGAGACTGATTAAAAAGTGAGAGATGAAAGCCTAGCCGCCTGGCAGATAACTCAGCCTGACAGCCAGCCTTATATGTTTTGGGGAAGCTGGACTTCCAGGAACAGCATTGTTGCACCTCGCTGTTTTTGCAGGGTCATCCCCAATCTTTTTGCCTCCTAATTTTTCTGACCAGTTTTTGTTGGCTTTAGGACTCCGGACACTTTACCACTGCTAATCAATGTTAAAGTGCATATGCTTTCTGTGTAAATTGTATTGTTGATTTGTTTGTTCCTGATTGGCATATGTGATTTACTAGTAAGTCCCTAGTAAAGTGCACTAGAGGTGCCTAGGGCTTGTAAATCAAATGCTACTAGTGGGTCTGCAGCCCTGGTTGTGCCACTCATATTAGGAGTCCTATAAACATGGTTCAGACCTGCCACTGCAGTGTCTGTGTGTGCAGTTTTAAACTGCCAATTCGACCTGGCAAGTGGGTACACTTGTTAGGCCCAAACCTTCCAGTACATATAAGGCACCCCTAAAGTAGGCCCTAAGTAGCCCCATGGGCAGGGTGCAGAGTATTTAAAAAGTAGGACATGGTGTGTTTTACATGTCCTAACAGTGAAATACTGCCAGATTAAGGTTTCACTGTTGCAAGGCCTATCTCCCTCATACGTTAACATGGGGGCTGCCTTTAAAGATAGCTTTAAAGCACAGATTCCCTTTGAGGGCAGATAGAAATATGGAGTTTGGGGTCTCTGAATTCACAATTTAAAAATACATCTTCTAGTGAAGTTGGTTTATAGATTGTGAGTTTGAAAATGCTTCTTTTAGAAAGGAGGCATTTTGTTGCTTAAACCATTCTGTGACTGCCTGTTTGTGGATTTCCCGTCTGGGTCAGTTTGACAGTTGGGCTGTTCACACTTCTCCTCTAGACAGTGATACAAAGGGAGCTGTGGTGTAGCCTGCATATCCTGAATAGCCATCTGGGCTAGACTGGAGGGAGGAGTGGTCACTTACACTTGAAACGGCTGTGCCTGCCCTCACACAATGCAGTCTCCGAACCCCTAGAGTGTGTCTGGGGTCAGGCCTGGGCAAGGCAGGATCTTGTCAACAACATAAACTTTCCTTTGAAGTTTATCTACTTCAAAGGCAGAACTAGTATAAGTAGTGGACCCAAAACTCCAGACTTTTAGAATCTTTCTGGAATCAAGAGGAACCTCTGCCCTGGAGAAGATCTGAAGAGCTGGAGGAGGAGTACTGTCCCTTTGCTGTGTTGCTTTGCTGGACTGGCCTGCAGTTGCTGCTTCTGCCTGAAAAAAGTGCAAAGGTTGAACTTTGCTGTGTGTCCTGCTTGAGGAAGTTCTCCAAGGGCTTAGAGTAGAGCTTGCCTCCTGTTAGAAGTCTCAGGGATATCAAAGACTTCTGTTTCCTCTTCAACAGCACTGGGTTTTGTGCTGTTGAAGGACAAAAACCACTGCGACTCCATCACGACGCCGCTGGCCTGCACCGTGACCTGCTGACGCCGCATGGAGCCACACTGCCCTGCTTTGCACCGCGACCCTGGTCTCACCTACGCTGTCATTAGACGACTTCACCAAGCCACTGCTCACACCGCAACCTGTGGGCCCTACAATCCGGCATCACCTGCTCACACCGCAGCCTGGGCATCCTCAACGACACCGCTCCTGCTGGCTCTGGCACTGCTGCCTTCACCGTGGCCTGTGGATACCACTTATGAGGTACACAAAGCACCGTCCCGTCCGGCACCACAGCCCCAGTCCACCGACGCCAACACCATTGACTCCAGTGTCCTCACCAGGCATCCCTGCCTGCACAGTGGCCTGTGGACACTGCTCGTGACGGTCACAAAGCACCGTCCTGCACTGCCGGCTTGGGCCTACCGACAACAGTGCTTCAGCAACGATGATGCACTGCCTGCACCATGACCTGGTAACACACAAACTTCACACTGCCCGCTTTACACTGCAGCCCAGGTCTCACCAACGCTGCTGGATGCCATCACCGAGCCGCTGCCTGCACCGCAACCTGTGGGCATCACACTTCGCATCATCATGCTTCGCACTGCAGCCTCAATGCCATCCATGCCAGGGCTCCTAACTTCATCCGCCCGGAGTTCGATCTGCAATGCGTGTGACTTCAAGGGCCCGACGACCCCCACACCAACTCTGGAACCAACACCCCAACACCAGCGACACCGCTTTCTAGAGCTCACTGCGAGGATCACGACTCCCTGCAATTCCAAAGATACTGTTTGCAGGTCTCCTAACACCGCAGCTGGCCTGCGACGTCGCGGGCAGCCTGAACTGTTGGTTTTATTGATTACGATGCCTTGATAGCCCCAGGTGGTGCTATCAACTTCAAGGAACTGTATTTTTGAGTAAATCTTGCAAAATTCATATCTTTCGCATTGTATGTCGGATTTTTATTATTTTGGTCTTGTTTTACACAGATAAATATTGGCTATTTTTCTAAAACTGGTGTGGTGTCCTTTTGTATTGTTTTCACTTATTACTGTGTGTTATGTGCAAATGCTTTACACATTGCTTCTGAGATAAGCCTGACTGTTCGTGCCAAGCTACCAAGGGGGTGAGCAGGGGTTATCTGAGCAGGTATCTCCCTTTTCCTGACTAGAGTGAGGGTCCCTGCTTGGACAGGATGCAAACCGACTTCCAACTAGAGACCCCATTTCTAACATTGGTTGTCAGTGGTGAGGATAGGGCTTCCATTTGCACTTGACCTACAATGATTGGTGTACACTACTACCATATCACAGACCATTACGTGTCCACATAGTGTTTTTACCTTTTTATTCTCTGGTGTCCTCCTGGATATATTGTTGATACTTGGACTCTGGTTAGGGATTGCACCTGTGAGGCCTTGGCAGAATGGAAATCGACTTCTGGCACCTATTCATCTACACAATGAGGGAGCTAAAAGTATTCTGCGAGGAAAGGGGACTGGCTGTAAGGAAGAGGTCCAGAAGGGAGGATCTTGAGTCAGCCTTGTTTTGTTATGAGTTGAAACGCTGGCAGGCAACACTACGAGATAATTCTGAGGAGGAATACCACTCTGAGGAGGAGGGCAGTGGCCATGAAAAGGAACCAGAGAGAGAAAGATGGCTTCTAGCTCAGGAGCAGTGGATAAGAGAGCTGGATGAATGGCTTGAGAGAGCTGAGACTGAGAGAGCCTTAACCAAGGAAAACGGAATGTCTGTAGTCCATGAACTGAGTTGAGAAGAGATGAAGCTGGTAACCATGAGGGCTGAGTCCAGTTCAGATGGTGGCAGCAAAAATCTTATGTCCAGTGCTGAAGAAGTGCACGTGCCCAGAGATTTGGTGCCTGACCTGAAAGAGGGGCTAACACACACTAGGAGGTTCAGGGGTATGAGTAGCTCCAGTAGTGCACAGGGTCCCTAAGGTGGATTGGGGAACTGGCATGGGGAGTCATAGTCCTAGTGGTGGGAGGGACACTCTACTGGCTCTAGGTGAGAGTGACAGGGAGAGGGGTTCCCCCCAGGTAGAGGTCCTGATTGTGGAGTGTAGAGACACCCCAGAAGAGTGTGGGTTGCGTGCTAGGGTCACCAGTCTCAGGAGGGTGATGTGGGGTACTTGTTCAAGGCTGAATCACTGGATGGTTGGGTGAATGGTAGTTTGGCTAACACATGTGAGGGGCTGTGTAATGTGATTGTTGGAGAGCATATGTCCAGCCCTTGTTTTCCAGAGCTATACCAACACCAGGTGGCGTGTGAGTTCTCTGACCCCAGGGAACTTGCACTGGAGGCAGACCTCTGGGTGAGCAGCAGAGGGTCTGAAGTGGCATTTAGGGGGGCTCCTGAAGGGAGCGCTCTAGGTATTTCCCAACCAGGTGAGGTGGAAATGGATTGCAGTAGCCGAGGTAGGTCCCAGTGTAGTGGGGTGGGTGAGGGATCCTATGTCCAGTCTCAGAGGAGAGGGAAACGGGGTGGGCTGAGCCCGAGACCCAGTCCCAGGTCCTGGAGGGTTCCATGAGTAAACGCCAGGAGGGAACCTAGCCTGTACCATAGGGCCATCTACTGAGAGAGACCCCATAGAGTCAGTAGAACTTAGGGGGGCGGCTGTAGCCAGCGTCCCACCAGTTCTGGTGTCTGGCAGTACCACTCCCAGTGAGAGGGTGCAGAAGTCCAGACAGTCGGTTGAGAGGGGGTTACTGGCCCCTGTGGAGAACTTGGAGGGTCAAGGGTCAGCTCGGAGGTCAGAGCCCCCTAGGAATGACCTTGGTGATACAATTTCTGTGCTGGGGTGGATCCAGGCTCTGCCAGGTGAACAGAGGTCAGGGGACCAGCACCAGCCAGAATCTCATGTGGCCCTAAGGGAAAGTATTTGCCTTGTGGGGGGGTAGGTGTGCTCCCCATGAAGTCCTGGCTTGCCAGGCAGTGGTCCAGCACAAGAGCTGTGATTCTGGGTTGGATGGTCAGGTTCAGAGGTTAGGCTCTGATCTGATGGGGGATAGGTGTGCTCACCAGGAAGTCCTGGCTTACCAGGCAATGGTTTAGCCTGAGGGTACAGACCCTACGCGGGAGGGTCAGGTGCAGGGGATAAACCCTGACCTGATGGGGGGGCGGTATGTCCAATCATCACCCCTGGTGTGACTTCTATGGGTACTCTCCATGGTGGGGGGTGCAGAACCCTGGGATTAGGCACAGGAGAGGGAGAGACTCATCCCTGACCCCAGTTCAATTCAAGAGTACAGACTCTGGATTGAACGGCCAGGTTCAGGGTGTCCCTCCTGACCTGGAGGGCAGGGCTACTGCTAACAGTGCCCCTACCATGTTGGATTCTGGGGGAGGTCACTCCTAGTGGGGGGTTCAGGACCCCAGAAAGGAGGGTGGGGGAGAGAAGCCTCACCTCTGACCCTGGTCCAACCTAAAGGCACAGACCCCAGGTTGGAAAACCAGTTGCAGGTTAACATCCTTGCACTGGTGGGAGAATTGTACAGGACTGCTTCCTTACGTACCCTGACAATTATGGATTCAGGGGGGGGGTCACTCCTAGTGGGGGGTGTCGGACCCCAGAAGGAAGGGAAGGGGGAGGGAAGCCTCGCCCCTGGCCCTAGTCCAACCTTAAGGTACAGACCCTGGGTTGGAAGCCCAGTTGCAGGTTAACATCCCTGCACTGGTGAGAGGATTGTGTAGGACTGCTTCCACAGGCATCCTGACAATTCTGGACTCTGGAGGTGCCGCTTCCACGGGGAGGGTACAGAGCCCCAGAGGAGAGAACCAGTATCAGGCTGTCATCCCTGACCTGGCGAAAGGGAGAGTGGTAAAAGGGTGCCAGGCACCTGGGGCTACTGTCCCCCGCTTTCCACATTTACAGTGGTTGGAGAGCCTTGAAAGGCCTGGGGCCTGGCTCTCATCTCAGACAGCTGTCAGTGGCCACTGTGACTTGCTGTCTTGGTGGGCAGAGTTACCACGGGCAGAAGTAACACCCCGAGGGTGGAGTGGGCCACATCACTGTGTTGGCCCTGGTGGCACTGTCTGCCCCCTGGGATACATCTGTGAGCAAAGTAAGGTTGGGTGCTGCACAGAGGGTATCTGCAGGTGAGGAGGAGGGTTCCCCATAGGTTAGCCTAGTGGCCCCTGAGAGTATGGACAGAGGGATCCAACTGGAGTCAGGAAGGCATAGAACTGGAACATGCCCCTGCAGTTGTGGGCCAGGGTCCCTGTTCTATCGCCCCAATCGGGGAAGTCCAAAAAGGAATTGATTGGTCTCCCTTGGCTTTAGGCTGGTGGGCAGTTGTGTTGCACCTGGCCCTTCTTGCATGGTCATCCCCAATCTTTTTGCCTCCTTCCTCCTAATTTTTCTGACCAGTTTTAGTTGGCTTTAGGACTCTGGGCACTTTACCACTGCTAATCAGTGCTAAAGTGCATATGCTCTCTGTGTAAATTGTATTGTTGATTGGTTTATTCCTGATTGGCATATTTGATTTAGTAGTAAGTCCCAAGTAAAGTACACTAGAGGTGCGTAGGGCCTGTAAATCAAATGCTACTAGTGGGCCTGCACCACTGGTTGTGCCATCCACATTAGTAGCCCTGTAAACACGGCTCAGACCTGCCACTGCAGTGTCTGTGCGTGCATTTTTAAACTGCCTATTCGACCTGGCAAGTGTACTCACTTGCCAGGCCCAAACCTTCCTTTTTGGTACAGGTAAGGCACCCCTAAGGTAGGTCCTAGGTAGCCCCATGGGCAGGGTGTAGTGTATTTAAAAGGTAGGACTTGTACTGGTGTGCTTTACATGTCCTAACAGTGAAATACTGCCAAATTTGGGTTTCACTGTTGCAAGGCCTATCTCCCTCATAAGTTAACACAGGGGCTGCCTTTAAATAACTCTAAAGCAGAGATCCCCTTTGAGGGCAGATAGAAGTCTGGAGTTTGGGATCTCTGAATTCACAATTTAAAAATACATTCTTTAGTGAAGTTGTTTTTTAGATTGTGAGTTTGAAAATGCCACTTTTAGAAAGTAAATAGAACAGTTGATGGATGGAATGCAGAACAAATTAAACATTCACCCCCAGTCACAGATCTTGGTTTAATCCATCAGTAGTTTTGTTTAACATGCCATTCAAGTTTGGACCCAGCCATATGCAAATCAGTCTTGACCATGTTCCCCATGGTAACAGTCCAACCCAAACTGCCAGACCAGGTCCTCCCTGGAACAGAAACAAACATCCTGGGACCAGTTTCGGGGTATCACCCCTTTTCAACCAGGCTAGCTTGAATCTGGTGGTATAGTGAGCACGGGATCCACGTCTGGGGATACCCTCCCCACTTGGGGCAACAAATGCAAAAAGAACAGTGGATGGACAGAATGGAGAACAAATCAAACATTCACCCCCAATCACAGATCTGGGATTAATCCATCCATTTTTTTGCTCACCATGCCATTCCAGTTTGGACCCAGTCATATGCAAATCAGCCTTGACCCTGTTCCCCATGGGAACAGTCTAGCTAAAACTGCCAGACCAGGTCCTCCCTGGACCAGAAACAAGCATCCTAGGACTGCTTTCAGAGTATCACCTGTCTTCAGCCAGGCTAGCTTGAATCTGGTGCGTAGTGAGCACGGGACCCATGTCTGGGCATACCCTTGCCACTTCGGGTGACAAATGAAAAAAAAACAGTTGATGGATGAAATGCAAAACAATTCAAACATTCACCCCTAGTCACATATCTGGGTTTAATCCATCAGTTTTTTTGCTTATCATGCCATTCCAGTTTGGACCCAGCCATATGCAAATCAGTCTTGACCCTGTTCCCCATGGGAACAGTCCAGCCCGAACTGCCAGAACAGGTCTTCCCTGGACCAGAAACAAGCATCCTGGGACCGGTTTCGGGGTATCATCCCTCTTCAGCCAGGCTAGCTTGAATCTGGTGGCATAGTGAGCACAGGACCCACATCTGGGCATACCCTTCTCACTTGGGGCAACAAATGCAAAAAGAACAGTTCAGAGGACAGAATGCAGAACAAATCAAAGATTCACCCCCAGTCACAGATCTGGGTTTAATCCATCATTTTTTTTGCTTAGTTTTTTGTTACAGAGATAAATATTGGCTATCTTTCTAAAACTGGTGTAGTGTCCTTTTGTAGTGTTTTCACTTATTACTGTGTGTTATGTGCAAATGCTTCACACATTGCTTATGAGATAAGCCTGACTGTTCGTGCCAAGCTATCATGGGGGTGAGCAGGGGTCATCTAAGTGGGTATCTCCCTTATCCTGACTAGAGTGAGGGTCTCTACTTGGACAGGATGCAAACCGACTGCCAACTAGAGACCCCATTTCTAACAATCATCATAAAATAAGACTACTGGAAGAGTTTATGGGCCAGATGTATGAAACTTTTTTATGTTCACAAAAGGTCAGATTTGCAGAATTGAGTCATTTGTTATGTATAAAATCCAATTTGTCATTTAGTAACACGTTACTGAGCCGCAGTTTGAGTTTTCGCCTAAATACAAAATTAGTATTCAGATAGGGCATCCCTTCCAAATAATGATTTAGAATGGTATGTATTAATGATTTGCTCACAAAAGATTAATGCATTAACGACTGCACAAATGTAGTAATAAGACATTCATAAACAAGAAGGGGTCCCCATTGACCGCTTTCCATCTGCGAATGTAGAAAAACATATTTTTAAGAGTAGGCAGTGGCCCAATGGACAGCTGCCTATTCTTAAAAAATGTTGCTTACAATTTTCTTTTTTTAATGTATCTCATTTTCCTTTAAGAAAAATGGGTGACATTTAACATGTTTTTGTATTTCAATGCAGTCAGAGACATGGGAACTGCTGACTTCAGCAGTTCATCATCCCTGTGATGGCTGTGATTTATAGTGGATCAGTATTTGTGATCTACTTCATTAATATTTGAAAGGGGCATGTTTAGGTAGTCCCTTCCGTATATTGATTATGAGTTTTATGTACTACTATATTGCAGACTACACAAATCTAGTGGTAAATCATTGGTGAACGAGAAGGGATCCTCACGGAACCCATTCCTCTTTGAGAATGTTGAAAAAATATTTTCCAAGAGTAGGCAGTGGTCCAATGTGACCTGTGGAATCTATTGGTGTAAACCAGCACAATCGTGCCCTCACAGGTCAGTTGGTATAACACAACGACTGTGACATTTGATATTTTTTGCAATTGTTTTCCAAAACATGGTGATTCCCTCTAGTCTCACTCATACAGGAACATTTCCCTGCCAAGGTTTGAACCCCCATCTTTGATCAGGATCTCTGTGCTGATTGTGGGGATACCAGACACATATTGGTTTTCTATGGATTCTGGATGCCCATAGTCCAATACTTGGGTGCAGTGCTTTGGGGAAAATTGGAAAGGAGTTGAAAGGTAAGTGCCAATTTGAGGTACCTATCTTTGGGTCACAATTATTGCCTCTGGGGTCCATGAAAACCTCTCACAACTATATATTTTTAATATCTACATATTCAAAGTTTTCTGTTGCTAGGTACTAGACCTCCTTCACCCTAAATAGTTGATTGGGAGGTCGCGTTAACTATGAAGCTTGTCTGACTTTTAGCATTTCTTTCTAAAACACAGTGATTGCCTTCCATTTTGCTTGTACAGGAATATATCTTTGGCAAGGTTTGACCTCTAGCTGTGTTCCTCTGAGACTTCTAAGTGTGGTGGTTCACACATGTATGGACTTTTCTATGAGTCCAGAATGCCCACAGGCAATAAACTGAGTGTAGTGTACTTGGAAAATACAGAATGCAGCTGCATGCAAACCGACAGTTTAGGATACTTGTTGTTTGGTCACAGATATTACCTCTGAGCTGTGTGGAAACATGCCATTATCATGTATTTGTTATCATCTCCACATCCTAAGGGTTCTATCAGTAGATACGTCTTATTTCTCTCATGCATATTGTCTGGCTTGGACTATGCACTGAACATGACAATTCTCAATTTTTCTGCCTTTTGTCACAAAACATGTAATTCCCTACAGTCTTCCTCACACGGGAAGAAATCTCTCCCAAAGCTTGCCGCATAAATGTGTTCTCCTAGGTCTCCTTCGTTTGAGGGGACCAGTCATGCATGGGGTTTCCAAAGGTTCAACAGGAAACCACACACTAGACACCAAGGAATGCTTTTGATGTGGGACCCTCTAATGGGGAAGTCTGCAGTAGTTAAATGAGGATCAGCTAACACTTAGGGAAATCTATCAACCCCTGACATTTATAAAAAAAAAAATGTCCTTCAAATGTCTAAGTATGGGTAAAAAAAATAATCACAATCTCATCACCCTTCTGAGACAGAAAGCTCTAGAAATGACAAAGTCCTCCCATCCAACGTTTCCACACTTCTGATAAAAACGCTAGGTGCAGTCATTCACAGATGCTTCACATTTTAAGGCTGCCCATATCTACTCAATAAGTAAATCTGGGGGGTTTGCATTTCCATGTGAAGGGTAATAGAAAAGTTGTGAAGTTTTCCTAGCTTGTCTCAGATATCAATCTTCATTCTGGCCAGAGGGGATGAAAATAGTCCCACTCCACTTTTCAGTCCATTGCACTTTTCCCAGAGATGTCCCTTTAATAGTATGGAAACACCATTGTTTCACACTTTGGAAGGTCATCAACTGGATATAAGGGCCAGGAGAACCCAGAGTTGGTATGATCTTATATTAATAACTAAGGATTACAACTTCCTGCTATCGACCAAAAATCTGTCTGTCAGGTAGGGCAAGAAGCGAATACAATCTGTGACGTTAAGCGTATTTGCAAAATGCACAATAACTCATAATAGTATCCTGGTGTTAACCATTATGAAAAGGAGAGTATGCTTTGCTCTGGAGGCCCTTGTGGGGCATTTCTCAATGTCTCTTCAGACATGTTCAGGCTCTGCTGCTCGCTCTGTTCTGCTAAATAACATCTTTTAACATGGTGGATTACTTTTCTAGAGAGTGTTAACGTTAGTCGAACAGCATTGAAATTCTTGAATCCACCTTTGAAGCACAATGCCTGTTCTCCGCCCTATGTGATGTTTAAACATTGATTCTGTAGAACAGCATGGGGGCTACGTCTGGACTTATGCCTTGCTGCCAGCACAAGGTCTGCCAGGCCAGTAATAGCGATGATGTAGAACACAATGTCATCGGTGAACATTGTTGCTTTAAAGGTATCTGTGTCTGTTTTGATTCCCCCTTTGCCAATGCGTCTCCATATACTGTCTGCAAAGGCTTCAAGTGTTGGGGAGAAAAGAAGTTACTTGAGACTTTCAATCTGGAGAGTCTGGAAATTCGTGCTATTTACTCTTATCTTTAGCTTAGGATCTTTATAGCTTGTCATCAACCATGTTCATAATCATGGGCCAAATAAAAGAGACTGCACCAAGTGTCTTGAATGCGTCCAATTGACTGTGTCAAACATTTTGTCTACTCCCACCAGAGGTAGGAGTATAGCATCTTTACAGATTTGTTGTACTTTATCTTTAGTTTTAAGATATTTTTTAATTGCCTTTATACTCGTGTCTCGGGGTGAAGCTAGGCTGGTCCAGGTGCTTTAACCCAGGCATCATGGAGTTCAATTTGTTCCCTGGTATGCTCATAAAGAAATTAGCATCAAGGCTCAGTAGTGAAAGTGGTCAGTAGACCCAGATTGCAATTGGTCTTAGTCCTGGTTCAGGATGACCATAGGGAGTTGTTCACCACTGAGTCACACTCTTCCTATCTCCTTGAAGGAGTTGAAGAGTCCTGCCTGGGTTAGGTCAGGTGCCAGCAGAAGGTTTTATAGAATTGGGATCTGAACCATCTGGCCCTGGTGCTTTCCCTAACTTCAGTCTGCGGACACTGCTAACAAATACC
This sequence comes from Pleurodeles waltl, assembly GCF_031143425.1. Lineage (NCBI taxonomy): Eukaryota > Metazoa > Chordata > Amphibia > Caudata > Salamandridae > Pleurodeles > Pleurodeles waltl. The sequence goes on from NC_090446.1 coordinate 486,575,424, forward strand.
AACACAGTCATAGGATCGTTTCATTTTTCTGAATGTCTCTATTATACTCTGCCCCTGGTATACCTGTAGATAGGACTCAATTTGCAGCTTTTCACCAGATTCATCCCTTTATATCTTTTGGTTAAAGATGTGGAAGGCTTGCACCATTGCCTCCTCTTCAGTGATGAGTGATGAAGTCCTCCATATGTCTTTCTAACCCACTGAGGCCAGCCATTCCCCGTACTATACTCTGGCTGCACCCATACCTCTGAGTCTCTGTGTGTGATGTCCGTCTCTCCTTGCATTACCAGATTAAAGTTACCTCCTGTGATAACCGTGTCCTCAGCTAAACTGAATAAGTCCAAGGAGTTAAATGTAATGAGAGCTTTGTGGTGTGTGTTACAGCAATACGGTGATGAGATCGTCACCGGCTGAGAACCCAGTGTGGTGATCACAGTGAGTGCCTTTGGCTGCTTCACACAATATAACCTGCTTGACCTCCCCTGAAAAGGTTTTGTGCAACGAAAGCAACCAAGTGGGTTTCTTACCCATCCCGCCCTGTGAGGTCAGTAGATCATCAGTCATTAGGGGATTAGCCAGGGGATTGGGCTCTATAACAGTTAAGCTATTTTCACTACATTGCAAAGATAATATCGCTAAATCTGTGTGTGGTGTCTGACTCTGTCCCCTGCAAACCATGCAGGGCGACGAGATAGACTGCGAGTCAGGAGAGCCCTCCCTAAAACTCTGTTTGCTAACTTCCAACCCTCTTGGAGTCGACCAAAGCCTAATTTACTTCCACTTTAAGACTTGTCCTCGTTGGCAAAGTCCAGCACAGAACGGGCTTCATCCAATGTTTTCACAAAATGTTTCTCACTGTTTGTTTGGAAGATAGGTTGGGTGATGATAGGGTGTTTTGAACTAAAGAAGATAAACTGTATTTTGCTGACATTCTTTTCTAGTGAATTTTCCTTAACATAAAAGTGTTTCAGTTGTGCAAATGCGTTTTTAGTATTATTATTTGTGCAGAAAATAATCATAAATCAGCAGCTAGTTGGCACTCAAATTGTAGGCAGCTACAGTGTCCCCTAAACACTGTATAACTTGGAGGCAGAAAGTAAATCAGCATCTAACTGGGAATCTGAAGGGCAGGCAAATAAAATAACTACTATTTAAAATTAATATTAAAACAACTGCACTGAAAAAGTATATTTGGAATCAGGTTTCACTGAAGTGAAATCAACTATGCTTATGTGGGCATCCCCCATGCTGTATGCTATGGTAGGAGGAAGCAAACTGTGGTTGATAACTGAACAGGCCACTGATGAAGGCCTGCTCAACAAAGGCCCCTCTTTGTATGTATTTTATGTTGCAATTTTATGGAGAAAAAAAAATAGTTTAATGAAACTGCTGAAGCTGTCTCAACGGAGAAACCTACAAATGGCCACAAAGGAGAGACCTAAAATTACTTTATGCTGGGAGCAACACATCACTAGACAATTTGCAAAAGTTAGAAATACCCTATTAGTTGTTGATGTGCTCTATTACGTCATTGAAAGATGTGATAATTTCGCCCATAGCCTGGTAACATCTACAGATGATGAACTTGTGTTTATGGCAGGAAACAAGACACTGCTTACTTAAATGTAAAGCAAACACGTTAGACACAGGTTTATTCTGTGCTAAGAAAATGTGGAGTCATTTTTATTGCAGATTCCCACTGTGATAGCTGCCAGTCAACAGCTGCCACTGTTCTCAAAGCCGAAAGTATTTCATAGTCAATGTTTTCAAGAGAGTGCCCAGCGTTTTCATTAAATGAAAAATGTTTACATCTTTATAAAATCTGATGCCTTGAATTTTACGGTGCTTCTCGTGACACTCCAACACATTAAATGAGTGAATCACTGTATTTTTTTGCATGGCTGTTTTCAAAGCAAACATTGTCCCCAGGCACCGATGTAGAGTGAACACAGGCACATTTGAAGCTGAAGGGAAGTATAATAACATAACTGTGATGTGCAGAATAAAAGAAAAACACTCTTTTATGATTAGTGAGTGGTGTAGATGGCGTGATTTCATGTTAAGTCCAATTGTGGATAATGTTTGTACAATGCCGGTCTTGCGGGGGTGGGCAGAAGGCAAAACCCCTAGGAGTTTCGGGCGGGTGGAAGCGTCCATGGGAACAAGGTCGAGTCAATGGTTAGTTTGTAAAGGGGAGGGGGGAGGGGGGTTAGAATTTATAGATTTATTGCAACCCCTAATAGGCATTTTTGTCAGGTATCCACCGGCTGCTAGGGTCAGTGTTATTCAAAAGTTTGTAGTCAGTATTGTCCAAAGTGGTGCGTGATTATCAAATTTGATATCAACGTGTTCGGTTCGTAGTACACATACAGGGTAACCAATTTGTGAGGTACGGTACTGGTATTATATTATAAGTACTATTATCAAGTACCAGACAAGTTATGTCGGCCCTGGCACTCCTGAGGGATGCGGGAAGGGTTGATTTATTGGTGGAAGGAGCCCTTATAGCTGGGAGGCCGCCCGGGAGGTTGGCTAAAGGGGTCATGGCAGCGGAGCTAGCTTGTGCACCCCATGAGTGTAAACTGACCCAGGGGATGAAAGAGGCAGGTGGGAGAGCACGGGGTGACAGCGGGTCATCCATCAATGTTTCCCAACAGTGTGACGAGGCCCACTGGGGTGGCGGAGCAGCTGTGCTAGCGCTTGCCCCCTCCCTGAAATGTCAAGCTTGTCCCTGCCTGCCGGCGGTCCTTCTAGGTTGGGCAGGGAGGTGGCAGACTCTGCACGGGGTCCTCCGGCAATGTTACAGGGCAACATGTCTGTGAGGCCTGCGAGCACGGTGACACCGCATGACCGCGCAAGGATCCTCATTGTTCGGGTGCGGTGGGTGGTGTCCTGGAGAAGAGAGGCCCTTTGGATTTCTCCAGGTCCCAGTGTTTGTACACAGGTTACCCATTGCCAAGAGGGCTGGATAATGTGCCATCTGCATGGAGGCAGGGGAGGAGGCAGAAGGTGTATTTGGCAGTGCCAGGGTTTTATCTGCACGGGGTCAGTACGGCCTCCTTTTGAGGTCAGTAACACGGTTTTGGGAGAGGCAAGGTGCCTATTGGCTGAAGAAACCAGTCCGGTAGTGACCCCTGAGAGCAGTGATTTATCAGCCATGGTAGAGAGGCTTATAAACCCTGGGGATAGATTTCTGGCAATGGGTGATTGTGTCAGGAGGGGCCTAGTAGGGCAAGGGGTGGAGGTGTCCAAGCCCCCTGTGGTGGTTTGATTGGAAGGTGAGGCTTTCTTGATTGGGAGTCCAGGAAGGTGGGTGTGGTGTTATGATCCTCCAGTGGTAGGGTCCACCTCGACAGGTCAGGGTCAGCTATTAGGCAGCCAGGTATTGCAAGTAGTTCCAGGACCCTAAGCAGCACAGCAGATAAATACTACTTGGAATCCTCAGCCTGAAGTCAGAGCTTGTGTTGGTGTGGCCGGCTGTAGTACAGCATTGGACCAGTTGGAGATCCAGCAGACGACATGATCTGCATCCGTCCTGCCTCTATTTGACCCATTAGAGGGCTTATATGATGCATAATTTAGAGATGGTGGTAAGGGTGATGGTGAGGTGCCTGGCACCAGTGCGGGGTGTGATGCGAGTGGAGGAGTGACTTAGTGGGACCTGGATTACGGGGAGGACGAATGTGAGGAGAGAGAGATTGTGGAGAGTCAGAAGTGTGAATGGTGAGTTTTTCAGGGGTCATGCATGCGACGGGAGAGCACTAATGGGAGAGGAAGCTTGGTGCCATACAGAATTCGGGGGCGTAGTTGAGCAAGTCGGCAGAGAGTATGGCGGATCTGAGACCTAGACCAAGACGGACGGCTTCAGTGCAGGCCCTGATTCTGAGGCCAGGTAGGGCAAACAAAGGGGCAAAGGTGAAGAGTGGTCAGTGGAGGTAGGAGTACAATCAACAAGGGGGGGCACAATCAGCCAATGCTGGCCCAAAGTATTAGTTTGCAGAAGGTTAAGTATGTATGTACGGCATCATGGCACAGGGATGGAGGTAGTGGGGAAGGAGGATACAGGCAAGAAAGCGCAGGAGGGGTTACTAAGCCAGAGCAGGAAGGGATGGGAGAGAGCAAGCAGGAGGAGGAAAAGAATGAAAGTAAGGATATTAGATGGAACAAGCTTCTCTATATGGGAATAACGAAGCCGCTTGGGGGAAACTTAACGCTGATGACCAAGGATCAGATATGGAAGGAAGAGTATGTAGAGCTTTTAAACTGCTACACACAGAAACCAGGGCCACAAAGGGTTCTAAAGAGGAGGAGTACAAGCTTTTGCGCAGGCCAAAAGTCCCAGTAAATGTCAAAAATTGGACGTTGTGTTTCTCATCTATGCGAGTGTTTATTGTGAAAAGTACCCCGAGTGGTGTGTTGCACTTTTTAAGTATTTGGATGTAGTGATTAAAGCCCAAGTTACTTTCGGGTCATGGAATGGATGCACTACGACGAGGAATTTAGGCCACATTTGGCGAAGGACGCTGATGGGATGACAATGTTTTTTTTGCAGACTATGATTCCGTTATGGCCAGCCCCAAGACCTATAGGGCGAGCGGCTGGCCAGTTATTTACAAGCCCTTTTGGATACCCCCTCCTCAGTAGGGGTGGGGACAACAGGTAGAGGACAGGCGGGAACCTCCGGGGCCTGCTAGTCCTATAATAGGGGGCAGTGCTGGCTAGAATATTGTAAATACAAGCACAAATGTTCGAAATGTAGGAGCAAGCACAGGCGTACCCATTATGGCCCACAGAACGGAGGGTTTTCTCAAGCAGAAATGCAGGTCTTTGGACATGGCGACTGCGGGAGGGGTCACAGGCATCAACAGAACATGGGAAAAGGCTTATGCTCCGGTTAAGGAAGACAGGTTGCAGTACTGTCTAGACCTTTTGTGTTTGGCAAGGTAACAGGAATTGTTGGGACTGGTTTTGCTGAGGGCTTTCCTTTGTGTTAAGAAGGGCTGTGAGGGCATCAATGGGCGGACAACCTTAAGTCAGTCAAAAGGCATGAATAATTGTTTTTGAACAAGTTGATGAAGGAAGTGCAGGAGGAAAGAAAGGCAGGACTTTCTGAGGATTGGCCTGTGGATAACTTACAGATTTCCACGATCAGTGTGGTTCCTAAGAAGGAACCCAGTGAACTTTTGATTCATCACTTGTCTTGGTCAAAGGGACTGTCAATGATTTTACCCCAAAGGTTTTCAGCCGTGTACATGACGCGACAGTGGATACAGCAGTGGCACTGGTTAATCAGTTGGGGCACGGGGTGTTGATGGCAAAATGTGACACAAATTCAGCTTTCTGTCTGCTGCAAATTCACCCGGCTGATTATGAATTGTTGGGCATTCAGTTTGGAGGTTGGTTTGTTATTGACAAGGCCCTTCCAAAGGGTTGTTTGGTTTCTTGATCACTGTTTGAGGCATTTAGGCCCATATTTATACCTATAGGTTTGCGTCAAAAAGTTTAATGCCGGCTACCGCCATTCCAACACGCCAGTCGGGCGTCGTATTTAAGGAATGACGGTAGCCGGCGCTGCGGCCCGGTTAGCGTCAATATAAATGACTCTAATCGGGCAGCGGAGGCGTAGGGAAGACTGGGGGTTGTGCGTCAAAGAATGGTGCAAGTCAGGTTAGAGTTAAAAAAAATGACTCTAAAATGACTAGCGTCCTAGAAATGGCTCCTGCGTTAGCAAAGTTAGGAGTCATGTCCCCCTGCCAAATATATTCAGGTTCTGTTGGGACATTTGAATTTTACTTGCAGGCCTGTTCGGGTGGCAAGAACTTTTTTCAGGAGACTGGGATGGGCGCTCTTGGGGGCAAGCTTACCTCATCATCATCTCCGCCTCTCTGCTAGGGTGAAGGAGGATGTGCTGCTTTGGCTCAATTTCCTGGATGAATGTAATGACGTACCCATGGCAGGATTGGGGGATGAGATGGAGTGGTCCATTCAATTGTTTTCTGTTGCAGCGGGGGTACATGATTTGGGGTCCTTTTGGCAGGGCAAGTGGTGCACCGAGGAGTGCCTGGAAGATTGGAAGAGGGGAGGCAGAAATATTGTTTTAGTTTTTTCCACTGGTGGTGGTGGTCTGTTTGTGGGTACAATGGTTTAGTAACAAGCAGGTTTTATTTAATGTAAACAATATGTCAGTGGTGCACATGGTTAACCGCCAGTATGCAAGGGACCCAATGGTTTGGCAGTTGCTGGAAGTTTTTGTGCTGGAATGCTTGTGAGCGAATGTTACCTATAAGGGAAGGTATGTAGCAGGCATGGATAATTAAACTGTTGTTGGTCTTTCATGTTTCCAGGAGAACAGGTTCTGTGTGCTTGCACCGTAGACAGATGAGAAAAATTGAGGTGCCGGATCATCTCTGGTCACTCGGCGGGAACGTGTTAGATGTTTTCTACTGGGCTCCCTTTCTGGGTCTACCTGACAGGCCTATCAGCTGGCATGGGAGGAGTGCAGGGGACGGTGGGTTAATGCAGCGGAATGATGTTGCAACTTTCAGATAGAATTTGATTGACAAGGGTCTATAAGCTGTCACCAAGCAGGTAGGCTGTCAGCGATTATGAGAAAATGATCTTGTGAAAGTAAAAGCTCTAGCACTAATGAAAATAGTCAAAATGGTTTTTCTAGAACTTAAGCCCGTCTGGTTGGGCAGTACTGTGGTGCTCACAGAACTCAGGCCAAGAAGGTCCTAGAGGGGGGCTGTGAAGCCAGGGGCAGTCGACAGGAAGGGGAACAGGGAGCTACGGAAGTATTGTAGGGTAAATGGTTTCTTTTTTCTGGAGCATCCTGATGTCAGATACAAAACGGTTGAATTTTTCAGAGATGATGGGTTACATCTTTTGGTTTAGGAATGCACATTTCTCATTAAAGTGGCCTTTTGCACTCTTCGTAAAAATCAGAGTGTCAATACCATGGAGTTCTGTGTTTCTGTGCAAGACACAATCACGTAGGGCTGGATGTACGACCGTGAGTTTTGCGAGTCACAAATTGCAAGTCACAAAACAAAATGTACAACAGTGTAACTCACACTGTTTGCGATTCCCAATGGGATCGCAAATGACCTACCTCATCAATATTCATGAGGTAGGTCGCAATTTGCAACCCCGTTGGGAATGGCTGCACTCACAGGGATAGTGGCCTGCTGGGTACAGCAGACCACCATGTCTTTGACTGCTTTTTTAAATAAGGCAGATTTTTTGGGATGCAGCCCATTTTACTCAAAGGAAAAGGTGATGCATTTCAAAAAGAAAGACAAAATGTTTCAGTTTCATTTTTTCAGAGTAGGGAATGGTGCGTGGGACCACTGCCTGCTCCGAAAAAATATTTGTGTTTCTATTCACAAAGAGGAAGGGGTCCCATTAGGACTCCTTCCCATTTGCAACTGTGTTACCACCAATTTCAAATTAGTAGTAACTGCAATCGTTTTCTGACTGCAATTCCAGCCATGAAAAAAATCATACATCTCCCTGAGACTTGCTATTTGGAAGGGATGCCCTTGCACACCCCTTCTAAATAGCTACTCGGAAATCTAATTTGTGATTCGGTAAATAGATTACCGAATCTTAAATGGGGTTTGTACATAGCAAAATGCTTTTTCTTGACACAAACAGCCCAATTCTTCTAATCGGGTTGTTTGCGACAAGAAAAAAGCTACAGACATCTAGCCCTAAGTGTGGGTGATGGCTGTGGTCTTATTTCTCAACAATTCTTGGTGGTTTTTGCGCGTCGGAGCCTCAATAAGTAAACTTACATGGAGACGCGTCCAGGTCGACAAACCTTTGGACCGCGTTTGGAGACTTCCCAGTATGAAATATTTTCTCACATCATCAACCAACAATATCAATAAATAATCAATAATGACAATCACTAATCAATGAACAATCAATAAGAATCAAAATTGAACACACCATGACCTTTCAGTCATGAATAACCACACCAGTTTAATTGAGTGTTAGGATATTTATTTCCCTATTTAGTTACAATCTGATATCATGTCTATTAATCTCAATAGCAATAAACTCAGCAGAAAACGCTACAGATTAGCAATCAGAGCACAACTTAATCAATGCATGGACTATATTCATTAAATATTTAGGCACATTATTAATCTGACTCAACTTAGCAGCGTCTCATTAGTACATGAACCAACAAAGCAAGATCGCAATCATTTGTCTATTTGCACAAGGTATTAGTGAACACCTTAACTAACCTCAAATTAGCATTAGCATGTTGGGCTTCATGCAAAACATTTAGTGAACACAAATTTAGAAAACATCTAAACTAAGGCCTCTATCAAAATAGCAGTTAGTACCTAGAAAGAAAAGGCAAATAGACAATCACAATTTGCATCGGATAGTTACCAATCCAACAGATCAGCAAGCATCGTCAGTCTTCGTCCTCAGGACATCAGTCGATTCACCATCAGCAGAGATAGGATGGGGCAAAGTCTTTAGCATTAAGGCAAAGCAAAGTCTCTTTCAAGACGCATAAGATAGCATAGCTAGGGAATTATCAATTCCCTCAGGTAGAGGAGAAGTTAGCATCAGGCAAGAATGGGGTAGAGGATGGTTTTAAAGTACGCAGAATAAACTCAGGAGAGTTGACAAAAGTGTCCTGAAAAGTGGCCCGAGTGAAACGGGGAAATGGCAGAATGGAAGTCGTTTCTTCCTGGGTCATGCGGTTAAGTCAAAACTGTCAAACTATTCCCTAATTCCTCATTGGATAAAGTTTGGTGCATCATTATCTCTGTCCAATAATTTGGTAAGCACCTTGCTAGAATTTTCCACAGTTCACAGTTCCCATATCATGGATTGGTCCATGTTATTGACGTCTTCAACGGTTGCAATGTCAGGTAGAAAATTTTACACTTTGCGCCCCAGTCAGTGTCTTCATTGTCTTCTCCTAGGAGAGTTAACCTTGCACCTGTTACGAATTACACTGTTGCATCTAGCAAGAACATCGCCTTGAGCAAGCCAGTTCTCATGAGAAAGAATTTACTACGGCTACACACATATATCTCCTGGAAAAGTACAACTTTGTGTCCTTCAGGAAAAACAGCACACTACACGTTAGAAAATGCAATTCAATATGAAGCCAGGCAGCTAGGCCCAAGCCCTTGCTAAGTTAAAGCCCTTTTGTTTAAAGAAGCAAATTCTTAACACATAACCCTAATTATGATATACTAATACAAATCCAAACATTATTGCATAATAATTCAGAATTAACAAGCCTTTTCATTAGTCTTCGTATACATTGGTAACCACTCCCCGTGGACACATTTCAAATGTGTGCATTATTTTCTATGTTAACACATTTTCTATGCAGCTTCATCACACAATTTATTGCAAGTTTTCGTATTAATATTGCTTTTAAAGGACACACTCCAACAATGGCATTCATAGCACTACGATTTCCGCTAAATCAATGTGTGTTAAATTCTACAATTGATTGTTATATCAGAGAATGTACCACATAAATTGCTTTCTACCTTGGTGCTTTCCAATCAAGCGCAGCTCCTCCGTTAGGGTAGAGGAGCGCCCCCACCCGCCGTCAGAAGCAGCTGCAAAAATGTTAATACAAAACGATAATAAACCATGTTTATTATTGTTTTGTATTAAATGGGGTGGGGCCACGGCACTGAGGGGGAGTGCACAGCACTCCTCCATACTACGCATGCATGTTTGGCCGGCTGTCTCAGGCTGGCCAAACACACATGTGCAGTGTGCTCTCTCTAGCCTGGCATTACAGTACCGGTCTGGAGAGAGCACAGGCTCCCAGTTGGCCTGGGAGCACCCTGGCTGGGCGCTCCCAGCCAATCCTGACGCTGCTCTGAGCAGTGTCAGGATTAGCCACAGGGCAGGCTGGGATCCTGTGCCTGCAGCGAAGGTGGAGGAGCGGAGCAGCGTGGCATGGCATAAAGGTACGTTTTTTCCTTTTTTTTCTTATTTTATTTTATTTCTACCCTCCTCCATGCGCCGCACCACACCCCTTTTCCCTCGCACAAGCCGCCACGGTTCCCAATATGGCTACCCTTTTTAGGGTCGAGCCTGCGTTGCATGCGCTCGCACATGCGTATCGCAGCGAGACACTTTAGTATTTAGAAAAGGGCTCGGAGCCCTGTCAACTTCACGTCAATCTTTTTATTGGTTCGTGGGCTTGCCTAATAAAATCTGCCTGCTTTCATTAGTCGAAGGCATGCATACGTCACGCCTTTTCCGGTGGCTAGCCCTCCTCGAGCGCAGCGACCAAGTACAGAAAACATACAAGGCTCGCTGTTTTCCATCGGGCTCGTGGACTTCTTTTTCTCTAATTTACGAGCGCGATCTCGCTTGGCAGAAGTCGAGCGCTTTATATAGTTAAATGCACTTTTGCCCGATAGGTGAAAAGTCGGGTTAGGAGTTTACAACGCGATCAGCTCTAACATTAGCAAACGCGAGACCCGTTGCATTGTAAATGCTTGTTTGTTTTTGTTCTCCTTTGGTTCATGTCGCATGTGTACCAGAACTGAAACGAGAATAGCTATATTAAACGTCAGTAGCAAAAACTATATAATGGTACCGTGATTACCACCTTTTTGCTCATTTGAGATTCGGCCAAAATTTGACTTGTTCTTTTTGCCTTTTTGTATTGTTTCAAAAACCAATAAGTATATTGTAACAATAAAGTCTGTAATTTAGCCACTAGATCTTCATTCCCTTTAAGCTCCCCCGGTTTCCACACAGACCGCATTTTGTAGCGGTTCTATGCTGCAATACCATGTACAGAAATATTACCTGACATGTTGCGTCCTAAATATAGCTTTAGAACCCGCCGTAGCGGGCTCTACCGGCTATTAAAGGCCCGCTCCCCGCGTTAAATGCCCGAGCCGAAGGATTGTTGCTTCAGATGTCTGCTCTTTTTCCCTGAGATATTTCCTTTACATCTGAAGCAAGAACATTTGATGAACAAAAAACACCAGTGGAGTAGTTTCATTGCAGCACTCTTCGCTACCCCCCTCACAGAGGCCTCCTCCCATCGCGCTGGAAGAGAAATGCAAAGCATTTCTCTTCCGATCACGTGGAGGAGGCCGGAGAGGCTTCAAAGGGAAAGAAATGAATTTCCTTCCCTTTGAAGTCTCTCTCAGCGTTTTAGCAGCCGGATTGCAAGCAATCCGGCTGCTAAAACGCCCACTAGACACCAGGGATTTAATTTTTTAAAGGAAATTGGCATAAGGGAGCGGCCCCTTGGGCAGGGGTCGCTCCCAGGGGGGGCATTTTTTTTAGGGCCTTTTCTGCCCCCCCCTGGGGGCAGATTGGCTTATTATTAGGCCGATCTGCCCTCGGGGGGAAAGAAACCTCTAGGCACCAGGGATCATTTTTTTTTTTTTTGTGTTTTTTTTGAGGTGGGGAGCGACCTCTTAGGCAAGGGTCGCTCCCCTAGGGGGCAAATTATATTTAGGCCATTCCTGTCCCCCTTGGGGGCAGATTGGCCTATTTTTATGAGGCCAATCTGCCTCCAAGGGGGACAAAAACTACTAGACACCAGGGAGTTTTTTTGTTTGTTGTGAATTTCACGCAAGGGGAGTGACCCCTTAGGCAAGGGTCGTTCCCCTGGGGGGGCAAATTTATTTTAGGCCATTTCTGCCCCCTGGGGGGCAGATCAGCCTATTTTAATTAGGCCGATCTGCCCCCAAGGGGGGAGAAACCACTAGGCACCTGGGATTTTTTTGTTGTTGTTTTACAGATGGGGAGCGACCCCTTAGGCAAGGGTCATTCCCCTGGAGGGGCAAATTGTATTTAGGCCATTTCTGCCCCCTTTGAGGGCAGATCGGCAGATTTTAGGTCAATCTGCCCCCAAGGGGGGCAGAAACCACTAGGCACCAGGGATCTTTTTTTTTGCGCCAACGTCACGCAAGGGGAGCGACCCCGTAGGCAAGGGTCGCTCCCCAGGGGGGTTGGGGGGCAGGAGGCAAATTTATTTTAGCCCATTTCTGCCACCCCGGGGGCAGATCGGCCTATTGTGGGCACTTTGTAAAAAACACCTCTTTTTTCTGTTGAAAAAATGTGATGTGTCCACGTTGTGTTTTGGGCCATTTCCTTTCGTGGGCGCTAGGCCTACCCACACCAGTGAGGTACAATTTTTATCGGGAGACTTGGGGGAACGCTGGGTGGAAGGAAATTTGTGGCTCCTCTCAGATTCCAGAACTTTCTGTCACCGAAATGAGAGGAAAAAGTGTTTTTTTGGTCAACTTTTGAGGTTTGCAAAGGATTCTGGGTAACAGAACCTGGTCAGAGCCCCACAAGTCACCCCATCTTGGATTCCCCTAGGTGTCTAGTTTTCAAAAATGCGCTGGTTTGCTAGGTTTCCCCAGGTGCCAGCTGAGCTAGAGGCCAAAACCCACAGGTAGGCACTTTGCAAAAAACACCTCTGTTTTCTGTGAAAAAATGTGACATGTCCACATTGTGTTTTGAGTCATTTCCTTTCGTGGGCGCTAGGCCTACCCACACAAGTGAGGCACCATTTTTATCGGGAGACTTGGGGGAACACAGAATAGCAAAACAAGTGTTATTGCCCCTTGTCTTTCTCTACATTTTTTCCTTCCAAATGTAAGGCAGTGTGTAACAAAGACGTCTATTTGAGAAATGCTCTGTAATTCACATGCTAGTATGGGCACCCTGGAATTCAGAGATGTGCAAATAACCACTGCTTCTCAACACCTTATCTTGTGGCCATTTTGGAAATACAAAGGTTTTCTTGATACCTATTTTTCACTTTTTATATTTCAGCAAATTAATTGCTGTATACCCGGTAGAGAATAAAAACCCATTGCAAGGTGCAGCTCATTTATTGGCTCTGGGTACCTAGAGTTCTTGATGAACCTACAAGCCCTATATATCCCCGCAACCAGAAGAGTCCAGCTGACGTAATGGTATATTGCTTTAAAAAATCTGAAATCGCAGGAAAAAGTTACAGAGTAAAACGTGGAGAAAAATTGCTGTTTTTTTCACCTCAATTTCAATATTTTTTTATTTCAGGTGTTATTTTCTGGAGGAAACACTTGTAGGATGTACACAAATGACCCCTTGCTGAATTCAGAATTTTGTCTACTTTTTAGAAATGCTTAGCTTTCTGGGATCCAGCATTGGTTTCTCACCCATTTTGGTCACTAACTGGAAGGAGGCTGAAAGCACAAAAAATTGTAAAAATGGGGTATGTCCCAGTAAAATGTCAAAATTGTATTTAAAAATTGGGTTTTCCAATTCAAGTCTGCCTGTTCCTGAAAGCTGGGAAGATGGTGATCTTGCCACCGCAAACCCTTTGTTGATGCCATTTTCAGGGAAAAAACACGAGCTGCCTTCTGCAGCCTTTTTGTTCCCATTTTTTTTTTTTAAACAAAATTTTCACTGTATTTTGGCTAATTTCTTGGTCTCCTTCAGGGGAACCCACAAAGTCTGGGTACCTCTAGAATCCGTAGGATGTTGGAAAAAAAGGATGCAAATTTGGCATGGGTAGCTTATGTGAACAAAAAGTTATGAGGGCCTAAGCACGAACTGCCCCAAATAGACAAAAAAAGGCTCGGCACAGGAGGGGGAAAAGGCCTGGCAGCGAAGGGGTTAAGCCTATTCAAAATTACAACATTGCGTCTTCGTGCAGTGGCCAAGATTTCTTTATCATAGAAAACTGATGCCCATATTTATACTTTTTCAGCGCCGTATTTGCGTTGTTTTTTGACGCAAAATTGGCGCAAACTTACAAAATACAATTGTATTTTGTAAGTGTGTGCCAATTTTGTGTCAAAAAATGACGCAAATGTGGCGCTGAAAAAGTATAAATATGGGCCTGAGTTTTTCAGGAACTCTGTCACTCGCGTTTGGCAGTCACAACGGGAGCAGCTGGTTCCTCGCATGGAGTGGGTGTGGCAAAGGCTTAAATCCTATACTCTCTATGCAAGTGTTCCAAAAGATGATTGAGGCTGCTTTGAAAGCATCTCTTCAGGCCAGAGATGCTCTGCCTCCCCCTAAACTTCCTAGACCGCAAACTGATGATTCCACAGACCCTGATGAGGATAATGTCAATGGTCGCTTTAAATGAATGAATGAAAAATCTTTATTCAATCATTAAAAGAGGGGGAAAGCTGAAATCAAATTGAATTGTGATGACGCAGAAACGAAGGTTTTACATTTATTAGCGCATAAACGTAGTGCTGCAATAATCAAGTGTGACTTTAACCGAACTAATAAAGATTGTACGGGGACAAATGTGCCCTCAGAGTAGTTTGCCAACATTTATAAGCGTGCTTTATATAACGTGATGTATTAGAATTGTACTAATCTGACATAACCGTAAACGTGTGCCATGATTTGCTTGTTTGAAATGTTTTAACTTAGCATAACTTTAGTGGAGGCTTCGGCCTAGTTGCCTTGTCTCACGGTTTAGATGCTCGTGTTTTTCTAATGTGCTAATAAAACGTGTATTCTTGCTTGAAGCTGTACTTTTCCAGTGAGATCGGTTCACATTCTTATCTTTAAGGTTTCGTGCCAGCCTGGCATCTTCTTCTTTTCTCCAAGGTCAATCTGCAGGTGCAGACAATGGAAGCTCTGAAAGTGAGTTAATTGGTAAAATATGTTGCAACTTACGTTCCCGACTCCAAGGATAATGTATGCCTAGGTAGAAGCTTGTGAATTGTTGTTTTTGATTGGACAATTTGAAGCCAACCTATGAACCCTCCAATGGAAGACCCTACTGGATTTGAACTGTTGTTTATTTAAACCTGGTGCACAAGAAGAAAGCAGCCATTATTGCCCATTGCAGCCATTAGCCATTGGACATTAGACATTACCCGCCATTTGCAGGACATTGCAGCCATTAATTCTCGCCCTAGAGACTTTAACTTCGATTTGCCCCTTTGCATGAAGTAGTAGTTTTGACCTTTTATCTTGCCGCTGTGAGGCAATTGCCCCGTCCACCCTGCCCCTTTGCCCCCGTCCCATGCTGATCGAAGCCGGTACCTGTGAGACGAAGACTTCCTTGAATGCTGATTGAATTTGGTAAATATGAAAGGAAAATGTACAATTGCATTGTGTTTCTTTTTAGGTAACCAACTGCTGATTTTTTATAAGAGCCCTAGTTAGGAGTTTTTCCAAATTAATGTTGCTAAATTGTTTGTGCATGAAATCCCACATGCAGATGCTAATTTGAGGTTAGATGAGGATTCATTTGTTGCACGATGCAATTTGAGACCTTGTTATGCTGACTAATGTATGCAATTAGCTCATTACAGATTATAGTTTTAGTGGTTTGCGTTGCTATCATCGAATGCATTGTTATTCAAATGCTGCATAGATTGCATCTTTTTCGCCGTTATGGACAGCTATTAATGTTCATTTACATATATCATTTGGTGTTGAGACACATTTATATCGTGCTAGCTTTGTTAATATAGGGAAATACATTCATTAACTTTGAATAAACTGGTGTGGTTATTCATGGCCGGAAGGTCATGGTTCGCCGAAATGTTTTCTGGATTAATTGTGAAGTGTTATGTTGATCAGGGCATTGCATATGTTCGTTATTGATTATTGATTTGATTAAATTGATTACTCTCGGGTGAAGAGAGCCCCACTTGGTCAAAAGATTCATCGACCCAAGAGCGTCCAAATACAGGTAATTTATTAGGTCGGAACGCTCTATCAGTAGATGGTAGCAGAGGACGGTTTCGCCCTTTGGGACCCCCACCCGAGAGAACGGTTACGCCCTTTGGGACCCCGCTCAAGAGGTAACGGTTTCGCCCTTTGGGACCCCATTCGAGAGGTATATGGTGTTGAATTAGATTTTTCTTGGGTAAAACAGATTGAGAGAATGATGATGCCCTAAGTCCCCCGTGACTTTCCCGGGATCTCGGAGCTTGCGAATGGAGAGAATGGAGGTGTGGGATCGGCGTTGGTGGTACTAGTGACGGTATGAGTGAAGTTAGGATTTTGCGCTTGCACAGCTTATTGCCGCAGATTGTTTGAAAAGGTTGCGAGGATTTTAGAGAATAGCGGAGGTGCGACTCCGAGTGTGAGAGTAGGAAAGTCGTCGAACTTCATGTGCATGTGGCGCTTTGTGCAGAAAAAAGGTACACGTGGTTGTTGTTGTTGAGACGGGCCCTGCGAGGTCAAGAGACTCCGGAGTATGTTGAAAAGTGTATGAGACACTTGTTTTGATGTTGTGGTCTGGTCGGTTTAATAGGTTGACCGGGCGTGGTCAACGATTCGGTACGTGTGTTAAGGGAGTGAAAGAAAACTTCGACTTCGGGCTTTGACAAATTCTAAGTGCACTAGAATAGATCACTGACAAGTTGAGAGCAGAGTCTGCGGGTCAGATTTTGCTTGCGAAAGTGGGGACCGAGAAAGATGGAATAACTGCCGAGGCTAGTGAAAAATCCCTAAGGTCCTGAAGCGATTGTGTTACCCTTCCTGTAGTAAACCGACAGATCTGTTTTATTATTATTTGGTTGCTCGCGATACATGCTAGAAGTTGTTACGAGAGGAGCTGAGTGAAGGAGGACAAGCCGCGAGGCTTTGTCAGCCGCAGAGTGTGTGAGTGTGACGTCACTGGGAGCCGCGCTGGGATAGGTTGGTTGCAGAGACTGGTCGCGCACGGATTGGACGCAGTCCGTGGTGCTCGATTGGAAGGGGAAAGGCAAGTGAAGAGTATTCCGGGAATTAAAGTCACTTATTGATTACAAATTTTGTGAAATAAAAGACGAGAAAATGAAATTTTTTAAAGCATTAAAGAGTGCGATGAAGGGGGAGTCTTACATTAAAGCGAGCGTAGGAGAGGAGACGCCACCCGAAGGTACACCAGCTTACATTGTAATGGAGGAAAGGGGGGTAGCTCCGTGCCTTTGGCTAAAGCAATGGCACAAGCTGACAGAGAGACATGGGAGCGTAGCGTTCCCGATCCATGGGACATTCAATATAAGGATCCTAGAGAATTTGAGATTCGCGATGTACGACATGAAAGTACCTCCAAGGCCAGCACAGTTTGAGGCTCTAGCGGTTTGGGAACTAATGGCTAGACAGCAACAGCAAAAGAAGTTCGAGAACAGGATAAGAAAGGTAGAAAAGACACTAGCGGACGCTAGGTGGGATAATGCACAGAAGGTGTGGAGGACAGATATATTGCAGGGGATAAAATTGTTTCCCGCAATTACTAAGGAAGAAGAGGCGACAGGCAAGAAAGCTACCTGTAAGACAAACAGGAGGTGTTCCAACGATAGAGAGGACGAGGAAAAGTTAAGGAGAGAAGAAGAGTTAGAGGATGAGGAGTTCATCATGCAATTGCTGAACGACCGTCCACCACCTTATGTAGAGAGTGAACAAGGTCCAAGTACCAGTTCTGCCCCTCCGGCACTGGTACAGAATAATGAAACTCCGAATTCAGAAACGCCATCGGGATCTAAGGACCCGAGTTTACTGTTCACCCCGCAGATACCGCAGGTTAGGAGAATATATCCAGATGTGCCTATGTTGAAAACAGCAGAAAATTATCAGCCGCAGGTCCCAAGGTACTACAGCAGTGACAACAGTACGGGAATGATTCTAGATCCAACAGTAATGGGAGTACAGAATGGTTGCAACCCAACATTGGCACAAGCTGAGTCAACCCAGCTTTTGATGCCTCAAAAGCAGATGCAGGGGGGAACCGCACATGCTCAGATGACGGGGAGTCAGACGGGCATGCCGGCAATGATGACCCATAGTGTGGGAATGAACATGCCTCAGAACCTGGGGAATGGACAGAACCCAGATGCGATATCCCTACCCATTACTGTAGGTCCACCGGTACCTTTGTACATTCAGCCTAACTCAGGTATGAGCGGTCAAGGATCAGTGGTGCAGAATGGGACGGAAAGGAGGTGCATAGAAAACACTTCAGAGACAACTCCGATAGCGGCTCAGCCAACTGGATCTGGGTCCTTGATGGAGTTTAGTCCCATATGTGCTCAATCAACAGTGGTGAGGTCGAGTCCCCCACTGATGATACCGCTATCATCGAACACTGAAAAGTTGCCGCAACCATCAATGGCAGTCGATGTGAATGCTACACTGATGGGGTTGAATGCGCAACAGCTAACACAGTGGTTCAACAGTCTGAATTCCACGCAAAGCTCAGCCAGTGGGAAGGGAGAAGACTATCTGAATAGGGTAAGGTTGAACATGGAAGCAGAAGAATTGGTGGAAGGGACTATGGGTTTGAAGAGGTTGGAGTCCTACTCGGAAGAAGAGCTGAGGTATCTATGTCCCAGGATTACGAGAGAAGTGAACAAGGTACATAGAAGGTTGCAAGAAATAGCTGACAAAAACGGGGTTGAGATAGACAAGACGAAACACTTGAGTAGGAGCTATAGATTGGATTTCAGGACCACAGACTTTGAACACATGAGGTCAGCAGGCATGAAAACGCACCTTAGAGAATTGTTGCAGAGTGCACAAGTGTGGAGGTGCTTAGACAAATGGGAGAGCAGATGGGCAAAGAAAAAGGAAAAGAGGAAAGACAGTGTCCCAGAGCACAAGGAGAAAAGACCACAGAGTAGTGATGCAATAACCATGTTACCAATGAGGGAGACAGCAGGGGGAAAATTAATACCTGTACCGTGGCACAGAAGCGACATTCAGTCTTTTACAGATGATTTTCCCAAACTGAGAGAGAAACCGATTGAATGGTATCAGCAGACTGATAGGTTTGTGAAGCTTGCGAAATGTCTTTGGGAAGACCTGAACACCCTCTTTGAGATTGTGGTTCCGGCAGATTTGTGGGAAGACTGCAAAAGGGCTGTAGGTTGGCCGACAAGTGAACCAGAGAGAGACAGGGATACGGGTGCACCATCACCTATGGTAATGAGCTTGTACTATAAGGTGATTGAGCATTTGAAGACAAAGGTTGCCGCGAAAAATGTGGATTGGCAGAAGATTGATCGAACTGCCCAAGAGGCTAAAGAGTTGATTCATGGTTACTATGAGAGGTTGTTGAAGGCGTTCAAGAACTACAGTGGCACGGAAACAATAGAGGCGAAGAACATGCTTCATTTTGTGTTTAGATTTGTGGAAGGGCTGAGACCAAAGATAAGTCAGATGATAAAGACGCATTTGATTTGGTGGCAGTCGAAACCGATTGATGAGGTGTTGAATTATGCGAAATACTGTAGCGACGAAATTGAAGTGAAACAGAAAAGGTTGAAAGAGAAAGTGATGGTGATGCAACTTAAAGCAGCTCAGACAGGTTTGCAAGGGTTGCAAGGGTTCCAACAGCAGATACCGCAGCCGCAGCTGCAGGGAAATATGGTGTTTCAGCCACAGGCGAGAGGCAGAGGAGGCTTTGGGAGTAATGGTCCGGATTTGAACACTGTTGCGATTCCGAATGGTGTGCAGGCAATGAAAAGGGTGATGCCGTGTCACGTGTGCGGAATCGTCGGACATTGGAAACGCGAGTGCCCGATGGTGGTGCAGGAAGGTGCAGGTGTTGGTCAGCAAAACAATGATGTCAATGCATTCCAGACAATGAGGGGACCGAAAATGAGAGGTCCAAACCCAAATTTTCAGACCATAAATCAGCTGCAGGGATTACAGCCCATGCAGCCGCAGCAGATGCAGATGCCCCGTATGCAGGTGACGCAAATGCAGCCAATGCAACAGCAGTTTCCCATGGTACCTAATCAGCAAATGCAAATACCTTTGGCACCAGTGAGTCAGCAGCAAGTGATGGTTCCTCCACAGGTCTCGGGTCAGGTGATGAATACAAATGGCACAGTACAACAGTTCCCACTACACAGTGAGAATGGAATAAACAATGTATGGGAGAGTGAAAGTTCAGATGAGGAGGGAAATTGTGTGCTTGCAGCATCCTTGGAAGTTGATCAAAAGGGTCCATATGTGGAGGGAAGAGTTATGGGTCATTGTGTTTCATTCTTGGTTGACACAGGAGCCACACGTTCAACTGTTAGGAGCATTGAAGTACCAAATTTGCCACTCTCAGGGAGAACAGTTCAAGTAGTGGGAATAGCAAACAGGCACCTGACGAACCCAATCACAGATCCAGTACAAGTCAGAATTGGTAACTATCAAGGGTCACATAGTTTTGTGGTATGTGACTCAAGCCCGATAGCACTGTTAGGGAGAGACCTATTGTGCAAATTGGGATGTTCGATTATGTGTTCGAATGATGGAATTAGAATTCAGACGAGCAGTGATGGGGAAGAAGAGGACAGTGTAGAAGGGGATGAGATGGAAACTGTTGATGAAGAATATCCTCTGATTAACCTTTTTCCGATGATAACTGAAGAGGATATTCCAGCTGAATTACGGGAAACAGTCGGAAAGGAAGTGTGGGATATGACAGGAAAAGAGGTAGGATTGGTGAAAGGAGTGGAACCAGTGAAAGTGACCGTAAAACCCAATGTAACCTTTCCCCAGACCCCACAATACCACATGGCACAAGACACCCTCATGAAAGTCGCCCAACTCATTGACGAGTTTGTAAAACAGGGAGTACTGAAAGAAGTGTTAAGCAGTCCATGTAATTCACCAATCATGGGACTAATAAAGCCGAGTGGAAAGGTCCGAATCGTGCAGGACTTAATGACATCATAATTAAATGCTGCCCTGTAGTACCGAATCCAGCTGTGATAATGTTTCAAATCCCTTGCGATGCCGAGTGGTTCTCAGTCATCGACTTGTCACAAGCATTCTTTTCGGTGCCTCTTCATGAGGACAGCCAATTTCTCTTTTGTTTCAAATTCTTAGACAGAGTCTACAGTTGGTGTCGAATTCCTCAAGGGTTTTCTGAGTCACCGTCAATTTTCAATCAGATTCTAAAGAAAGACTTGGAAGCGTTAGAATTGCCATTCGAGTCAACCCTAGTACAGTACATTGATGACTTACTGATTGCATCTAAGACAGAAAGTGGCTGCACAGCCGACACCATTGCTCTACTGAACCATTTGGGAAGGAATGGACACAAGGTGTCTCCTTCAAAGTTGCAGTTCTGTCAGAAGAAAGTGAAATACTTGGGTCATCAATTAGAGAAAGGGTCACGGAGAATAATGAAGGAAAGAATAACAAGTGTGCTTCAAATGAGTCCACCAAAGACAAGGAGGGAGGTGAGAAAGTTTTTGGGGATGGTGAGCTACTGTCGCCAGTGGATTCCCAACTTCTCAACTCTAGCAAAGCCTTTACTGAAACTGACCCAGAAGGATGCCTTGGATGAAATTGAGCTGAAAGGAGATGAGATGGATGCTTTTATTGAATTGAAAGAATGCATGTGCAGGGCTCCAGCTTTAGGTATGCCTGATTACACAAAGCCTTTCACATTGTTTTGTCATGAACGTGATGCATGTTCTTTGTCTGTCTTGACCCAAGCCCATGGTGGCATAAACAGACCAGTAGCGTATTTTTCAGCTACTTTGGATCCGGTCGCAGCAGCACTGCCAGGGTGTTTGCGCGCCGTAGCAGCAGTTGGTATCAGCCTCACTCAGAGTAAAGGAATAGTGATGGGACACCCATTAACAGTCATGGTCCCTCACTCAGTTGAGATACTTTTGACCCTCTCCCGAACGCAACACATGACTGGAGCAAGACTCACAAGGTATGAAACAATAATTCTGGGCTCACCGAATGTGCAGCTGAAAAGGTGCACTACGTTGAATCCAGCAACCTTGCTTCCCGGTGAAAATGCTGAAATTGAGAACGCTGAAGACGTCGAGCACGACTGCCTTCAGGTGACTGAATTTTGCACAAAACCCCGACCTGACATTAAGGATACTAAGCTTGATGAAAATGACCAAATTGTTTTTGTTGATGGGTCATGTTTAAGAGATGCATTGGGAATATTGAAAGCAGGATATGCTGTATGTACTGTAACAGGTGTCTTGGAAGCGTCCTGGCTTCAAGGAGTCTATTCCGCACAAGTAGCAGAGCTTGTAGCCCTTACAAGAGCATGCCAACTGTCTACATTGATGAAGGTTACCATTTACACTGACAGTCAGTACGGGTTTGGAATTGTGCACGACTTTGGGCAACTATGGTCACAGAGAGGTTTCCTGACCTCTTCATGGTCCCCAGTGAAAAACGGGGAGAGAATAAGGGAATTGTTACACGCCATTCAGATGCCAGCCGAAATTGCAGTGGTAAAGTGTAGTGCTCATACAAAAGGACAGGACTATGTTTCCCTGGGAAATGCATATGCGGATCAGGTCGCAAGATTTTGTGCCCTGAACTGTATATTGCTCAGGGATGAATGGAATTTGATAAGTGAGCCAGAGCTCGAACCAGCTGAAGCATTTGCCTTGAAGGTCGTGGATACAATGGATGAACTAAAAGCATTACAGAATAGCGTCAGGGAGGATGAGAGAGTTTCCTGGATTAAGTCACAATGTACAAAGAGACCAAATGAGTTATGGGTTTCAAGTGAAGGAAAATTTGTTTTACCAAATAGTCTCTTATCGCAGCTAGCGCGGTTCTATCATGGGCAGGCTCACATAGGGAGAGATGCCATGATAAGATTGTTCAAAACTGATTGGTATAACCCCAGATTCCGTCAAGTTGCAGAAGCAATTTGCCATCGTTGTGTCATTTGTCAGCAGATGAACCCAGGAAAGGGAACGGTTGTGAACGTGAGCCACATTGGCAGGGCGGGTGGCCCGTTCAGCAGAATGCAGATGGACTTTATTGAGATGCCTGTGCATGGAGGTCTGAAGTATGTGTTGGTGATTGTGTGCATTTTTAGTCACTGGATTGAGGCATACCCTACACGTAGAAATGACAGCCTTACAGTTGCAAAACTATTGTTGAGGGAGTTGATACCACGTTTCGGATTCCCGATCTCTTTGGAATCAGATAGAGGAAGTCACTTCAATAACGAGGTGATAAAGTTACTTTGCGCAGCGCTGAACATTGAGCAAAAACTGCATTGTAGCTATCGCCCTGAAGCCTCAGGACTGGTGGAACAAATGAATGGTACACTGAAATCAAGAATGGCGAAAATATGTGCATCGACAAATTTGAAATGGCCTGACGCATTGCCTTTGGTGTTAATGTCAATGAGAAACACCCCTGACAGAAAGACTGGATTGTCCCCTCACGAAATTCTCATGGGCAGGGCCATGAGACTTCCTGCAGTTCCCGCAAACGCGCTTTTGAATATTACAGATGATATGGTGTTAGACTACTGCAAAGGTCTGGCTGACGTGGTTCGCTCTTTCTCTCACCAGGTGGAAGCAACCACCTTGTCACCGATCCAAGGTCCAGGACACACACTGAAAGCAGGTGACTGGGTCGTGATAAAGAAGCACGTGAGGAAGTCGTGTCTGGAACCCCGTTGGAAAGGCCCTTTCCAAGTGATCCTGACGACCACTACAGCTGTGAAGTGTGCGGGAGTTCCCAACTGGATTCACGCCAGTCATACAAAGAAAGTGTTGTGTCCCACAGATGAGGAAGTTGAAGCGCTGAAACTGCCAGTACCTGATAACAAAGTGCCGAGCGCTGAGACAGAGCAAAACAGAACTAGAAGCAAACAGGCAGAAATAGAGGAGAGAGAAATATTCTCTGAGGCCGAAACAACAGATTCACTTGGGGAAGACCAAGGAGAAACCTCAGACAGCGACGAAGCAGCTGAAAGTGACAAAGAGCCTGAAGAAAGTAACGGTGACAAAGGGCTCGAAAGAGGTGAAGAAGCAGGAGAGCCTGATCAGAGGAGGGCTTTCCCAGAAGCAGACGGTACAGAAAAAGAAAGGGAAAACCTGATTGACTCCCCAGAAGGAGGGGACAAGGCAGAACAGAACGAAACTGTTCAAACTTCTTCAGAAGAGATCGCAGGTCCATCAAGTGGACACAGTGCAAAGAGAAGGCCAAGTATATCACCAGTAAAACTAAGAACTAGAGAAACGTTGAACGACAGTGAAGGGCCAAGAGTGAAAGAGAAAAGAAAGGAAGTGTCTGTCGTGGTACCAACATCGAGTGAAGGAAAAGACTTTGCCAAAGAGGAAAGTACCAGTGAGGCAGAATCAAAGAGAGATGCAAAATTGAAAAGGAAAAGGATACCCAACAGGAGGTATTCCGGTCCAGAATGGGCATATGTAGTCAATGACGATTGGACCGACGAATTTGTATCTCTTAGCCTCGAGAACGAAGAAGAAGAGATACCAATAGAAAAGAAAAGTTTAATGGACACTATTGACTGAAAAAAAAAAAAAAAAAAACTGATAAATGACATTGCTTGCTATAATCTAACGTGATACAACCAGCTGAGACATTGCTAAACCGGATGAGACATTTGCTAACTTGATAAGACTTTGATAACCTGATTGACTCTTAAACCCGATTTGAGACAACGTTGCTAACTGATAAAGACTGAGTTATTGCCGAATTGAGACAAATGCTGCTTACCGATAAGTGACTGGGCTCCTGAAGAAAACTGTGTGAACATTGCGCTCGTTCAGCTTTGTAACTAATTGCTAAATCGTTTCTTTATAGGTGCTTCTAGCTCTCTGATTCTATACAGATCATGACTAAGTACGCTACACAAAACAGTAGAGTGAAATATTGTAAATATGCGTGTATAGGCTTGATAACTGCATGTGTACTAATAATAATGGCAATAGTGCTTGCAACGCTTGGTAAGGG
This sequence comes from Pleurodeles waltl, assembly GCF_031143425.1. NCBI lineage: Eukaryota > Metazoa > Chordata > Amphibia > Caudata > Salamandridae > Pleurodeles > Pleurodeles waltl. Next base: position 486,600,111 of record NC_090446.1, read on the forward strand.
TGAGAATGAGAAAATTGATGCTTCTACTTCTGCTCCTGTTACTGTCACTGAACTAACCGCATTGAAAAGACTATAATTAGATGAGAGACACTTGCATGATAAGAAGGAACTTTTGTATAATGTTTTCTATCGCCTACTAACAGAATATGTTGAGACTATGGATGCGAAAGATTGTTATGTGTGTACACAGATACCGACATCGGTAACGGAAGGGGTGACTTATCACCACATGCCTCTTACATATGGGATCACATGTAGTTTAGTAACTTCTAGATTTTATGGTCAAACTAACATACAGTATTTTTACTCAAATTATGAAGTTACCTTTGCATATGTTCCTATAATAACGCAACTAAGCCAGATTGCTAAAGATTGGGATGCTAAAATAATGAGGGAATTTTTCGAGCCAATGCAACCTTTTGAAACAGCTCACGCTCATAGGGAAAACCTTACCTGCTCGCTCTCTGCAGTAGAAATAAGCTTTTTAGATCGCACAGATGATAGAAGGGCACAAATGAATGCGAAATTAGAAAAAGAGCTAAGTAAGAGGACTTCAGTAGATAATTATGCTTTTGCCGCAATAAAAACACAAGGGAAAATAGCTTTAGACGCTTGGCATGTAGGGAAATTTTGTATATATCGTGGTGAATCTTATTATGATAACATTTTCGTGGGAGCGAGTGAATGTAAACATACGTTTATCTTTAAGGCCAAATGGACATTCATGCTGAACGGACTTGACCCTGTCATACCTGGTGTATATTACATTTGTGGGCATAATGCCTATTATCGTCTTCCAAAAGGATGGTGGGGGAGATGTTATTTGGGTATAGTGTTCCCAAAGGTTTATCAACTGGATGACCTATCGGTGATTCCAAAGACGTCTGGATCTCATCATATCCAGAAAAGAGAGACCGCAGCTGCTGTGGTAGGAGATATATTTGGAGCCATGATTCCTTCATTGGGAGTTGTGTTGAATTCCATCAAGATAAGAAAGTTGTCTACTATAGTGGATAACATGTTGACAAAGTTTTCAGGTGCTATAATCCTGATGGATGCTGAACTTGCAGCAGAAAGAGCTATGACTCTTCAAAACAGGCTTGCCCTAGACATTCTTTTAGCAAAGGATGGCGGCGTTTGCAAAATGCTTGGTGCGCGTCACTGTTGCACGTATATACCAGACAACAGTGTGAAAATTAAAACAATGCTTGCAAATCTAACAAAAGAGAGTGCAGACTTGAAGGAATTGAAAGAACCAGGAGTTTGGGAGAAGGTTGGAAAGGGAATTGCTTCAGTGGGAAATTGGCTTGGTGGCATTTGGAATGGAATATTACTAAAAATAATACAAGGAATACTAATAGTACTAATTTGCATCTTTGGGATTTGGGGAATAAAGAGGGGAATATTAATGATCATGGCAAGAATTAAAAGAAGGAAGGAAGAGAAAGTAATGAAAAGAATGGCAGAAGAATACAAGGCAAGAACAAGGGGAACTAAAAGGCAAAGAGAACTGACAGAATTTTAATGGAATAAAATTTGTGGGAATGGTTTTGTGTGATGACAAGTAGTCATCAGAGGAGGGATTGATGACGCAGAAACGAAGGTTTTACATTTATTAGCGCATAAACGTAGTGCTGCAATAATCAAGTGTGACTTTAACCGAACTAATAAAGATTGTACGGGGACAAATGTGCCCTCAGAGTAGTTTGCCAACATTTATAAGCGTGCTTTATATAACGTGATGTATTAGAATTGTACTAATCTGACATAACCGTAAACGTGTGCCATGATTTGCTTGTTTGAAATGTTTTAACTTAGCATAACTTTAGTGGAGGCTTCAGCCTAGTTGCCTTGTCTCACGGTTTAGATGCTCGTGTTTTTCTAATGTGCTAATAAAACGTGTATTCTTGCTTGAAGCTGTACTTTTCCAGTGAGATCGGTTCACATGCTTATCTTTAAGGTTTCGTGCCAGCCTGGCATCTTCTTCTTTGCTCCAAGGTCAATCTGCAGGTGCAGACAATGGAAGCTCTGAAAGTGAGTTAATTGGTAAAATATGTTGCAACTTACGTTCCCGACTCCAAGGATAATGTATGCCTAGGTAGAAGCTTGTGAATTGTTGTTTTTGATTGGACAATTTGAAGCCAACCTATGAACCCTCCAATGGAAGACCCTACTGGATTTGAACTGTTGTTTATTTAAACCTGGTGCACAAGAAGAAAGCAGCCATTATTGCCCATTGCAGCCATTAGCCATTGGACATTAGACATTACCCGCCATTTGCAGGACATTGCAGCCATTATGGCCCATCTTGCAGACTTCGTCATTTTGCCATCTTCTACGATGCCAATTGATGTTCGACGCCATTTTAAATGAGACTTTGATGCTTTCTCTAATCGAGAGAAAGAGACTTTAAGTAATTCTCGCCCTAGAGACTTTAACTTCGATTTGCCCCTTTGCATGAAGTAGTAGTTTTGACCTTTTATCTTGCCGCTGTGAGGCAATTGCCCCGTCCACCCTGCGCTTTGCCCCCGTCCCATGCTGATCGAAGCCGGTACCTGTGAGACGAAGACTTCCTTGAATGCTGATTGAATTTGGTAAATATGAAAGGAAAATGTACAATTGCATTGTGTTTCTTTTTAGGTAACCAACTGCTGATTTTTGATAAGAGCCCTAGTTAGGAGTTTTTCAAAATTAATGTTGCTAAATTGTTTTTGCATGAAATCCCACATGCAGATGCTAATTTGAGGTTAGATGAGGATTCATTTGTTGCACGATGCAATTTGAGACCTTGTTATGCTGACTAATGTATGCAATTAGCTCATTACAGATTATAGTTTTAGTGGTTTGCGTTGCTATCATCGAATGCATTGTTATTCAAATGCTGCATAGATTGCATCTTTTTCGCCGTTATGGACAGCTATTAATGTTCATTTACATATATCATTTGGTGTTGAGACACATTTATATCGTGCTAGCTTTGTTAATATAGGGAAATAAATTCATTAACTTGGAATAAACTGGTGTGGTTATTCATGGCCGGAAGGTCATGGTTCGCCGAAATGTTTTCTGGATTAATTGTGAAGTGTTATGTTGATCAGGGCATTGCTTATGTTCGTTATTGATTATTGATTTGATTAAATTGATTACTCTCGGGTGAAGAGAGCCCCACTTGGTCAAAAGATTCATCGACCCAAGAGCGTCCAAATACAGGTAATTTATTAGGTCGGAACGCTCTATCAATTGCACCCAAACGAAAGTTTGTGAGAAGAGATATTTTCCATGGATTTATACATAGGGAAAGATAAGGTTCGGGTCCAGCATTAGTTTTCAGAATCAGGTAGGCTCTCAGGGTTGGTTTTCCCTGGGCATTATTCTCTCTGGCTTCAATAGCCCCCTTCAAAAACAGCTCCTTAACTTTTACACAATCACCGTTGCTTACCAAATGGGGAAATGGTACAAATCTGGTGAACCCAAAGACGCAGCACGCCTAATGTAGTCAAGCCATGGAATTTTAGAACCGTGGGCACAATTAAGACAGTCTTGGATCACATCTCTATTAAAAGCAGTATGTTCACTACTGCTATCCATAGGAGCAATGGGGCAAGTTTAATAAAACCTATGATGTAATCTAGATTCAGCTGTTCAGTCATAAAAAAACTAGAAATAGTGGGACCCAAGCCTAACAATCTCCTGTAGAAGTGGTTCTCCTCACGCTGGATACTCGAGTAGTCATGATACCCTCAAATGGCAGTACCATAAGTTAAAACAGGAAAACACTTACTTTTTTACACTTGCAGTAAGGTTAAGATAGGTTTGCTACCAGCCGTTGAGGCAAACCTAAAAAGGGCCTGCACGCTTGGTTAAAATGCATCCATCGGTTTGCAAGACAGGGTAACCAGCTGTTCGAATGGTCATAGGTGACACTCAGGTAAGGGAATGCGCTCACCCTCTTAATAACCTTCCCCTTAATAATTACTGGCATGATTTTTCAGAACTACCTTCCACATTCAACATATTGCATTTTGGCTATGCTGGTGTGTGGTGTTCTTGGTAAATGATTCCATTACCGAACTGAGTCATTTACCATGGCAACAGGGATTCGAAGGTGATGGTTGGAGATCTGAGGGGAGGCCGATGGTTGGGGCGCTTACAGGAATAAACCTATGTTTTACCTGATGCGCTACCGTATTCCTTGTCGTGATTTGCCATTTCACTTTGGCGACGAGTGGTGTGTGAAGGTTTAGCGCCTCAACATGGCAGGGAGTCATGGTGAGAGGCTCTTACCGTTTCTGTGAGGAAAGTTGTTCGATCGTGTTGATCGGCTGTGCTGTCTCTGTGGGGGATCTTCGTTGGTGCGGCAGTTTGGAGCGCACGTTGTGAAGATCAGCATTTCAAAGGAAAAACAAACTGGTTTAACGACATGTCTCTGCGGTATTTCTGGAAGTTATCAACATGGTTTAATGAGGTCAGAGATTTGTAGAGGAAGTCAGCTGAGTGCATTTGGGATATTTTTAAAACGGGCGGAGACGAGTGTCAAGTATTTCCGCATTCGTTTGGCTAAGAAGAAACTTAAAGGTGCAGGCAGCCTTAAAGGGGCATACTCGTTCATGTTCTGGTTGGATGAGTAGGATTGCTCTTAAAGGAGCAGTGCACAGAAGGAAAGGAGTTTTTATGAGGAACACAGAAAAGACTGTGATAGGCACAACTTTGCTTGTTGTTGTGTGAAGACTTAAAGAACACGGTGATAGGCACATTCTGTTTTTGTGTGAAGTCTTAGAACCACAGGACAAAAGAGCACGGTGACAGGCACACCTCTGCCTGTTGCTGCGTAGAGTCTTGGAACTATAAGTTAGCTGTTTATGGACTTTTAGAGACAATTTCATTGTTTTTTTTGTTATTTGTGTTTTGTTATAAGTGTATTCCTTTTGGGTGCTATTTTGGTTTGTAGGGGTGTATAATATAAGTTAAAATGCAGAATGTCACTCCCCCACCATTCTTCCAGTGTTTCGCTAGGCTAAATGGAAGAAAATGTTTATGCACTAATCAAGAGTGTGTGGTCCTACGTTAAGTGCGGAGAGGAAGCATGCTTTACTAATGCATTGTCTCGGTGGGGAAGGACAGGAGGTGTTGGGAAGTTGAATGAATTTGAAATGTGTATTTTGAAGTTGGATAAGCACTATCTGCCAAGGGTGAGTACGATTATGGAAGGGTATTATTTTGGGGAAAGAGAGCAGGGTAAAGATGAGTCAGTTGAGGAGTACATGGCAAGTTTATGAAAGTTGACAGCCTTGTGAAAGTTTGGGAGTTTGGTGGATGAAAGAATTCGTGATCAGTTTGTGTTGAAGTGTAGTAGTGACAAGATTAGAGAAGAGTTGTGGTTGAAAGATGAGCCGCCATTGGAAGAGGTCATTATGGTGGCGAAAAGGGTTGAACATATGTTGAAGTATGTCATGGAATTGAGTGCTGTGAAAAATAAAGAGTTGAGTGAGAATAGGAAAATTGAAGAGGTGGTTTGTGAGGTGAAAGCCAAGGAAACAGTGAGTGGGAGGAAAAAAGAAGAGCAGGTTAAATTCAAAGGGGAGTGTTTCAGGTGTGGAAATAGTGGACATAAAGCGAATGCAAGTAATTGTCCGGCATTAAGTGTGGTGTGCAATGGATGTGGAAAGAAAGGTCATTTTTACAAGTGTTGTCGCAATAAAAGGAAGGGTAACAATAATAATATGATAAGAGAGGTGAAGGAAGTGTCACAGAAATTGTCTTTCAGGTGGACATGCATAATTGCAGAAGTGAACATCCTAGTGAAATTGTACTGGTGGATGGGGTCAAATTGCTGATGCGTTTTGATTCGTGCTCACATTTGACTATCATTTCGAAACGCAGTTTTGATGCTGTTTGTATAGTAAGGAGAAAATTAAAAAGAATGGATGTTTGTCCAGGTGGGTATGGTGGTCAACCTATTAAGATGTTAGGGTTTTTTGAAGGACATTTGAAGTTGAGGGGAAGACATACAGTAGGGAAAATGTATGTCTCGAGTAAAGGTGATGATCTGTTGGGGTAGACACATCAGAAGTTGTTGGGTGTGGTACTTAATCCAAATGCACAGCCACAAGTACAAGTCCAAGATGTAGGTAATTGGGAGTGTGATCTGGTAGAGAAATTTCCAGAGGTATTCTCATATGTCTTGGGTTGTCTCAAAGGATACAAACACAAGATAAGACTAAAAGAAAATGCATTGCCAGTGGTGGCAAAAGTGAGGAGGAGTCCATTGGCGTTGCAGGAGTCAGTGGAGGCGGCCCTTAAGAGGCTTGAATTGTCAGGGGTGACTGAGGAGGTGGAGGCTACAGAATGGTTGGCTCCTATTGTGGTTGCGAGGAAGGGTGATGGTGACATCAGGTTGTGTGTGTATCTGAGAGCTTTGAATAAGAAGATTGTAGTATTCTGGATTTAGCATCTGTCTATCACCAGGTTGAGTTAGAAGACAGTTTGCAAGAACGTACTGCCTTTATAATGCCGTTTGGGGCGTTCAAGTTTAAAAGAATGCCTTTTGGACTAGTTTCAGCTGTGTCGGTTTTTCAACATATAATGAGAAAAGTGTTGAAGGGATTGAAGGGTGTAAAATGTTACCAGGATGATGTATTGATCTTTGGTGACACGGCAAAAGAACATATGGATCGAGTAAATAGGGTTTTGGAATGCTTAAGTCAGGCAGGTCTCACACTCAAGAGGAAGAAATGTTTTTTTGGTATGCCTGAAGTTGAGTATTTGGGGCATCTGATTTCAGGTGATGGGGTGAGACCCAAACCAGACTTAGTTAACACTGTTAAGAATTTGGTATCTCCCCAGACCAAGGAAGAGGTGAGTTCCTTTCTTGGGATGGTACAGTATTATGGAAGATATATAAAGAATTTGGCGGGAAAGTCGGTAAACATGAGAAGTTTGCTCAAAAGAGGGAGAGAGTTTAGCTGGGATGTTCAGTGTAAGAAAGAATTTGTGAAAATAAAGGAAGAATTGGATGAGGCGCCATGTTTACAAGCATATAAACCTGGAAGACAGACGTTTGTGGTCATGGATGCCAGTGCTAAGGGTTTGGGTGTTTTACTATTGCAAGAAAACAATGAGAAGAAAGTGTTGATTGCCTGTGCTTGGAAATCATTGAATGAAGTCGAGAAAAATTACTCTGTCATTGAAAGAGAGTCTTTAACCATTTTCTGGGCACTAAGAAAATGTAAGCATTGCCTGTGGGGAACAGACTTTGTGGTTCTGTCTGATCATAAACCTTTTGGTTGAGGTTTTTGACAGCAAATGTTTGAATTGCATTTCTGCTAGAATTAGAAGTTGGATTATTAGTTTACAAGAATTTAATTTCAGAGTTGTGCATGTACCTGGCACTACGAATGTGAGTGCAGATTGTTTATCAAGGTTGGTAAAGGTCAATAGGACTGGAGTAAATGTGGATATGCCTATGGTAGAAGAGAATGTGTGTGAAATTTATGAATATGTGAGTGAAATTACTTTTGGGGCCATTTCAGAACAAGAATGGAAGGATGCTCTGGAGGATGATGAGGAATGGATCAAGATTATGAAAGCAATAAAAAGTGGGAATTTTTCTGGCTTAAGTAAAAACTGGAACTTGATAAAAAAAAGAATAAGCAGTAGATAGGTCAATGTTATTGAGGGGAACAAGATTAATTCCTCCAATTTCTCTAAGGAAGAAGATTGTGGATCAAGCTCATGATGGGCATCTTGGTATAGTAAAAATGAAAGAAAATTTAAGAGCATGTTTTTGGTGGCCAGGAATGGATCTGGAGATTGAACGGGTGGTTCGGGAGTGTGTACAATGTTCACCAAGGCCGTTGGTTGGAGCGCTTACAGGAATAAACCTACGTTTTACCTGATGCACCACCGTATTTCTTATAGTGATTTGCCATTTCACATGGTGTCCAGATCTAACTCATCCATAAACTTTACAAACATATCTGCAAGGCCCCTGAGATTGTTCGAGGTAAGGAAAAGTATCATTGCATCGTCTGCCTATAGATGGGAAGGGACAAATGCAAATTTCGCTTTGGGCATATCTTTCCCATTGGCTACCAAGTAAGAGTTCAAACTATTAACATATAGTAAAAATAAAATAGGGGCCAACACACAACCTTGCCTAATCCCCGGGCATGGCCAAACACTAAGCAAACGGCTGCTTGCTGGAGTGGTTCTCGCCATCTGTCAGCCTTATACCCTAACATTTGTGACATAGGGGGTCATTCTGTCCCCGGCGGGCGGGGGGAGCCGCCCGCCTGGAGGGAACCGCCAGAATACCGCTGCGCGGTCAAAAGACCGCCACGGGTATTCTGGGTTTCCCACTGGGCTGGCGGGCGACCGCCAAAAGGCCGCCCGCCAGCCCAGTGGGAAACACCCCTCCATGAGGATGCCGGCTCCGAATGGAGCCGGCGGAGTGGAGGATGTGCGACGGGTGCAGTGGCTCCCGTCGCGTATTTCAGTGTCTGCAAAGCAGACACTGAAATACAAAGTGGGGCCCTCTTACGGGGGCCCCTGCAGTGCCCATGCCATTGGCATGGGCACTGCAGGGGCCCCCAGGGGCCCCACGACACCCCTCACCGCCATCCTGTTCCTGGCGGTCGGAACCGCCAGGAACAGGATGGCGGTAAGGGGGTCGGAATCCCCCATGGCGGCGCAGGGGATTCCCAGGGCAGCGGAGAACCGGCGGGACACCGCCGGTTTTCCTGTTCTGACCGCGGCCAAACCGCCGCGGTCAGAATGCCCTGCGGGGCACCGCCAGCCTGTTGGCGGTGCTCCCGCCGACCCCGGCCCCGGCGGTCCTTGACCGCCGGGGTCGGAATGACCCCCATAATCTTTTTCCCAAGTCAAGATAGTTTAAGATTTAGAGGCTACTGACAGTAGAGATGCCAAATCTACTTTTATTTCACCAGATGATGATTTGGAACCCCTCCATAGGACAGGACCTAGGTGGCTGTGTCAATCCACGACTTTGTGTGCAAACGCTGCCGCAACCTAATAAAGGAGATGCAGCCAGAGAGGGACCACCTGCGGTGATTGCGGGGAAGGAATTGCCCCTGCATAGACGTGTGCTGACATTCTTCCAGCCCAAACAGCTGTGAGATACTGTTGTGCTCCCGCAGAGCGCTGCAGCACAGACATCTGCCTGGAGGCAGCATGGACCTGTGTGTTTTGCTGCTTGGCCATGTGCAAAATCAACTTCACTTGGCTTTGGACACAGTCTGAACCTCAGCAGCACTCTCTACATGGGATCAAGAGCTAATTGAGGATACTGGGGGCCTTGCGTGCCTATGCAACAGCTCTGAAGGTGTGGCAGCCTGATCCCCAAATCCAGCAGAGGATAAACGACTGCGAGGTAGAAGCGCTGCTGGGACTGGCATTGCCCTTCTGCAGGCTGAGAAATTCAGTTAGGGGCAGCCCTTGGGGACAAATAATCCTCACCAGTGGCCTCTCATGTACTATGAGGGCCACAAGAGGTGAGTGAAGCTAACATACCCTGGTCAGCAAAGGCAGAGGGCCACAGACTGTTCTGCAGTGCAGGGGGGAGGAGTTGCATCAGAAACTACTGAATCTCGGAGCCTGATCAATCACAATCACAAGTATGTGTGCCACAGAAGTAAATTAGTTCAATGTGAGGCTTCTGCAAGAGGACTATTTGCCCTGCAGTCAACCAGCTAACCACAAGCATAATATTTTTCGGGAAGACTTAATAGTGAGGTCTCTCTGATAATTCCGGGAAACTGCCAGACAAGTACATAAGCAAATCCGTCCCCGCTGCAACAGACCTGATACCCACTGACTCCAAGATGCAAAGTGAAGCATAGTGTGCTGTATGGTGCTGCATCAACACTCTTCATCCTTTGAAACCTCAGGTGCGAATTGACTTCCGGCTGCTCTGGTGGGAGACCGAGGAGGTCAAGGGAGCAAGTGGTGGGAAAACCGGCAGGAACGGTCCTTGGAGGAGATCACCCCCTGGCTGGTGGCAGTGATTGCCACTGTGGAATCCTTCTTACCATCATTCTCCTCTGTTTCTCCGCTGTGTGGTATGAAAATGTCCACTCTCTGTAACAATGACTAGAGGCATAGGGGCCAGTGTAGCATATCAAACTAAATTTGACAAATATATACGATTCCCAGGGATCCGGCTGTGATGACCGTGTGAATGCATCTTGCCCATTTTCTAATTTATCTTCATTCAATGGACCTTTGCATGAGTTACGAGGGGTAAAGGGAGTCAAAGTCAACTTTTCCAACCAATTAACATTGTAACCTTTTTAGTCACACAATAAATCTCTGAGTCTAAGATAAAGATCAAAGGTTTATTACATATTTAAGGCCAAACATATGTAAATGAGTCTCAAGAATATGTTCAATAAGTACAGAATCACCAAAGGTGAAGTAAAGCATCGAATCAGATTAATTTGTACAAGTATAAGGCCTACAAGAATATCAGAAGCAGCAATAGAAAAGATGAGTAAGAGAATCAGGTGGTCAATATACAATTCGCAATCCTCTTGTCTAATCATTTGAAAAATAATTCAGTCTAAATATCCTAGCTAAACTATAGAGGAAATCCTAATTAAGTCTCAGGAATTACAGGAAAAGGAATAGAAAAAAATGGAACATATCAGCATAACAGAAATCTCAGTAGACGTTCTGATACAGAGATGTGCGTTGCATAAAGCCACTCAACCAGAATAAGGATAGAGAGGGCTGTACCTCTCTAAGTCTCAGGAGAATCTGCTCTACTTAAAGGGTAAAAGGGGCATACAGCTCCTAATTAACTGAATATCAATTTAGACCTTGTAGAAACTTTGAGAATTCACGTCATCAACACCAGTATCTTTTGTGCTCAATTGGAATTTGCAAAAACCATCAGTCTTTCATCTCACGAAACAAGCATCGAAAATACCTTCGGAGTCTCCCAGATCTCAGTTCGTTAGCGCTCCTTTTTCTTGTTAACATAACCTCCCGTTCTCAACTATCTCAAAAAGACAGTATATCTTTCATTACCCACAGACTTGTGCAGATGCACTTGCAAATAAAAAACAAGCATTTGCAATGCAATAGGTCTCGCATTTCTGAGAGTTAGAGCTATTGGTGTTGTAACTGACAATGTCTTTTACCTAGGTGTTTTGGTTTTGAGTGTACTGGATGTATGCCAGGTGCTACAGCAACCCTCCCAGGCCTGTCGCTGCAAGAGAGAGGACACAACAATGCCATCCTCTTAGGAGTGTTTTTGGCTCATTCCTAGAGACTGGCAGGGATACCCTAGAGATGCCACTATTTCTATTGTTTTTACCAATAATTTTATAGCACCAAACGTACCAGAAAGAGGCACCTTCCTGGCATTTAGCCCGAAGAATGAGGGGGTCAAAAGAGTTAGAAGCAAAGTAAAGGGGAAGACGCAGACATATATTTCTGTATTTTCTTTCTATATTTTTGGGTGTTAACCTTTTAAAGGAATTATTCCTATACATTGGCAATACCAGCCTAACTTTTGAAAACACTGACTGTATGCAAAGAGGTTACCAGAAGACGCAGCTTAGTTGCAAAAGATTATAGTATTTTGTTAAGAATGGAACCTGCTTTGCAGCCTATGAAAAGGCATAACCTGTAAAACCAAGCGCTGTATTAAAAAAAAAAAAAAAGTTATTCCCAGACTGCCCAAACACGCACCAGAAAAAGAACCCTAGGGGAGAGGATGTGGCGTAAGGGCTATAGCTGCCGACTTTGGAGCTGGGGAACATGGTTTGAGTCTTGGCGCCAGCTCAACATCCTAGGATTCTGGGCAAATCACTTAGGTGGTCATTACAACCCTGGCGGTCGGTGTTAAAGCGGCGGTAAGACCGCCAACAGGCCGGCGGTAAAAATTTTGCAATTACGACCGTGGCGGAAACCGCCAACAAAGACAGCCACTTTAACACTCCGACCGCCACGGCGGTACAAACAAACAGCGCGGCGGTCACCGCCAACAGACAGGCGGAGGACAATGTACCGCCCACACTATTATGACAGGCCAATCCGCCACCTTTTCCGGGGTGGATTCACTGCGGATAAAAACACGGCGGAAACAGGAATTTCGAAGGGAAAACGCTCACCTCTACACACTCCACGAGGAACAATGACATCATGGACCCGGAACTCCAAATCCTACCTGCAATAGTCTTCCTGCTCCTGTACCATGGGCACCAACGCCGGCAGCGAGGACCACGGTGAGTACAGCACCTACGACACAGGGGAAGGGGGAGGCAAAAAACAGGGACACACACACGCAACACCCCCACCCCCACCCTCACCCACTACAACACACACACTAATACATATCTATACATTATAGTAACACCCCCCAACCCCCCCGGAAGAATGCAAAGACAAAAGGAAATGAGTGTAACCATTGTAATATATTAAAATGCAGTACGCAAAAATATACATATATACACTATTAACAAAATATACACCAAGAATAGTAGTCCAGGTATTGCACCATTTATAGTCCGTGGACCACTGGGCCCAAAATGCATGGGCGAGGCCCACACTCGATACCAGATCAAAACAGAGAGAACACTGCAGGGGCATCAGATAGAAATACAACAGGCACCTCAGGGGGAAGGGAAGGGGGGGCACCTCAGCCAGATGAGAGTACAACGCCAGATCCACGAGGGGGCTCCATGCCCATTGATGTATCCTGGGGAGTGCAAAGCCACAGTCTCTCAAGTCTCTCCAGTGGGTGGTTTGCCCACTGTTTATCCTGGGGAGTGCAAAGCCACAGTCTCTCAAGTCCATACAGTGGGTGGTTTGCCCACTGTTCAATCCTGGGGAGTGCAAAGCCACAGTCTCTCAAGTCCATACAGTGGGTGGTTTGCCCACTGTTCAATCCTGGGGAGTGCAAAGCCACAGTCTCTCAAGTCTATACAGTGGGTGGTTTGCCCACTGTTCAATCCTGGGGAGTGCAAAGCCACAGTCTCTCAAGTCTATACAGTGGGTTGTTTGCCCACTGCATTATCCTGGGGAGTGCAAAGCCACAGTTTCTCAAGTCTCTCCAGTGGGTGGTTTGCTCACTGTTCAATCCTGGGGAGTGCAAAGCCACAGTCTCTCAAGTCTCTACAGTGGGTGGGTTGCCCACTGCATTATCCTGGGGAGTGCAAAGCCACAGTCTCTCAAGTGGATAACAGTCTCCACTGGTTCTGGAGGGGGACTGGTGCCCAGAGTGCATCACGCACCCCGTGACGGTCCCAGTTGCGTCAGTGCCCCTGCCGCTCATGGGCTAGCGGTGCTTGAGGTGGTGGTGCCCTGTTCAGCGGTGCTTGAGTTGGCGGTGCCCTGTTCAGCGGTGCTTGAGTTGGCGGTGCCCGGTTCAGCGGTGCTTGAGTTGGCGGTGCCCTGTTCAGCGGTGCTTGATTTGGCGGTGCCTTGTTCAGCGGTGCTTGAGTTGGTGGTGCCCTGTTCAGCGGTGCTTGAGTTGGCGGTGCCCTGTTCAGCAGTGCTTGAGTTGGCGGTCCTTCATTGCCCAGCTGGGCTGGGGCTGGCGGTCCTTCATTGGGCAGCTGGGCTGTGGCTGGCGGGGCCCTCCTGGGCAGCTGGGCTGTGGCTGGCGGGGCCCTCCTGGGCAGCAAGGATGGGGCTGGCGGTGGCCTCCTGTGCAGCGAGGATGGGGCTGGCGGTGGCCTCCTGTGCAGCGAGGATGGGGCTGGCGGTGGCCTCCTGGGCAGCTGGGCTGTGGCTGGCGGGGCCCTCCTGGGCAGCAAGGATAGGGCTGGCGGTGGCCTCCTGTCCTGTGCAGCGAGGATGGGGCTGGCGGTGGCCTCCAGGGCGGCGAGGATGGGGCTGGCGGGGCCCTCCTGGGCAGCTGGGATGATGGCGGTCTTCTCCGCCGTGCTGCTCCTCCCAGACTTGCCAGGTTTCTTGTGGCCCTTCCCCACCTTGGGAGGAGTCACAGCTGAGTCCACACTCCCACCGGGACCCCTGGGAGCGGCTTGGGTGGCTGGAGTCTTCCCCTTCTCCCGCCGGGCACTGGCCAACTTCTGGTGCTTCCCAGGGGGGGACTGGCTGTGCAGTGGCTCCGTGCCACACTGGCTGTCCTTGTGGCAGGTGCACTCCACATACCTGTGACAACAGGCACCACTGGTCCCGGAGATGTTGTGGCTGAGGTGCTAGTTCGGACCTATGAGTTGGACGGGGGGAAATAGGTCAAGGCTGGACAGGAAAAGGTTTTTGGACACACTGGGACGGGTAGCTGGAGGGGGTTTGGGAGTGGAGGAAGAGGTGGTGGTTGTAGGAGGTGTACGTTTTGTGGCTTTGGGTGCAGGTGCATGCGCTGGAGGCTGTCGTGAGGTGGATGGCTGTTGGGTGGGTGTGTGCCTGCATTTGTGTATCTTCAGAGGGGGCGTCACAGACACACTGGGAGAGGACACAGAGGACGTGTGTATGGTAGTGGGGGTGGTGACTGCACGTGAGCGGGGTGTGCTGGTGGGTGTGCTGGTGAGGGACGTAGTGGCTGTAGAGGTAGTGCATGCAGGTGTGAGTGTAGACGAGGCTGGGAGGGAGGAGGGAGACGACGAGGAGGGGGACACAGTGGAGGCAGTGGATGTTGGTGTGTCTGTATGTGTGTGATGCTTGCGTGAGTGCCTGTGGGATGTGTGGTGCTTATGTTTGCCTGAGCTTCCCTTGTTTGGTGAGGTGTGTGCAGGCTGGTCTGATGGTGTGCTTGGGATAGGCAGAGGTACAGGGGATTGGGTCTGGGTGGAGGAAGCTGGAGGGGGAGGCTAGACACAGGGACAATGGCTGCCATCAGTGCTGAGGTCAGAGTTTGAAAGGCTCAGTGAAGGGTCGCCTGACCAGAATGAATGCCCTCCGGGAATGCATTTGTTTGTTGCAACTGCCTTTCTACACCCTGGATGGCATTCAAAATGGTAGACTGCCCAACAGTGAGGGACCTGAGGAGGTCAATGGCCTCCTCACTGAGGGCAGCAGGGGTGACTGGGGCAGGGCCTGAGGTGCCTGGGGCGAAGGTGATGTCCACCATCCTGGGTGAGCAAACACGGGGCGAAGGCTGAGGGGCTGCTGGGAGGGCGGCTGTACCTGTAGATGCGGGGGGCACAGATGTTTCTGCCACCACAAGGTAGCTCCCATCAGAGGAGGAGTCCGTGTCGCTGGTTTCAGCTCCTGTCCCCGCCGTGGTGCTCCCCTCGCCCTCCGTCCCACTGGTGAATTCTGAGTCCGTAGTGTGGCCCTCCATGGCCATGTGGGATGCAGCTCCCCCGTGCTCCGGTGCCACTGCTCCTCCACCTCATGATGCTAATGCACACAAGAACAGGGAGACCACAAAAAAGGGGGGGGGGAACAGAAGAAAGACATGTTGAGTGCATGGATTACCGCTACCGTTGGCGGACAAGACAGACACAGAAGCCCCCTGAACTACGTCGCGCTCTTGGGCTCTACAGTGCAATTCATGGGAAATGACCTACAAGGCTATGGATTACATCTGCACACATAGATGACACAGGTGCATGAATAGCTGTACTTGCCACTCTACAGAGGTGGGGTGGGGGGGCCACAGGGCCATGCCTTACGGAGGGGCCTAGCCTACGGAACTCGCCCTGGCCTAGGGAAGCCCACAGCCCTCCTCCCCCACCCAGACACCTCCATTGCCCGCAAAGTCAGCTGAATGAGAGTGTACTCACCCCCTTGTGTCTGCTGTGATGCCCTCAAGCGCCCATCAAACTCCGGGTAGGCCACTGCCAGGATCCTGAAGATCAGGGGGGTCATGGTTCAACGGGCACCCCTCCCACGTTGGGAGGCCATCCCCAGCTGAGCCTCCGCCGTCTTCTTGCTCCAGCGGCGAATGTCCTCCCATCTTTTCCGGCAGTGGGTGCTCCGTCTGTGGTGGACCCCCAGGGTCCGGACGTCCTTGGCAATGGCACGCCAAATATCCTTCTTCTGGTGGGCGCTGACCTACATGAAATGTACAGGGGAAGAAGAGAAGTCATTACCAACTGCGCCGTCCAAGTGAGTGGCCCCCATCCCTACCCTTGCCATGTGGCACATGCACCCACGGTCTTTCATGCACGCAGAACTCTGCCCCCTTCCTTCTTACAACCAGCCCTCTCCACACAGGCATAGCCCATACAACATGCTCCCTGTGTACTTACCTGATGGTCTGGAGGACCGTAGACTAGCGTGTACTGGGGGAGGACCCCATCGACGAGCTTCTCCAACTCCTCCGATGTGAAGGCAGGGGCCCTTTCCCCAGAAGCACGAGCCATTGTCTCTTCCAGACCGAGGTCACAGCAGCACTTGCAGTGTAGGTCCTCTCCTGTCGAAGATCAGGTATCGAGTGATTATACAGATAGGTCACGTCCGCGGCGGTGCGTACCATCACCTCCGGCGTACATCGTCATTGGTTCCTGGGACCCATAGGGTCCAATCTTAACCAATGCAGCATTGCGCCGCGGTCTTCGACCGCCTACCACGACGGTGTACAACGCCAGCGCAGTTACCTCACATCCCATTGTCCCACTTTAGAGGTCAGGCAGCCGCCATTTCAGGGGCCCACATGGCCTAATTTCCAAATGCGTCACACATACCTAGGCCTAGTCTCAACACACATACAGGCCACATTTTGTGTATGGTTGATGTTCTGTGTAGACTGTGGGTACATACCTCTTAGTTGTTTGACTCTGTGCTCGCTGTTGTCCTTCATAGGCACTGTCCGCTGGGACATGTGAGGAGATGGCGGAATCCTCCGGTGTACCAACCGCTTGTGGACCTGTCGACAATGGAGGAAAGAAATTTGATTATCACCTACAAGTTTGACCGTGCCACAATCCAGGAACTGTGTACACATTTGGAGCCTGACCTGATGTCAGCAATCCGCCATCCCACAGGAATCCCCCCTCAAGTGCAGGTGCTATCAGTGCTCTATTTCCTTGCAAGTGGGTCTTTTCAAACAACTGTGGCCATGGCATCAGGGATGTCCCAGCCTATGTTTTCCAAAGTATTGTCCAGAGTGTTGTCTTCCCTGCTGAAACACATGCGGAGCTACATCGTTTTCCCTCAGGTGGAGGATTTTCCTACAGTGAAAGGTGACTTCTATGCCCTTGTACATATCCCCAACATCATAGGTGCCATTGATGGGACCCATGTGGCTTTGGTCCCATCCCCAAAGGAGTGAACAGGTGTACAGAAACCGGAAGAGTTATCATTCCATTAATGTACAGTTGGTATGTTTGGCAGACCAGTACATCTCCCATGTGAATGCCATGTTCCCTGGCTCAGTGCATGACGCCTACATCCTGCGGAATAGCAGAATCCCTTATGTGATGGGTCAACTCCAGAAGCACCGTGTGTGGCTATTAGGTGACTCTGGTTACCCCAACCTGTCATGGCTACTGACCCCAGTGAGGAATCCCAGGACAAGGGCAGAGGAACGCTACAATGAGGCCCATGGGCGAACTAGGAGGGTGATCGAGCGGACCTTCGGCCTCCTGAAGGCCAGGTTCAGGTGTCTGCATATGACAGGTGGATCCCTATTCTACTCACCAAAGAAGGTGTGCCAGATCATCGTGGCCTGCTGTATGCTTCACAACTTGGCTTTGCGACGACAGGTGCCTTTTCTGCAGGAGGATGGTCCAGATGGCGGTGTTGTGGCAGCTGTGGAGCCTGTGGACAGTGATGAGGATCAAGCAGAGGAAGAAGACATGCAGAACAGGGACTCAGTGATCCAGCAATATTTCCAGTGAAACACAGGTGAGAATACATTCTTGCCTACTACATGTACTTTTACACTTCTGCCTCTATGCTGTCTGTCGTTTTCACCCAGTGTATGGTCACTGAGTTGTCACTTTCCCTTACGGTTTCACAGGTGGGGGTCTCAATGTGTCTCATCTGCTTAGATTCCTCATGGACTAGAGCTGTGTGACATAGGTATGTTGACATTACTATTTCAAGAACATTTTGTCACCGTAATTACACTATTTCGAAATCACAGACAGACTCCAGATCTTTTGGTGCTTTAGGTGTATTTATTTAAATACAAAATATTGGAGGGGAAGTTAAATGGTGAGGGGTGATGGCGGAGGAGTGTCCATGGCAGAGTCCAGTCTATTAGTCTCACAGGTGCATTGCCCATATGGGCATAGGAAGTGGAGCTGGGGCAGTTTCAATATGGACAGGGTGACAAAGTGGGACAGTGGGATGACAATCAGGGTGGTCTCATTTCTTGGCGGGGGTCTTGGCATCGTGCTCTGTCTTGTTCCTGGAGCTCAGGGACCATTTGCAGGGTGGTTCTCCTTCTGCAGGGGGTGGGATGCTGGTGTGGTGGTCCTGTGGCGGTGCCTCCTGTCCACTATTGCCGGGGGAAGTGGTGGGCAGTTCATCGTCCATGCTAGTGTCAGGGGCCCCTTGTAGTGCCACAGTGTCCCTCCTGGTGTTGAGTACTTCCTTCAGCACCCCTACGATGGTGCCCGGGGTGGAGCTGATGGTTCTGAGTTCCTCCCTGAACCCCAAATACTGTTCCTCCTGCATCCGCTGGGTCTCCTGAAACTTGGCCAGCACCGTTGCCATTGTCTCCTGGGAGTGGTGGTAGGCTCCCATGATGGAGGAGAGGGCCTCGTGGAGAGTCGGCTCCCTTGGCCTGTCCGCCCCCTGCGCACAGCAGCCCTCCCAGTTCCCCTGTGTTCCTGGGCCTCCGTCCCCTGGACCGTGTGCCCACTGCCACTGCCCCCAGGTCCCTGGTGTTGTTGGGGTGGTGGGTTATCCTGGGTTCCCTGTAGTGGTGGACACACAGCTGATTGACGTGTCCTGGGGATGGAGGTATGGGCCCGCTGGGTGGGTGCTGTGCTGGTGTTTCCTGAGGGGGGAAGGTCTGTGGTGGCCTGTGTCTGTGTGAGGGGAACCAACTGTCCCGAGGCCCCCGATGGTCCGGGCTGGTCATCTAGATCCAGGTGGACAGAGGTGCTGTCATCACTGTGGGCCTCTTCTGTTAGTGGTGTGGACATGTGTGGACCCTCCTGTCCGGTGACGTTGGGTAGGGGTCCTGCAGGGGTATAAAAGGATGTTTATTAAATCTGTGTGTGTAATGGTGTGCAATGGGTGGGTGACCGTGTACCCCAGTGCTGGCATTCCTGTGTGTGAGCTTGTGTGATGATGATTTAGGGGGGTGTATGGGTATGTGCAGTGGGCATGCTTTAGTGATGGGTGTCCATGCGTTGTTGTTGCATGCAGGGCTTGGTGCTTGGATGTGTGGTTTGTGATATTGGTACATTTGTGAGGAGCTGGAGTGATAGGGGTGAGGGCGAGGGTGGGGGTATGTGATGGCATGCAGGTAGGGTGGGGGATGTAATAGTTAAGATTTGACTTACCAGAGTCCATTCCTCCACTGACTCCTGCAAGGCCCTCACGATGCAGAATCCCCAAGACCTGCTCCTCCCATGTTGTTAGTTGTGGGTGGGGAGGTGGGGGTCCGCCGCCAGTCCGCTGAACCGCCTGGTGGTGTCTTGAGACCACGGAACGCACTTTCCCCCGTAGGTCGTTCCACCTTTTCCTGATGTCCTCACGATTTCTTGGGTGTTGTCCCACTGCGTTGACCCTGTCGACTATTCTTCGCCATATCTCCATCTTCCTTGCAATTGAGGTGTGCTGCACCTGGGATCCAAAGAGCTGTGGCTCTACCCGGACGATTTCCTCCATCATGACCCTGAGCTCCTCCTCCGAGAACCTGGGCTGTCTTTGCCATGCCATGGGGTGGTGTAGGTGATGTGTGGGGTGGTGTGTGTGGTGATAAGTGTGGTGATATGTAGTGGTGTGTTGTGTGAGGTGCGTGGAAGTTGTGTGGGTGACGGTGTTGTGTGCCTGTGGATGCTAGTTTGTTGATGGTGGTGTCTCTCTCTGGCCTTCGGTCGTGAATTGTGGTCGTAGGGGTTTGTGGGTGATGTGGGTGTGTGTTTTATATTGTATTGGGTGTGTGGGAGTGGTGTGTGTATGTGTATCAGGTGTGTGTATTTCAAATTGTCCAATGTGGCTGTGTTTTGTAAGAGTGTGTGTATTTTGAGCGCGGCGGTGTGAACCGCCAATGGAATACCGCGGTTGAAAGACCGCCGCGTGGATTCGTGTGTCGTGATAGTGTGGGCGTATTTCTGTTGGCGTGACGGTGTCAGTTTTGTTATTGCCAGTTTATCACTGACCTTTTGTGTGGCGGACTTGTGTGGGTGTCTGAATTTTGGCGGATTCAGAGATGTGGGTCACAATAGCTGTGGCGGAATTCCACGGCCGCGGCGGTGTGTTGGCGGTCTTCTGCACGGCGGTAAGCAGCTTTTACCGCCAATGTTGTAATGACCCCCTTAGTCTCCCCTTGCTACCTAAAATTGTGTTCTTGTGTAACATAATCAGTACTCATGCAAAGTGCTGTAATACCTTTGTATCGAGTTTGTGCTAACTGAACTCTATTTGAAGAGGCCCAATTTACACCCAAAGGTTAGACTTTTTTTGTTATCAAGTTTGAGGCTATGAAGCGCTTGGGGCTGGAGTCACCGCCAGGGCTGTTTCGGAGGCCAGGCTGTTGGCGGTGCTTCCCAAGGCATTACGACCGCGGCGGAAGCGCTGCGGTCGCACCGCCGGGGCCGGCGGTTTCCCACCAAAATGGCCCTGACGGTTGTAATCCGCCAGGGCAGCGCTGCCCAGGGGATTACGAGTCCCCCTACTGCCAGCCTTTTCCTGGCAGTTTGAACCGCCAGGAAAAGGCTTGTGGTACGGGGAGTCGCGGGGCCCATGGGGGCCCCGTGTAGCTTTTCACTGTCTGCCATGCAGACAGTGAAAAGCGTGATGGGTGCAACTGCACCCGTCGCACGGCCGCAACACCGCCGGCTCCATTTGGAGCCGGCTCCTGTGTTGCGGCCGAGATCCCCGCTGGGATCTCCAAATGGCCGCAGCGGGGGTGCGGCTGCATTGGCGGCCGCCCGGCGGTCCAATCTTGTCGTAATGAGGGCCAAAGTCTTTTCCACCATTTTGGAGACAACACCTTTCACCATCTTCTTGCTTAGAACTAAGCTATGTGCTTGGTTGGTGACCCTCCGGAGATTATCAAGAGCACGTGCTATCACCTAGTGTTAAGCTCTACTCAAGTCAGTTGGTTAATGAGCCCACTGCAGAGGTCTTGACTGAACGAGAATGTCACAGATTACAATCCTGACATAGCTTTTTCACCCCTTCATCTCTGCAAGGTCGATGCAAATGATATATAGGAATTTTGTTAAGAATGGCACCAGCTTTGCAGCACTATGAAATGGCAGAATCTGTATTACCAAGCACTATATAAGAATAAAATGAGTAATTGCCAGATTGCCCCAACACAAACCAGGCAAAGAACCCTAGGAGAGAGGATCTGGCATGAGAGCCAGAGCTGTTGACTTTAGAGCTGGTGAGCACGGCTCAAGTCTCGGCACAAGCTCAACATCCTGTGATCCTGGGTTAATCACCTAATCTCCCCTTGCTACCAAAAGTGAATGTGTTCTTGTGTAAGGTAACCGGTCGTCATATATCGAGTTTGCGCTATATAAACTGCAAATAAAAAAAAATAATTAAGCGCTGCAATACCTTCATGTCGAGATCGAGTTACATAAAACTGAAAAAATAAATAAATAAAAAAGCCCCTGCAGGCCTAGCAGAGACACAGCAAGATGCCTGAAAGCAAGAAAGGTGAAGAAACAACATACCGCCATGAGCAAAGCGGCGAGCAAAATAAAAAATAATGTGCCACACTAAGGTACATGCCCGATCCTGTAATAATTCACGTAAAAGGGTCATTCTCCAAGGCGGTAACAAAACAGCCTCAAGGCGGCACAAATGTAAAGCATTTACCAACAATATCAATGGATTTTTGAAAGGCAGGCCCAGGAATGAATAAAAGAGATGGGTGTGAGATGGGCGTGGTTAAAGCCCACAGAATAGATTACAACATGTCGAGAAGAGCAGCACGCTGCTATGCTTGACCTAATAATATAACACGTGTTGAAGGTTAAGCATGGAAAAACAACATTCCAGGCCTTTAATGAGCTAACTTTGTATGATATTTCAATACACATTAGCAACACATACTTTTTCATGCATTTCCCTTATAGATATAACATAATTATGAATAACTGTGAATATACATCATTCAATTATAATACCATAATACAGATACATGTATGTAAATGCAGATAAGTGTTATACTTCAACAAGTAAAAAGTTATTATTAAAACACACATATAAAATTGTTACCTTTCTACTTGTGAATGAACCTTGAATAACAGGTTTTTGATGCATCACTTGACATTAGTAATATTAAAATACACAATATATGTTTTGATGATTACACTTTTTATGACACTTCTGCAACGCACAATGGCACAGCCAAGTTATGCGTTCTCAGCTATGATGGAGGCAGAAACCGACAGACCAATCATCACCCAAGGGCGAAGCACTCACACTGAAAGACATCATAGCAGCAATCCAGGGTGTTTGTGACTCCCTGGAGACCAAAATTGACCCAATCTCCATAGAGGTCACACTAGTGAGAGCAGATCTCCACAACACGAGAACCTGACTGAAAGATGCAGAAATAAAACTGGGGGCACTACCTTGCCCGATCGTAGCCTGTATTGATAACTATCAAGACCATGATGCAATCTTACAAACAGCTCTCAGTGCTCCGGCGGTCAAATTCAGCAACACCGCCATCTCCTTCTTCCCAGACTTTAAGCTCTGAGCCCAGAAACTGCGCTGCATTTTGTTGAAGTCAAAAGTGCCCTGAGGGAGCGAGAGATAAAGTACTGTAAGTTGGTTCCTGCCAATTGCGAGTGGTGGCAGATAGAAAGACCTGACACTTTGTGACCCTGGAAGTGGCTTGGGACTGGCTGGATGACTGGAGACCAGTTGGAGGAACCAGGCCCAACCCCAACAGCAGTGAAATGACAACAGCTTCCCAGACTGAAATCAAGACCCAGAAGACTTGAGGCAGAAGCACAACTCCCCACACCACCTACAACTCGATGATCGACTCTACAGGAACAGCACAGAGACTGGTTCAAGGAGATTTGTTGATGTCAGCGACATAGCAATTCTGATATCCTATTCAGAAGTTCAAAGTGCGCTGAGACTGGCCCTTTGACCATGAAACTAACTGTCCAAGCAGTCAGAGGCGAGATGATTCCGAACGAAGATGGATGACTTTGGTACCAAATGTCCTTTAAAGTTTAGGTTGGTGGATGGAGGGCCTCTCGTTATTTGTCACTGTCACCTATAGTTTGAATACTGGTTTGGAGTGACAGGCACTCTGCAACGTTGGGTGGTGGGCAGTTCAAGATCCGCTATCCAGGAAGGCAGGATATGGAGATCTGTTTGGGGAATTTGTTTCTTCATTATGTTTTTGTTACAACAGTATTTTTGCAACACACTGTCACTGACACTGGCCTATGATACTCAACACAGGTTCCCTGCCTAACCTCCAGACTGTACTGATGCAAGAGGGAAAAGTGATGCTTCCTTGGCCTACATGAGCCAATGCCCAATAACGTCCTAATGTCAACTATCAGGGTGTTGTTCTGGAATGTTAATGGTCTGAGTAACATAATAAAAAAGGGGTAGTAATGCAATACATAAAACATCACTCCCCAGATGTCATTCTCCTCCAGGAAACATATCTTATGGGCAATGCCTGTCGGGCACTAGACAGGTGGGGATACAAAATGGTCACCTACACGGGCAATACTACCGGTTCTAGATGAGTTGGGAACCTGACGATAAACATGCAGCCACTCACCATCCAACACATTTAGCTTGACATACACAGGAGTTATGTGGCCCTTACTGGAATCTTGGAGGGTAAGAGTATCAACATAATTTCCATTTATATCCCTCCGCTGTTGCACAATACCACATTCACTGACTTAAGTACTCTCCTGCTCCATTTGCTAGATGACAGACTACTGATGGGAAGAGACTTCAACATTGCATTATGTGATGAAGATATGACACAAAACTATACATTCCATTCAGGAGCTCACAGTATTCTTTCTCACATCAACTATATCCTTAGCCTGGCACAATAACTCCCTCATCTCCTTGAGGTCTGCCACCTGGCCGGAGGTATTACTTATCACTCCCAAATGTGGACAGTCTATGGTCTCTGCAAAAGGTAGAACTGTTGATAGATAATGCTTGATCCCTGGTACCAAAAAATACCTCAAATTAGAGAAGGCCTCAAGAGGCTACAGAAAAATATTTCTTAGAGAATTAATCCTCAGTAGACTCCGTGCAGACCCTATAGGAAGCATATAAAGTGGTAATCAAAGAGCAGGGCCTTTCTCTAATAGTGGGGAACAACAGAGACATGAGAGCTAAATAAGAGACACTTGAGCGAAATATTCACAAGTTGGAAACTAAACTTACGGACTTACCGACCAGGGACATGTGGAAACCAAGCACACTCTAGACCTAAAACAAAGAGAATATAGGGATGCCACATTTGATGCCATAAGGACGGGTCTGAGAGCAACACAATACAGTCATTATGATTAAGGAGACAAGGCTGGAAAACTCTTAGCATGGTTTGGCAACCGAGAATAGGCGGACTGCTGGGAGTTGGAAATTCAAACTGACACGGGTAGGTGGGAGAGGGACAGACAGTGGGTGGCAGATGCCTTCACCGCTACAGGGTAGAAGAGCTGGCTGATTTGATGTAAAAAACTACTGCAGGTCTCCCCTGTGTCCAAAGATAGCCATCTCTCTGCAAGGTCAGTTACTTTGGAGGTCACACCCACTCCATGGGCTAAGAAAGAATATAATAAAGTGTCATGAGATGGCTGATGTATGCTGTCCCTGTCCCCAGGCAATTTGTGCATGTCTACGCTGTTAACAGGTTGAAAACCAAACAATTAAACTTGTTCTTTTAGGGGTGAAGCCCAGGTGGGACAATGGACAACCCCTTTTCAAGAATCAAGATCTATATAAATGCAGACCCAGTCTCAGTAAAACCAAAGCCTCCTCGAAGAATAGTCCTCACTGGCCACTATTGGAAGCCAAGACCAAGAGAGGTGGCCTGGCCTGACCTCTTACTGATGAGGGCGAAGACGGGCCAGATCTGGGCATTGTCATTGTCTGGGTGCTAATCAAACGTGTCCCACGCAGCGGGGTCATAGATGCACTTTATAGCACTAGTGGGATCTCTGGCATCCTGCCCCCAACAAATGGCTGATCCAGCAAGAAATTGTGGGGCTGGAAGTCCCCTATGCATGTCCCTTCTGCTCCTGCACAGCTGGATCGCAGAATGCGCCTTATAGCACTAGTGGCATCTCTGTCATTCTGTCCCAAACAAACGTCTGATCCAGCAGGGGACTGTGGGGTTGGAAGTCCCCCTATACATTCCTTCCGCTCCAGCGCAGCAGGATCGTAGAAAGCGACTTATTGCACTAGTGGTGTCTCTGGCATCCTGTCTCCAACAGACGGCTGGGCTGAAAGTCTCCACTGCATGCTCCTTCTGCTCTCTTTATTCAAGGGGAAGACTTGGCTATGGATATGTGACATCTCGGATAATCTTGGTTTTGAGCCTCCTTTACCAACCTCATATGAGTAAGACTTATTCTTGCAAAACCAAAGGGTAGAACCTGAGTGCCTACCCTTGAAAGGTCCAGTAAGGTGGGTTTTGTCTCACGAGTGGAGCAATCTTGATAAGCAATCCTTCTCTGATTTTTTATTAAACAATACCCTATTGAGAAGTTCTCTGAGGAATTTCCAGCATCTGTTAAATTGGATAACCTTATGGCTGGCCTGGCTACCCAAGGTACAGTAATTTCTGAAGGAGCGTTGCCCACAGTTCCTGTGGACAGAAAAACAATCACTGCGGTTAAAAGGGTATATGCTGCTTCTAGCTTTGCTATCCTTGTTATCCACGCCAATGCATAAACATCATATACTGTACAGTCTCTGTTAAAAAGATTTTCATACTTTGGCCGACCAATTGAATTAGGGAGCAGATTGCTGTGCGATGCAATCCCTAATATAGAAACAGGTTTTGTTTCTCTTGGACAATCACCTCGATAATCTCTGTACATCAGCAGCATCAGCAGGAGCTTTTATCGCTGCATGCCATTATATTTGGACGAGGTCATGGAAGACTGATAACTCACAAAAATCAATCTTTAAAAAAATATTTTTATTAGTTTTTCCACTGCACAAGAGGATTAAAAATTCATTCAGAAACTTTTGTTACATTATCCCCTTCATCAGATACAGAATCATACACAAAATACCAGTCTATAGTTCATAATCCATTATTCAATGGGTGCCCACACTTTTTACGGTCTGACTGCCGAGGCAGAGAACAAGCGCAGGGGGCCATGGGGGGGGCAGGCACTGCCCATGCCCAACACTGTGCAGACAGTGTGCATTTCAAGGGTGTTGTGCACCCTGCATGAGCCGGGAACAATGCTGCTGCACCTTTACTACTTGGGTGACCAGCAGGGACCTTGGTTTCCGCCAGCAGGCCCCATGGGAAAGTTGTAATGGGGACTGTGGAGAGACTGCCAACACCATGGCGGTCTCCTTGTCAGGAGTTTGGCAGATGGATGTTTCCATCTGCCAAACTCCCAATTCCAAACTCCTAAAGGCCCTATAACAAACAAGCCAGGCTTTAACCATTCAGTGCAAGGTGTAGTGATAGGTACCTGTGAAAAGAGTACTGTCACCAATCACATTGGATAGTGGTGAAAACCTGACAAGACTTTCCACATACCAACAAAATTAATAGCTATAAGGTGCCCCACTGTCATGTGTGACACCTTCAACTAATCCTGGATTTTTACCCAACTGCACTTTACATATCGTGTTTTTCACCACATGATTACAATGTTAACAGCAAACCTTCAAGCCCCAGAATGCAATTTCTCTTAAAAGGCCAGGACCAACTTAAAGTGAGAAATGTGCCATTAGGGACAATTAACACCTATGAATTTCCACACATCAGCAGCACCAGCTTAATGTAGTCAGGCAAAGATTGCAGTAAAGCAGTTCCAAGTATACTTAAAAAAATCAAGTGTCAGGTGCCTTAGAATTCAGGACTACGTATTAATCTTGTGTAACTTGAAATTTTAATGGTTTGACAAGGTACCATGCTGCTGGCAGGGTTGAACACCACTACAATGTCATACTATTCAGTAAGGAGTAGGTGAATGATCCCAACTATGTCAAGGAATTTGTTTATTGAAACATTTGAAAATAACACTCTTACTTTTGTAATCCATTTATCATCCTGTAAACTAGTCTGAGTCTGACAGACTGAGTGTGAGAGGTAATGAGATGGGCGGGAAGGTAATGAGGTGTGAGTAAAAGTACAATAGACAGATTTTCTATTCTTAAAATATTGTAACATAAGTGCATTGGACACACTTGCAATGAGAAGAGAATACATACCCTGCATTACTACTCCTTCACATAAAATATGTACTTTATAAAAATCACTGCAAAAAAACAACTTTTTTAACTTTATTTCAATTACTTGTCCATAAAAGTGCTATAAAACATCACAATAATTAAAAAATAATATAAATACAATATAAAATACTATACAAGATAAATATGCAAGCAGGGGTATAAGGCAGACAAGATTATAATGCAAATGTTTATGACAAATAGATTGTGTTAGATCTTGTACACAAATTACAGAATAATACATTTATTTTAACAGTCTGATGTGGTTTAAGTCCACTCCTAAATGTGGTCAGTTGAACATCACCTAAAGTAATAGCCAACATTTGGTAACTCTGTAATTTATGTGAAAACTCTTTCTTTTTTTTAAAAGTATCCCACTTGGCAACATATTCGTTTGTAGACCACATATAGGAGCAATGTCTCACATTTACACATAAGAATCAGAAGAATGCAATATTTCTGTTACTATAGAGCGATAATAAAAATAGATTCAAATTATGTTAAAGTGACAATCAGAGAATTAAAAAGATAAAGCAGGCCTACCACAAATGAAAAAAAACCAAAATATATATATATATATATATATATATATATATATATATATATATCTATATATATATATATATAAAACCATTGAAAGTCAACAGTGCTGTACTTACCGAACTGACTGGCGGGAATGCTCTATTACAAAGTTCCCATTGGTCAGCCCGGCAGGAACATTGTAATAGGGTGGGTGAGAACACAATGGTATTTCTGCAATGATGAGCACTGATCACAAGGTTTTTGCCAAAGAAAACACCACTGAAATACACAAAAAATAAATACTGAAAAAAGTACAGCCTACTTATAGGCAAGGCAGCAGAGTGGAATGATGCAATGTTGTAGATATGACATATTACTTGTAAGTATGGATCCGGAGCACTTGCAACAAAATCCACCATCTTATGCATAATTTGAATTTTGAACAAAGGAAGTGCTTCTACCTCAAATAAGCGTTCATACTTAGAAGTAAACAGAGCAGTCAAAAAAAATTAGAAGAGCCGAGAAGCAAGCTTACATGGATAACCTTGTCAGCCAACCAGAGGAGGAAGGCAGTAGAGGGAAATGGGAGGTCTTCAAAGTCACAAAGATAGTCAATGGGTAATCTTGTGCAAATTCCAACACTTCTATCATGAACAAGCAGGTCAAACTGCCCAAAACAAAAAAAGAGCAGGAAACAAGCTGGGCAAGTAACTTCAAAGAAGTATTGAACACACCAGTATCAACAAGCAATGTGAGCATCCAAGAAGCAGATACAGACGTGGATCTGAACACTGCCCCACCACAGAAAGAAAAAATTGACTCTGCCATCTGATCTCTCATGAATAGAAAAGCTCCTGGCCAAGATAACCTGAATGCAGAAATGTTCAAGGCAGACCCTGAAACATCAGCCAAGATACTCCAACCACTGATTGCATCGATCTAGGAGGGAAAGAAAGTACCGGATTACTGGAACCAAGACACCAGCATCAAGATTCCAAAGAACGGAGCATTAACGAACGGTAACACATCATTTGTAATCACCCTTCTGTTAATCCTAAGTAAAATACTGGCAAAAATCATTTCTGATGCTGTGGACAAGAAGTTAACGAGAGAACAGGCAAGGTTCTGCAAAAGCAGAGGGTGGATTGATCTGATTGTCACTCTACCCAAGCAGTGCACGGAGTGGCAGAGGCAACCATAAATCAACTTATCTGATTTTGAGAAAGCCTTTGACAGTATACACCATGACTACTCTGGTGTGTACTGGAAGTCTATGGCATACCGTAGCGGGTAATTCTCTTCAAGAGCTTGTATGAACATTTTACTTGCAAGGTGGGTAATAGTGTATTGTAGCTTTGAATCCAAGACGGGTGTGAGACAAGGCATGTGTGATGTCAGCGCTTCTCTTCAACCTAGTCATCGACAGCATGATGTGACGCACAACAGACGGAAAAACCAGAGGCATCAGATAGACCTTTTCGCTACATTAGATTACCTTAACTATATTGACTGTGCGGATAGCCTAATCTTGCTCTCACATACACCAGCATATGCAGGAAAATACTTCTCTTCTCAACATCTATGCAGAGCTAATAGGTCTAAGGAAATCAGAAGCCATGACACTCAACATTCCTAACCCTTCACCAATCAAGGTGGGAAGAGATGCCCTAGTCATGACTGAGGAGTTCACTTAACTGGACAGTACTATCTTATCAAACACAATCGAGGAGAAGGAAGTGACAGCAAGAGAAGACTGAAAAAG
Source organism: Pleurodeles waltl (assembly GCF_031143425.1). Taxonomy (NCBI): domain Eukaryota; kingdom Metazoa; phylum Chordata; class Amphibia; order Caudata; family Salamandridae; genus Pleurodeles; species Pleurodeles waltl. The sequence goes on from NC_090446.1 coordinate 486,629,890, forward strand.
GCCAAGAATGCCTACATGATGCTGAATAATGTGTGGAGGTCATCTTAGTACAGAACCAACACCAAGCACCAAGCTCAGGTCTTACCAGAGCTGCTTTCTGTCCACACTCTAGTATGGGTCAGAAATCTGGTGCATGATGAAAAGCGATATCACCAAACTATCAGCCTTCCACAACAATAACCTGAGAAGAATCTTGTACATTTTCTGTCCACAAACCATCTCCAACCAGGATCTGCTCACCAGAAGTATGCAAGACACCTTGGACATGATCATTATGAAATATAGGATGGAAATGCATACGACACACTGTCAGAAGAGAACAAGACTGCATCACAGTAACAGCTTTCCACTGGATCCCAGAAGGCAAACGAAAGAGAGAAAGGCCAAAGAACTCCGAGAGGGAAACTGCGGAAACATAAATGTAGACTCTGGGCCACAATTGTGCCATCGTACGGAAACCTGCCAAAGACAGACAGAATGGAGGTCCTTCATTGCTGCTGCCATGCCAGTCGGCACAATAAGCAGTGAGTAAGAAAGTAAGTGAACAATGATCACAGGCTTTTTGCAGTCATTCAGTCTGAAGGAGGTCAGTGGGTAAAGTCAACTGCCCCACTGCCCCATGCTGTATGCTGTGGTTGGTGGACAAATACCATGAATGAGAAACAAGCATCCTGGGACCAGTTTTGGGGTATCACCCCTCTTCAGCCAGGCTAGCTTGAAACTGGTGGCATAGTGAGCACGGGACCCACATCTGGGCATATCCTTCTCACTTGGGGCGACAAATGCAAAAAGAACAGTTGATGGACGGAATGCAGAGCAAATCAGACATTCACCTCCAGTCACAGATCTGGGTTTAATCCATCAAGGAGGACCTGGCTTGGCAGTTTGGGCTGGACTGTTCCCATGGGGAACAGGGTATAGACTGATTTACATTTGGCTAGGTCTAAACTGGGGTGACGTGGCAAGCAAAATAACAATGGATTCAATCCAGATCTGTGACTGGGGATGAGTGTTTGAAAAGTTTCAACACTCCGTCCATCATTTTATTTTGTTTTGTGATGTTGCTTTGTGTGCCCTAAGTGGCAGGAGTATGTCCAGACGTGGGTCCCTTGCTCGCTCCGTCACTGGATTCAAGCTAGCCTGACTGATGAAGGGTGATACCCTGAAACCAGTCCCAGGATGCTTGTTCCTGTCCAGGGTGGACCTGGCCTAGCAGTTTGGGCCAGACTGTTCCCATGGGGAACAGGGTCAAGACTGATTTGCATATGGCTGGGTCTAAACTGGGGTGATGTGGCGAGCAAAATAACAATGGATTAAACCCAGATCTGTGATTGGGGGTGAGTGTTTTAAAAGTTTCAACACTCTGTCCATCATTTTATTTTGTTTTGTGATGTTGCTTTGTGTGCCCTAAGTGGCAGTGGTATGCCCAGACATGGGTCCTTGCTCGCTGCGCCACTGGATTCCAGCTAGCCTGGCTGATGAAGGGTGATACTCTGAAACCGGTCCCAGGATGCTTGTTCCCTGTCCAGGGAGGACCTGGCCTAGCAGTTCGGGCTGGACTGTTCCCATGGGGAATAGGGACAAGACTGATTTGCATATGGCTGGGTCTAAACTGGGGTGACGTGGCAAGCAAAATAACGATGGATCAAACCCAGATCTGTGACTGCGGGTGAGTGTTTGAAAAGTTTCATTTTATTTAGTTTTGTGATGTTGCTCAGTGGGTAAAGTCAACTGCCCCACTGCCCCATGCTGTATGCTGTGGTTGGTGGAAGAATACCATGAATGATAATTTAGCAGACCACTAGATGAAGCCTGCTGACCAAAAACCCCTCTATGTATATATATTATGCATGATTTGTTTAAAAATAATAATCTGAAATGATTCACATAAAAATGCAGGATATATGCAACATCTTGCCAGATAATTAGCAAAAGATAGCTGATAATATTAGTTATTACTGTATTGTCTTTGAAAGAGTTGACAATTTCTTTCATACTCTGCCAACATTCACATCTGTTCTGGACAGTACTGGACAGTAGTTTTAGTCTCTGGAAGACAACAGAACAGGTCCATACTTAAATGTAAATCAAATCTGATGGGCAATCATTCTCTGAAAGAAAATATTATGTGCCATTTTTCATACAAATTCCAATTTTGATTGCTTTCATTGTTCTCAGAACAGCACGTATTTTATAGTCACTATTCCTAAGAGAGTGCTGATAACGCGTCCCGCCCTAGATAATTTACTTACTCTGGGACTCGTTTTAGGCCGATGAACCTTTTGACCCTGATTGGAGACACCTTAAGACAAGATACCTATTCAGCATTTCAATCTATAGATCAATCACCTCATCAATATTCACAATAGCAAATCAATCAAATTAGTTAATAACATCAATAAGAATCAAAACTCACCATGACCTTTCAGCCATGAATAACCACACAGAATTTAGTAAGATTTATGATATTTATTCCCTATTTGTTACCCTCTACTAGTAAGTTTATTAGTCTCAATACCAGAAAACACATCAACAATGTCACAATATGGCAACTTGAATAAAAGCAAAGATCATGAACATTAGAACAAAGCACGACGCCAACATGAATCAACTTTAGCAGAGTATCATCAGCACATTATCCAACAAAGCAAAGATTTCAGTCATTTGTCTATTTGCGTATGTTTTGTGAACTCCTTAACTAACCTCAAATTAGCATTAGCATGTTGGGCTTCATGCAAAACAATTTAATAACACCAATTCAGAAAACAACTAACTATGGTCTCTATCAAAAGAGCAGTTGGTACCTAGAAAGAAAAGGCAAACAGACAAGTAAATTTTCATCATTATATAGTTACCCTCCGTAATGGTTCAGCATACAGAGTCAGTCTTCGTCCTCAGGAAATAAGTTGATTCGCCATCAGCCGGGGTAAGCAGCAAAGTTCAGCAAGACAGGGCAATAAGGAACACCTCCCTCATAAGGAGGAGAAGTATGAATCAGGCAAGGCAAGGATGAGGTTTGAAGAGTCAAACAGCAAAGTCCTTAGGACAGAATGACAAGGTAACAGCTTACAATGGCAAAGTGTTTAGGTGGTGGCAAAAAGTGTCTGTCTTCTCCTTGTGACACAGTATTATATTAATCTTGTTGAACAAACTCCTAATTCCCAATTGGGCACAATTTGGTGCATCATTCTCTCTATCCAATGATCTGTTGATCACCTTACTAGAATTTTCACTTAAGACAGTTCTCACGTAGTTTATTGGCTCCTGTAGTTGACGTCTCCAACGGGTAGAATGTCAGGTACAAAAAGTTACTTTCACAGTTTCAGTCAGTAGTCCCATTGTCTTTACCAGTTCAGGCGACCTTGCACCCGTTGTGAATTACACTGTTGCATTCAGCAAGTCGGGTCTCATGAGAAAGAATTTACTACGGTTACACACACATCGCTAGCTTCTGGAAAAGTACGGTTATATGTCCTTCAGCAAGCCAGCACATTGCACGTTAGAAAAACACATTTAATATGAGACCAGGCTGCTAGGCCCAGACCCTTGCTAACTAAGGCCTAGTGATTAATTTAGCACAACCTTAACATATAACTCTTAATGCTAATACAAAATCATATATTAGTACATCAATAATCCATTATTAGTGAATTTCATTAATCATCGTCTACATTGGTGGCCACTCCCTGTGGGCACATTTCAAACGCGTATGTTAAAAGCACCTTAATACATTTTCTATGTGGCAACAGTATACATTGATTGGCAAGCAGTTCATGTTAATTTCTGATTATAAAAGCTACACTCCAACAGTGCCCAAAGTTTTGAATAATTCCAAAGATTTTGCATGTTTTAAAATCTGATATTTTGAATCTTGTGGACCTTTTAGTGAGACACAAATATATTAAATGTGTGATGCACTATAGTGTTTTCTATGGCTGTTTTTTAACGCAAAAATGTCTTCCTAGACACCCTGCAGGGAAAACACAGGGTACATTTGAAACTGAAGACAATATTAAAGACATAATCGTGATGAGCAGAATAAAAGAAAAACACTTTTCAAGATTACTGTATTTGCTTATGGCTTGATTTTCAGCTGAGTGCAACAGTGTGAGTTTTATACAAACTATTTTGCTTTATGAGGTAGAGATCAGTGTTAACACAATGGTGTTCTATGTGTCTGTGCAAGACACATTCATAAAGATCTGTCTTTAATGTGCCAATGCACATTTTCTTTATCACATTAAAGCCTGCCCTGTTGGGGTTGCCAACATTGGAAAATAAATGCCAAAAGCTGCGAGTGATAGTTACTTGAGATAACTACAACTTGTGAATTTCCCTGGTTTTGTTCTTTAAAACCGTGGGTCTCATTTACAAGCCCTTTGCGCCACCGTTGTATTATTTTTTGTATGCAGAGGTGGCACTAACAGTGCACTATACTGCACAATATTTACAAACTGATGCATTGGGCCCAATGCATCAGTTGGTAAAGCTGTGCGTCACATTATTCCTGCGCAAGGGATAATGTTTAAAAGATAAGAGTTCCCAGGTGAAAACCCACGCAGAACTGACACAGTAACATTTACAACATTTCATTGTGTCATTCTACAAGTTCACTGGAGAGCACAGGGCTTTTTTTCATGGGCGACTCCTTGCATTGCAGGAGTTGCGTCAGTTTAGTGACGCTACTCCAGCACAGCGTGAGTTTAGCACAAACATGCGTCAGAAATTCTGACGCATCTGTGAAAACGTGTGCCATGGAGCTCTGTATTGTAAATACAATGCATCCATGGTATTGTTAGGGGATGCACGGGAAGCTCATAAAATCTGACACATCGATGGAGATGCATCAGACTTTTGTGAATGACGCCCGTACGTTTTCACTGACATTTTCACCTAACTATTCCATTCCTTTAACCTCATGTTAAAAAAAAGGTGTGTGTGCTTAAAATATTGCACAAATGGCAGACCCAGTGTTAACATGGTCAGAAACCATTGCTGCAATATTCTGTCAAGAAAAGTATGGCAAATAAGCCAGCAAAAGCACATCCTTACATCAGAACTCTCCCAGCACCAAGAGGCCACCAGAGGCTTTAACGTTATTAGGAAATCAATAGAAGATTTAGAATATTACTAGCCTACCTCTCTGTAGCTTTTCTCTTTGTAATATTTCATAGGGGTAAATCTGCCACTAAACTGATTACCTGCCACCTATCCGAAAGGGCTAGCTCAATCTGTCACATCGCATACAACATCATTTACCAACCTGTAGCTCCTCTTAATTCCAGAAGAAGTGGTAGTCAGAGATAACGGGCAATTTGTTAACAGGTCAAGAAACTGAAATACCTCCCAGTTCACCCTCTGTGCTGAACCCTCCACACATAATAGAGAGAAAAAAAACCAAATAAAGACAGGACACTCATGGTCAGGATTCTGTGATGCATTTTATTGAGTTTTATTGAATTTTCTCCATAAGCAATTGTATAATTGAGAGGATGACCATTTTATGGTGCCGGAATCTGGGCCACACCAGTCTGGTTCAGGCTAGATACATAGCCAAGGGGCCTATCCCAGTGGAATCCAATACTGGTGATGAGAGAGCCTGAGTAGCGCCCGCTGATGTAGCGCAGAACGGTGTTGCTGTGGAGTGGGAAGAGGTTAAAGCAAGAACCAGAGGGCTGGCCAAAGCGGAACATACGGCCCTGGTTGGTGAGGAATATCAGCTCGTTAACATAGCTGCTGTATTTCCCTGACACTTGTGTGATGTGTTCTCCATGGCGGAGAATGACCTCCAGGTAAGAACTCGAGGTGCTGCCGTACAGCGAACTCCAAATGCTGCCGAACCGGATTTGGATTCTGGAGACAGATAAAAAAAGAGAACAGAATACGTTACTGGATTATTGTTACATCATCTCTCTAGAGCTTGCACAGAGTTCATACCTAAACAATCACCGGTGAGCATGTTTTATAACTTTACGAAACACCACCATGTAGGTGGAAAGTGTTTGACAGTCCTCACTATATGTGGTGAATCTGCATCCTTCTTTTTCCCAAAGTAAACCACTAAAGAATTAGCTAGAAGAATCCCTCAAACCGTCCCCTTCCCCGCCACCCAAATACTGGACTTTCATCCTGATCATCCAAGAATGCGAGGGTAGCCTGTACTGTCCACACCCCTGCTAGATTCAGAGCTGTCTGTGCCGTTGGTCATTGGTGTTGTTCCCACTCTCAGGTAACGCCTTCTCCCTTATAGACATGCCCCTGAGCAGCTGCTAGTCCCCTCACAATCCCACCTCATTTCATATTTTTATGCACAACTTCCGGAGAACGCCCGGCTCTAGATCTTCAATGTTGTGATTTAAAAGAGCTTCAGTATCTCAGTCAAAACAGGACTTTCATGCTCACACAAAGGACAGGAGGTGAGACAGTGAAAGTGAAACGATTTTAGACAAGTTCAAGTACAAAGCACAGAAAGACCTCGAGGCTTTCATTTGTAATGCACCATTGCTGACAAGGAATATTATTGCCATTCTTATTGACAGGTTGGGGCTGGCTGAGCTGCAAGTGTGGATTATGGGCTCTTTCATTCGGGTTCTACTTCAAAGCTGTTCACTTGCACCCATCTTGAAGGTGTGATCAGGGATGTTCTCACCTCTCGTCAAAGAGATGTGGCCTCAGTTATTTAGCATTCATGTTGTTATACCACTAACGTCCCAGGTTATTGTTCTTCACTCTACAAAGTTCATTCATGGTAGGTATCCATCTATTTCATTCATGAATTTAGTAAAATATAGGAAGATGAGTGTACGAATATGCTGCTCTGGCCTGGTTATATTCTCATTACGAGATAGCTGGATATTGGTGAGGGGTCACTGTGGGCCCAGATAAATGATTCTGGCCAGTATCCCCAAACCCAAATCCATCCATTATGACTTTTTGTCCTTGTAATGGGTAGTAACAACACAGACCAAACATTACTGCGTTCTTTTCCACTAGTTTACTCTGATTCCAGGTACATATTTGCTGTCATTCACCATCTACTCTGAGCATGTAGACAATATCCGGAAGGAACTCGTTACGGTTTTGGAACTAGTAGGGTACCTGTGCAGAGAGCCTATGGGGTTTATTGTTTTTCAGCAAATGTGCAAAGTAAACCACTAGACCACTAAATGACTCAAACGTTTTAGCTTCAGCCTGCTTTCAGACCAAAAAATAGATAGTTTGGCACATCTGCTCAAAGTTCATGTAAAGGCTGTGACCTTTCCCCAGGAACATGCAGTTGTGAGTATTCTCCGTATTGTGGGCAGAGCAAACTTCTGTTTGGTCCGGAGATGAAGGAGCCAGAAAGAAGAGCAGAAGAAATTCCTGATTCACATGAATGTGGAAATGCAGGCACAAACCTTCAAGATGGCATTGAACTCGCTGAACATACAGAATCCATTCACTCCCCTCCAAAATTCTCTAAACTATTTAATGGGATATTCAGAAAACCCTATAAAATGAATGTCTTTAGAGGGGTAAAACCAGCAACTGGATTTCCGTTAATCACTCCATTGGTGACACTTCCATTGATCTGAAGAGATAAAGCCGAGGTTTACACATGGATTTCAGGGAGGCCTGGGGTTGGGCAGGTAAAAAAACGATTCAAGATTTAGAAATGTAGGGCCTGCTTTAAGAAAGGTGGCGCTGCATCCAATGCAGCGCCTCTTTTCTTGAACCCTTAGCACCCCACTACAGCCACCATGTTTGCGCCGTATTCAAGATACAGCGCACCATGGCGGTAGCTAGGGAACTAACATCAACATTTTTGTCACTAGTTTGGTGCTTTGCAGGATTAGCGTCAAAAATGTTGATGCTAATCCTGCAAAGCACATTGAAGACCATTATAAATAATGGTGTTCCTCTTTTTAATGCCTGTTTTGTGCAGGCCTTAAAAATGACCCAATAAATGTCGCAAATAAATATTTTTGATTTCTTTGTGCCATTTTTCATCCTCCCCTAACGGGGAACACCCCCCTTGCATACATTATGACTGGCACAGGTATAATGTGGCGCAAGGGGTTACAAAGTGGCGCCATGCATGCTTTGCACCAATTTGTAAATCTGGCACAGTGATTTTGGCCTCGTAGGGCCACATTTGCGTAAAAAATGACGCTAATGTGACGCAAGGAAGCACTAGGCCCTCTTAAATCTGGACCTTAATCTATTGTCTGTCAATTAGCCTAGACTGCAACCCCTTTTAGGGTAACTCATGATCCTGCAACACAAACCACCTTTTACGTTGTGTATATGGGCAACGAAGGGAAGAACATGTTTCACTTTCCTAATATCTGCATCAACAAATGAAAGTGTAGCTTCATGGTTCGCAAAGGAAAAAATGTCCTACAATATGTTTTTGGTAATTTATTAATGAGTTCCAAGTCAGCAAACTAAATTGTAAAAGAATCATGCAACAAAGATCAAGCAAAATCTGTAAGGCTGAAAGTTAGGCTGGAGATTGTTCCATTGTGTATTTTTGGGAGTGGGAGAGTGGTTTAAAAACAAGGTTTACCCAAGGATGTAACTGGTGCTCTCACGGATACGGAGGCCTGTGATTGGCCCATGCAAGTGCAGACCAGAGGTAGTGAATGCAACACCAGATCCTCCTCCGAACTCCCCGCTGTGCGAAGACAGGCGAGTCCTGACTGAAAAACAAAACAGGATAAAATGAGTCAACCAGAATCAGCTGCTTTACCACCTAAAGGTTTCCTACTACAGACACTATTGGTAAGGGAAGCCCTGCAACAGCCTAGAGCTAGGAAAAACATGCAAAAAATCTACAGACAAGGAAATCCTGCAACAACCTAGAGACAGGTAAGTCATGTAAGAACGACCAGAAAGAAACCCTTTAAGAACCTGGAGAGAGGGAACACCTACCAGGGAAGCCCTGCAAGAGCAGAGTGAGTGGGAAGCCCTGCAACAGCCTACAGAGAAAGCACCCAGTAAGAAACTAGAGTAAGAAAAGTTAGCAAGATCCTAGAAAGAGACAAGTCTTTTTCTTTTTTTTTTTGTCCTCATTTACTTTATATACTGCCATTATGATCTAGAGCAGGCCCATATTCCAGTGTATCCTGGAAGAGTCCAAGCAATCATTATGGGAAGTCTAAAGGGGATAAAGACCCAAGGTGTCTTCCTCCCCTGTTTAAAATAATCATCGGACATTAAACCAAAGGAAAAGCGCTCAGGTCCATCCAGTTTACCCAAGGTTGCCAAACCTTTTGTGCATTTTTTGCACTGGATTGACAAAGGTCTAACTTGCACATTTTTGTTACTGCATACACCCATTCTAATATCATCAGGTCCAAGTAGGCCACATTTCCTACAAGCCACCTGTGCATTTAGATTACATTTTGTTAATTTTGGTGTGTAATATACCCTATGTAACACAAACAGATGATTTTTCCTAAGGAACGCCGGTTTTACCACCCGATAAAGGAGCTGCCAAGAGCATGCCCATAATTTACTAATATCCTCACTGTTAACCACATCATCCCATAAGGAACCAGGATAGTTCTGATCACGGTCTAAACTATCTAAGGATAACCTGTAATAGGGTGCAACCTCCTTCCTACCAGGTGGACCCTTACTCAGTAACTCCTCTAACTCATTAGTATCATCTCCTCTTTCCTGTAGGGAACGGGCCCAAGCTTGTAATTGGTAATATTTAAACCTGGATAGTAAGCCCTGTGTCTTAGTCACAAATGTGTCCCAAGGTTTTAAAATCCCCTCTTGAAATACCTTCCCCCACTCCACAATACCAGCTTCCTTCAAAGGTCAAGATAAAACGTCCTTAAAACATTCTGGAGTTCTTGGGGAGCCCCAAATAGGAGCATAAACACTATAGTATGATAGTTTCATGATCTTCCTTATCTGCACCCACAATAAAGCGGCTGCTTGTAACATCTTCAGTCTTACTTTTTTTATTAAACTTCGGGTGTCCAAATGTATACGTACATTTTTGTTCATCCTTCCCCTCCCCTTTCAACATAACTTTCCTCTGATGGGTACCCTCCTCTCCTGCTAATCAGTCTTTTACGTTTTTTAACTGAAAGGCCCATGCATATAGTTGGATATCGGAGAGGGCAATCCCTCCTTTATCATATTTCCTTGTAAGTTTTTTCCTTGCAATCCTAACCTCCTTAGAGTCCCAATTAAAACTGTCTATTCTTTCTTGGTGTTTTTGTATCCCCTTTTTCTTGAAGCACAACAGGATCATGTTAAAAAGGAAAGTAAACTTGGGAAGAATGAACATCTTTACTAGGTTTACCCTCCCATATAAAGTCAATGGTAAATGTGCCCAACTTAACAGAAGTTTTATCTACCTCCCGCGCCACGAATTTCAGATTTTCTAGAGGAATATCCTCCAGTTTGTTACAGATCTCAACATCCAAATATTGTATGTCCTCTTATATTAACCTATGTTTCCTATTCAAATTCCATGTCATTATCTCTGTTTTCACCATATTGACTGCATACCCGGACAGCTGTCCAAAATACCTCATTAACACCTCGGGTCTTACCAATGCCGAAAGCAGATTTTCCGTAAAAATCATGATATCATCTGCATACAGAGAATTTTCCCCAGCCCATATAGGCAAATGGCTTAATCAGGGGATCCTTTTTAATCATAAGGGCCAATGGTCCTATACATAGGTCAAACAGTAGCGGAGAGAAGGGACAGCCCTGCCTGCTCCCTCTAGTAATAGAAAAAGAGTTAGTTAAGTTCCCGTTTAACAATAATCTGGCTGATCTGGCATCATAGATGCTTTCCAAAATCCCACGGAAATTTGGCCCGAAATTTAGATGTGTTAAAATAACATTTAAGTAATTCCAGTTTACTCGATCAAACACTTTAGTGGCATCCAAAGTTATAACTGCCAGGGGTAATTCATGTGCACTTGCCAAATCAATTGCCCCAATCAATTCATGGGACAGCTGGTACATATGTCTGCCCTTTAAGAAACCCTTTTGGTCATCCTGATCAGTCGAAAGAGGGAAGTCTTGTAAGAACTTTGACATAAAGGAAGCTGCAAGAACCTAAAAAGAGGGAAGACCTGTAAAATGGTGGTTTTGGTGGCAAAATGTTAGATTATAAATCTGAACCCTTTTCTGGGGATTCGAGTTCTAATCAGCCAAAAATAAAGCTGGCATTCCAGAACCAAATGTGTGCCTTTTCAGATGACAAGCTGATATGTGGTGACAATAATATTGTAGATTCATATTATATTTGAAACCGATATTAAAGGAGTATTTCTTTGTGACTTGGACATGACATCGTGCTGTGACTGTCATTTTAAGGTTCATGTGTAGTTTTTCAATCTCTCCATTGATAATATTTTATATGGCGTTATCTACAGCATTGCTATCTAAGGAAAGGATGTCATTTAGGGGTCGCCAGAGGTCACATCTGCGACCCCTGGTATGCAAATTGTGATCCCTAGCACTGCATTTGTGACCTCTGGCCTCAGAAGGGGCATATTCAGTGCCAGAAGTAGCCAGAAATACAGGGGCATCTTGTCCTAATGAACATCTTTGGGGCTGCAATCTCCTTTTTTGTCAATTTCTATCACACTAATAGTGAATAATAACATATTATCAGGGTCACTGGGATTATGTGATTGTGCGGCTGCTGCAATTTTTGCATAATTGTAGATCTGCCGCATTTGCTACATAATCCCTCATCTGCTGGATAACCTGCAGATTTTCACCCAAAAATGTTTCTATTTTAAAAGTTTCAAAAGTTAGTAAAAATGCAGTGACACCTGTTGCTGCGCAGAGGAAGGCCCTTTCAAAAGATTGACTGGTCAACTTTCTGTAGCTTATTGCTATATTTGGGGTTTAAACTGGTACTAATGCCCAGACAGTGTTACCAAGTTACAAACGACTAAATAATGAAGTGATACCATCACAAAATGTGCCCCATAATGCTGCATAATTTCCCTTTTTTGCTGCATAATTTACTCAACCCTGCCACCTAATTTGACCTTCCACTTCCGCATAATTTCAGTGGCCCTGCATATTATTCACTATTTTTATAATAAAAATGGAGTACAACTAGGTGGAATAGGGCCCTCTCTAGAAGTTGAGTTAAGTAAAAAAAATGGTTTTAAATGTATGTGGCATGCGTGCATGCATGCAGGTGACAGTGTGTTTACGTGAGGGAGTGTGTGTGTGATTGTGTGCATGTGTAAGCATGTGTGCGGGGGTGAATGTAAAGGTCAAATGACAATTGATGTCCTTTTGCTACTGCTGGTCTTTAGATTAATTGATTTTCATGGTCAAATGCCTATAAAATTGTCTTAACTTATGACTATGGCTGCTGTCTGAGGCAATTTGGGAGCTCTAGCTTCCGATTCTATGAGGCCAGTCCAAATTGAGGGGTAGCCCTGCTGTCTACCAAGTATTAGATCAGTGTAAGCTTTCTATTTGCACCCTTTAAGTAAATAGTCATAATATGTGGCTAAAATTATACATGGCAGGAGCAAGATGTGAATATGAAAAAAATAGAAGTGAAGAATGATGCTATATACACCTTGAAGAATGTTGGGGGGCACGATATTTGGAATAAAGTACCCACTGCTGTGCATTATAAGGAAATTTCATGGTACTGTGGAGTTTATTTATAAAGTTATGGATCTTCTAGGTGAGTTTTAATACATGGTCACACCATCACCCTTCCTATAACCCACTTAAATCCTTAATGTGTAGCACTTTAATATTAATGAGATAGTACAGTCTTAGTGTAAAATTAAACACATCAAAAAGCAGTGAGAACTGTTTTGTGAAAAGATCTTATCTTAGTACAGTTTAATGTAAGTCAGATATTGTGCAAAGACTAAGGTGGTCATTATGAACATGGCTGTCTGGACCGCCACGCCGGGGGTCATTACCGCCAATGACATGGTGGTCCAGACCGCCATATTCAGAACACAGTTGTGAACTGGCTGCAAAGCAGCCAGTCCACTACCACCCACCGCCAGACCAGAATGGACCACCGGGCCGACAGTAGGCACATTCGAGGCCCGACCGGCGGTGGGATTATGATCCCATTTCCACCAGGGATTTCCTGGCGGGATGCCTTGCCAGGTAATCCCTGCCGGAAAGCATACGGGTGACAGGAATACTCATTCCTGTCACCTGTGTGTGACACCCCAGGCCCTCCCTTGCAACTACACCCACCCCCTCAAATCCCCCAGATCCGCACTCACCCCCCCCACCCCCAAAACCCCATGTTGGACCCCCAGGTCGACCCTCACCATCCCCCATCCCCCACCTCTACATAGAGGTCCTCCGAAACTCCAACCCCCCACATCCTCATCCACCCATTTACCTACATACACACACGCATACATACACTCAGACACACATCCCCCCAAACATACACTCACGTACATCCCCATGCACTCTCACACTCACACACATCCCACTCCCCCCTTCCCTCTCGGACAGCACTTACCTCTTCTGTCGTGCTGCTCCGGGAGGGAACGGGCTCCCTGGATGCTGCTCTGCCGCCATCGCTGCCTCTCCATACACCGCCACGCCTATGAATGCATCCTTATGGACGTGGCGGTGTCTGGACTGACGTGGCGGTGAGGGTGGAGCAGCATCCACCCTGACCCATCAATGGCGGTGAGGCTCCAGGCGTCATTATTTGGCGGGATGCCGACCGCCGCCACTGGACGTCTTCCTTTGACCGCCGGCAGGGTTAGCGGCGGGCCTCCCACCATGATCATAATGTGGGCCTAAATATGTTCCCATAAATATTTCCTTTCTGCTTATCACTGTTACTTTCAGAAAAAATAGATTAGATGAATGAAAAGCCAGTTTTAATTTTTGCTGCTTTGTTTAAATTGCAGCTGCAATGTTGCTCACTGTCTTGCCTTTCAGTTTGACTGCTGGCTCTGTCAGTGGGCATTGTGAAGTCAGAATTCAACAGTAATACCTTTTAGATTACAACTGAACAGTTTTATAACTTCTTTATTGCCGGTGGCAAGCTACATCAGAAGTCGCCTATAATAATGATGATAATGAAATCAGATATGGACAGGGGAGGCATGCTCCCAAATATTATAAACTGTATACCCTGTCTATGTGAACGGTCCATAAACTCGATGCATGTATTAAGGAAATGGAAATCTCTGAGTATGAGCATTCTCCTTATGCACTCCATAAATGTATTGTATCGGAATATTTAATGAAAGTTTTTTAAAAACTGTCTGTACAATCTATGCTTTTTAGTCAAGATCAATGATAATAGGGCTTTAACTAGACAATATGACCCATGGTTTCAGACTTTTCTTGTGAAGAAGGCTCCCCAACCCTCCTCTACAAGATAAGCATTACCAGTCAGTTTTGAATTTTATTTTTTAATACATCATGTGGATCCATTCAAAACTGCCTAGAAATGGTGCAGCTTTTGTCCACATTCTTTGAAAATTGTCTTGAAATGTATCCCGTGCTCAAATGGTAAAACTCCACCTCCCCCATGCTCAAAAAGATTGAGTAATTGATAAGTGTCTGCCACATGAAAAACACATAACATGCAGCATTTGAAATATTTGGCCTAGGATATCAAAGGGTTTTATCCATTCCATGTCTGTGGAGAAATGTGTTGATTCATAGGGCCATAGTTCCAAGAGAGGTCCGACGGCAGTCACTGTCGATCCATTGTTTTGGCCTCCTGGTTCCAGCTTCTTTCTGCAAAAGGCATTTTCTAGCAGCGTACTATAATTTCAAACCCTCCTTTATGCCTAATTCCCCTCACTGTTATCCCCTCTGATTAGTATCTCCTTACCTCTCCTATTCACTACCGCTTCCCTGCCTCCTCCTCATAGGCGGCTACTCCATTAGGGCAGAGGAGCGTCGTCCCTGCAAAACCTTTTCAAGAACAAGATAATAAACTGTGTTTATTATCATTTTCTTGAATAGGGGCTGGGCCGCAGGGGTGACGAGCACTTGAGGGGAGTGCACTTGAGGGGAGTGCACAGAGCGGGTGTGAGTTTGGCTGGCTGTTTTGGGCCGGCCAAACATACATGCACACAAGGCTCTCTCAAGCCCAGCACTCCCAGCCAATCCTAACGGTGCTCTAAGCAGCATCAAGATTGGCGCAAGGCAGGCTGGGAGCCTGTGCCTGCAGCAGAAGGCAGCAGAGACGGAGGAGCAGTGGAAGACAGAGCACGGCGTTCAGGTAAGTTTTTTTTTATTTTATTTTTATTCTATTAATATTTTTCCCCTCCCACCACCCCTCTGCTCCCCCCACCCCTCTGCTCCCCGTGCACGCTGCCACACCCCCTTTAACAACCGCGAGCCAAGACTGTTCCTCCTGCTCTTACCTCCTGGGCTAGAGCAGCCCTCAAACTCACTATTGTGCTGTAACATGTAGTGGGTAACCAGGCCTTGTAAAATCATTAAAATGTTACCAGATCTGCAGACCTAGCAACATGAATAATCTACTTGACCTAATCTAATACGATTGACCCATAAACTGGTCTCAAATTGTGTGATCCTAGACCAATATTTTATTTCATAATCTCGCCTTTTTCTCCATTATCACATATGAGAACACTTTCATGTCTGCTGTACAAAAATTATTTTGTTAGCTTTAATAGACTAAACTTTTGCCTAATGTATAACAAGAATCTAGCACATAACCTCTGACTTGCCTCTTAGTTCACTACCAAAGTGGGGGTAGGATTGTTTCTCAGTTCATGTTTAAAAACTCTCACTTTTTATGTATTAGTAAAGCTTGATGTGATAGTGCAATGTTGTTTACAGACAGCACACTTTCCATTGAAATGGCCATAAACTTTCCACCTGACATGTAGTATTATTGATAGAACTATATAGCACACAAACCATAATGAATGGAAATCGGGCTTCAGCAAATATTTCTCATTTGCACATCACAAAGTAAAGTGTTCTGATATGTATTGATCCTAATAAAATCTGCTTTTTCCATCACACTTCAGAATTACCAAAAAAGTGCTTTTCTAACCGCTCTCTTATATGTTTGGACAATTCATTCACAAGCTATTTAAATGTTTTCTTAGGAACAAAACTGACATCCGATTCCCTTTCATTGCACACTCTCTTGTCCAACGGTTTGCTTTACAAAATCCTCTAACTTTGCAATCAAAGAAAGAAGAGTGAACACCAATTACCAGTATTTAATAAGCAGCAATTTGTAGGAAGACAGAATCCAACATTTTACGTCCGTCTTTGAATGCATAGCAAATATGAATAAATAAAGAGATTTAAAGTCGTCTTTATTGTTTCTTCACTTTCTGAATGAACATAATAAATGCCTGTTTTTTTACAAGCTTGACCTCCTGACAAAAAGGACCAGTATATCCTAAAATAGCTCTCCCTTATAAAACCTGACTGCCATAGGAAGTGAGCGAATAGATTTTTGGAGGCCTAATAACTACACATCTAGAAGGCTCCTTCCTCCTTCTCTCTATTCCCACTATCTCATTCCCTACTTTTCTCTCTCTTGGTTCATCTTGTCCATCAGTCTAACTCCCCCACATTTGAGGAGATCTAGAGGTGTGATACAAATAAGCAACACCATCTGATTTAACATAAAAATAATTGTTCATTCATGTGATGCATTAGCTTGCTTGGGATCAATTAGCATGCAAAAAGATTTTTTTTTCAAACACCAAGGTCCTCATTACTAGTGGACACTTAATTCCGATGGAACATGCAATGCTGGTTACCATCCACGTCAAAATGTGCAGGATTCGCTTCGCTTTCCTGGAGGGGATAATAACTAAACAAAGGAAATGTTGAAGCTGAGCTCTGTGTTTTCAAGCTTTTGTTCCCTAATTGATTGTCACGCTTAGAGACATTGCTATTGAGAAGAAACAGGGACTAAGATTACCGCACCCCTCACGGGCCATTCCTATTGGTGACAGCCATAATAAATGGGATTGTAAAGTATCTGTGAATTATGCAAACTAGCCATAGGTATGGTATCATATCTGTGAAATGTGGATTGTGGAACTACTACTTTTGGGTAATAAAGGTAGACAGATATAATATTTTCCAGGCCACCCACATGAAATGCTCCCCAGTTATTCAGAGTAGGAAGAATAACATCCTTAATTGACCAAAATGTCTGATGTGAGCAAATTAAGAGACTTTGTCATCTCTTTTATAATAGTTTTATTCTTTAATTCAAATAAAATTGTGGCTAGAACTGCTAGATATCATTACAGGGATAATTAAAAGGCACAATCAAAGCAAGTGATGTTGTCTGTGCATTAGCACATAAGTAAATAACTTGGCAGTGGCCATGATGGTGTAGCAGAAAGTGGAGCCCAGAAGATGGTACCTGAAGCACCGCCACATTTGGGTCTCTGCTCCTAGCAACACCCCCCCCCACTCCTCGTCACCTTGGAGACAACATTGTGCTTAGTTCATCTCAAAAGGCACTCTTCCAACATGGTTACTATTGCCTTATAGCCTGCTGCTGAGGGCTATCCCGGTCGTTAACGGATGCAGCTCAGGCCTATAACGAAGGTGCAGGCCTTTAACAACAGCTATAGCCCTAGGCAGAAGGGCTATAAGGCTATTAGAACATTCTACCTACTGAGGATAGAATGTTCTGAATTAATAAGGGAGAGACAGAAAGGCAAACATTGGAATATTGGAGCAGAAGGATTATACCAGCCATTACAAGCCCAGAGCTACGCCATCGTCTCCAATGGAGCTCTCAACATTCCAATGTTCTAACAGTCATTATGTTACATGATTGACTGCAATAACTACCTCACAATCTGCTTTCAATGGCAATTGCTCCCCCTACTGTGTAATTATTATCACATAACTCCAATCTGGCACTGGCACTTTCCTTTGTTTTTTTAGGTCTGCTACAGACAGCTTTAGGTTTTTGACTACCTCTTGTCTTCAGTTCTTCAGAAAGGACTATAAGAAGTAGAGGATTGGGCTTTGCATTGTTTTACCAAAGTGTTTTTCATTGTTTGCCAATTCTTGTATGGCCTGTACATCAAGTCAATGGCACAATATGGATAGTTACATTGTTCCATATGTGTTTCCATTAGGTTTTTATATTTTATTTTATAAAAACAGAGTACTATTCACTGATTACTCTTCTTCGTTCATTTGTTTTACTTTGTTGACATGATAATATGCAATTGGATGTAATTTAAATGTTATTCTTTTCTTTGTCTTTTAAGTTCACACTTCAATGCAGACATCATCTTTTGCCTCCATTTCATAACACTTTTTGAGGGCGCAGCTTAGCTCTACTAATGCACTCCGATCAAAATAGGGAACAACCTCCCAGCCTTCACACTACTGTAGCCCTCAATGCTGCTTTGTTAAGGGATTTTCCTTCTATGGTAGCTGGGACAATGCACACAATATTGCCAACCCATTACCTCTTAACCTAACAAAAAGTCAGACTTACTGCCCTTATCATTGCTTGTTTGCTGATAGGCTGGTGCACTTCACCGACCATTAAAAGGAAATCGATTTAAAAATAAATCAGGGAAAAGAGTAGCAAGATAGAGGAGAAGCATTGTTAGAGCATCCTGCTGCAGATGTCACCCAGAGCCATATCAGAGTCTGGAAACTGACACCATATGTAATATTGCTTGCTCCTAAGTAGCTCACAAAGTATGAACTACAATAAAGACATGAATGACCAATAGCTAGTTTACTACTGGCCATTTAATAGAATAGTTTTTAAGTACTTACTCGTTATAGAAACACTGTGTCCTTTTGGGCAAGTAATTTTATTGACCAAGGCCGGACTGACTGTTCCGGGCATTAGGCGTTTTTCCGGTATTCTGGAAAGGTGGGGGGGGGGGGGGTCAGTTTTGTAGCAGTGCAGCAGTTTTAAAAGAGACTGTAGAGTTAGTTGTATATTCAACAGTTTTCAGGCAACAATAAAAGAGCCAAGATATTTCTGGTGGTTAATGCACCTGCAGGAGAGAGATTGAGGTTTTGTCTAGTGCCAGTTTTTATTCATCTAAGATAGTCCATAGGGTTAATATGCCTGCTGCAAAGAATGTGTATCATGCAGATCTCAAAACAGTATTTTATGTGCATAGCTCAGTGGGATACTGTTTTTGTCACAGAGATCCATTTGTTACTCTGCAGTTCATAAGGTACAATCATAATCTAGCACAATGAGCTATGAACTGCCATCAAAGAGCTGCATGCAAACTACATGGTACAGGTTAAAAAGTTATTTTTTTTCTCAGTCTTTAGTTATTCTAATTTTGCTAAAAAAGGGTTTGTTTGGTTTGAAATAAGTTGATATTAGTAAAGTCAACTCTAACCACAGTGTTATGTTGTGAATTCTGAGTTTATGCTTCCCCACACCAAGCACTTGAAAAATGCCTGCCAGAATGATGACATGAATCCTACACCATGTAGTCCCCTTTGTCACCAATTTCTATACACAGATTTACACATGTATGATTAATTTTTTCTGTATGAGTGTGGATATAAAGCGCTCCGACAACCTACGCTGGTAAGGGAGATGCTATAAAACAAATTAAATACATGTGAAAGAGGGGCTATGAGTAATGAGAGGCACTTTTAGAGGGTAATTATGAGGGAGTCATTGAAGAACCCCAACAGAAAATGCTGCATCCAGGTGCCCTGTAAGCTTATCATTTATTATGCTTGAACAACAAATACAATTGACGATATAATCAAAAATGTGTCGTAGAATGCAGGGTTTGTGCCATTTTTTTCCAACTTTTCTTGAGGGGGAGAACCCCCTCAAGCCCCATTATAGTGCTCAATAATCAACCCCATATATAAGGGTGGGAGCGCACTCTCCCCAAGCAACTACAGACTAATTGCTCTTTTAGACGTTGACCTCAAGTACTTTTCCTTCTGTGTGCTAAAACATCTAGAAGCCTGGATTGCAGATAACAATATTCTGCCCTTTAATCAAACCGGCTTCACCAAGCCCCAAGGAACATTAACAAATCTTATGGGGCTAGGTCTGATCATGAACAGAGCAAAAGCAAAGGGGACTCCAACCTATTTATGTTTTGTTGACTTTAAAGCTGCTTTTGACTGTGTCTCCCGCGGCAAATTGTGGGCCAAACTATTACTGTGGGGACTGCCACATCCTATTTTAAATGCCATCAAAATGATATATTCTGATACTTGGGTGAAGGTTAAATTGGGGGAAGGCTCTCACCTATCCAGGGCAGTCAAAACAACAGTGGGTGTGAAGCAGGGCTGTGTATTGGCCCCAACACTCTTCAACCTGTACATAGCAGATCTCCCCACCAAGTTAAATGGTCATTCATCCCACTCTCCCTCATTGGGCGGTCAACAAGTATCCAATCTGCTATATGCAGATGATCTACTATTAATCAGTAACACCAGAATAGGCATGCAGAATTTGTTAAAGGCATTAGAAGAATATTCTGGATCTAATGATTTAGAAATCAACAATAAAAAATCTAAAATGATTACCTTAAACCGCAGGCCAACCAGCCAATGTAAATGGCATATGAATGGGAAAAGCCTAGAGGAAGTAACATCATATAGATACCTAGGATTTGTGGTGGACGCTAGAGGAAATTTCACGCCACAAAAAGAAGCAATAAAAAACAAGACGCAGGCCCTTACTTACGCTTTTTGTAAGCTAGCAAATTCAATCTGTGGTCATGCTCTGAACCCATTAACAGCTGTAATAAGAACAAAACTACTTCCAACTATCACCTATGGGACCGAAATAATGAGGGGGATGGAAGTAGGTCTACTGGATAAGCTTCTGATAAAGACCTATAAGAACGTTTTTCGGCTCCCTGGGTGTGCTTCGCCAGCCCAGGTCAGACTGGAATTCATGCTGGTCAAACAGTTGTTAGCCCGACCCGCAGCATATATTAAATGCTGCTACAAATTGAGCTGCGCTCTAAAAGGGTCTTTAGCCAATCTAGTCTGGCAGGAAATTATCCTAGAAAGAGGGAACTGCAACTACATAAGGTATCTAGAAAAAAGTAATAGTCTTTTAAACTTAGATGAGGTATGGGACCGGTCTCTACCAATCCCCGTTTTTAATAAAGCCGTGAGTAAAGCAAGTAAATTACAGAGCTGGCTAGAAGATAGGGTCTCATTGACCAAAAGGGAGCATAGTTGGTTGATCCTTAACTCCTACAAAACGTTTAAAGAATCACTACTGATGGCTGGCTCCTACTCACGGAAAATCAAGCAATCCTTTCTCAGAATTAGGCTGGGCGAAGTCCCAACATTAGACCTCATGCCAAAATGGAAGAACGAGCGGCAAGTAGGCTCCCAGGAGTGCCGTCTTTGTCATCTAGCTAATGAAAACTTGGTGCATGTGGTCTGCATTTGTCCAGCTTTGGCGGTTGAAAGGAGACTCTTACTGAAAAAAGAACTAAACGATTTAAGAATTAGATCCTGCAGACATGCATTAATTGCAGCTTTTAACCCTCAAAATACAATATTGAACATTAGGCTGGTTAAATTTTTGGAGATGTTCTCGCTCAAAATCACAGCCTCTCGAGATAACCAAGTCATAGGGAATTCGGAAATGATAACAAAATCCATATAACCTACTCTGACCATCTTAAAGAAGGGAAGGCTTCTAGGTAGTTCATTTGGGTTGCTTAGCATGTGCTGCAATAAAGTCTGGTACTAACAATCAGACTTAAGTAGGGGTAAATAAAATCAATAGAAGGTCTCTTCCCACCTTGTCTTATGTTTACTAACGTTTCATTGGTCTATTACTGCTCTCTTTTAAAATTTCTAGGTGGAAGGAAATTTTAGATATCATTTAATTTTAAACACAGGACTTTTTTTTTCTTTTTTTCGCTGTATTTGCCTTATCTACACAAAGATTGTTTTGTCGCCCTATTATTATTAATGCCTTATAGCACTAAGTAAGATCTTTTTTTAAATTTTTATGTGGAAGCAAATCTCATATACCATTTCATTCTAAACTCAAGATCTGTAATTGCTTTATTACACTATAATTGCTCTGTGGAAGGAAAAGTTTATGGTTTTAATTAACTAATAAAAACTTGTTTATCGAACATTTTAGTGGTCGGGCTTACTCGCTAAGCACCCTGTGGGTGCTGTCTGACAAAAGTTGCCAGGGCTGCTTTGGGTTCCCAGTCTGGTCCTGTTAAGGGCTCCTGTTGCTATCCTTTGTTTGCCAAAACTGGGGCCACTGAGATACAGGCTAAATGCCAGTGTTAAGCACTGTGCAAAAAACTGGAAATATCCAAATCTGGAGCCCCATATTACTCTTCGCTTCATGATGTTGGCTCTGTGGTGTGTGTGTGTGTAACAGTCAGAGATCCTGGACTGCCTGTCAACTAAACCTCTGCCCTCCAAAGAATAGGACAGCGTAAGAGGAAACCAAAATACTTACTCTCAGAAGACAGCACCGGAGTCGTGAGCAGGGCGAAGGCCACAAACACATACATTCTGTGGAGACATGAGGAGATCAGGGTTAGAGCTTGGAAGAGGTTGTAGAATTAGTTAGATGATGTTTCTGGGACTTTCTTGCTAGATCCTTCAGACTCGTGGGCAGGAAGGTTAGAGGTCTTTTTCCCTCCCGACTTTCCTACATTAGCATTTAGCGCCACATGTACTAACATCTGTGTTTGTGGTGACCAAATAGCAAAGTTTTGCAAATCGCTATTTTGTAATCACAAACACCAGTCAACAAATGTGTGTTTTTTACATTTTGCAATTCCCAGTCGGTCGCAATTAGACCTACCTCATGAATATTAATGAGGTAGGTCTCGCTTTGCGACCCACTGTGAATCTCTGAAATCACAGGGATGGTGGCCTGCTGGGGTCAGCAGACCACCATGTCTGTGATTGCTTTTCAATAAAAGAAGCTTTTTTTCCCCTTGAAATTGAGGCCATTTCCTTAAAGGAAAATGGCCTCCATTTAAAAAAATAAAATGAAAACTTTTCTTTCATTTGTTTATGAGCAAGAATTGGTCTGTGGGACCACTGCCACATCTAAAGTAAAATGGGATGCATCCCAAAAAGAAAAATGAAAAGTATTTTTTCACTTTTGTTATGAGCAGGCATAGGTCTATGGGACCACTCCCTGCTCTTAAAAAAATATTTTTACAGCTATCCTCCTTTGGGACCTACTCCCATTTGCCTAATGGGTTGCCCCCTACTTGAGGTTGGTGGTAAAATGTGAATGTTAACTACTGCATTTTGATTGCAAAACATTCATACATAGCACTAACATTCGGTATTAGAATGGTTTGGCTTAAGCATGCCTCTTCCTAATACCGAATCAAACCCAAATTGTGATTCGGTAACAGGTCACTGAATCACAATTTGTGCTTGGTACATACAAAAATGGCTTTTTGCGTTCACAAATGGCCAGATTTTGCGAATCAGGCCATTTGCAAACATAAGAACACTTCATACATCTGTACCTTATAGCTGTAGGTTTGTTTTGAAGTTATTTAGGTCAACTTTGGCAGAAGCAGGACTGGAAGTAAATATTCCACAGGAGGAGAGGTTGTAGTCACTCTTAGGACAATGTTGGATAGCCATCGGAAGTCAGATGAGTTATACATCCTGGTAAGTCAGACGGGTTGGATAGCGATGGTGAGTCAGCTTTATTTTCTATATTGTTTACTTTTGCAGCTTTACACTGCACGAACTCGGCTCGAAGGTATTGGGTAGCTTTACATAAGCACCAGTCACATTGATCTTTTTGTGTGTTAGGAACGGAGAGATTAATTGATTTGCCCAGAATCAAACCAGGTTCCTCAATTCGAAAGGCGGCAGCTTTGGCCACTGCGCAACATCCTCTCCTTTGGTACCTCAGATGGATTGGACAGACATGGGCAGTCAGATGAGTTAGTAGCTATGGTAAGTCAGATGTTTCGAGGCCAGAGATGAAAGGAGGAGTCAGGGTGAAATGGTTAAGGACTGAGGGAAGGCAGTGTGAGCGGTTTGAGTGCATGTGCACGTGGATGAAAGTCAGAAGCTGGCTGCTTGATGGAATGCTTTGTTTGATAGGGCAATGGTTTGCTTTCAGGGTGGCTTAAAGGTGAGAGGATGGTAGGATCGTGGTTCTGTTAGTGAGCAGGGCTTTTACTTGTAATTGCACTGGAATTTACCTTTTGGGAGGCCGACCTTTCTGAAAAACAAAAAAGTGCCCTTTGCACTTCATTTATTGGTCTTTGGTAAATAGCACTGCCTTGCCCATTGTTACCAGTTTACTAGAGCAGTTGGTGTCAAAACGAAAAGACCCTTCACCTGAAACTTGTTTCATAGTGCCTTTGTTGTTTACAGTGCCTAATGGTGGAAAACTTCGGAATGAAGAGCTACGTAAAGCACAATTTATTACTTGCTACTAACAAAGCGTTTTCAATCTGTGCAACTACCATGGGATACTTAGACCAGCCGTCACTCTTATCCTCCCCTCATACGACCCCCCCCCCCCCCCCGAGGAAGATACCACGAACTGAATGAGCACAAAGTTTGTGAAGGCAAAACTTTCAAAGACCGACTTGAGCAGACACACTAGAATGACCAAGTCAAACCAGGTTAAGATACATTGTGAGCTAATGATAGCTCAGATTGCTAGCATATTGGAGTTTTTTAATGACATCTGATTGGATTAATGATAGTCCGCACTTGGGATAGCTCAGTTAATTAATAGGATTAAGAGAGCGCCGCTAGTTAATGATAGTTCAGATACCTCAGCAAGCTCAGTGGGTTAATGATCGCTCAGAAAGCTCGGCTATCGACAGCTGAAACTATTAATAATATGCATTCTGCCACACTGCAAAGGATAAACGATGCATCTATCTTACCTGGTGCTGGTGGATCTCCAAGCGTGTCTAGTTCGAGGTACCAGGGCTGGGTTTGCTTCTAGTCCTCTCTGTTCCTCCGTCTCTCCTTATATCCAGGCTCAGTGCTTTGAAGTTTGGCTGCTAAATAGATGCTTATCAGCAGGTGCCATATGAATACCCAGGCACTTTTTTGATGCTCGGTGATACTTCCTGAGTGGACAATGTGGGCTTTCATTGAAACCGGAAACTACTCTGCACCATAGATAGAGTTGGGCCTCGCCAGCAGGCCCTGTGCAGTTTATGACACACAGAGACAGAGGGCACAAGACAGGACCGACTTTGCTGAGTTTAAATGAAGAGCCAAATAATGAGACCGTAATTGCACAGATGTTTGCAGAGAGGGAAGGAGGCAGGATAAGAAGTTAGATGAAAGCATAGCCTCCTGGCACACATCCAGGCCGCCAGGGAGAGGTTTAGTACAGTTTGGTTCTCTGGAACCAGTAGCTGGGTTGCCATGGGTCCTAGTGCAAGCAAGGTAACTGGACTCTCTCTAGGGTGACATCTCTGTCAGCTCCCTCTGACACTCAAACTTCTTCGACATGGCCTGCATGTACCATACAAAAAAAAACTACCATTCTCATACACACATTATGATATTTCCACTCCCTGCTCCACATTTCTGGAAGTCAAAGCCATAACCCTAAAAAGCATTACCAAAGCCCATAGATGAGACCTTTGTAAAGTACATGCACATAAAGACAAAACATACAGAGACTGCAGATTAACATTGCTCACATCAAATAGCACACCCCACACGCTTCACTCACAAAGGGACAACTTTAAACCTGTAGACCACTCACACAACTCAACCTGAAACCTGCATTCACGGGGTCACACTCCTCACAATGCTCTCACAAATATGGTGGCTTTACTGCACTCACAAAAGCACACTGCCTTCACACAAATACACCACCAACTAGGAAAGAACAGAGTGGGGAGATGGTGGCACAGGAGCACAAGTGGAGTATCTTGTGCATTGGTCCACTAGTGCAATTTAAAGCTATTGAAGTAAGCTACAGTGAAGCCTGAACATCCACAGATGTTATCTAATATGACATCAGCCACACTTGGACCAGCACTGCAGATCATGTGCATCTTATGTTTGGAGACGTTTGCTGGGAAAAGTCTTGGCATCAAAAAAGGCCCACTTCTTTTCTATAAACTAAGTGGTGATTTTCTTTGTAGTGTAAGCATATGAAGAAAGAAAGAAAGAAGGAAAAAAGAAAGAAGGAGAGAAAGAAAGAAAGAAAGAAAGAAAGAAAGAAAGAAAGAAAGAAAGAAAGAAAGAAAGAAAGAAAGAAATGCCTACTAAATGTGAAGGGCATGTGCTTCACTAATTTTTTTTTAAAAACAATGCTTCACTGGTCTGCCATCTTGGAACAGTAAAACATGACAGAGTATGCAGAACACCATTTCAGTGGTTGAAGAGAGCGGATGCACTGCCTTATTGTATGTATGCTATTCTGAAGTGCTGAACTAATATGATGATGACACTATGGTGAGCAGCTGAAGTGGGCCTACCCAAAGCCTATTTTCACTAAGCAAGATTATGTATTATTTTTGCGAAAACATGAGGCTGGTAACACAAATAAAGCAGTCAATTGGGCATACCTAAAACGCACAGAAATAGATAAACCACAGGGGGCAGGAGAGCAGCGGGACCTTGGCTCACATGCAGAAGACATATGGCACTAGTCAAGGGCATCACAATCTTTCTTAAAAGACATTGAACAAGTGTGGTACAGCAGGACCAGTGCACATTTCCTTCAAATACATCAAGCAAGTTTGGTATTGCTGTGCTAGACAGTGCAAACTTTCATCGAAGACATGCACATGCAAGAAGTGTGCTACTGGAGGGCTAGTCAGTGCACACTTCCTTCAAAGACTTGGAGCAAGTGTGGCACTGCAAGGTCACTGCATGCTTATTTCAAAGACATGGAACAAGTGTGGCACTGGGCAGCACCATTTAACATCTCCCTTAGATACAACAAATACGCTGTTCAAATTTGTACAAATGTAAGGAACAGCATTGGGGTGTATGAGGGCAAGGATGACTCACATACATTGCCAGATTTCCACACAAAAAACAGTTGTATCACCAGACAGGAGGACACAGTTCCCTCACGCCAATAAAACACATACTGATCTGGCCAGAAACAATTGCAAGCTTCACTTGCATGCACAGAACATGGACAGCACCTGCAGCAGCAATCCAACCCTGTGTGTAAACACACACACAATGTGCAGCATTTGCCAGCAGTGTAAGTTCTCCTCACACAGCTTAGGTACAAGATGGTCGACAAGAGTGCAAGCTAAGATACCCCTCACACAAAACACATTTATCACACTGGCAGCAGCATCTGAGTTTATTGTAGGCACAGAATACCCAAGAATACCCAGAGTAAGGAATAGCGGTGGGTGGGCTACTGAAGGATTGAGACAGATGTCAGGCTTAGCTAAAACTTGAGTTGGTCTTGATCCCTTGAGTCAAAAATGAACTAAGCTTTCATGTGGCTTCTGCCAGTTACCCACAAATTAACCTCATGCACATAGAATGAAAGCTAAAGCATTAAACTTTGTGGGGCTCTCTACTGGAGCGAATTTCTGGTGTAGGGGAGGTGGTCTCTGCGGACACTACGGAGGATGAGGGTGGGGATGGGGTTTTAATGTATCCAGTGTTTGGAGATGATCAACTATGGTTTTACCTATTACCCTGACTTTCCTATAGGTCGCATATTGTGTTTGGTCTCATGTGATTTCCTAGTGGTGAGGGTAGTAGTCGGGAGGGGCAGGGTTTCTCCCTTGTATATGGAATATGACTGGCCCATGTTTGGTACATGCTTGATTTCGCCATTAGGTTGACCACAACTAATATTTCCTTTTCATATGGGGCATGTTGGCACTGCACTGTTTGTTTATGTTTTATAATAATCAATAAAAACAGTTTTTAAAAAAGCATTAAAGTTTGATGTCAAACAGGAGCAAGAAAGGGATACTAGTATAGTGGCTGGATTACACAAGTGAAACTAGAAAATCTGATATCATTCACGGCTTGGCCGCTTGACCAAACTGTGTGATCCCCTGCAATTATTTTATTTTATCATGCCTACTATTTTTTCATTACTGCATATGAAAAAACCTTGAAATATGTGATGATGCATGTTTTACACAAATCTTTCTTATGTTTGACTTACTGGATGATAATGTTGTTCTGTGTAAAATAGGAATGTTTCCCACATATAGGGTGCAGAAAACAACTAACTTGCCTTTTAGTTCACTAAAGGTATTGGCGTTGGGGGGGGGTGGTCACCTGAGTGCTTAAAGCTGCACTTTTTAAAACTATCACTTTTAATAAATGTCTCTCAATGTAGTGGTATTATACGATGTATCAAGGTGAAACGCTTATTAAAGAAATTTACTTTACTTTTTTGATTTTTGAAGATCCACTATGATATTTTTACATAATATGTGTTGCACAATTTCCATCCCAGATATTTCCATAGCTCAGCTCGTGGCTGGGCTCCTAGTGCCAAGACAGACCTTTAACTCAGTTCTCCCGGTTAATTTGTTGGCTCACCCACCCCTACTACAGTACTGAGATTAACAGTTACTTGAGTTATCCCTCTCTCAGTATCTTGCTCTAGAGAGCAACATCTTGTTTCCTGAGATTCTGTCCAGTTTCCATGAGTCTCAAAAAGATACCTATTACTACTTCTGGTTTTAATGAGAAAGAACTGTTCATTAGCAACCCCAAGAGGTTATTTTAAAGTTACCTCTCATTTCTTTAGCATAAAATGAAAACAACACCTCAAATAATTAATTTTCCCAGTTCCAGCACTCTGTCCTAAGCAAATCTTTGTGTTTTTTACTAACTGCCATCGTCTGCCCTACACCCATCAAGCTGAACTCAGTGATTCATGTGTGTCTTATCTTCAGAAGCCAAACAGAAGCATAGACATATCTCCTTTGATCTCTGCGGGTGGCAGGTAGCTATGGCCAAACGCTAAACTCTGCATTTATAAAAGTGAGCATGTGCACTGCTTGACCATTCAATACAAGTGCAATGAGGCCTTCTCAGTGCCCTCAGAGGTGTTAAGTGGATTCTCCTGCTCGGAGTCTGGTGCCTGCAGTTGAGGAACCAGCAGTCTCCCAGTGCTGTAATAACACCTGTGACTTTAGTAGGTGCCCTCTCAGTGCTCAAGGGGTTGTTGTAGTCGGACCCACTCCTACTTCTGGGCTCCGTTGCATTGCACCAGCTGGCACCAGTGAGAGCTACACCAATGCCTGGAACAGCAACATAAACTTATACTACCGAAAGACAGTATGTTTTCTTCTATAAAGTTTAGAAAATAAGTTCTCCAATGTTGTGAGATTACTGATCAGAGGGAGCATTTTTTTAATATTGCAGGATTTAATTTTTTTTTAAACAAATGTTTGTGTGTTTGATGAAGCGTCTTTAACCTCATAAATGTTTAAAGTTATAGGGCGTGGCAGCTGAAGATCTTTAGTGGGAGGGGCCACCAAATCCATAATCTGCAGGTATCAGAGTACCTTCCAATCTTAAACACAAATTATTCTTTTCTTTCTAATGCTGAGCTCAGGAAAACTTAATGTGTGTCCGCTAGTCAGCCCTTTGATTGCTGGAGAGCTTGCTCATCTGCATTTGGGAGCTTTTTTATAAAATTGGAATTAGATTGTTTGAACACTTAGGGCCTGATTTGCAAAGGTAAACTTCACTTTTTGTGTGAGCTTACTACCTTTTGGTATTCATGCACTATATACTGAGTTTTATCACTCTGCACTCCCTATGTGTGCGGAGTTGTCCTCCCGATTTTAGAGTCTCTGGAGAACTCTGCTTAAGTCTTGGTGGTATCCCCACCATGCGAATGGAGCAATTTACTCTGCCCCCTTGGGGGACCCATTGGCAGTCTGCCTATATCTAAACAGGCCTTAGATAGGTCACCACTTTAGGAGCCCACCAAATGGGGATAGGGGCCTGCAGAGGCCAGAGTTGGTATTAATTACTATTATGAACCAATGTTCACTACTTTATGCTACTTATCTTTAATCCAGAGTCTGCACTGTACCTCTCCAGTTCTAATATCAAGTAGTGCAAGAAGCACATAGAACTTGTGATTGAAAGCAGCATGATGTTATCCTTGGCCATTGTTGCTTTGAAGTCATGTGCACCTATTTTGACTCCCCCTTTGCCATTGTGCCTCTGTATTTGGTCAGCAAAGGATTTGAGCATTAGAAAGGACAGAGGCAGGGGGAGTGGCAATCTCTGTTACATGAGCCTTTCAATTAGGGCACTCCAGGAATTCATGATAGTCACTCTTACCTTCACCTTTGGATTTTGATAACTCACATCAACTAAATTAGGAATCGTGGGTCAAGTCAAAGAGATTGCCCCAGGTGCCTCATATACATCCAAATTACTCTATTAAACATTTTTTCTACCTCTAGAGAGAGTAGTAGAGCGTCATTTTATATTTGTTGGAAAGTTTGTGCAACATGTATGATTTATTTTATATTGTCACCATACTAGCATCCCAGGATCAATTCAGGTTGGTCTGGGTGTAGCAAGGCATCATGGATTTTGACTTGCTCATCAGTATGCAAATGAGGAATTTAGCATCAAGTTTCAAGAGTGAAAGATGTTTCTGGGACCCAATTTACGATCGGTCTTTGCCCTGTTTTGGTATGACCAAAAGGAAAGGGTTCAACATTAAGTCACTCGCTCTTATTATCTTCCTGAAGGAATTGAACAGTCTTGCCAGGAATGGGGCTACATGAAGCCATCTGGCCTTGGTGCTTTCCTTATCGTCAGTCTGTAGATACTGTACATAGCTACCTCCACACATATGGAAGCAATTAATTCTTCTGCATGTGTCTGTATTACTCCCTACCCATGGTATGCCTGTAGGTAGGACTCAATTGTCAGTTCCTCAACGGATTCCTCCCTATATAACTTTTGGTAAAGGATATCAAAGGCCTGCATTGTTCTCTTCTCTTCAGTGATGAGATTTCTAGACTCATCCCTCATGCTGCCTGTCCTCTCTGCCAATCGTTTTGTAATAGCCTGTGTGGCCATGTGGCTTCCGGCCTTGTTTGTTGAAGAAGAGAATCTTGACTTGGTTGTTAAATGGGTGTATTCTGCCTTTTCCATGTCTGTAATGCACAGCCCGCAGCACAGACGGAAGTCTTTGTGTTACATGTTGGTGGCTTGATTTAATTGATATCTTTATTTGAGTGCAGATAAATCATACTCCGGCTTTGTCCCGTTAATGGCAGGCGCTTGTTCAAACATATTGACATTGAGTTAAGGGTACCTTTTAAGACAGCCTTCAACATGTCCCACAGTGTTGCTGTGGGCATTACATCCATGTCATTGTCAATCATAAAGTTGTAATTGCTTCCTCAATCTGCAGATTGCCATATTTGAGAAACAGCAAGAGGTATGTCTTAAAGGAGTGAGTTGTTAATTACCAAATCCCCACTTGGCTTTTGGGCCTGTTGACGTGAATTAGATAGTAATGGGGGAGTGGTCAGACAACACTACTGGGCCTGTCAAAAATACATGGTGCTAGGCAGTTACTGACAAGGAAACAATCAAGCCTGACGTATATGTGATGTGCTGGTGAGGAGTATGATAACTGTGTCGTCTGGGATCTGAGTCTTCCACATGTCTTGCAAACCCGTTGATGCCCGCCATTCCCTGTACTGTACTGTGACTGCACCCATACCTCTGTGTCTCTGTATTGTGCTGTACCTTTCTCCTTCCATTACTAGATTCAAGTTACCTCCTGTGATACCCTTGACCTCAGCTACATTGAAAAAGTCCAAGGTGATAAATTTCATAAAATCTTCTAGGTGTGTGTTAGAACAATATACTGATGAGATTGTCAATCTCATCAGTATATTGCTGTAACACACACCTAGAAGATTTAATGAAAATCAACAAGCGCCTTAATTAAAATAATTAATCAATTTTCACAAAACCAATATTCAAACTTTAAAGTTCTCCAATCCATGCAGCATGTAAAAATGTAGATACAGCAATTACTATGAACATGTTAGAGTCCATTTTACATATTTGTTATGCATTCAAATGGTTAGATACCTCAAAATAATAGCTTAAGGGCGCTATCCATCTAGTCCGGGTTTTGACTAAGCAGGCCAAATAACAATATGTGATCTTCATACTCTTCACGATAACCATAAATAGGACACACTGAAGACTTATGGCAGAGGACACCCCTGAGAATTAAAAGTAACTATGGAAAAAATATAATATCTACATTTCTGGTAGAGCCATCTTGCAAATGAGGGGTTAGTAAAATCTTAGAATTTCTCCTTTCTAAATACACATTTATGTAACAGAAAGGCCTGAGACCAGCTGCCAAGAGAACCCGGTGATTCACTATGTACATACCCCAGAACTTTTCATTTGCAATAACAACTAAGGCTGGTCTGATAGGCAGAGTATTATACCATCAGTCACTCATACCTACGGGTGAAAAGGAGAATCGAAGAGGGTGGACTTCAAGCCCCAGGCGCATCGAACGGGCGGAGGAGGAGACAGGCATCGGCCTGTTTATAACGGCCCACACTCCTGCAGTGAGGGATGCACGAAAAGGAGATGCAGTGGGGGTGGACTTCCAGCCCCAGGCAGCAACGAGAGGGCGGAGGAGGAGACAGGCATCGGCCTGTTTATTAACGGCCCGCATTCTCGCAGCACGGGATGTGCGTGGGACACGCCTGGGCGAAGTCCGGGCCCTTCTACGCCCGTCAACGGCCGGAATAGGTGGAGTCGGGCCCTCTCCGTTGAGGGGAGTGGTTAAGCATCTTGTCATATGCAGAATCTCTAAAGTATGTGATTTGCCCATTCTAATGGGGAAAAGAAAGAATAGTACCCAAAAAGGGGAGGGCGGACTTGGCCCTTTAGCTCAATCGTCAATTACTTGCTATCTATCATCCATTATAGGGGCCATAGAGTCTGAATTAGAGCAAGTAGAGGTAAAGATTGGGGGTGTACAAAAATCCAGACACCACCCCTGGAGCCTACTGTTTTTTATAAAGCCCCCGTAAGTGGAACAGTCACCTCTGAAGGCTTTTAACTCTGACATCTTACAGGCTGGAATCCGTGCTCTACCCCTGCAAGACCTAAGTAAAACTAAGGAACTAAATATAGATTTAGTCCCTGATTGCTCTCAGGTGGACTCCCCACCCCCAAAAAGAGAAAAGAGGGAGGAAGGGCTCAGAATATAAAACGAGTCCCAGGGACCAAAAAGAGAAGTTACATACAACCGGGAAACAATGTTAGACAACCGATGGCCTCTGACACGGCAAATGAATACACTCACTGAGAAGAAAGATATTCTAAATGATCCTACTTATATAATTAACTCTATACTCAAGTCATTTTCTGCATCTTTGGAGGAGAAACTTATTAATCTGATAACAAAGAACCATTTCCATACTAATGTGATTAGCATGCTATCTCAAACAATCAGCTCAGGGCCACTTAAACCTGGGAAATTCTATAATCCAAAGACTGTATATAATAATGAAAATGCATTACTCAATTCTCCATCAAATGAAACTGGTTCATCCCTGGCTCAATTTTCAGATGGGCCTAGACCCTCATATTTTGAGCATAAACCATCTCTGGAGAACCGAAAGGGGGCTTACCCGGGGCATCTAAACCACCCTCCTATTAATCCTATTAACACCCGAGAAGAGACACTGCTTCTACCCTCGAAATGTATGCCGTATGTTTTGGTTTTAGTAAACGTGCCCCCCCCG
Organism: Pleurodeles waltl; assembly: GCF_031143425.1. Taxonomy (NCBI): domain Eukaryota; kingdom Metazoa; phylum Chordata; class Amphibia; order Caudata; family Salamandridae; genus Pleurodeles; species Pleurodeles waltl. Next base: position 486,663,594 of record NC_090446.1, read on the forward strand.
CCTGATGGTCGCAATGATGAAGACACTCAAGCCTTAATGAGGAAGTCTGCTCATTGGCTGAGGACCAAAACTAGACATCAAGAGGACTTGAATAATAAGATTCTTATGGCACGTAGAGTGAAATGGGTTGGTCCGTAAAAGAAAGTTTCGGAGGGTGATTGTGTTGTGATTAATTTTGCTAATCCCTGTCTAGTGAAGCACTTGTTGGCAGTTTTGGACTACTGTGCCAGAACCAAAGAAGGGGTTCAAACTTACCCATTAAGTCACTTTTATGGCCAGACTACTTTACTTTTAGATTCTACTACAGTCCAGTGCAAACATAATCCAGGGTTGGTTCTGTGACAAAGTCCGGACAAATGCTTCAATCGTAAACCGTTCCCAGGGTTTGAATCCTCTAGGTGAGAACAATTGACTTACAGTTATAGACAAACATGGTAGGGATGACCTGGAGGGGCTAAAGGTAGGAGAAGGCCATGATACACCACCACTAGAGGGAGGGGTGGATAAGATAGGGACTCCTTCTAGTGTTTTGGCTCCTCCTATTACTATGAAAGAACTGGTAGTAGGATCAGAATATAAAACATTAACACTGATTAGCTAGAACATTGCAGGGTCCCGGTTGAAAATAAAAAACCCAGATTGTTTGAACTTTATATCTACATATGATATAATTTGCTTTCAGGAGACTTGGTCAAAGGACCCTTTTTTTCAAGATGGTTATTTAACCTTACATCAACCAGCAATACCCTCCATAGCGGGAAAGGCAAAATGGGGTCTTTTCGTTCTTGTTTCATTACAATTACCAAAAATGGAGGCATCTTTAATCTGGTCTTCATCCTAGTTCATGATTGTTTTATTATTAACTGGGGGAAGAAGGGTATCTTGATAATAAACTACTATAATAACATACCACACGGTCTCCTGAAGGGAAGCCTCAAGGATTTAATAGATTTTCTTGATTCATCTACTCGGCTTCAGGATAAAGAGCTAATCATGTATTGGGTAGGAGACTTCAATACGCCCCTATGTCATCTGAAAGCCGTATATGTGTGTAGCATTCCAACTGAGGGTAGAAAGATAATAACCCATTTCACTCATTCAAATGAAGGAGAAGTTTTACATACTTTTATTTGTAAGTGTGATCTCGTATTTGCAAAAGAGAAAGCGCCCGTAAACACCCAGAAAATCCCTACATTCACAGGGAACTTTAAAGGGAGTATTATTGATTTCATTCTTATTAGTTTTCCAGATTTCCACCTAATTCTTGATTTTAAGATAATACCCCATTGTGCCAGCGTTCACAACCCCCTATCCATTACCTAGCTTATATAATCAAACTGGGCCTAAAGAACTGGGAAGTGAGATGAAAATGTGTATTTAATAAAAACTCTGGCATACGTACGAAATTGGAAAAGGTAGAGCCAAAGTTATTTAATCAGGAAAATCATAAAACAAAAGCTAGACTCCATCACTCTTTTTCTGACACATCAGCCAACCCATGACCTCATAGTACAGGAATATGAACATTTAAGTAATGCCATCTCTGTGGCACTGGTAACTGATAGGATTACTCCGGGTCCAATAGCACAGCAATGGTTTAATTCTGCATGTACAGCTGCTCACAAAAACCTACAAAAAGCGCTTAGATCTATTCCCTTTTCCTGAGATTTAGGGCCAGATGTAGCAAAAAGCGATTTTGCGAATCGGAAATTGCGAGTCGGTGCGACTCACAATTTCCAATTCGCAAAATCGTATGCAGAATGGTGTCTCAGACACCTTCTGCGAATCTCAAGGGGGTCGCAAAGACCCACCTCATTAATATTAATGAGGTGGATCGCAATTTGCGACACCCTTGAAATTCCCTGCACTCACAGGGATGGTGGCCTGCTGGAGACAGCAGACCTCCGTCTCTGTAACTGCTTTTTCAATAAAGCAGTTTATTTTTTTTTTGTATTGCAGCCCGTTTTCCTTAAAGGAAAACGAGTTGCAATACAAAATAAAAATGAAACCATTTGGTTTCATTTTTTCAGAGTAGTTTAGCGACATCACAAAGGGGAAGGGTTCCCATGGGGACCCCTCCCCTTTTGCGAATGAGTTAGCACCCACTTCAAGTGGATGCTAACTGCGAATTGCGGTGCGAGTCGCAAATAGGAAGGGAATACCCCTTCCTATTTGCGAGTCGCAGTCCCATTTTGCGAGTCGGTACCGACTCGCAAAATGGGAATGTGCATCGCGATGGCCGATTTGCATGGCGCAAACTGCGATTTTCGCAGTTTGCGCCATGCAAAATGGTTACTACATCTGGCCCTTAGTTAAAAATGGCAAGGGGTCAGTACAAGGCAACGCTGGAAGAGAGGAAATTGGAAATTAGAGCTAAAGCATGGGAAGAGCTTTTGGCAGCTACTGAACTGAAGGATACATCAAAATTCTGGAGGGTGGTAAATCATCCATATTTTTCTGATCATGACACCAAAGCTGATGATTGCTTGATTTCAGAAGCCATCTGGGTGAATCATTTTACACGGGTATTCTAGCCCGGAAACGATCTACAACATGAGGGGGATGAAATTATCAAGCTGAAATCCGTAGAACCTAATCCGAACATGCTAGATATTTCTATTGATCTTTATGAGGTCATCACTGCAATAAATCGCTCGAGGTCAGGAAAGGCACCGAACCAGATGGGGTCCCTGTAGACCTCTTTAAATCCATGCCAAATCTTTGGGGTCTTCTAGTTACAAATCTTCCAAGAAGTGTAGTAAAGAGTAATATTCCTCCTTCATGGAAGTTGGCCATAATTGTCCCTATATTTAAAAAGGGCAATAGCAAGATCCAACTTATTATAGGCCAATGTCCTTTATAGATTCCACTGCCAAGATATTAGGGTGTGTGATCCTGTCATGGTTGGAGGACTGGGTGACAGAGGCAAGGATTCTCTCGCCAGTTCAATATAGCTTTAGGCCTGGTTGAGGCACAGTAAATCAAGCACTAAATTTGCATCTCATTTTTAGCAAATATGTAATCGCTAAAAAAGGATCCATTCATATGGCATTTATTGACCTCTCAAGTGCTTTCGACCTGGTAAACAGAGGGAAACTTTGGCAATTTATGGAAACCTTGGGGATTGATTTGAGATTGTTGGATTTAATAAAGCGCTTACCTACAGACCTAATTGACAGGGCTGTATTTTAGCCCCATTCTTATTTCTGATATGTATTAATGGGCTGTATGACTTCCTATTAAAAAATGGGAAGGATTTTCGTAGGATAGGTCAGAGACAGTGTAGGAAAGTACCATCTTTCCTGGCATGTTACCCCCATTTTCACTGTATGTATGTATGTTTTAGCCCCTGTGTCCCTGGGATCCTGCTAGGCAGGACCCCAGCGCTCATAGTATGTGCCCTGTATGAGTTCCCTGTGTGGTGCCTAACTGTATCACTGAGGCTCTGCTAACCAGAACCTCAGTGTTTATGCTCTCTCTGCTTTCTAAATTTGTCACTGCAGGCTAGTGACTAAATTTACCAATTCTCATTGGCACACTGGTACACCCATATAATTCCCTTGTATATGGTACTTAGGTACCCAGGGTATTGGGGTTCCAGGAGATCCCTATGGGCTGCATCATTTCTTTTGCCACCCATAGGGAGCTCAGACAACTCTTACACAGGCCTGCCACTGCAGCCTGAGTGAAATAACGTCCACGTTATTTCACAGTCATTTTTCACTTCACATAAGTAACTTATAAGTCACCTATATGTCTAACCTTCACCTGTTGAAGGTTGGCTGCCAAGTTACTTAGTGTGTGGGCACCCTGGCACTAGCCAAGGTGCCCCCACATCGTTCAGGGCAAATTCCCTGGACTTTGTGAGTGCGGGGACACCATTACACACGTGCACTATACATAGGTCACTACCTATGTATAGCGTCACAATGGTAACTCCGAACATGGCCGTGTAACATGTCTTAGATCATGGAATTGTCACCCTAATACCATTCTGGTATTGAGGGGACAATTCCATGATCCCCCGGGTCTCTAGCACAGAACCCGGGTGCTGCCAAACTGCCTTTCTGGGGTTTCCACTGCAGCTGCTGCTGCTGCCAACCCCTCAGACAGGTTTCTGCCCTCCTGGGGTCCAGGCAGCCCAAGCCCAGGAAGGCAGAACAAAGGATTTCCTCTGAGAGAGGGTGTTGCACCCTCTCCCTTTGGATATAGGTGTGAAGGGCTGGGGAGGAGTAGCCTCCCCCAGCCTCTGGAAATGCTTTGATGGGCACAGATGGTGCCCATCTCTGCATAAGCCAGTCTACACCGGTTTAGGGATCCCCCAGCCCTGCTCTGGCGCAAAACTGGACAAAGGAAAGGGGAGTGACCACTCCCCTGACCAGTAGCTCCCAGGGGAGGTGCCCAGAGCTCCTCCAGTGTGTCCCAGACCTCTGCCATCTTGGAAACAGAGGTGTTGGGGGCACACTGGACTACTCTGAGTGGCCAGTGCCAGCAGGTGACATCAGAGACCCCCTCTGAAAGGCTCTTATCACTCTTGGTAGCCAATCCTCCTTTCTTGGTAGCCAAACCTCCTTTTCTGGCTATTTAGGGTCTCTCCTCTGGGGAATTCTTCAGATAACGAATGTAAGAGCTCACCAGAGTTCCTCTGCACTTCCCTCTTCAACTTCTGCCAAGGACTGACTGCTGACTGCTCCAGGACGCCTGCAAAACCGCAACAAAGTAGCAAGACGACTACCAGCAACATTGTAGTGCCTCATCCTGCCAGCTTTCTCGACTGTGTCCTGGTGGTGCATGCTCTGGGGGTCAATTGCCTTCACCCTGCACTGGAAGCCAAGAAGAAATCTCCCGTGGGTCGACGGAATCTTCCCCCTGCTAACGCAGGCACCAAAGGCCAGATGTATGAAAGCATTTTGTATTCGCAAACTGTGGGAATGCCCGTTTGCGAATGTAAAATGCCATTTCAGAATGTATGAAATACATTCTGAACGCAATTTTAAGGAATCGCTAAAATAGCGATTCCTTAAAATAGCGACCCTATTTAGAGAGTCGCAAATTGCGACTCTCTAAATTAGAAATCGCAAATAAGGATTCCTTATTTGCGATTTCTTAGCACTTGTATGAAGCCATTCCTAAATGCGATTTTGGCATTTAGGAATCGCTAATTACCACCAAGTTGAACTTGGTGGTAACCATGTGCAAAATTTAAAAATGCAGTTAAAATGCATTTTTAAATTGTACATGTAAAGCTCACATGCCCTTGTGGCATGTGTGCACCTTACAGGTTCCCCCAAAAACTTTTGGGGTGCAGCAGAGGGGGCCTACGCCCCCTAGCACCCTGGGGTTTTGCATTTCCAAAATTGCGATTTCTGGTTCAGAAATCGCAATTTTGGAAATGCAAAAAATTTGCAGATATGGGCCAACAGGCTCATAGCTGCGAATGGGGCCGGTATCGCAATTTGCGAATCGGTAATAGCATTTTCGATTTTTAAGAAATTGCTATTACCGATTCGCAAATGTGATACATGGCACTTTGCGAGTCGGAAATAGCGATTTCTTAAAAATCGCTATTTCCGAATCGCAAAGGGCCGTGATGATACATCTGGCCCCAAAAGACTGCATCACCGGTCCTCTGGGTCCCCTCTCATCCTGACAAGCGTGGTTCCTGGAACACAGGAACTCAATCCAAGTGACTCCTACAGTCCAGTGATCCTTCAGTCCAAGTTTAGTGGAGGTAAGTCCTTGCCTCCCCACGCTAGACTGCAAACCTGTGTACTGCGTGATTTGCAGCTGCTCCGGCTCCTGTGCACTCCTCCAGGATTTTGTTCGTGCACAGCCTAGCCTGGGTCCCCAGCACTCCGTCCTGCAGTGCTCAACCCTCTGAGTTGGCCTCTGACGTCGTGGGACCCTCCTTTGTGACTCTGAGCCAGCTCCAGTTCACAAATCTTCTAAGTGCCTGTTCGGGTACTTCTGCGGGTGCTGCCTGCTTCTGTGGGGGCTTTCTGAGTTGCTGAGCGCCCCCTCTGTCTCCTCCTCCAAGGGGCGATATCCTGGTCCTTCCTGGTCTCCAGCAGCACCCAAAAACCTCTAACGCGACCCTTGCAGCTAGCAAGGCTTGTTTGCGGTATTTCTGCATGGGAACACTTTTGCAACCTTCAGCTCGCCGTAGGACACCTTCCGTCCAAAGGAGAAGTTCCTAGCTCTCTTCATTGTTGCAGAATCCTAAGCTTCTTCCATCCGGAGGCAGCTTCCTTGCACCTTCATCTGGGGTTTCATGGGCTCCTGCCCCCCCGGACGCTATCGCGACTCTTGGACTTGGTCCCCTTGCCTTGCAGGTCCTCAGGTCCAGGAATCCGTCTTCAGTGCTTTGCTGGTGTTTGTGATTCTTGCAGAATCCCCCTATCACGACTATTGTGTCCTTTTGGGGGTGGAAGGGGTACTTTACTCCTACTTTTCAGGGTCTTGGGGTGGGGTATCTTGGACACCCTGACTGTTTTCTTACAGTCCCAGCGACCCTCTACAAGCTCCCATAGGTCTGGGGTCCATTTGTGATTCGCATTCCACTTTTAGAGTATATGGTTTGTGTTGCCCCTAGACCTATGTTCACCTATTGCATCCTATTGTAATTCTACACTGTTTGCATTACTTTTCTTACTCTTACTTAAAAGTTTTGGGTTTGTGTACATATAACTTGTGTATATTACTTACCTTCTTACTGAGGGTACTCACTGAGATACTTGTGGCATATTGTCATAAAAATAAAGTACCTTTATTTTTAGTAACTCTGAGTATTGTGTTTTCTTATGATATTGTGCTATATGATATAAGTGGTATAGTAGGAGCTTTGCATGTCTCCTAGTTCAGCCTAAGCTGCTTTGCCATAGCTACCTTCTATCAGCCTAAGCTGCTAGAAACACCTCTATTCTACTAATAAGGGATAACTGGACTTGGCACAGGGTGTAAGTACCACAAGGTACCCACTATAAGCCAGGCCAGCCTCCTACAGACAGCTCCCAGTTTTATTGTACGCAGATGATGCTGTATTAATTGCGCGTACAGCTAATGGCCTTTAAGGCTTGTTAGACCTTTTTAAAACTTTTCTGCAAGACCTTGATCTGAAAGTAAACTTCACAAAGATGTACGCAATGGCATGTGGCCCCCAAAATACAAGGTCTAAACAATTCACCATGGGAGGAAATATTATTAACAAGGTAAAAGACTTTTGTTGTCTAGGCATGCATGTAAGTTCCTCTAAGTCATGGAACTCCCACTTCAAGGTTAAGACTCAGCAATTGGTGAGAAATATAGAAGCGATATTTCGCTTCGCCTGTAAGTTGGGCCATAGACCAGTATCTCAGATTGTGAACTATCATTCCAAATGTGTATCAGCAGCTACATATGGGGCGGGTTTGTGGGATTATGCTAAAATAGATCTGCTTCAACGTATTGAGAACAAATTTGCACACAGATTACTGTCGGTACCCAAGAATGTAGCAAATATTATCTGTCATGAGGAATTGGGCTTACGGCATATAGAGGATTTGATTGGCGGTTGCCCCAATCTTGTTGTGGCTTAGATGTTGGAGAAACCCTGCGGCCAGCTTGGTACTAGATTGTATAACTGACTGTTTACAATTGGCCAAAACAAACAGAATTCCTTGGCTTTGATATTTGCAAACAACTTTCCAAAATTTGCGGCTCGAGAATATGTTTACCGACCCAGAGTCCTTGCCTATAAATGCAAAAGAGATGGTGAAACAACAGCATATTGAGTATACCCTGAGTCTCAGACTTCACTTGAAATTGAAAACTTTTGAACTATATGTCCAGATTTCAACCACGGTCACTATGGAACCTTATTTAGCTTGGTTCTCGAGCCCATTAATATGCTCTCTTCTAACTCTATTTCAATTAAATTTAATACATTTTAGAGTGACCTTTCCTAAACAATGTATTTGGCATAAAGAGCTTCCAACTTGTCCTTGTGATGCCAGGTCCAAGCACAGCACATGATACTTTTTTCTATTTTGCACATTTTATACTGTCCCTAGACATGTTTTTATATTGCCCCTATTACACAAACTAAATGTCATATATTATAAGGATGCCATGACTCATGTTCAAAAACTGCCAGCAATTCAAATCTGTCATTGTGTATTAAACTTTGGTAGATCTGCCATTGCAATCAGGAAACTATATAAATCTGTTGATGTAGCTGCACAATTATTTAATTTGGAAACAGTTATGACTTTAAAATGAATCTGTGATCTCTGATGTAAGTGAGCATTTGTCACTTTTCATCATTTTGCACATTTATAATGCTCTCGCACATGTTCTACACTGTTTTTTATAATCTTGATAAAAGTTTCACATCATCAGGATGCCATGATTTTGCATAAAACCACCAATGTCTTGAATCAGTTATTCTGTTTTAAATTTTATCAGATCTGTCATTGCTATCATGAATTGACATGAACTTGCTGATATGGTAGTGTAACTAAGGGGGTCCATGACCGCCATGGCGGAGTGTGGCGGAAGCACCGCCAACAGGCTGGCGGTGCTTCCTGGGCGATTCTGACCGCGGCGGTAAAGCCGCGGTCGGAAAAGGGGAGCCGGCGGTTTCCCGCCGGTTTCCCGCTGGCCCAGGGAACCCGCCATGGCGGCGCTGAAAGCAGCACCGCCATGGGGATTCCGACCCCCTTCCCGCCAGCCTGTTTCTGGCGGTGTCCACCGCCAGAACCAGGATGGCGGGAACGGGTGCTGTGGGGCCCCTGGGGGCCCCTGCACTGCATGCCTGCACTGCCATGCTGGCATGGGCAGTGCAGGGGCCCCCTAACAAGGCCCCACAAAGATTTTCACTGTCTGTTTGGCAGACAGTGAAAATCGCGACGGGTGCCACTGCACCCGTCGCACCCCTTCAACTCCGCCGGCTCCATTCGGAGCCGGCTTCATTGTTGAAGGGGCTGTCCCGCTGGGCCGGCCGGCGGTCTACTGGCAGTCGCCCGCCGGCCCAGCGGGAAAGCCGGAATGGCCGCCGCGGTCTTTTGACCGCGGTGCGGACTTTCGGCGGGAACCGCTTGGCGGGCGGCGACCTCCGTCCGCCGCAGTCAGAATGACCGCCTAAATATGGATATGGGTTATGTTTTTAAAATGTCTTGTAACTGATATTTTGCACATCTCTTAATGTATTTTACAATTTTAATCTGTATAAAATGGATTTGTGCTTTTATGGCAATTTGCCGAACAAATAACTTTGACTGTACCTAAGTCACTCAGGGATCAATTAAAATGAATTAACCAGGGTATCCTCAGGGTCTTTGAAAAACTAATGATGACATTACGCATATTCTGTTTGGCAGCAGCTATTCAGAGAACCAGATACAAAGCCAATACAGGATGTGCATTAGTTGTGCAGTCACTACAATACGCTTCAGGGTAATGCCTAATCTTAAAGGTAATAACTGAGAACCCAAGCCTAAATTCTTTAGGGCAAAGTTATTCTCATTAACCGCTAGCTTTATCACATTGCAGTAACCCCAAAGTTCAGTGCCATGGACAGTCACATTTATGGTTTGAGCTTTATAAATGTCTATAGCAGGAGAAATCCTTCAAAAAGATCCCCTCCTAGAAAACCTAAGTATTGCTGAAACCCTGTGCATAATCAAGAGGGAACACCTAATGTTTTGAGACCCTTACAAATTAGAATCCATTAATCTCACTCCTAGATAATCAAATTCTTGAACCCTCTGTAGCATGTTCTTGCCCATCCTTATATTTCCCCAAAAGTTTTTCAGCCAATTAAAAGTGATAAATTATTTAGTTTTCTAGGCATTAATTTCTAAACCATTGTTGTCCCAAAAAACAATAACTTGTGTATGAGTTTGTACGCCTTTAGGGGATTTTAAAATAAGAAGGGTATTGTCAGCAAAAAGCATTCTATGGACTTTCTGGCAAGGTAAAATTGGGAAATCATTTTCACAGTCAACAAAACTAGGCAGTCATTAATAAAAAGCAGATATAAGGTTGGAGCCACAACACATCACTGGCACAGTCCCTTGTTGATATTAGTGTTGTCAGTGAGTTTGCAATTGTTTCTCATCTAACCTGTGCATAGTTACTTTTGAGAAGGCATATTATTACTTTTAAAAGATCTGAAGGGACTCCCACAGTTACTAAAACCTCCCACAGTCTTCCTGTAGGGACAAGTCAAATGTGGCTCAAAGTTGAACAGGAAGGGGATCTACAAATTCCGTCAATTGGTGTCACTGTCCTCCACTTGGTCATAAGATAGGAAAAGACCTGATCCACTGTTCCTGCTCTAGTGCTAACCCCTGTTTGAAAATGACTTAAAGCATTGGTGTCTGTAATCCAATCAGACAACTTATTGAGAAGTTGTTTACAAAATATCTTCCGGACATTATCCAGAAGGCAAATAGGAAAATAGATAGCGGGAAATGCTCCCTCCCACAGGGTGGAATTGTCGCCAGCTGCAATAACATTGACAGCAGCATTGCTGTATGGCACCAATAATTTAAGTTCTGAACAGAATAGGTCTGAAGGAATTTTGTCCAATCCTGGTGCCCTACTCTGCTTCTGGGAAATAACTGCCTCCTCAGTCTCTAACAGAGTGAAAATAGGGAAATGGGTAGTAGCACTCAAGGGCAGCGGGATGGTGCATTCAGTTGTACTTTAAGGAGAGGTGGTTGCCAATGTCAGGGAACAGAGAGATTTACAGTGGCTGACCCATAAGACCAGGTTGAACATGCAATTCAGCTTTAATAGCTATATGGTGACCACCATGGCAGACTATGGCCCCCATTACGAGTCTGGCAGTCTACTGACCGCCAGTCTCACGGTGGCGGTCATACAGCCAATGGGCGGGCAGTGAGGACAACCATATTACGGCTGTGGTGGAGCCACCACGGTCGGACCGCTGACACCGCCAGGCTGTCACCATCCGGCAGCCTGGCGGTCCCGGCAGCTGTAATCTGCCAGGGCAGTCTCTGGATTACAAGTCCACATACCCCCAACCTTTCCATGGCGGTTCCACCGCCATGGAAAGGGTAGCGGAATGGGGTGTTGTGGGGCCCCTGGGGGCCTCTGCACTGCCCATGCACTTGGCATGGGCATTGCAGGGGCCTCCATGCACAGCCCCATTGTGCATTCCACTGCCCAAATTTGAGGCAGTGGAATACACAACCGGTGCTGCTGCACCCACCTCACCGCCACATTGCCTCTGGCTCTGTTACGTGCCTGATGCAATGTAAAGGCCCTGTTCACCGCAGGCCCAGCAGGCAGAAATGCTGTTTCCGCCCGCCGGCCCTGCGATGAACTTGTTATAAGGTCGGCTGTGTCCTGCCCATACTGGCCCGCCCGCGAAACTCGGAATGAGGGCCTATATGCCAGAAACCTCTGGCATCATTCATGTTAGCCACTTCTAACAGGTCCTTCCAGATTCCCAGATCCCAGTTTGAATTTGCAATCTGTGTGATTTTGCAAATTTAAGGCCTAACTTCTATAATTTGAGCCCTATCAGCAAGGTTGATGGTACCCAAAAGGGCTCTCTTGGTTGGTCTACAAGTTGGGGTGTCCCATTCCTTGAACCTGAGGGCTCTAGTGGCCAGTTTATAAACTTTCTGGAAAAACTCTTTAAGTTCCGAGAACAATAAGCTATGAATCTTAATAGCCAGATTAGATTGGGCTATGATCTTATGTATTGAGCCCAAATGGATGGCCACTATGGCATAGATTTTTGGAATGGCCACAGGGGAACTGCAAATAGCGTACCATTTTACATTTCCACTGTTACTGCTTACTGACAGGGTATCCTTACTAGGATAAAGTTAGGATGCAAAGTCATCAAACATACCTTCAATAGTGAGGGAGAGGGGATCATGATCTCTCTCAACCCTTTGAATAACTATCATGGCACACATTTCCCACCAAGCTGTAATATCTATCAGGATATATTCAAAGTTACTTTGATAACTCCCTCGTATCCGAAATGTTGGAGCGGCAATGCTATCTAACTGAGATAGATCATTATACATGTGTAAGCCATAGGTTAGGGGTATATCTGCTAGTTATAATGCAGATCTGCTCAAACATTCATTCAGAGTTGTTGCAACGTTGGCTATGCCTCAAAAATGGGTCATTGTCTTTTTGTCAAATCCTGATTAATACATGAAGGTTTCAAATGTTAAATTAAAGTCACCAGCAATAATTAAAATTAAAATATGACTGTTGGTGGAGGAACACAATAAGTTACCAGGTAATTGCAGAGTAGTCAATGCATTGTAGGTGTTGATGGTTCTGTTGTAAATATTAATTATAAGAAGGGGCTTCTCATATTCAGAAGCCATTTTTAAACTCTGGATGTCTGGAGTGCCTGTTTTCAGCCATTTCAATAGGTCACTAAAGGGTATCCTACCACATGTATATGGACAGTTTCCATTGCCCATGTCTCCTGAAACTAGCAAAGATCAAACCTGTCTATGAATATGCCCCAATTGATTTAATACAGTTTGGATCTTAGTCTAGCTATGTTCCAACTAACTGTGGATGTTTCTTTTATGGCGGAGGCCACAGGAGTAGCAGTGACTCCCTTATTAATGAAACTAGGTGCCTGACGGTGATTTGGGTTTAGTTTAACATTATATTCACTCTTTTATGGCTATGTATGTCTCTTCTTATGGTATGTTCTGAGATGAGCTGGCTTGTATCAATAGGGGCAGAGACATTTATGGAACTTCAATTGTTATTAGGCTGATCGAAAAGCACGAAATAACGGTTTGCTGTGGTAATGTAGGTAGACAGGCAGTAGAATCAGAGTTGCAAATAAGGCTTGGTGATTCCAGATCGAGATGTCTATAAAGGTAACCTAGAGGCAAGAGCCTCAAATAGTCTGACTTATTATGCTTCAAATCAGTGATATGGAAGACATTTTGAGCCATCTCCCCTAAACATTCACAGCTTCAGAATGTTGTCAAAATAGGGGATGTTAGAACTGACAGTTCTATGGAGTCAGTTGGTGACTTTGTTTTTTTTCCCAGTACATTGGGTGTGAGGATGCGGTACATTTCCCAAAACAATCCCATATTGACAAGAGGATGGAGGCAAATGGATAGCACGGAGGGGCACCAAAAGGTGTTGCTGCTTGTGGTATTTTCTTGCTGCCATAACATCCCCCTGCCCCTCCCTGGCACCTCTCCTCAACCCACAACGGTCACCCTGGTAAGTGGGTATAAGATGGTAGTCAATTATAAGTCTGATCATTCAGGATGACTCAGTGTTTTGACGTGATAGAACTCTGGACCCCCCTGGAGAAATAAAGTTAAAACAAAGCTTGTAAGAGCTAGTTAGTTGTGTGACCTGACGCAGTATAGCCAGAGAAAGCACAATTGTGGTAGCTGAGAGCGAAAGGCATCTTTCTTTCTGTCAGTTCAATTTCTTGTGAAATAACACCAATAGCCCCCGCAAGGAATCAATTTATTGTTGTAATCTTAGACATTTTTGGCTGTTTGGCTTCAATTGTAATCTTGTCTATAATTAACAGTTCAGGTGATTAAGAAGAAGCTGGAACAACTCAAGGCATGGCTGCCAGTTCAACAACACAACCGGGTCCAATGCAACACCACAGAGCACGGGTCGATACATCCAGTGGGACAGCGTGCAAACAGTGGCCATAGTGCTTTCAGGGTCCTTCTGACTAGTTATCAGCCAATGCCATACCAGAACCTGCCAAATCAACTGGCAATCAATTAGCAAACAGTTGCAGCCTAGGAAACAATGGCACAATATTGTTACCTGAAGACCCCAGGATCCACAGGGGTGGCCCTGTCCAGCATGTTTCAGACGATGACGGGCCTGCTGATGGGTACACTGATAGGCAAAGACAGGCTCCCTTTTTCCATGTTTTTATTGGATTTTATTACATGAGGCAGAAATGAAGACGTTATTGACAATATTTCACGCACAGCCAATGTCAACATTACGAAGTCAAAGGTGCAGAATCCATGGCAAAACAGCATAGCAAATATGGGATTTCAAGAAGAAACAACAAACAAGATGGTATAAGGCCTATTTTTGGCCTACATGCACAGTAGCATCGCAGCCGTGGCCTAGGGGTGAATATCAGATAGGGTGCATCATGGAGGTGGTTGTGAGCCTGAGACGGATCACTCCGATACATGTGCAATACGTCTTCACATTCTGGGCTGTGAGACATCGGCGGAGGCCCTGTAGTTGCTCTGTTGTATGATATACACTTATGTTACGTGCGCATGCATCCGAATGTTAAGATGCACGTGCGTACTAGCTGTGATAGAGCGTTCCAGCCTAATAAATTACCTGTATTTGGACGCTCTTGGGCCGATGAATCTTTTGACCAAGTGGAGCTCTCTTCACCCGAGAGTAATCAATTTAATCAAATCAATAATCAATAACGAACATAAGCAATACCCTGATCAACATAACACTTCACAATTAATCCAGAAAACATTTCGGCGAAACCATGACCTTTCGGTCATGAATAACCACACCAGTTTATTCAAAGTTAATGCATTTATTTCCCTATATTAACAAAGCTAGCACAATATAAATGTGTCTCAACACCAAATGATATATGTAAATGAACATTAATAGCTGTCCATAACGGCGGAAAAGATGCAATCTATGCAGCATTTGAATAACAATGCCTTCGATAATAGCAACACAAACCACTAAAACTATAATCTGTAATGGGCTAATTGCATACATTTAGTCAGCATAACAAGGTCTCAAATTGCATCGTGCATCAAATGAATCCTCATCTAACCTCAAATTAGCATCTGCATGTGGGACTTCATGCAAAAACAATTTAGCAACATTAATTTAGAAAACTCCTAACTAGGGCTCTTATCAAAAATCAGCAGTTGGTTACCTAAAAAGAAAACACAATGCAATTGTACAATTTCCTTTCATATTTACCAAATTCAATCAGCATTCAAGGAAGTCTTCGTCTCACAGGTACCGGATTTCGATCGGCATGGGACGGGGCAAAGGGGCAGGGTGGACGGGGCAATTGCCTCACAGCGGCAAGATAAAACTTTTTTTTTTAAAGAAGCATTATTCATAACATCCTCTCTCTGCAGTGTCGCTGATTCTGCCATAGTCCGTTGTAGCACTGCCTCCTGCTATATTGCTGGCCCAGGGAGTGAGGTGATCTTCCATTGCATTGTGATTGTGCATCTGGCCAGTAAGAATGCCACATCAATAAAGCCGTCACTGCTCCCCGTGCGCCCCGACGACCATTGTTGTATAGCAGTAAACAACCAGGAAGACAAACGCACTCCAAACGCTTCGTTGCTCCACACGCCGGGGAAAACCTCCCAAGGGTATTTATTAGTCAAACAATCAAATAATTAAACAATTAATCAATTAACAATGTCACAGACTCTACCATCGGGGATCACCATCAAAGGGGGAATTAAAACCATTCCCCTTTTTACTAATTCCTCGATGGAAGAGCCCTTGAAACATAACATTCCTCCTTTACCAAAAATTTAAATCAGCACAAAATCATATATCATATATCAGACAACAACAAAAAAAATACACAAAACATAAAATCAATTCACTACAAAATCATGATACCTAGTAGAACACTGTGGACGAGGGCGTAGATTGTATGGACCACCCCCACGGGTTGAGGTAACCGGATCAGCCAGCCCAGATCCAGATGTAACAGATTCCTCAACCAGCTGATGACCTGAGCCATGACCCAACACCATACTACCCCCAGGATTTTGCACATCAGAACACAGACCACCATCAAGAAATGCATCATTGGTCTCAAAACCTGAACGTGAGGATATTCACCATTGACATCCCAGGTACTTGTAATATATGTTCCCTTAACTTCACAGAGGTACACCCCTGTATAAACTGCGCACGTACTTCATCCTCCACATCCACCAAGGTGCAGGTGCGAGCGAACTCCTTATGCCTAGCATAAAAGGCATCCACTGACTCATGCGGAAATTGCCTCGCTTGTTGCAGAAGAAACCGTTCATAATCGGGATTTGCCAAAGGCTCAAAATGCGCAGTTAGTGCCTGTTTCAATGATTGATAAGTATATGGCGGACCCTCCTCCACCACAGATCGGCCCAGCTTATGAACCGCCGCACCCCCAAGATGTAACAACATGGGACGGCGTCGATCATTCTCCACAGCCGTTGCAGCAAAATAAGTCCCCAAACGATCCACCCATTCTTTCCACCGGGCAGCGAGAGCAGACAGAGGGCCATCAATAACAAAAGGCTCCAATGCAGGGATAGATGCCATGATGACACCACTCACAAAAAATCCAAATGAAGTGGCAGCAATCACACTGCCCCCCCAAACTCCTGAAACACGTCCATGGTGTAGGAGGCTGGACTGGCTTGTAGTGAGTACCAAGGGGTACATACACCTTGCACCAGGCCCAGGTATCCCTTATTAGTGTAGAGGAGTGTCTAGCAGCTTAGGCTGATAGAAAAGGTAGCTTAGCAGAGCAGCTTAGGCTGAACTAGGAGACAAGTGAAGCTCCTACAGTACCACTAGTGTCATATGCACAATATCATAAGAAAACACAATACACAGATATACTAAAAATAAAGGTACTTTATTTTTATGACAATATGCCAAAGTATCTCAGTGAGTACCCTCAGTATGAGGATAGCAAATATACACAAGATATATGTACACAATACCAAAAATATGCAGTATAGTAATAGAAAACAGTGCAAACAATGTATAGTTACAATAGGATGCAATGGGGACACATAGGGATAGGGGCAACACAAACCATATACTCCAAAAGTGGATTGCGAACCACGAATGGACCCCAAACCTATGTGACCTTGTAGAGGGTCGCTGGGACTATAAGAAAACAGTGAGGGTTAGAAAAATAGCCCACCCCAAGACCCTGAAAAGTGAGTGCAAAGTGCACTAAAGTTCCCCAAAGAGCACAGAAGTCGTGATAGGGAAATTCTGCAGGAAAGACCAACACCAGCAATGCAACAATGATGGATTTCCAGACTAGTGTACCTGTGGAACAAGGGGACCAAGTCCAAAAGTCACGATCAAGTCGAGAGTGGGCAGATGCCCAGGAAATGCCAGCTGTGGGTGCAAAGAAGCTGCTACTGGACAATAGAAGCTGAGGATTCTGCAGGAAGGACAAGGACTAGAAACTTCCCCTTTGGAGGATGGATGTCCCACGTCGTGAAGAGTCGTGCAAAAGTGTATTCCCGCCGAAAGACCGCAAACAAGCCTTGCTAGTTGCAAAGCTTACGGTTAGGGTTTTTGGATGCTGCTGTGGCCCAGGAGGGACCAGGATGTCACCAATTGCGTCAGGGGGCAGAGGGGGCGCCCAGCAAGACAAGGAGCCCTCTCAGAAGCAGGCAGCACCCGCAGAAGTGCCAGAACAGGCACTACAAAATGGAGTGAAACGGTGCTCACCCGAAGTTGCACAAGAGAGTCCCACGCCGCCGGAGGACAACTCAGGAGGTCTTGCAATGCAGATTAGAGTGCCGTGGACCCAGGCTTGGCTGTGCATAAAGGAAATCTTCGTGGAGTGCACAGGAGCCGGAGTAGCTGCAAAACATGTGGTTCCCAGCAATGCAGTTTGGCGTGGGGAGGCAAGGACTTACCTCCACCAAACTTGGACTGAAGCGTCACTGGACTGTGGGAGTCACTTGGACAGAGTTGCTGAGTTCAAGGGACCTCGCTCGTCGTGCTGAGAGGAGACCCAGAGGACCGGAGATGCAGTTCTTTGGTGCCTGCGGTTGCAGGGGGAAGATTCCGTCGACCCACAGGAGATTTCTTCGGAGCTTCTAGTGCAGAGAGGAGGCAGACTACCCCCACAGCATGCACCACCAGGAAAACAGTTGAGAAGGCGGCTGGATCAGCGTTACAGTGTCGCAGTAGTCGTCGTTGCTACTTTGTTGCAGTTTTGCAGGCTTCCAGCGCGGTCAGCAGTCGATTCCTTGGCAGAAGGTGAAGAGAGAGATGCAGAGGAACTCTGATGAGCTCTTGCACTCGGTATCTAAGGAATTCCCCAAAGCAGAGACCCTAAATAGCCAGAAAAGTTGGTTTGGCTACTTAGGAGAGAGGATAGGCTAGCAACACCTGAAGGAGCCTATCAGAAGGAGTCTCTGACGTCACCTGCTGGCCCTGGCCACTCAGAGCAGTCCAGTGTGCCAGCAGCACCTCTGTTTCCAAGATGGCAGAGGTCTGGAGCATACTGGAGGAGCTCTGGGCACCTCCCAGGGGAGGTGCAGGTCAGGGGAGTGGTCACTCCCCTTTCCTTTGTCCAGTTTCACGCCAGAGCAGGGCTGAGGGGTCCCTGAACCGGTGTAGACTGGCTTATGCAGAAATGGGCACCATCTGTGCCCATGAAAGCATTTCCAGAGGCTGGGGGAGGCTACTCCTCCCCTGCCTTAACACCTTATTCCAAAGGGAGAGGGTGTAACACCCTCTCTCTGAGGAAGTCCTTTGTTCTGCCTTCCTGGGCCAAGCCTGGCTGGACCCCAGGAGGGCAGAAACCTGTCTGAGGGGTTGGCAGCAGCAGCAGCTGCAGTGAAACCCCTGAAAAGGCAGTTTGGCAGTACCCGGGTCTGGGCTAGAGACCCGTGGGATCATGGGATTGTGCCAACAATGCCAGGATGGCATAGAGGGGGCAATTCCATGATCATAGACATGTTACATGGCCATATTCGGAGTTACCATTGTGAAGCTACACATAGGTAGTGACCTATATGTAGTGCACGCGTGTAATGGTGTCCCCGCACTCACAAAGTCCGGGGAATTGGCCCTGAACAATGTGGGGGCACCTTGGCTAGTGCCAGGGTGCCCACACACTAAGTAACTTAGCACCCAACCTTTACCAGGTAAAGGTTAGACATATAGGTGACTTATAAGTTACTTAAGTGCAGTGTAAAATGGCTGTGAAATAACGTGGACGTTATTTCACTCAGGCTGCAGTGGCAGGCCTGTGTAAGAATTGTCAGAGCTCCCTATGGGTGGCAAAAGAAATGCTGCAGCCCATAGGGATCTCCTGGAACCCCTATACCCTGGGTACCTTAGTACCATATACTAGGGAATTATAAGGGTGTTCCAGTATGCCAATGTAAATTGGTAAAATTGGTCACTAGCCTGTTAGTGACAATTTGGAAAGAAATGAGAGAGCATAACCACTGAGGTTCTGATTAGCAGAGCCTCAGTGAGACAGTTAGTCATAACACAGGTAACACATACAGGGCACACTTAGGAGCACTGGGGCCCTGGCTGGCAGGGTCCCAGTGACACATACAACTAAAACAACATATATACAGTGAAATATGGGGGTAACATGCCAGGCAAGATGGTACTTTCCTACACACAGTTCAGCCCAAATTCCACCACAAACTTTTCAATCTCCTTGTAGAACCAGGGGAGGTCCCAGTTGAACATTGTTGCATTCTCCCACTTATCCCACCCCAGTCTTCTCCATACTGGAAGCAGGAATAAGCGGAAGACCCTGTAAGCTGAGTGGTCCTTGTTCTCGTTCAGCAGGGTTATTCGGACGCAGCCACACACAAAGAAGGCTCTTAGGATTGTCGGGATGTCAGGGACTGCCTTCCCTCCCTTGCGATGCTCCTTGTGCATGCCTGCCCTTTTCACCCTGCCCATCTTTGAGTGCCAAACAAAGTGGAAAACCATGCTGTTCACAGCCTGTGCTACATTGGCCAGGAGTGACCAGGCCTGTGTCACATACTGCAGCACGGGCAGTGTGTCGTTCCTGAGCACCAGCACCTTTCCTTCAATGCTCAGGTGTCTCAAGCTCCAAAAGCCCAGTTTCTGTTTGACTTTGGCCAGGCGTTCATTCCAGCTTTTCGCAGCTGCTCCTGGTCCCCCAAACCAGATACCGAGGATCTTTACCAGTCCTGCCTCAATGGGGAAAGGGAGAGTCTCGTTACATAGGTCCCAGCGGCCAAAGAGCTTTGCCTGTGATTTGCCCACGTTGATCTTTGCTCCTGATGCTTTGCCAAAGTCCTTGCATGCCTCCAGCAGGGACTGGACCGATTTCCCATCCGTGCAGAAGAGGGTGACGTCGTCCATGTACAGCATGCACTCGACTTCTTTCTCTGCGTCTCTCGGTGTCGAGATCCCTCTGATGCTCGGGTTCTTCCTGATATACTCCGCGAGTAGCTCTATAACCAAAACAAACAGAGAGGGCGAGAGCGGGCAGCCTTGTCTTACCCCAGACCTGATAGGAAAGGGGTCGGTTTTCCAACCATTTACCATGACTGAACTGAAGATGTCTGTATACATTATTCTAACATAATTGCAAAATCGCTCCCCCTGCCCAAAGCCCTGCAGTACCCTCTCCATGAACTCATGGGAAACACGGTCAAAGGCCTTTTCCTGATCGAGACAGACCAGTGCAGCGTGCATATTCTGGTCCGTGATGAACTGGATCGTGTCCCTGATCAGTGCTAGGCTGTCCGCTACCCTGCGTCCTGGAACCCCACAGGTCTGGTCTGGGTGAACTACCTCTCCCATAGCGCCCTTGAGTCTGTTCACCATTGTCTTTGACAGGATCTTGTAGTCCACATTCAGGAGAGAGATGGGACGCCAGTTCTTGAGGTCACATCTCTCCCCCTTATGTTTATACAAGAGCGCAATCATTCCTTCCCTTAATGTGTGGGGCATGACTCCCTCCTGCTCCATCTCCTCATACAGCTCCAGAAGGTCTGGTCCCACTAGGTCCCACAGTGAAGTGTAGAATTCAATTGGTAGACCATCACTACCCGGTGTCTTTCCTGACTTGAAGGATTTAACTGCAAGGTGCAGCTCCTCCAGAGTGAGGGGTGCGTTCAGGACTTCCCTTGCTGGTGTGGAAACCTTCCTCGGTATACCTGACAAAAACTTTTCTACCTGATTCCCATCTAACCTCTTCTCTGAGTAGAGGTCCCCATAGAAGTCTGTCACAGCCTTCCTAATGTCTTCCTTGGTGTCACACAAAATTTCCTCCCTGTTGCGCAGTTGAACCAGAGGGGTGTGCTTGGAGTGGATTTTCTTAAAGAAGAAGGAGTTGCATTTCTCCCCATTTTCCAGGTTCTCCACCTTAGAACGGAAGATGATCCTCCTGGATTCGACATGAAAGTGCTCGCTCAGCTCTTTCTTGACTACCTCCAGAGGGTTCATGACGTCCCATCCCCGGAGTTGGAGGTCATGCAGTTCCTGCAGCTGTTGCTGCAGTCTACTGAACTCCTTCCTTCTCCCCCTTGCTGCTTTCCTGCCCACGTTCTTAAAGAAGTCCTGAATCCTGCCTTTCACCCACTCCCATCATTTCCCTATGGACTGGAAGGTGTCTTTTGTGCCTTGCCACTCACTGTAAGTCCTCCTCAGCTCCTCCTGTACATCCTGGGACTGGCTTTGGGGTATCACCCCTCATCAGCCAGGTTAGCTTGAATTCAGTAGCACAATGAGCATGGGACTCATGTCTGGGCATAGCCTTCTCACTTAGTACAACAAAAGCAAAAAGAACAGATGATGGACAGAATGCTAAACAATTCAAATATTCACCCCCAGTCATGGAATCGGGTTTAATCAACCATTTTGTGGCTCACCATGCCACCCTAGTTTGAATCCAGCCATATTCAAATCAGTCTTGGCCCTGCGCCCCATGGGAACAGTCCATCCCGAACTGCCAGGCCCTCCTTGGACTGGAAACAAGCATCCTGGGACCGGTTTTGGGGTATCACCCCTCATCAGCCAGGCTAGCTTGAAACCAGTAGCACAGTGAGTACAGGATCCACATCTGGGCATAGTCGTGAAAGAGTGATTCAATCCAGATCACTATTTTTTGGCCCACGCGTAAATGGCAGAGATCATGTACTGTCGGCCCAGCAACAGTGCAAATAGCAAAGAAGCTTCATTATTTACCTGGACACCAACAAAATAGCAGAGATTAAGTACCATTTGGTGAAAAAGCCTTGCAATTTAAGCTATCGCTAATTCAATAGCAGACATTCTGAACTAGTAAGCCTGCTTCTGGATAACAGCTCAAGTTTCAATGAAGATTAGGTGATCTTGGTGACTGAGGTTGTGATAAGCAGGGGAAGGAAGGATGCTGTGGAAGTGCTAAGGTGCTCCCACTGGGATGATTCTTAGCATGTTGGGGTATGATGCACAAAACTGGCAGCTTTAGGCACTTTGTTCCTGTTTGAGTCTCTGCTCTATCTCTGCAGACCTCCGTCTGCTTCTGCTCCCATCAGCCTCTGGTCATACCTGTACATGATGCATCAATCTCTCAATAACAGCCTTATATTCCTGTTTTAACTACACTCCTATACAGTCTGTGCCCAATGATGTCCCCACTGTTCACTGTAAAGCTTCTGTATTTTTGTACTCATTCTGGCTCCTTACCATCTCAGGCTTTCTCTGACAGTTCCTGCATATGATGTCTTTTTTTCACAAGCGCAGGCCACCTCTGATTTCCTTCAGTTTCATGATTGATCCAGACTGTATCTGCTCCACCACCCAATACATGAACTCCCAGTCTTTGTATTGAGGGTGGGCATGTGCCACAGGATATGGCTAACACTGTAGGACAATTAATGGCCAAAAAGCTTATTGAATCTTTCGTTCTTCCCAGACTGTTCAATTGAGCTTGGTAGTAATACCAGGAGTGTAAAAGATTTGGTAATGGCTAATTAGCAGACCACCAGGTAAATAGTGAATTTACTGTGCTATTTTTTTGGCCACTGGTCTTGCAAATAGCAGGGAAATTTTGCTGTTTAGCAGGCCACTGGTAACATTATAGGGATTCTGCCATGTTTGGCCGTAAGCCTAGTAAAGAGCATAAATACTTCACTATATAGCTGACTTCTGTCTAAATAGTAAATATCCTGCACTGTTTGGCCAGCAGCTGCACAAATAACAAGGAAACTTAACTATTTACCTGGCTAATTGACCAAAATGATGTGCTATTTGGCCAGAAGTCAAGCAAATAGAAAAGAAGCTTCATTCATGACCCTGGTGCTGCCAAAACAGCAGGCTTTATTTACAATTTGGCCATCAGCCATGCAAATTCCAAATAATTATTATCCAGGTTGCTGGTTAATTAGCAGATATTATATAGTATTTCAATGGTAGCCAGGCAAAGAGCAAAAAATGCCAATATTTACTCTGCTACTGGCTAAATAGCGGTAATGTACTGTTTGGCTGGTGGCTTTGCAAACAGAAAAAAAACTTAGGCCCTCATTACAACCATGGCGGTAAATGCCGCCTACCGCCGTGCTGACGGCTGCCAACATACCGTGACCGCGGCGGTAATCCGCCACGGGTATTATGACCCACACATAGAAATCCACCACTATACAGATACACACAAGTCTGCCAGCTCAAAGGTCAGTGATAAACTGGTGATAGCAAAACCCACACTGTTACGACAACAGGAATACGCCCACAGTATCACGACCCACGAATCACCGCGGTGGTCTTTCAATCGCGGTAAACCATTGGCGGTACATATTGCTGCACGCAAAATACACATACATTTACAAAACACCTCCACATTGGACAATTCAAAATACACACACCTGACACACATACACACACCACACACTCACACCACTATAAAACACACACCCACATTACCCACAACCCTTTCAACTAAAAAAAAGATTGCAAACAGAGAGAGACAAGCAAGGAGCACCCACTCAATCAGAGGCACAGAACACCTTCACCCATACACCATTCACGCACATCACAGCATACACCACAACACATCACCCCACACATCTTCACACATATCACTCGCACCACATCCATGGCACCCCAAAGACACCCCAGGTTTTCTGAGGAGGAGCTAAGGGTAATGGTGGAGGAAATCATCCGGGTAGAGCCACAGCTATTCGTATCACAGGTGCAGCAGACGTCCATTGCTAGGAAGATGGAGCTATGGTGGATGATCGTGGACAGGGTCAACGCCGCGGGACAGCACCCAAGAACCAGGGATGACATCAGGAAGATGTGGAACGACCTACGGGGGAAGGTGTGTTCCGTGGTTGCAAGACACCAGGTAGCAGTACAGAGGACTGGCGGTGGACCACAACATCCTCCCCCCACAACTAACAATATGGGAGGAGCAAGTCTTGGCAATCATGCATCCTGAGGGCTTCGCAGGAGTAGCAGGAGGACTGGACGCTGGTAAGTCAAATTTTTACTACTTCATCCCCCCACCCTACCTGCATGCCATCACAAACTCCTACCCCTACCCTCACCCCCATCACTCCACCACCTCACATATACCCCACCATCACAACCCACCCATCCCAGTACCAAGCCCTGCATGCAACAATGCATGGACACCACTCACAAACCTGCATGGACACCCATCACCACAGCATGCCCAGTAGAGAGACTCACCCAGCCCACAAAATCACCACTCACACAAGGGCAAGCCGACAGGGAAATCACAATCATAGATGGAAACACACCCATGCACAAGATGGCACATGCAGATACATTAACACTGCATTTGCATCCCAAGAGGACCCCTACCCAACGTCACCGGAGAGGAGATGTCAGCTACATCCAGTCCCCCCCCCTGAAGAGGCCCACAGTGACGACAGCAGCTCTGCACTCTTAGATCAGGATGACCAGCCTGGCCCATCAGGTCCCTCTGGACAGCAGGTTCCCCTGTCACAGTCCCAAGCCACCACAGTGCCTCCCCCTCTCAGGAAACACCAGCACAGCACCCACTCAGGGGGCCCATGCCACTGTCCCCAGGACACGTCAATCAGCAGTGTGTCCATCACTAAAGGGACCCCAGGCAACCCCACAAATACAGGACGATCAGGGACCTGGGGTCAGTGGCAGTGGGCACACGGTTCAGGGGATAGAGGCACAGGACAACAGGGAAGCTGGGAGGACTGCTGTGCAACAGGGGCAGGACAGGCCCAGGGAACCCACTCTCCACGAGGCACTCTCCAACATCCTGGGAGCATACCACCATTCCCAGGAGACCATGGGCCGGATACTGGCCAACTTGCAGGAGACCCCGCGGCTACAGGAGGGACAGTACCTGGGGATCAGGGAGGACCTAACAAAAATATACACCATCCTGGTCACCATTGCAGGGGTGCTGGCTGACATGGGAAAGACCATGAGGGAGGCAGTGGCACAACAAAGGGCGCCTGACACTAGCCAAACTGAGGAACAGCCTTCCACCTCTGTCGGCGCTAGTGGACAGGAGGCCCTGCCACAGGAACAACAGGCCACCAGCAGCCCACCCCCTGCAGAAGGAGAACCACCATGCAAACGGTCCCTCCGATCCAGGCAGAAGACAGAGAACATTGCCAAGACCCCCGACAGAAAATAGTATTCTCCTGAGTGTCACCCTTCTGTCCCACTCTGTTACCCTGTCCACCTTGAACTACCATTGCTCCCCATCCTATGCCCCCTTGGACAATGCACCTGTGATACCAAGAGACTGGACTCTACCATGGACTTTCCTTCACCATCACCCCAGCCCCTCGCACATACCCCTATACTTATTAACACCTAAATAAACACCCTTGAAACAAATACCAATCTGGAGTCAGTCTAATGACTCATAAATGTATTAGTACAACATTATCAAAGCAGTGCAACTAATATGTACAGTGAAACATACTACAGGATGACATATAGCAGGAGCCAGAATGGGGCACACAGATCTGAAAATAGAGAATCCAAAGGGAACAGTCAGTGGTCATAGACATAGGGTAAGAGGCTGCCTTGTACAATGTCCAACAGAAAACTGAAATGTAAAGTGGAGTTACAGTGTCTTACCTGTGTGTATGTGTCATGCATAGAGCCAGGATATTTGACATTCACATGGGAGATGTACTGGTCAGCCAAACACACCATCTGCACATTCACAGAGGAATTTTCTATTCCTGAACACTTGTTCATTCCTCCGGGGGAGGACAAATGCTACATGTGTACCACCAATGGTACCAATGATGTTGGGGATATGTCCCAGGGCATAAAAGGCAGCCTACATTGTGGCCAAATCCTCCACCTGGGGGAACACAATGTAGCTGTGCATGTGTTTCAGCAGGGCAGACAACACTCTGGTCAACACATTGAAGAACATTGGCTGAGACATCCCTGATGCCATGGCCACTGTTGTTTGGAATGAACCACTTGCCAGGAAATGGAGCACTGACGGGACCTGCACTAGTGGGGGGATTCCTGTGGGCTGGTGGATAGCTGACATCAGGTCTGCCTCCAATTGGGCACACAGTTTTTGGACTGTGGCACGATCAAGTCTGTATGTGATGATAAAGTGTCTGTCCTCCATTGTTGCAAGGTCCACCAGGGGTCTGTACTCCAGAGGATGCCGCCATCTCATATTCTGCCTCAGCGGTTGTAGCCTATGGAAGAGAACGGTGAGCAGAGGGTAATATTTCCACATCTATTGCACTAATGTTGATTAATTTACTTTACAGAAGCAGAATGTGAACTCGAGAGTCAGATGATGTGCCAATGTCTGCTGTGACGCAGTTAGGTGCCATGCACTGCCCCCCCCTAAAACGGCAGCTGCCTGACCAGTGAGGAAGGGCAAGTGGAAATGAGGTAATTGAGCTGGCGTTGTGCGCCGTCGCGGTAGGTGGTCGATGACCGCCGCCCAACCTAACATTGGTTATCATTGGGCCCTATGGGTTCCAGGAGCCAATGACGATGTACGCTGGCGGTGACGGCACGCACCAATGCCTACGTGACCGCCATTTTCTAACTATTCACTCACTTGGTACCGGACCTTCAACAGGAGAGGACCTACACTGCAAGTGCTGCTGTGACCTGTGTCTGGAAGCGGCAATGGCTCATGTGTCTGGGGGAATGGGCCCCTGCCTTCACTTCGGAAGAGTTGGAGAAACTGGTGGATGGGGTCCTACCCCAGTACACATTACTCTACGGTCCTCCACATTACTCCACGGTACTCTACAGGTGAGTACACTGTGAGCATGATGCGTGGGCCATGAATGTTTGGAGTGCTGTGGATGTAAGCCACATGTTGGGGGGTGCTGAGGCATCCTGGCCAGAGTGCAGCATGTAAGGTGGTCAGTGTATGTGCATCAGGGCATGGGTGGGAACTGGTGGGCAATGAGTATGACGGTCCGGACGGTTGACTAATTCCCTATTCTGCTGTCTTTTCTATGCAGGTCAGTGCCCACCATAAATAGGGTATTTGGCGTGCCATCGCCAAGGAAGTGCGGACCCTGGGGGTCTTTCACAGGCGGAGCACCCACTGCCGCAAGAGATGTTAGGACCTGAGCTGCTGGTCGTAGAAGAAGGCGGAGACTCAGCTGGGGCTGGCCTCCCAACGTGGAAGGGGTGCCCATCGCACCATGACCCCCCTGATGTTCTGCATCCTGGCGGTGGCCTATCCGGAGTTGGATGGGCGCTTGAGGGCATCACAGCAGCCACAAGGGGGTGAGTACAGATTCTGAATGCTGACTTTGCACGTGTTAGGAAGAAGCTGGGTGGGGGATGTGGGCTGTGGGTGCCCCTAAGCGAGGGCGATCATGGCAGGGTAGGTCCCTTGTTGGGCAGGCTCTGGAGCACTCCTACTGCAATGGTGTAATTGGCCATCTACTACTGGGCAGGGTCATGTGGGTTTCAGGTGTGCAGATGCTGGCGTTAGGCATTGTACCCCATGGGCTGGGGACTGTCTCAGTAAATGGTCGGGCATGGCCTAGTGTATAGGGCTGATCCCTGTGTGTAGTGTACCCCAACGGTGGTGATGTTGCTGGCATTGGCCAAGTGTATCCTCTGTCTCTTCCCCCCCTTTTTGTTTTGTCGCCCTGTCCTTGTGTGCATTAACATCATCTGGTGGAGGAGCACAGGCACCTGCGACGGAGGGAGCTGCATCCCACATGGGCCTGGAGGCCAAATCCACCAAGGGTGAAGGCACCAGTGGGACGGAGGGTGAGGGGAGCACTACAACAGGGACAGGAGGGGAGACCACAGACAGCAACTCCTCCTCTGATGGAAGCTCCCTGGTGGTGGCAGACACCTCTGTGCCCACCCCAACAACAGGTACAGCCGCCACCCTCCCTACCAGCACCGCCCTCCCAGCAGCCCCTCAGCGTGTTTCCCGTGCCCGTGCACCCAGGAGGGTGGGGATCTCCTTCGCGCCAGGCACCTCAGGCCCTGCCTCAGTCAGCCCTGCTGCCCTCAGTGAGGAGGCTATTGACCTCCTGAGATCCCTCACTGTTGGGCAGTGAACCATTCTGAATGCCATCCAGGGTGTCGAGAGGCATTTGCAACAAACAAATGCATGCCTGGAGGGCATTCACTCTGGCATGGCGGCCCAACAGAGAGCATTTCAGGCTCTGGCCTCCTCCCTGATGGCAGCCCTTGTCCCTGTGTCTAGCCTCCCCCCTCCAACTTCCTCTACCCAGACCCAATTCCCTCAACCTCAGCCTATCCCAAGCACACCATCAGACCTGCATTCACCCAAATCAACATACAAAAGTGGCTCAGGCAAACATAAGCACCACACTTCATCTCTCAGGCACTCACACAAGCACCATGCCCATGCAAACACACCAATATCCACTCCCTCCACTGTGTCCCCCTCCTCCTCATCGTCCACCTCCCTCCCAGTAGCGTCTACACTCACACCTGCGTGCACTACATCTTCATCCACTACATCCATCACCAGCACGCCCATCACAACACAGCCCTCAGGAGCAGTCACCGCCCCCACAACCATGCACACATCGCCTGTGTCCTCTCCCAGTGTATCTGTGACCCCTCCTCCCAAAGTACACAAACGCAAGGACCCACCCACCCAACGGCCATTCACCTCACAACAGCATCCAGCCCATGAACCTTCACCCAAACTCAGCAGACGTACACCTCCTACAACCACTTGCTCTTCCTCCACCCCAAACCCTCTCCATCTTCCCGTCCCTGAGTGTCTAAAAAGC
Source organism: Pleurodeles waltl (assembly GCF_031143425.1). NCBI lineage: Eukaryota > Metazoa > Chordata > Amphibia > Caudata > Salamandridae > Pleurodeles > Pleurodeles waltl. The sequence goes on from NC_090446.1 coordinate 486,692,582, forward strand.
TGTTCCTGGCAAACATTGACCTCTTCCCTACATCTCCACCCCCCAGTCTTTCGTCTCGGACCAGGGTGTCCAGATCCCAGGCCAGCACCTCAGCCACCAAGTCAGCGGACGCTGTGGTACCTGCAACTCCCAGAGGATCAAAGGGGGCACCCGTCAGGCCAGGCAGTATGCCACCGACCCCTGCAAAGGACCAACCCATTCCGCCACCTGCCAAGGTGAAGAAGAGGTCAGCATGCAGCACGGCCATGGAGCACGACCCACCCAGCAAGGCCTCCTCTAAAACTCTGGCTGCCTGTGCCAAGGTCAAAGCAGCATCTGCGAAGGTGAGGAAGGGGCAGAAAAGCCAAGGTCAGGCACTTCAGGCCTTGGAGGCTCCAATTGAGGGCCTGGTGCCACCGTCAGCACCGACAGACCCGCCACCTGTACCGCAGTGCACACCGCCACAAGCATCGCCACCTGCCCTGCCGCTGCCGCTGCCACAACAACTGTCAGCACCAGCATCCCCAGTGGGCAGCTGTCCGAGGGTGCAGGAGACAGCCTGGAGCCTCCCTCCGCCACTGCCAGCACCTGCACCACGGCCAGCACCGCCAGCATCCCCGCCGCAGGCACCACCGCAAGCACCGCCACCTGCCCCGCCGCTTCCACAACAACTGTCAGCACCAACATCCCCAGTGGGCAGCCGTCCGAGGCTGCAGAAGACGGTCTGGAGCCTACCACCAGCACTGGAAGCAGCTCCACCAGCACTACCACCAGTTTGCAGCCGTAGTCGCCGCAGGATGGAGTTTGGCCCTGCCTCCATTGAGTATCACGCTACATGTTCCGTGCAAATCTTGTGCCTCAAACACCCAGGTAAGGGAATATGAACTGCCACACCCCAAGTGCTGCATCACTGGGCACAAAGCCCCCTCCAGAACCAGTGAAGAAATGAATCCACTCACCCTATCCTTGGCAGGATGAAGCAGACTGGGCACAAAGACCCCTCCAGAACCACTGGAGAAATGCATCCACTCACCCAATCCTAGGCAGGATGAAGCAGACTGGGCACAAGGCCCCCTCCAGAACCAGTGGAGAAGCCATCCACTAGAGACACTGTGGCTTTGCACTCCCCAATACCAAGCAGTGGGCAAACCACCCACTTGAGAGACTGTGGCCTTGCACTCCCCAGGACCAAGCAGTGAGCAACCTACCACTTGATAGACTGTGGCCTTGCACTCCCCAGGACCAAGCAGTGGACAAACCACCCACTTGAGAGACTGTGGATTTGCACTCCCCCTGATCCAAGCAGTGGGCATGGAGCCCCCTCGAGAAACAGTGGCGTTATTCCTTCTTCCGGCTGAGGTGCACCCCCCACTTCCCCATCCCCCTGAGGTGCCTGTGTGTTTACGACCTGATGACCCTGCAGTGTTCTCTCCGTATTGAGGCAGGAGTCAAGTGTGGACTTGGCCCATGATTTTTCGCTCCGTGGGCCACGGACATTTGCAAAGGACAGTGTATGGCCTTCTGTACATATTGTGAATATTTGTATATACTGTTTATATATTCGTTAAGTATATCTACATATTTCAAAATATCACTGATTTAACTCAATTCCTTTTGTCCTTGCATTCTTCCAGGCTGTAACAGGGTGTAAATGTACTGATGTTGCATGTGTTTGTGTGTAGAGTGTTGTGGGTGAGGGTGGGGGTGGGGGTGTTGCGTGTGTGTGTCACTCTCTTTTGCCTCCCCCCTCCCCTGTGTGCTAGGTGCAGTACTCACTGTGGTCATCGCCACCGCCTTTGGTATTCCTCGTGTATGAAGAGGTAGACCAGCATCGGCAGGACCTGAAGCTCGGGCTCCATGGCGTCCTGGTTCTTCGTTGATTGTCGGGAGGTGAGTAATTTCCCTTCCAATTCCTGTTTCCGCTGTGCTTTTGATGGCGTTGGTACTGCCCCGGAAAAGCAGGCGGATTGGAGGGTTTTAATAGGGTGGGCGGTACATTGTCTTCCGCCTGTCTGTTGGCAGTGACCACCATGGTGTTTGTTGCTACCGCCGTGGCGGTCGGAGTGTTTAAGTGGCTGTCTATGTTGGTGGGTTCCGCCGTGGTCATAATTCCATTTTTGTTACCGCCGGCCTGTTGGCGATATTACCGCCGATTTATCACCGACCGCCAGTGTTGTAATGAGGGCCTTAACTATTCAGCTGGTGGCTTGCTAAATAGCCAACAGTATGCCCAGCAAGTAGCCGTGCAAAGAGGAGAGGAACTTCACTGTTTACCCATCTGGTGTGATATAATTGGCAACCATCTCCTTTTGAAAGTTAGGGTGCTGATGTATTATTATTATTTCATTCGCAAAATGCGGTCGTAAATTGCAGACCTGCTTTTTGCGAATGGAATAGTATTTTACAAACGGACCTACAAGCTATTTGGTGGGTTCACAAAATACTTAATCATAGGGGTTTTCAGAATGACCTGCCTAGTTAATTTTCATTAGGTAGGTGACATTTTGCAACCTTCTGATTGGCTGTAATTGCAGAAATGGACTGCAAGGGGCAGCACACCACCATCCTTGGGACTGCATACCAATACCTCTGCCACCCTGAGTGACTGATACCCGCCAAATTCAGAGTTATCAGCTTGTCCTGTGGACAGCTCTCTACATTGACAGGAAGTATTGTCATGGTAGTACCTGTTTATATAGGTGAAGTTTGACCCACACAACCATTTGATAGGATGGCAGGCTGGCAAACGATTCAAATGTTATTTGTTTTTCAAATAAAAAAGCTCCCAAAGCAAGAGTTTGTCTTTTCAATAAAGAAAACTAATGTCCCTCATCTGCTGGGTGTTTTCTCCCAGGGTGTCTGGGTATTTATGTTGATTTCCTGTCCCTTACAGCTAGGTTTTACCCTAAATAATGTGGATGACATACAATATATCTTCCAATGACTCCTACTCTGGTAGGCCACCATAGAAAGTATTTCATTAATGAGCACCAGCAAAGGAATGGGACTATAGTGAATTGTACTGAATGCCATTGAAATGTGAATGAATATTCCCAGTACATCAGAGAAAGACATAAATGTGTCAAAGACACACCTTTACACTCGTTTTCCTGACAGGGCATGAAGATCCACTGCTCAGTTTCAGAACTGATTTGGGGTGATTCTCATTTAAATGTATTTTTTTGGCTGTTGCTCTTTCACAGCTTTGTGCTAGGTGATGGTTCTCACAGAAGTAGCATTAGTGCTGACTTCAAGCATGAGTATCCAAAACAAGGACAATGAACAGTGACAGTTTAGCACCTGGCTGTCTCCAGTCTCCTTGAGCAATCATCAGGCACAGAAAAACGGGCAGCCCTGCTTAGGAACTTTGTCACCTTTACAAGAGAAACCTCTGACCTATCCCTCACTCCTAACATCTACCCATTGTCACCACTCAGGAAGAACTAATCAGCAGTCCTTTGCTAACAAGAAACTCAAAGAATGTCTGTGGGTAGCCTTTTATGCATTCTCCCTCACTTTGAAGGCTGGGTCTCCACCTCCAGTCAAGATAATACAGTCAATACAACTCCACTATAGAAGTAAGCTGTACATATTCACCATCACTTCGGGTAAACAGACCATACTCCTTTTCATCGATCCACCTTTAGTCCCCTCTGCCAAGTTTCAGTCCTTCTGTCATCAGATCCACGTTTCAGACTACTGTGCAAGCATCAGACAGTGTGCTATCACTCAGAAGTCAGATTGTAACAGTCCTAGTTTTTTATTCCCTTTGCATGCTCTGATTTTTCAGCAAATACTTACTAATTCCATATGTGGGCTAAAAAATGGCGGTGGTTTCTGGGGGTTAACAGCATAAGAAGCATGAATAAGAATCATTTACAAAAGGGTTACCCTAATTCATGTGACGTAGAATCACGTAAGTGTCCTCTTGGTCCCTTGAGTCTTCCTTTTTCTCCAGGACCTTCTGTGCCTTCTGGTTTTGGCCCTTCCCATGGTCCTGTTCCAAGTCCTACTTTTCTGGCCCTTGTCCTGTTTCAAGTCCTACTTTTCTGGGTTGTTTTGGTACCCTGATGCTAGTTTCCTCAATCTGGTGCCTCTCATTCTATTCTTCTGATCACCCTGATCCTCTGATCACCCTGATGCTAGTTTCCTCAATCTGGTGCCTCTCATTCTATTCCTTCCTGATCCTCATATTCCTGGCCCTTCCTTGTATTATCCCTTTCTGGGCCTCCTGATCCTGGTACTACTGATTCTGCTGGTCTGCTGGGTCCTTCTCTGCCTAACCCTGTTGCCCTGGTTCTCCTAGGGCTGGCACTCTTAGTCTTCTTGTTTTGGGTCTTCATGATTCTTCTTGCCCTGGACCCTGTCTTCTTGGTACCCATGCACCCATGAGTCCTGGTACTCCTTTTTAGGTCCTCTTGGGGTCTGCCAGTTCATTTTGGTCATGGTCTGGCCCCATTGGTCCTCGTGGCTCTGGTTGTCCCAGTACCCCTGATCCTCACCAGCCTGATACCCCAGCACATTGTCCTGCTGCTCCACTTGGTACTTCAGGTACTGGTCCCCTTGGCTGTGACCCCCACTGGTCCTCCTAGCCCTGTTCCTGCTTACTCTGATCCTTGTGGTCTACTTAATCCTCTCCCATCCAGTACCTGGTTCCCCAACTCCTATCCTGACAAGTTCTCCTGGTCTTCCTCCAACCTCTACTGATACTCTTGGCCTTGGTCCTCCTGCTTCCTTTCATCCTTATTCTATAGTAACTTGTCCACTTAGTCGCTGGTGTAACTATAGCTCCCACAGTCCCCGTGTGTGGGGGACCTCCGAGCTTCAGGGGCCCCCTCAGCTCAGAACATTGTGAGCACCTGACTGTGTGGGAGAAAAGGACCCTTCATCTACTTTGCAGGGGGCCCCCCTCAAGTTTCGATACACCACTGCACTTAGGCCCTCATTTCAACCTTGGCGTTCTCCTCCAGAGACCGCAGAGGTTCCGCCGGGCCAAAGCCCGCCAGTGTTGGTGGTCTTCTGCCAACCATATTATGACTGCTGGCGACCCTTCACCCTCTTTTGGATGGAGAGCCACCAGCAGCCATACTGGCAGTCGGCGGTGTAGTGGAGGCTGCTCCTCCGTCACCGCCACGTCACCAGAACACCGCCCACCGTAATACGACCCAGTATTCATCGTGGGGGTGTTCTGGTGACGGGGTGCTGGCGGCAGAGCAGCCCCTATGGATCCTGTCCCCTCCCGGAGGATCACCGGAACAGGTAAGGTGATCGTCCGTTAGGGGAGGGTGGTGGGGGGATGTTGTGTGGTGTATGCATGCATTGGGGTGTGAGTGTAGAGGGGTTGTGTGAGTGCGTGTATGTATGCAGGGGGTGTAATGTGTGTATGGGAAATGTAACATGTATGTATGTGTGCATGTATGTCCACATGTATGTGTGTGAGTGGTGTGAGCGTGTGTGTAGGTGGGGTGGGGGGTATGTTTGGGGGTTCAGTGGGGGTCGGGGTGACGGGGGCAGGGGTGGGGAGGGGCTCCTACTACATTTGGGAGGTGGTAGGGGGGTCGTGGGTGTTGGGGATGGACTCAAGGGAGGGGGAGACCCCAATCGGTGCCATGGAACGAATTCGCTGGCACTGATGGTGCATACCGCCATGGATTTCGTGGCAGTTGAAAACCCCACGAAATCCATGGCGGTATGCGGGGTCCTGATACCGCCGGTGGACTAGTGACGGCCGCCGGGCTGGAGACCGTTGTCTCCAGCCTGGCGGTCGTTACCGCCGTGGTGGACGGTGCAGGACATTGGCGGTTTGGCATATGCCAACCCGCAATGTCATAATGGGGCGGTAATGACCGCCAGCCTGTTTGCGGTCTTACCGCCCTATTTGCACTGTTCGCCAGGGTTGTAATGAGGGCCTTAGTCTTGTTCCTCTTTGCTCAGGTCATCTTGTTCTTATCCACCCAGATTTGTCTTTCTGGTTTCTGTCCTCCTGCCCCTCATTGTCCTGGTCCTCCTTTTCCTGGTATGCCTGATACTCCTGGGTCTCTGTGACCTGATATTTCTTTTCTACTTTGCTGTGGTCCCACTGGATCTCCTTCCCTTGGTCTCTTGGCTGTTGTCCTGCTGGTTCTGTTCGACTGGCCATCTTCTTGATTCCCCAGGTCCTGTTCTCCTAGTCTTCCTCACTCTTAGTCTGCTTTGGCTAGCACTGGTCTTCTTAGTTTTAGGCCTTAGAGTTTGTGTTACCCTCCTAGTTTTGTGCTACTAGACCAGATACTTTTGCTTCTGATCCTCCTTGTTTGGGTCTTTGTATGCCTAATCATCTTAGCTCTGTTCCCCCTGGCCAATGTGATACTTACAGGTCACCTTCTCATAGCTCTTCCTCTTCCTTCCAGATTCTCTTGACCCTCGCCCCATTGACTTGGTCATTCTGATCTTTCTCACCCAGCTCATCCAATCCTAGTGCATCATTTTCTGGTCCTGCTGGTCCCTTCAGTCCATCTGGCCTCTTGTGTCCTGGTCCTCTTAGGCCTTGCCCTTCTAGCCCTTCTCTTCTTGGTTTGGATCATCCAAGTCCTCTTGGCCTTGTTCCTTGTCCTCACGGCCCTTCTAGCATGGCCCCCAATGGCCTCTGCCCCCTTAGTCCTGGTTCACTTAGTTTGGGTCCTACTAAGCCTTATCATTTAGTCCTGGCCTTCCTGGATATACAGGCCCAGTTCCCTTAGCCTTCGTGTCTCTAGCTGGTCTGGTCATCCAGATCTTCCTCACCCTGGTCCTACCTCCGCCAGGTCCTGGTCTAAAATGATCTGGTCTTTCTGCTCCACGTGGTACTCTGGGATCTGGTCATATGGTCATCTCCCCTCTGGCATTCCTAGGCCTGTTCATCACCCTCTTTATGTGAATCCATCCAATCTTCCTTGCTTTGGTCCTGGTCCTCCTTGCTCTAGTCCTATTGGTTTACTTGGTACGTGCCTCCTCATCTGACTTCCTTATTATGGTCCTCTGGTCCTGATGGCCATAATCCTCCTGCTCCTAATCTTCCTAGTATTCCAGGACTTCCAGGATCTGGTCTGGATCTTCCTGCTCGTTCTCCTCATGCTTCTACACCAACAGCTCATGATCCCTGTTGATCTGGTCATCCTGGACCTAGCCAACCTGTTCCTCATCGTTCTGGCCATCTTATCCTAGCCTTCTGGCCTGGACCTCCAGGGTGTGGTCACCTTGGCCCTGATCTCCCTGGGTCTGATCTTCCTTTTCCTTATCATCCTGGTCCTCCTGGCCCTGGTACATAAGGTACTGATCTTCTTTTATGTGATCATCCTGCCCCCTAGTCCTTTGTTTTTTGGTCCTCTTAGAAGCTTCCATTCTAGCTCTGGCTTCCTTTGTCCATTGTCTCACCTTCCTGTCACTACTGGCCAGGGTTATGCTATTCTTGTTTTTCATAGTCTTTTCCCTCTCAAAATAGGGTGTCCATTGGCCCTGATTCTCTTGGTCCTAGTCCCTATAGTTTGGTTTCCTCTAGGCCTAGATCTAGTTCACCAACCACCCTAGCCGTGTCCTTGTTCCTGATCATCCTGGGCCTTCTTGTCCTAGTGTGTTATCATAAACCTTTTCTTCTGGCCAACCTGGTCCTTCTTGGTTCCCCCAGTCTTGGCCCATCTGGTTCTGTTCATTTGCTATATTATGGTATCTGTAAAGCACACTATCATCCACAAGGGTATCGTGGCACTGATCCTCTTGACCCTGGTCCTCTTGTCCCTGGTCACCTAGGCCTTGGTCCTCTAGACCCTGTCACCTCGTCCTGGTACTTCTCATTGTGATCTCTCTATCTCTCCTCTCATTGTGAACCTACTAGCCCTGGTAATGCAGGTTCTGGTTCATCCGGTCTCTTGCACCCTGTCCCTCTTAGTCTTTATTCATCTGGTTTGGGTTGTCCTGGTCCTTCTGGATCTGACTCTTGTCCACTTAGTTCTACTGGAACTGCATCCATTGATCCTGACCCTCTTGATCCTGGTTCTCCTTGTTCAGGTCCTCCAGAGCCTCGCCATTTTGGTCCTGGTCTTCCTCGCCACCCCTGTCCTATTCCCATGCTCTGCCCCACTTGATAATCTGGTCCCCTAGGTCTTGATCCTCATGGCTTTCTTAGACCTGTTACTGGTCCTCCTGGTCATGATCTTTTTCAATTCACATAGTCCTCCTTATTCTGGTCTTCTGGGTGCCCTTGGAACTGTTCACCTTGGTCCTAGTCCCTGCCCTGTGCTTATCCTGTCTTTCCAGTACTACGGGCCATTGCCATCCATATCATCATATTTGTAGTTTCTTCAATCTGATCCTGAACCTCTATGCCCTAGCCCTCCTGCTTCTTGCCCTCATGGTTCTGCAATACATTGTCTTGGCCCACCACACATCATCTCAGTGTTTCCTAGTTTTGATGTTCCCAGACATCCGGTTCATGCTAGGCTTAGAACTTTCTCATCCTGGACTTCCTGGATTTGTCTACTCTTCATTGACATGTACTTCTGCAACTAGTCTTCTGTATTCTTGATCTCCTGTTTCACAGGCTTCTGGTTCTGAACCTTTTCATCCCCCTCATCCTAATTCTCATCCGTAAGTCCTACTGGTCCTGTTCCCCTGATTTATCTACTCTCATGGTTCTCCTTATCCATATGGCCCTAGTCTTAGTTCTGGAACTCCTTTGTCTGTTCTTCATGTATGTGGTCTTCTTGTGCTGGTCGCACTGGCATTGATTTCCCTAGCCCTCTCAGTTCCCTGATCCTCCTGCCCCATCCTAGTCCTACTGGTCCTCCAGGTCTCCTGGTTTGCCTGTGCCATCTTGTTCTTGCCCCTGTGACCTTGCTCCAATCTATCATGATCATCCAAGTAATGGTCCTCCTGGGTCTAGTCTTCCTTACCCCTTTGGCACTGGTCCTCCTAGTTCCCATTTTATTGAAGTTCTTATCACATTGGTTTAGGATTCCTCTGATCTTGGTCCCACTGAGCTTAGATTTCCTGACCCTTTAGATATACCCTAGTCATTCTAATCTATGGTCTACAGGTTCTGCTAGCCCTGGTCCTTTCTGGGTATGGTCTTCCTGCTTCTGGTTGATTTGCTTCTGACTCCTTGGTCCTCCTTTATCTGATCTCTGTAGCCTTAACCCTCCTGTCTCTGGTCTTTCTTTCCATTGGTACTAGTCCTCTTTGGTTTGTCTACCTGAGTTTGCTACTCCTAGTGAATCGTCCCTCTGTTCGGTGCACTTAGGCCCTATAATCAAAGGGGCCTAATGGGGTCCCACGTCCACCAGCCCCTGCCTCTGTGGCCTGCAATCTGGGAGCGAAAGTCGACAACTCTGCCATTTTTGCCCACAGGAAGCGCAAGTCGTTGGCTCCTGCTTCTGACTATTAAAAAACTTTAAAAAGTCCTGTACCTTCTCCCTATTCCACAGCAGTAAACAGTGACCCAGGCTCGGATTACCTCAAGGGTAGATTACGCCAACTCCCTTTGTCAGGGCCTTTTGGCCTATCCCTTGAGAAGACTGCCGTTGGTGCAGAATGCTGCAGCCTGACTGCTGCTGAGACTGCCCAGGAGGACTCACATTCAACTTCACCTGAAAGAACTTAACTGGGTTCCCATGTGGGAGCGGGTGAGGTTTAAATAACTTGTCATGATACTTAAAGCCTTCATTCACTCCGGTCCTCAATACTTGTTGAAAAGGATTATCCCCTATCATCTACCTAGATCACCCTGTTCCTCTTCCAGTTCCATTCTGGTGGTGATCCCCACATTTAAAATGAAACAGTGAGGCAGCAGCTCTTTTTCCTACCTGGCTGCTAAAGACTGAAATGCCCTCCTACAGCAGCTTTGGGCCACAGAGGACATCTTGGTCTTTAAACGCCTGCTCAAGACCTGGCTTTGCGATTTTGCATTTTAAGCTTTGTGGCACCCACGATCATTACTTAATAATGGCACCAAGGTACTCATTGAGTAGCTGTTGCGCTCTACAAATCCCTAGCTAGATAGATAGAGGACCATGAACATTAAAAAACAATGTATTATCATGGGTGAATAAAAGAAATGGAGAAGATTGCTGTTGTTGCCTAGGGAGACTCAGGACTCGCTCTCGCAGCAGGGTCTTGAGATAACACGCCCACCTATCATTGTCAGCGTGCCCGGATCTAAGTGGCTGCCCCTGCTGCATGGGAAGATTGTTTTTGTTGACCGGGGAGACTCAGGACTTGCTCTCACAGGGGGACTTTGAGGTCTTGAGGTAACACGCCCACCTATCATTGTCAGCACGCCTGGAGGCATATAAATCTAAACAGCTGCCCCTGCTGTGTGTGATGCACCCAGGCACGTGCCCGGGCGAAGACTGGGCCAAGACTGGGCCTGTCTGCATCTGCCGTGGCCAGAAGAGCCTGGGTCCACTCTCTTGGTCCATAGGCCAGTGTGCTTTTTGATCTAGGAAGCTGTAATAGTTTGGTAGGCCCAACAACACTAGTAAGGTTGGTGGTCGTGATTGTTTGTATTTGTTTTCTCAACATGGTTAACCCCTTCCCCGCCACGGACGTAATGGTTACGTCCATGGCAGCGCCCGTGTGGCGCCATGGACGTAACCATTACGTCCAGGGACTGGCAGTCGGGGGAAGCGCTAGCGCTTCCCCCGAGGGCCGCCCCCCAACACCCCCAGGCCAGGGCTGAAAGGGGAATCCCTTCCCCTTTCACGCCCACCCCCCCCCGCCCCCCCCCCATGACGTCAGCGCGCGATCGCGCGCTGATTTCATGGAAACGGGGAATGACGCGCTGGAAGCCATTTGCTTCCAGCGCGTCAAGGGAGAAGGTGAGTATTTCACCTTCGTGCGGGGTGGGGGTGCTCTCAGAGAGGCATCGAGGGAAAGGAAAGGGTTTTCCTTTCCCTCGATGTCTCTTTGAGCATTCCTGCTGCCCGATCGCGATGCGATCGGGCAGCAGGAATGCCCACTAGACACCAGGGATTTCTGTATGTGTGTGTGTGAGTGAATATTAGTGTAGGGGAGCGACCCCTTGGGCAAGGGTCGCTCCCCTTTGGGGGCACATGCTTTTTACGTCGTTTCTGCCCCCCCTGGGGGCAGATTGGCCCTATTTTTAGGCCGATCTGCCCCCAAGGGGGGCAGAAAGCCACTAGACACCAGGGATTTTATTGTTGCTGTGTATTTTTTGTGTTGGGGGGCGGCCCCTTGGGCAAGGGTCGCTCCCCTTTGGGGGCACATGTATTTTACGTCGTTTCTGCCCCCCCTGGGGGCAGATTGGCCCTATTTTTAGGCCGATCTGCCCCCAAGGGGGGCAGAAAGCCACTAGACACCAGGGATTTTATTGTTGATTTGTATTTTTTGTGTTGGGGGGCGGCCCCTTGGGCAAGGGTCGCTCCCCTTTGGGGGCAAATGTATTTTACGTCGTTTCTGCCCCCCCTGGGGGCAGATTGGCCCTATTTTTAGGCCGATCTGCCCCCAAGGGGGGCAGAAAGCCACTAGACACCAGGGATTTTATTGTTGATGTGTATTTTTTGTGTTGGGGGGCGGCCCCTTGGGCAAGGGTCGCCCCCAGGGGCCCTCATGTATTTTTGGGCAGTTCTGCCCCCCTTGGGGGCAGAGAGGCCTATTTTTTTTAGGCCTTTCTGCCCCCAAGGGGGGCAGAATCCCAATAGCGCCAGAAATAGTATGTATGTATGTGTGCTTTGTGTTGGGGGGTGGCCCCTTGGGCAAGGGTCGCTCCCCCCAGGGGCGCAATGTATTTATTGTCGTTTCTGCCCCCCTTGGGGGCAGATTGGCCCTATTTTTAGGCCGATCTGCCCCCAAGGGGGGCAGAAAGCCACTAGACACCAGGGATTTTATTGTTGATGTGTATTTTTTGTGTTGGGGGGCGGCCCCTTGGGCAAGGGTCGCCCCCAGGGGCCCTCATGTATTTTTGGGCAGTTCTGCCCCCCTTGGGGGCAGAGAGGCCTATTTTTTTTAGGCCTTTCTGCCCCCAAGGGGGGCAGAATCCCAATAGCGCCAGAAATAGTATGTATGTATGTGTGCTTTGTGTTGGGGGGTGGCCCCTTGGGCAAGGGTCGCTCCCCCCAGGGGCGCAATGTATTTATTGTCGTTTCTGCCCCCCTTGGGGGCAGATTGGCCCTATTTTTAGGCCGATCTGCCCCCAAGGGGGGCAGAAAGCCACTAGACACCAGGGATTTTATTGTTGATGTGTATTTTTTGTGTTGGGGGGCGGCCCCTTGGGCAAGGGTCGCCCCCAGGGGCCCTCATGTATTTTTGGGCAGTTCTGCCCCCCTTGGGGGCAGAGAGGCCTATTTTTTTTAGGCCTTTCTGCCCCCAAGGGGGGCAGAATCCCAATAGCGCCAGAAATAGTATGTATGTATGTGTGCTTTGTGTTGGGGGGTGGCCCCTTGGGCAAGGGTCGCTCTCCCCAGGGGCGCAATGTATTTATTGTCGTTTCTGCCCCCCTTGGGGGCAGATTGGCCCTATTTTTAGGCCGATCTGCCCCCAAGGGGGGCAGAAAGCCACTAGACACCAGGGATTTTATTGTTGATTTTTATTTTTTGTGTTGGGGGGTGGCCCCTTGGGCAAGGGTCGCCCCCAGGGGCCCACATGTATTTTTGGGCAGTTCTGCCCCCCTAGGGGGCAGATATGCCTATTTTTTAGGCCTTTCTGTCCCCAAGGGGGGCAGAATCCCCATAGCGCCAGGGATACTATGTATGTGTGTGTGTGCTTTGTGTGGGGGTGTGGCACCTTGGGCAAGGGTCGCCCCCCCCCCCAAATGGTGCAATGTAATCTGGGTGATTTCTGCCCCCTCCCCTTGGGGGTAGATTGGCCTATTTTTTTTTTAGGCCCATCTTCCCCCAAGCAGAGAAGACTAGACACGGGAAAATGAAAAAATGGTTAGTGGCGGAGTGTTTGTCAACTGGCGAAGTATTTACTTTTATGATAATAACAGTTTTTCTCCTTTTTGTTTTAGTTCAAAGCTTTTGCTGACTTTGCTGTGGCTTGTTGCAGTTTTGGCAGTAGTTGTCCTGCGGTTTGCGTAGTTGCATGTTTTAGGTAAGTAAATAAATTTACTCCAAGTGAGTATTGTTGCAATGCATGAATGACATGTTTGTAGGTGGTGTACTGAATGCAGGATTGTGTGTGAAATTGTCCTTAGAGTTATGCACAATGATTATTGTGTTGTCTTATGTCTAATTTGCTTTTTTTTTTCTCTTTTTAGTGGGATATCGTTGGTGATTGCTGTGGCTGTGCAGAGTAGTTGCTGGTGAGTCAAGCTTTTTCAGGCAAGTGAGCAGTATAGTTTTTGAGTTTATAATTCTTAGTGATAAACCTATACTTTGTTACTTATCTTACACAGTGCTGGTTGTTGGTGGTGTATTTGTCCAGTTAATTTTAGTAGGAAGGATCATGGCCAGCCGTAGGATGACCGCTCAGCAGGTTGTTAGTGTGCTTTTTGAGTCATCTTCTGACCATGAATATGAGACTGACTCTGCATCTGAGGCAGAGGAGGAAGTGCAGGATTCTGGAAGTGAATTTTCTGTCAGAGATGAATCATCTGATGATGAAGCCACTCTCAGTGCTGATGAAGGGCCTGTTTTAGAGGAGGACAGTGATGTGCCAATGGTGCAGGAGCCAGCGGCTGAAAGGCTTCCCATTGGAAGACCTGACGCATGGGTTGCACCAAACATGGAGCAGCCACAGTTGCCTGCGTTTACTGGTTTTCCAGGGTGTCGAGTTAATACGGAAAACTTTTTGCCCGTCAACTTTTTTGAGTTGTTTATGGACGATATATTTTTGGAAGAGATTGTTGAGCAGACTAATTTGTATGCAGAGCAGTTTTTGAGGGACAACGCTGCCAGACTTAGGCCACACTCTAGAGCTAGACGGTGGATTCCCACAAATCTGGAAGAGTTGAAAAAGTTCTTGGGTTTAACTTTTTTGATGGGGCTGATAAGGAAGCCGTCGCTGTCTTCATATTGGTCTACTAGTCCCTTGATGGCAACTGCTATACAGGGAGTGCAGAATTATTAGGCAAATGAGTATTTTGACCACATCATCCTCTTTATGCATGTTGTCTTACTCCAAGCTGTATAGGCTCGAAAGCCTACTACCAATTAAGCATATTAGGTGATGTGCATCTCTGTAATGAGAAGGGGTGTGGTCTAATGACATCAACTCCCTATATCAGGTGTGCATAATTATTAGGCAACTTCCTTTCCTTTGGCAAAATGGGTCAAAAGAAGGACTTGACAGGCTCAGAAAAGTCAAAAATAGTGAGATATCTTGCAGAGGGATGCAGCACTCTTAAAATTGCAAAGCTTCTGAAGCGTGATCATCGAACAATCAAGCGTTTCATTCAAAATAGTCAACAGGGTCGCAAGAAGCGTGTGGAAAAACCAAGGCGCAAAATAACTGCCCATGAACTGAGAAAAGTCAAGCGTGCAGCTGCCACGATGCCACTTGCCACCAGTTTGGCCATATTTCAGAGCTGCAACATCACTGGAGTGCCCAAAAGCACAAGGTGTGCAATACTCAGAGACATGGCCAAGGTAAGAAAGGCTGAAAGACGACCACCACTGAACAAGACACACAAGCTGAAACGTCAAGACTGGGCCAAGAAATATCTCAAGACTGATTTTTCTAAGGTTTTATGGACTGATGAAATGAGAGTGAGTCTTGATGGGCCAGATGGATGGGCCCGTGGCTGGATTGGTAAAGGGCAGAGAGCTCCAGTCCGACTCAGACGCCAGCAAGGTGGAGGTGGAGTACTGGTTTGGGCTGGTATCATCAAAGATGAGCTTGTGGGGCCTTTTCGGGTTGAGGATGGAGTCAAGCTCAACTCCCAGTCCTACTGCCAGTTCCTGGAAGACACCTTCTTCAAGCAGTGGTACAGGAAGAAGTCTGCATCCTTCAAGAAAAACATGATTTTCATGCAGGACAATGCTCCATCACACGCGTCCAAGTACTCCACAGCGTGGCTGGCAAGAAAGGGTATAAAAGCAGGAAATCTAATGACATGGCCTCCTTGTTCACCTGATCTGAACCCCATTGAGAACCTGTGGTCCATCATCAAATGTGAGATTTACAAGGAGGGAAAACAGTACACCTCTCTGAACAGTGTCTGGGAGGCTGTGGTTGCTGCTGCACGCAATGTTGATGGTGAACAGATCAAAACACTGACAGAATCCATGGATGGCAGGCTTTTGAGTGTCCTTGCAAAGAAAGGTGGCTATATTGGTCACTGATTTGTTTTTGTTTTGTTTTTGAATGTCAGAAATGTATATTTGTGAATGTTGAGATGTTATATTGGTTTCACTGGTAATAATAAATAATTGAAATGGGTATATATTTTTGTTTGTTAAGTTGCCTAATAATTATGCACAGTAATAGTCACCTGCACACACAGATATCCCCCTAACATAGCTAAAACTAAAAACAAACTAAAAACTACTTCCAAATATATTCAGCTTTGATATTAATGAGTTTTTTGGGTTCATTGAGAACATGGTTGTTGTTCAATAATAAAATTAATCCTCAAAAATACAACTTGCCTAATAATTCTGCACTCCCTGTATTTCCTGCCATCATGAGTCGTAACCGGTATGAGCTTCTTCTTCGGATGTTGCATTTTGTAGATAATGCTTTAGCCTTGCCACGAGATCATCCTGATTCTGACCGTCTTTTTAAGATTAGACCTGTCCTTGATCATTTGGTAGATCGGTTTTCAGAGATCTATGTTCCAGGGAAAGAAATATCTGTAGATGAGTCTTTGGTCCTGTTCAAGGGTCGTTTGGTTTTTAGGCAGTACATTCCTAGCAAGAGGGCACGGTATGGAATTAAATTGTATATGCTGTCAGAAAGTAGTACAGGATATGTTTATAATTTCCGGGTCTACACTGGTAGGGATTCCAATATTGACCCCCCTGGTTGTCCTCCCACTTTTGGAGTTAGTCAGAAAATTGTGTGGGAACTTGGTAGACGACTGTTTAACAAAGGTCACCATTTATATGTAGATAACTTCTACACTGGAGTTCGGTTGTTCAAGGAGTTGTTCAGAGTGGACACTGTTGCTTGTGGCACAATCCGCTCTAATCGGAAAGGCTATCCAAAAGAGCTTGTCTGTAAAAAACTTGAGAAGGGACAGTGCAGTGCCTTGCGGAATGATGAGCTGCTAGCTCTGAAATTTGTAGACAAGAGGGATGTATACATGCTAAGCACCATCCATGATGAGAGTACTTCACCTGTGGCTGTTTGGGGTCAGGTTGCCGAAGTGCGCAAACCTGTGTGCATCTTAGACTATAATAAGCACATGGGTGGTGTTGATAGAGTAGATCAGAGGTTAGAACCTTACACTGCTGCTCGTAAGTCTTATGTGTGGTATAAGAAATTAGCGCTTCACTTGTTCCACTTGGCAACTTTTAATGCTTTTGTTGTGTTTAAGGATAGTTCTCCAGAGTCAAGGATGACATTTGTGAAATTTCAGGAGTCTATCATAGCTAGCCTTGTTGTGCTGGAACAGGCAAGAGTTCCTAGAGAAGCAGTGGTGGAGGATGTGGCTAGATTGAAAGATCGTCACTTTGCTGAGCACATTCCTCCCACGGCCAAAAAAAACTTTCCTGCTAAGAGATGTAGAGTCTGTGCTCGAAGAGGTATCAGGAAGGAGACTAGGATGTACTGCCCTGATTGTCCTTCAAAGCCTGGGCTGTGTGTGGGTGGCTGTTTCAGGAGCTACCACACACAGAAGAATTATTGGGAAATTCCGTGAGCGTAAACTGGTGTTTTATATTTTTATATGTTCGGTTTCACGGTTGGCATTAGTCATGTATTCAGTTAGAGCTTTTGTGTTTGTAGTTTTGTACTAATTTATGATTAGTGGTTTCTTTGTTGTTTAAAAACAAAAAAAAGGGGATGGCATGTGTAGAGTGGCGCTTGGCTGGCGGCGTGGGTGTGGTGGCGCTTGGCTGGCGGTGTGTGTGGGGTGGCGCTTGGCTGGCGGTGTGTGTGGGGTGGCGCTTGGCTGGCGGTGTGTGTGGGGTGGCGCTGGGCTGGCGGTGTGTGTGGGGTGGTGCTGGGCTGGCGGTGTGTGTGGGGTGGCGCTTGGCTGGTGGTGTGGGTGGGGTGGCAGTGCCGGCCAAACGCCAGTCCACACACTCATCAGCTGGTGTGATTGCTGTATCAGGCATGTGGGCGTATGAAAGTGATGGGCCCTTGACTGGCGCTGTCTGTGGATGCGAGTCTTGTAATGTGCTGGGCCCGTGGCTGGCGGCGTGAATGGTCTAGTGCATGTCATGTATGAAAGGTGTGTGAATGGACTGTAAAGCGGTTGGTGCCTTGTCGTGGCTTTACAGCTCACGAGCTGTGAGTCATTGGTTCAGTTTTTTGGCCTTTCAGTTATTACCAGTGCATTTCACTTTTGTGAAATCTCTTGTTAATAAAATTTGATCTACTGAACCATCACTCACCCTCGTGCCAAATCCAACCAGTATGTGTGGTACAAATGACAAAACCTGCTCCGCTGTAATCAGGCGTCGCAGCACACTTGAGACACGCTAGGTGCCTCAGGTGGGACCCCGATGATGAAGCATGCCACCAACTTGGTTGGTGGGTGAGGGGTCTTCGTCACATAACCTAAGTGTGTTTCTTTTCACAATTTTAGTGTTTGGCACATCACGGACGTATGTGCACACATCAAAGTGATATATTCCAAAAATACCTGTGTTTGGGGGGGAGGGCCCACCTATGTTTTTGGTCCTGGGTGCGGCCGTCATGTAGGGAAACCTACAAAACCCAGAAACTTTTTAAAACTAGGCACCCCAAGGAGTCTAGGGAGGTGTGGCTTGTGTGGCTCCCCCAACATTTTCTTACCCAGACTCCTCTGTAAACCTCACAATTTGCATAAAAAAGCATATTTTCCTGATTTTTCTTAGTAGGATCACCGCTCCAGCACAAAATTCCTACTCCCCAGTTTTCCCCTCAGTCTCCCAAGTAAAATGACACCTCACTTATGTGGGTCCCCAAAGCAGAGTCCGTCTAAAGATGTATAAAAGAATATGCCCTTATAAACTTGCTGTGCTATCCCTTCTATCCCTTCAGGTTTTGGGCCTTATTATGTTGCAGGCACCTGGGCCACCCACACAAGTGAGGTATCATTTTTATCGGGAGACTTGGGGGAACGCTGGGTGGAAGGAAATTTGTGGCTCCTATCAGATTCCAGAACTTTCTGCCACAGAAATGTGAGGAACATGTGTTTTTTTAGCCAAATTTTGAGGTTTGCAAAGGATTCTGGGTAACAGAACCTGGTCCGAGCCCCGCAAGTCACCCCTCCTTGGATTCCCCTAGGTCTCTAGTTTTCAGAAATGCACTGGTTTGGTAGGTTTCCCTAGGCGCCGGGTGAGCTACAGGCCAAAATCCGCAGGTAGGCACTGTTTTCTCCCAAAATTGTGGATGTGTCCACGTTGCGCTTTGGGGTGTTTCCTGTTGCAGGCGCTAGGCCTACCCACGCAAGTGAGGTATCATTTTTATCGGGAGACTTGGGGGAACGCTGGGTGGAAGGAAATTTGTAGCTCCTCTCAGATTCCAGAACTTTCTGCCACAGAAATGTGAGGGACATGTGTTTTTTTAGCCAAATTTTGAGGTTTGCAAAGGATTCTGGGTAACAGAACCTGGTCCGAGCCCCGCAAGTCACCCCTCCTTGGATCCCCCTAGGTCTCTAGTTTTCAGAAATGCACAGGTTTGGTAGGTTTCCCTAGGTGGCGGCTGAGCTAGAGGCCAAAATCTACAGGTAGTCACTTTGCTAAAAACAGCTCTGTTTTCTGTGATATGTCCACGTTGTGTTTTGGGGCATATCCTGTCGCGGGCGCTAGGCCTACCCACACAAGTGAGGTATCATTTTTATCGGGAGACGTGGGGGAACACTGGGTGGAAGGAAATTTGTGGCTCCTCTCAGATTCCAGAACTTTCTGCCACAGAAATGTGAGGAACATGTGTTTTTTTAGCCAAATTTTGAGGTTTGCAAAGGATTCTGGGTAACAGAACCTGGTCCGAGCCCCGCAAGTCACCCCTCCTTGGATCCCCCTAGGTCTCTAGTTTTCAGAAATGCACAGGTTTGGTAGGTTTCCCTAGGTGGCGGCTGAGCTAGAGGCCAAAATCTACAGGTAGTCACTTTGCTAAAAACAGCTCTGTTTTCTGTGATATGTCCACGTTGTGTTTTGGGGCATATCCTGTCGCGGGCGCTAGGCCTACCCACACAAGTGAGGTATCATTTTTATCGGGAGACGTGGGGGAACGCTGGGTGGAACAAAATTTGTGGCTCCTCTCGGATTCCAGAACTTTCTGCCACAGAAATGTGAGGAACATGTGTTTTTTTAGCCAAATTTTGAGGTTTGCAAAGGATTCTGGGTAACAGAACCTGGTCCGAGCCCCGCAAGTCACCCCTCCTTGGATCCCCCTAGGTCTCTAGTTTTCAGAAATGCACAGGTTTGGTAGGTTTCCCTAGGTGGCGGCTGAGCTAGAGGCCAAAATCTACAGGTAGTCACTTTGCTAAAAACAGCTCTGTTTTCTGTGATATGTCCACGTTGTGTTTTGGGGCATATCCTGTCGCGGGCGCTAGGCCTACCCACACAAGTGAGGTATCATTTTTATCGGGAGACGTGGGGGAACGCTGGGTGGAAGGAAATTTGTAGCTCCTCTCAGATTCCAGAACTTTCTGCCACAGAAATGAGAGGAACATGTGTTATTTTAGCCAAATTTTGAGGTTTGCAAAGGATTCTGGGTAACAGAACCTGGTCCGAGCCCCGCAAGTCACCCCTCCTTGGATTCCCCTAGGTCTCTAGTTTTCAGAAATGCACAGGTTTGGTAGGTTTCCCTAGGTGGCGGCTGAGCTAGAGGCCAAAATCTACAGGTAGGCACTTCGCAAAAAACACCTCTGTTTTTTTCCAAAATTTAGGATGTGTCCACGTTGCGCTTTGGGGTGTTTCCTGTCGCCGGCGCTAGGCCTACCCACGCAAGTGAGGTATCATTTTTATCGGGAGACTTGGGGGAACGCTGGGTGGAAGGAAATTTGTAGCTCCTCTCAGATTCCAGAACTTTCTGCCACAGAAATGTGAGGGACATGTGTTTTTTTAGCCAAATTTTGAGGTTTGCAAAGGATTCTGGGTAACAGAACCTGGTCCGAGCCCCGCAAGTCACCCCTCCTTGGATCCCCCTAGGTCTCTAGTTTTCAGAAATGCACAGGTTTGGTAGGTTTCCCTAGGTGGCGGCTGAGCTAGAGGCCAAAATCTACAGGTAGTCACTTTGCTAAAAACAGCTCTGTTTTCTGTGATATGTCCACGTTGTGTTTTGGGGCATATCCTGTCGCGGGCGCTAGGCCTACCCACACAAGTCAGGTATAATTTTTATCGGGAGACGTGGGGGAACGCTGGGTGGAAGGAAATTTGTGGCTCCTCTCAGATTCCAGAACTTTCTGCCACAGAAATGTGAGGAACATGTGTTTTTTTAGCCAAATTTTGAGGTTTGCAAAGGATTCTGGGTAACAGAACCTGGTCCGAGCCCCGCAAGTCACCCCTCCTTGGATCCCCCTAGGTCTCTAGTTTTCAGAAATGCACAGGTTTGGTAGGTTTCCCTAGGTGGCGGCTGAGCTAGAGGCCAAAATCTACAGGTAGTCACTTTGCTAAAAACAGCTCTGTTTTCTGTGATATGTCCACGTTGTGTTTTGGGGCATATCCTGTCGCGGGCGCTAGGCCTACCCACACAAGTGAGGTATAATTTTTATCGGGAGACGTGGGGGAACGCTGGGTGGAAGGAAATTCGTAGCTCCTCTCAGATTCCAGAACTTTCTGCCACAGAAATGTGAGGAACATGTGTTTTTTTAGCCAAATTTTGAGGTTTGCAAAGGATTCTGGGTAACAGAACCTGGTCCGAGCCCCGCAAGTCACCCCTCCTTGGATCCCCCTAGGTCTCTAGTTTTCAGAAATGCACAGGTTTGGTAGGTTTCCCTAGGTGGCGGCTGAGCTAGAGGCCAAAATCTACAGGTAGTCACTTTGCTAAAAACAGCTCTGTTTTCTGTGATATGTCCACGTTGTGTTTTGGGGCATATCCTGTCGCGGGCGCTAGGCCTACCCACACAAGTGAGGTATCATTTTTATCGGGAGACGTGGGGGAACGCTGGGTGGAAGGAAATTTGTAGCTCCTCTCAGATTCCAGAACTTTCTGCCACAGAAATGTGAGGAACATGTGTTTTTTTAGCCAAATTTTGATGTTTGCAAAGGATTCTGGGTAACAGAACCTGGTCCGAGCCCCGCAAGTCACCCCTCCTTGGATTCCCCTAGGTCTCTAGTTTTCAGAAATGCACAGGTTTGGTAGGTTTCCCTAGGTGCCGGCTGAGCTAGAGGCCAAAATCTACAGGTAGGCACTTCGCAAAAAACACCTCTGTTTTTTTCCAAAATTTAGGATGTGTCCACGTTGCGCTTTGGGGTGTTTCCTGTCGCCGGCGCTAGGCTTACCCACGCAAGTGAGGTATCATTTTTATCGGGAGACTTGGGGGAACACTGGGTGGAAGGAAATTTGTAGCTCCTCTCAGATTCCAGAACTTTCTGCCACAGAAATGTGAGGAACATGTGTTTTTTTAGCCAAATTTTGAGGTTTGCAAAGGATTCTGGGTAACAGAACCTCGTCCGAGCCACACAAGTCACCCCTCCTTGGATTCCCCTAGGTCTCTAGTTTTCAGAAATGCATAGGTTTGGTAGGTTTCCCTAGGTGGCGGCTGAGCTAGAGGCCAAAATCTACAGGTAGTCACTTTGCTAAAAACAGCTCTGTTTTCTGTGATATGTCCACGTTGTGTTTTGGGGCATATCCTGTCGCGGGCGCTAGGCCTACCCACACAAGTGAGGTATCATTTTTATCGGGAGACGTGGGGGAACGCTGGGTGGAAGGAAATTTGTGGCTCCTCTCAGATTCCAGAACATTCTGCCACAGAAATGTGAGGAACATGTGTTTTTTTAGCCAAATTTTGAGGTTTGCAAAGGATTCTGGGTAACAGAACCTGGTCCGAGCCCCGCAAGTCACCCCTCCTTGGATCCCCCTAGGTCTCTAGTTTTCAGAAATGCACAGGTTTGGTAGGTTTCCCTAGGTGGCGGCTGAGCTAGAGGCCAAAATCTACAGGTAGTCACTTTGCTAAAAACAGCTCTGTTTTCTGTGATTTGTCCACGTTGTGTTTTGGGGCATATCCTGTCGCGGGCGCTAGGCCTACCCACACAAGTGAGGTATCATTTTTATCGGGATACGTGGGGGAACGCTAGGTGGAAGGAAATTTGTGGCTCCTCTCAGATTCCAGAACTTTCTGCCACAGAAATGTGAGGAACATGTGTTTTTTTAGCCAAATTTTGAGGTTTGCAAAGGATTCTGGGTAACCAAACCTGGTCCGAGCCACACAAGTCACCCCTCCTTGGATTCCCCTAGGTCTCTAGTTTTCAGAAATGCACAGGTTTGGTAGGTTTCCCTAGGTGGCGGCTGAGCTAGAGGCCAAAATCTACAGGTAGTCACTTTGCTAAAAACAGCTCTGTTTTCTGTGATGTGTCCACGTTGTGTTTTGGGGCATATCCTGTCGCGGGCGCTAGGCCTACCCACACAAGTGAGGTATCATTTTTATCGGGAGACGTGGGGGAATGCTGGGTGGAAGGAAATTTGTGGCTCCTCTCAGATTCCTGAACTTTCTGCCACAGAAATGTGAGGAACATGTGTTTTTTTAGCCAAATTTTGAGGTTTGCAAAGGATTCTGGGTAACAGAACCTGGTCCGAGCCACACAAGTCACCCCTCCTTGGATTCCCCTAGGTCTCTAGTTTGCAGAAATGCACAGGTTTGGTAGGTTTCCCTAGGTGGCGGCTGAGCTAGAGGCCAAAATCTACAGGTAGTCACTTTGCTAAAAACAGCTCTGTTTTCTGTGATGTGTCCACGTTGTGTTTTGGGGCATATCCTGTCGCGGGTGCTAGGCCTACCCACACAAGTGAGGTACCATTTTTATCGGGAGACTTGGGGGAACATAGATTAGCAAAACAAGTTCTATTGCCCCTTGTCTTTCTCTACATTTTTTCCTTCCAAATATAGGAGTGTGTGTAAAAAAGACATCTATTTGAGAAATTCCCTGTAATTCACGTGCTACTATGGTCACCCCGGAATTCAGAGATGTGCAAATAACCACTGCTCCTCAACACCTTATCTTGTGCCCTTTTTGGAAATGCAAAGGTTTTCTTGATAGCAATTTTTTACTCCTTATATTTCAGCAAATGAATTGCTGTATACCCGGTATAGAATGAAAACGCACTGCAGGGTGCAGCTCATTTATTGGCTCTGGGTTCCTCGGGTTCTTGATGAACCTACAAACCCTATATATCCCCGCAACCAGAGGAGTCCAGCAGACGTAACGGTATATTGCTTTCGATAATCTGACATTGCAGGGAAAAGTTACAGAGTAAAAAGTAGAGAAAAATTGATGTTTTTTTCACCTCAATTTCAATATTTTTCTTTTTCAGCTGTTATTTTCTGTAGGAAACCCTTGTAGGATCTACACAAATGACCCCTTGATGAATTCAGAATTTTGTCTACTTTTCAGAAATGTTTAGGTTTCTGGGATCCAGCATTGGTTTCATGACCATTCCGGTCACTGACTGGAAGGAGGCTGAAAGCACAAAAAATTGCACAAATGGGGTATGCCCCAGTACAATGCCAAAATTGTGTTGAAAAATTGGGTTTTCGGATTCAAGTCTGCCTGTTCCTGAAAGCTGGGAAGCTGCTGAGTTTAGCACCGCAAACCCTTTGTTGATGCCATTTTCAGGGGAAAAACCACAAGCCTTCTTCTGCAGCCCCTTTTTCCAATTTCTTTGAAAAAAACGAAATTTTCACAGTATTTTGGCCAATTTCTTGGCCTCCTTCAGGGGAACCCACAAAGTCTGGGTACCTTTAGAATCGCTAGGATGTTGGAAAAAAAGGACGCAAATTTGGCTTGGTTAGCTTATGTGGACAAAAAGTTATGAGGGCCTAAGCGCGAACTGCCCCAAATAGGCAAAAAAAGGCCTGGCACAGGAGGGGGAAAAGGCCTGGCAGCGAAGTGGTTAAGCGCAAGCCAGGGCGCAACAAACCAGCCCCAGAGGCAACACGTACCACTATTGACTCATTTCTCGCACGGTCAGTGGGAGTCATTTCAAAAGAAATTGACCTTGCAGAAAAGTGTCTATCCTTAGGGCAGCAGGTCTTGCTTAAGCAGCATTACAGCCACTTGATACTTAGGACGGAAACACTGGCTTGGGATCTGTTTATAATAAGAACTGGGAACCCACCAGAAAGGGGGGGTTCCATAACAGGAAGGCACTGAGTCTTCCAGAGAGTCCCAAATCATTGATCAATGTAGTTGCTGCCTCTACTTCGGTCGTACATTCTCCTACACCCAAAAGGAAGAAAAGAAGCAGGAAGGCAGCAGTTGTTAACTCGGGTCCATCTGATCAAAACCATCCTGGGACTGATATTCTGCTCCCTGCATTGGAAAGATTGCTTGGAGGGTTCCCCTGGAGTGAAATCATAGTGGCCTTCAGTGATCTGCTGACACCATTTA
Source organism: Pleurodeles waltl (assembly GCF_031143425.1). Taxonomy (NCBI): domain Eukaryota; kingdom Metazoa; phylum Chordata; class Amphibia; order Caudata; family Salamandridae; genus Pleurodeles; species Pleurodeles waltl. The sequence continues at coordinate 486,717,172 of NC_090446.1, forward strand.
AGGATAAATTGGATAAATTAGCGGGAGAAGTTGGTAAAGTGGTTGACCATTGCCAGAAATTGTCCTCTCAGCTATTGGACCGCAAAACCATAGCAGAGGCTTGGCAATTAGATGGGCATGTTAATGAGATCGCCCCCCAGATGTTAGATGAGTGGGAGAAGGTATGTCGTGGTGCCCTTTTTCTGGTCAGCAATCTGTGGTTGTTAGTGAGGAACAGCTCAGGAATTGGGCATGAATCAACGGCAACAAGTTACACTACCAATTGTGGTTAATCCAGGGATAAGACCAGCCTCAAACAGGAGACGTTTGCCTCACCCTCAGCAAAGGAACATTATTGAGTCAAGTGCCCCATTAGTATGGGTCCAAACTGTTACAGTTAATCTACTGCCAACTTGCTGCCCTTATGTGACAGTTATGGTGAACATCCTACCCTTGAAATCAGGCCAGCAGGAGACTCCCGAAAATTTGAAGAATATATTAGTTCATTGGTTGACTGCTAACCATTTTTTCCCTCCAGAAAGAGCCTGGCAAATAATATTTTCCAGGAGAGTGAAGGAGGGTTTGTCCTTTAAGGAAAAACTTTGATAGTGACTGTGTCATTATTAATTTTCGGAGACCAGGATTTGCAGGATATTTATTAGCTAGGGCAGTCCCACGTTTTCCTGCTGAAAAAGCAGTATTTCTCCTCCCTTTGGGCTTTTTTATTGACATTTGCAGCCCCCGGGTAAATCACTTCAAGTTTTACTGGCAGAACAGTTTGTTAAACCATAATAATTATATTCACTCCTCTGTGTCACTAAGTAACAGGTACCAGGTACTGGGTTCATTGTCAGATAATGATTGACAAAGCCAATGTGGGTGGCAGATTAAGGTGGTAGAGGTCGCTAACCTGGATGGGGCAATCAGCCGATAATAGATAAAGGGAATGTTGTAGGCCCCTTAGCATTAGCGGGGCAGATAACAAATAACAACATGTCACGCTCTGATTCTATAAATAGGGATATTATGAACGAAGAAGGGTACACTAATCAAGTGTATGTGTTGGAGCCTGGTATGGGGAAAATGATCAGGCTCTGGGCAGGAGCTATGGGATTGCAACCTGGAATGTTGGAGGGTTATTAAGTGAGGTGGGATCTGTTGAATGGAATAATAGTATTAATGGTCTACATATAATTCTTATACAAGAGCCCTGGTGCACAACTCCTATCCATGCGCAAGGCTATTCTTCGTATTTTAATGATGCCATTCCATCACAGGGAAGGCTAGTGGGAAAGGACTTCAGATTCTCACATCAAATAAATTTCCCTTAAGTGTGAAAAAGACTCACCAGTTAGGTTTTTCCACAATTAATAATATAACCCCTTATAGGCCAAATGGGGTGAGAATTAAGTGGAGGGACATTGACACAGTAGGTCTTCTGCAGGAAATTGTGAGCAGGAATGTCATGAAATTGAATTATTGTCTACAGAATGATGTAGTGTCCAATTCGTTGTTAGGTTCTTATGAACATATCATTCACAGTATGGAGACTTTATTTACATGTCAAGTGAAAAATACCCAACGAAGCGTATCCTCAGTTATAACCGAAGTGATATTGTAGTAGTTAGGTCCTGTCGTGGCAAATATAGGGAGGCTTTAAAAGTTAGGAAGAGGGTGTTCTAGGTAGAAGCTTTGGAGAATTTGGCTAAGACAGCAGATACCAATGATAATAAGCTGTTCTGGGAAATAGTTAATGCTCCATTTCTGTTTTTTGAGGCCTTCCTCGGAGATTGGCTCTTCTGTACCCAGTTCAGAGTGGGTGGCCCATTTTTCAAAAGTCTTTAAGCAAAATAGTGGGATCACCAATTCAACTGAAGTGAAGGAGCTGAGGAATGGGAATTCCACTCATGGAAATATCCTTGAATGAGGTAGTACTAGCCTTATATGATAGTGCTGGTGGTGGGTCCCTGGCCCTGATGGGGTACCAGTGGATGTTTTCAAAGCAGCAAAAAATGTATGGTGCCCAATTCTAACTAGGGTATTTGATGCTACTGTTGCTGGTGAGATTCCATCTACATGGGGCTTCTACATAATAATTCCAATACATAAAAAGGGTGACAAATCAGACCCCAAAAATGATCTACCAATTTCGCTTTTGGATTCATCTATAAAAGTCCTGAGTAGAATTCTGTCACAGTTGAAAGCTTGGGCCCAGGAGCAGGATATTCTATCTCCTGCCCAATTTGGATTCAAGAAAGGTTGGGTACTGTTGAGCAATGTGTAACCCTTGATTTATTAATAGGGAAGTGCACCAGTGCCAAAGCAGGGGCATTGTACCTCTCTTTTGTTGACCTTAGCAGTGCATTCGACATTGTTGAGCATACTTTTTTGTGGTCTACGCTGGTCAACTTGGGGGCCCTGAGGGAAATTATAAGTTTCTTGATTTACCTATATGGAAACCTAACATGCAAGTTCAGGTTTGATTCTATAGGGGAATGTATGCCCTCTTTAAAAGTTGGGAGAGGTACACAGAAGGGTTGCGTGTTAGCCCTTTGATTATTTTCCTTATATATAAATGAGGTAGATACATTTTTGCAAGCTATCCAGGCTGACCCATGCCGTGTTGCGGGGTATCCAATACCTATATTTTTATATGTGGACGTTGCTGTTCTTTTGTCTAGGACTCATTTGGGGTTGCAGAAGCTAAGGAATGCTTTTGAGGAATTTATGACAGCAATGGGTATAGTAATTAAAAAGACAAAAACCTTAACCATGATTTGTGGTCAAAATGCTAAGAAAAGAAAAACATTCTATTTCTATATCCACAATACACCAATTGTTAATGTAAAATCCTTTAGTTACAAAGGGATTCTTTTCACAAATAATGGAACTTGGGATTGCCAGGTTACAATGGTCAAAGGTAAAATGAGCAGGAATGTGCATGGTATTTTTAAATTTGCCAGTAAACTGGGTAGTTGACCAATTAAAGAAATGGTGAATATCTAAAAGGCTAAAGTAGTGTCACTTGCCAATTATGGGGCAGGCATATGGCGACACACAAAAAGCATAAACTTACAAACAGAAGAAAATAGCTTTTTGAAACGTATACACTGTTTACCCACCTCAACGTCTAAATGGACTATACATCAGGAGGTTGGCCTACAATTCCTGGAGGATGGGATCTTGTTAAGACCTTTGCTAGTTTGGTATAGTATTTGGTCCAGAGAGGAAACTCATTTCACCAAGCAAAATATTCTTGATTGTCTGAATCTTGAGCATGCTTCCCGAATCCCTTGGCTAGCTTATACCAACCATTATTATAATGTCCTGTTTAAGATCTCAATAAGGTCTGATTCTGCAATAGAACTTTCTATGGGGATGAAAACTATTAAAGAGACCTATATGGAGTATAAAATTAATTGTAGGAGTCACGAAGAAAGAACCAAAGGAAAAGTCCTGGTCTATATATCCCTTAACCTGGTAGAAGATTGTAAAGGTTATCTGTCCTGTGCTTCTAACTTATAATATCAATTTGTTTTAATTAGATTCAGGTTGAGTATAGTGCACCATTTGGTGGCATTCCCCAACATGAGAGTCTGTCCTGGTGATATGACTTTGTGTCCTTGTGATGGGATTAGCAAACAAAGCTCAACTCATTTTTGTTGTTTTGTAAATGTTATACTCATTTTAGGTATATTTATAGTAAACCTTTGTTTGTAGCCCAGAGTACAAGAACCCATCAACCTGCTATGAAGTATCTACGGCCTTTATACTCATGTTATATGTTATGATGTGGCACTTTACATCGTAAAGGCAATGGGTACGAGAAACGTTTTTCTTAATCATGTCTAGATCGTGGTATGTAACTATGGATTCAAGGATTCATTGTTTAGAATGTTTTTAAAAAATTTATTTATGGTTGTTCTTAATTTTGTATGTAAGTTTTCTGATGGTTTAAACGTGTACTTTTATGGCTAAATGTTATATGCCAAATAAAGTTATAGACTGAAAATGATATTTAGCATGCTTTAAAACCATACTGTTTATTGTTTGCAGACAGCCAATTACTCCCAGATTGCAGAAAAACATGTCTAGGTGCCACATCATAAAACTCTTGAAATAGAAGTTTGATTCCTACAATTCTTATTTGGCTATTAAAATAACATAAAGATTTTATTCAAAATTTATTGTACTGTTTTTTTCCATCTGTAAACAGCTTAGCTGTATTCATGAACATACCTTTGTACAAATTATTGGACATTTGCATATGCACTTACTTTCAAATGCCTCACATTTTGCATCCCATTACAAGATGGCCACCACCCTACCAATGCCTGTTGCTCCCTTTTTCTTCATGGGCAACTAAATAAAAATCTCCTTCACGTTATTTATCTGGCCGTCAGTCAAACTGAGCATCATTTCTGATATTTAGCGTGTGGCTGACTATACAGAAGAAAGTATGTACTATTTTGCCAGCTGCTGTGTCAATAGCAGACATTATGGGGGTCATTCTGACCTTGGCGGTCCATGACCGCCATGGCGGAGTGCGGCGGAAGCACCGCCAACAGGCTGGCGGTGCTTCCTGGGTGATTCTGACCGCGGCGGTAAAGCCGCGGTCGGAAAAGGGGAGCCGGCGGTTTCCCGCCGGTTTTCTGCTGGCCCAGGGAACTCGCCATGGCGGCGCTGCTAGCAGCACCGCCATGGGGATTCCGACCCCCTTACCGCAAGCCTGTTTCTGGCGGTGTCCACCGCCGGAACCAGGATGGCGGGAACGGCTGCCGTGGGGCCCCTGGGGGCCCCTGCACTGCCCATGCCACAGGCATGGGCAGTGCAGGGGCCCCCTAACAGGGCCCCACAAAGATTTTCAGTGTCTGCTTAGCAGACAGTGAAAATCGCGTCAGGTGCCACTGCACCCGTCGCACCCCTTCAACTCCGCCGGCTCCATTCCGAGCTGGCTTTATTGTTGAAGGGGCTGTCCCGCTAGGCCGGCCGGCGGTCTTCTGGCGGTCGCCCGCCGGCCCAGCGGGAAAGCCGGAATGACCGCCGCAGTCTTTTCACCGCAGTGCGGTCTTTCGGCGGGAACCGCTTGGCGGGAGGCGACCGCCGACCGCCGCGGTCAGAATGACCGCCTATGTACCATATGGCCAGCAGTCAGGTAAATAGCCTCTTCCAAATTTTACACGTCAAGACAATGTTGCCGAATAAGCAGCAGAAAAAAATGTTTCCTTCAGTCAGTGTTTATGGCAAAACTCTCTCAAAAGCAAAAGGCTACCAGGGACTCTATAATTATTTCTTGACATCAGTACAAGGGATGGCATAATACTAGGCTCCCACTCGGTAGGCATTCTGTTTGTAATACTTCAGAGGAGTAAACATGCCAGTAACCTGACACTTAGCCTAAAGGGCTAGTTGAATGAGCCACATGACTTAGGACATCACTTACTGCCCTGCAGCTCTCTTAATTCCCAAATAATTCATTCCCTGAGAAAAAAGGCTAATGATTTGATATGTCAAGAAACTGAAATACATTTCCACTAAACACCTGATATGGTTGCCACCTTTCTCAGAAAACATTTGTTTATGTTTTACTTTAGTGGAAGGGTCAAGTGTTGGTATGTGTAAAAATGTGTTACCCTTGCAGTATTATATTGTGCCATGGCAATAAACCTTCTGTGTGATTCCATAAGCACAGATATTTCATTTAGCCAGTTCTCAAGCTCTTAAGGGATTTCTTCATGTGTTGGAATGTTTGGATTTCTAAAGGTAAAAAATACCATCTTTTACTGCTTATTCCATTTTTTTACTGGCAGGGGTATAAAATATAGACAACGATGATAAACAAAAAGGCCGAACGATATTGCTACATGCTGACCCCGCAACACATAGAGAGAAAGAGACGAAAGAAAGACAGGGTGCTCATGATGGACTTTATTGCATTTTATCCATAAGTAATCATACAATCAAGAGGATACTGGGATATTTGTCAGCCTTAGGATGCCTGAACCTGGGCCAATCCATTACCATTTGAGACATAGCCACGGGGCTTATCCCAGTGAAATCCTATGCTGGTGATGTAGGAACCCGAATAGCGGCCGCTGATGTAACGCAGAACTGTGTTACTGTTGAGTGGGAAGAGGTTAAAGCAAGAACCAGAGGGCTGGCCAAAACGGAACATACGTCCCTGGTTTGTCAGGAAAATCAGCTCGTTAATATAGGTGCTGTACTTCCCTGAAGCCTCTATGATGTGTTCTCCATGGCGGAGAAGGACCTCCAGATAAGAACTTGAGGTGCTGCCATACATCTGGCCCCAGGTACTGCCAAACCGGATTTGGATTCTAGAGACAGAACAAGAGAAAAACAGAAACATTATTACATTGTTGTCTCTCGAGCTTGTATAGGGCGCATAAACAGTTGGCCTACAAGCATGTTCTGTCACTTTAAAAAAAATCACTACATTGGAGGACAGTGTTTTTAGAGTCACTTATTATTAAATGTATCAAACTCACCATGAGGTCAAAACTCACATACAGTAGACGGTGGAAGGAATTTGACCTGGAAGAGTATACGTCCCAGAGTATTGGAGATTAAGGCACTGACTTGAAACTCTTGCCCTCATCCACCTCCTCATCAGGTCCATACTACATCAAAGACTAGCAAGTATTTAAAGTTGGTTTACAGTTGTAAGGTATTAGTAATGCATACCCTTACATTGTAATCAGAGCAAAACAAACCAACATTTCAGTTGGAAACAGCTTACAATCTCACAGATTCATAGAAAATTTGAGGCAGTTGAACTGCATATAGACTGTAATGAGTATGAACAGAAAGTGGAAGCACAAACATTAGTCGGCAAGGTCGATGCAAAGGCACCAAACAATATATGTTACACATAAGGCTGCCTCCATATTGAATAGGGCTGTGCTCAAGCCCCTTCTTACCTATTCCTCTGTGAAAAAGGGTTCTACTATTGTATTTCCAAAGATACATTTTACCCTTTAACTTACCACCTTTCCAGTCCCTGTTTTTTCTGCATAAATCCTATTTTGCATGTACTCCTAGGCAGTACTTGGTGAAGAGCATCACACTGACCTTAGGTATTGCTTCTTTACTGTGCATCCTTGTGCCATTAATTAAAGCAGTTTCAATTATTGTGATCCGTTACCTTTGGTCAACCTGGATAAAGGGAGGTTCCCATATTAACACCATGTTCAAAGCAGGAACAACACCAGAGGAAAGTAAGGCAGAGCAGTAATGAGAAAGAGGGATTAACTTGCATCCAAGGCTGAAAAGAACTGCAAAAACTTTCTCTAAACTGAACAGAATGTGTTGGAGAATGGACGTAGTGGCTCATCTCCAGAATAACAGGTACTAACAAGTAGTTCAACCAGCTCAGTGACATCCTTTCAAATATGTTTTTGATTTGCACTCTCATAATTTAGGCCATCCTTCCCTCACTAAGCCCTAGCCTACAAAACATGTATCTATAAATGCTCCATTAAACACTTTTAATGTCCCTGAGCTGCCAGAGAACATCTCTTCAATTGGGTGCCTAAAATGGCTCCCTAGTTAAGGTTGAAGTTATGGGCTATTAGTAAGGTAATCATATTCCAGGGGCCGCAATAATGGGCAATTAAAGGCAGCTTCTAACATAATATTGTCTAGGCTACCAATTATTCCTGTAGGAGACTGGCCTGGTTTGTAGCGAGTACCAAAGGTACTTACACCTTATACCAGGTCCAGTTATCCCTTATTAGTGAAATGTAGTTGTTACATCGAAGTAATTCCACACTAGGCTCTCTGTGAGAGATGAAAACATGATATCTTCTTTTATTTATAGTTGCGTACAATCACGTTAATATCGGAGAAACATCCCAGCCTCTGCCAGCACTCCACAGCTGCTGCTCGTCTCCTCACCGGAAAGTGGAGCACTCACACATTCAAATTGTAACATTCTACAGACCTTATGACCTAGTGACATTCTGACAGACACAACCTAGTGACATTCTGACAGACACAATATAACACCTCTCCCTCCCCTCTAAACACACATGAATCACATAGATATTTAAATACACAATATCAAGAGAAGTAACATTAGAATGTAAAAGAAAATTAAAGTGAAGTTTCACTCTATCTTATAGTCTTTAAGATATGCGGGTTTCTGGACATTTCTGTTTGACCTCCTCAAATTGGGTTCTTTCATGGAATTTTCTACACTCTCTTGCAATTTTCTTGAAGATGTTCTTCTTGCACATATACCACTACTTTCTGTATCATCATCCTTAGCGCCATTGACAGCTCTAGTAAATTTGACAACTCTATTTAAGTTCCATATTCTGTTATCCTGGGTCTTAACAGCATTGGTAAAGAGTTTTGTAATCCTTATTGGAGATGATAATTTTCTCTCACCCTTTTTTGCAAAGGGTTGTTTAATCATAACCCAATCACCAACCTCAATGATTGTTTTCTTTACACAGTTTGTTCTATCGAAGTTCAGTTTACTCTTTAGCAACTTTTCATGTTCTTTAAGTCTCCAATCACTTTTCATCACCTTCCTTCTTTTCCTGTCTAACAGGTCATTAACCCATTTAGGTTCTAGGATTGTATTTCCACGTCTTCCCTGGAAAAGTGAAAATGGTGTTTGACCAGTAGAGGAATGAGGGGTGTGTCTATATACTTAAACTTTCTTCAGTACTTCCGGCTTCCAATCCAGTTGGTTGTCTTTTGCAATGGAGATGGTCTCTTTTATGACTCTGTTAAATCTTTCTACCATTCCATTGCATTCTGGATAATATAATGCACAAAGTTTATGTTTAATGCCACACCCACTCAAAAAGTCATTCATTTCTTTGGATATTAGCTGCACCCCATTATCAGTGAGGAGATTTGAGGGAATACCCTCCTTGGTTATTAAATCCTTAAAAAATTCAATGACTTTCCACGTCTCAATGCTCTTAGTGAAACACACTTCCGGCCATCTAGAGAACATGTCGACCACAACAATTATATAGTCGATCGAATTCTCGCCATGAATGGGTCCTACAATATCTAATGCAATGTCCGTCCACGGACCTTTTGGATTTTCTCTAATTACCATTGGTTGTACCCTGGGTTTCATAGCCTTTTCACTAATCGCACACTGTACGCACTCTCTCACTAGACGCTCTACCTGGGTATCCATACCAGGCCACCAGTATGAGGAGCGTAACCTTTCTTTCGTCTTAGAAATACCTGTATGACTGCTATGACCTTGGTTCATTAGTTGGTCTCTAAGCTTAAGTGGAGGCACTAACCTCGTACCTCTGAATAGAAGATCTTGACTCACCGCTAGTTCATCCTTAACATTCCAATAACATTCCGATACTTCCCTGATGTATACTTCTCCAACCATTGCGTAATAATTCCATGCCATTATTTCAGTTAGTATCTTGTCAGATAAAGATTCTTCACACCACTTATCCTCGGAAATTATTTCAAAATCTACTTCACACACACGTTCTAAATTTTCCATCTTACATCTTACAGACTCATCATTTTGAAGATGAGAATTGTGTGCAACCAATCTAGACAAAACATCAGCAGGTATGTTGTCAGCACCCAGGACATATTTTACAACAAAATCATATTCCTGCAACCCAACAATCCACTTGGTGATCCTCCCTGACACAGAATCAATACCTTTAGAACAGAAAACTTCACACAGGGGCTAGTGATCTGTCCTCACTACAAAAGAACCACCCCACAAGAATTTCTTCAATTTCTTTATGGCCCAAAACAGCGCTAGAGCTTCTCTTTCAATGACAGAATACTTAGTTTCTGCCAATTTAAGGCTTCTGGATATGAAAGCAATAGTGTTTTCAGGAGTGCATTCACCTTGTTGTAACACTGCTCCTAATCCTTTACTACTTGCATCAGTGGTTAAGAATGATTGTGAATTTGGGTCAAACTCTTTCAAAGCAGGCGCACAAGATAGAGATTCCTTGATACTACCAAACTCTTTCTCACATTCCTCACTCCATGTGAATTCTGCTCCTTTCTTTAACAAACCTCTCATGTGATAGCATGAACTCCAAAACCTTTGATGAATTCACTATAGTATTCCGCCATACCCAGAAATCTCAACAATTCTTCTTTAGACGTGGGGGAGGCTAGACCATGAATAGTGTCAACTAGTTCTTTCTTCGGTATGTGACCATCACCAGTTATGGTGTGGCCCAAATAATCTATAGTTTTGACAGCAAATTTAAATTTTTCTGATTTGATTGTTAAACCATGTGCAGAAATTTTCCTTTGAACATTTCTAATTCCTATTTCATGTTGTAAGGAATCTTTACCATAAACTAAGATATCATCCTGATAGATGCATACACCCCCTAGTCCCTTAAATTGCGTTCCATCAATCTTTGGATCACAGAGGCAGCTGAAATCAAACTAAGTGGTAAACGGATAAATCTAAATGTCCCAAAAGGTGTTATGAATGCAGTTAAACTTCTACTGGATTCATCTAACAATACTTGGTGGTATGCTGATGTTAGGTCGATAGTAGAAAATACTTTTGCACCTGATACTCTGGTTAGTAGCTCAGAGATGTTGGGGAGAGGATATTTATCAACTACCACACATTTGTTGAGCTTGCGAAGGTCAACACATAGTCTTATCTTGCCGTTAGGTTTCTTAGCAATAACTATCGGAGCCAATCATTCTGTTCCTTCTACCTCCTCAATTACCCCTTGATCTATCAGTTTCTCTAATTCATCTTTGAGTTGACTTCTTACAGCAAAAGGAACATTACGAACCTTACTGCAGTAAGGAACAGAACCAGAAACTAATTTGATATTGTGTGAGTAACCTTTCATGCACCCAATTCTGTCAGAAAATACTTCTGCAAAGATCCGGCAGAGGGAATTCTCCATGTCCGAGGCACAGTAAGTGTTGTCAATCAACCCAACGGTCGTTTGGTCTTTCAATATAATCGGGGGTACGTTGTTCGGATCTAACATGACTCCTAAGTCCTTCTGGTGCCACCAGCTAATTATACTGTCTCCTTTCTTCGAGACATATATCTTCCCAGAAGTGTAACGCTGATTGTATTCAATTAACCCTTGGGAATATCCATGTAAATCAATAGGTTCCCCACCATATGCACAAGGTCTAATATCTGATTTCAATAGCTTGATGCACCCTCTGAGTTGCTCTTGGTAAAACTGGTTGGAGACTGGCTTTGGCACCAGAATCAAAGAGTACTTTAGTTCGTTTAACTTCAATCGCAATATAATCCAAAGGACCATTAGGTTTAGAATCAGACACCTGTAGTACTATTTGGCCACATTGTGACACACAACCATCGTCATCATCCGTGAGTTGAGGATCAACAGCATTCACACTATCTTTAGACTTACGCTGATTGCACATGACTGAGAAATGACCCCTTTTTTTACAAAACAGACAGACACCATTGATAGCTGAACATGTGCTATCATTAGCGAAGTGGCCTTCCTTCCCACATCTGTAACATCTTCTTTTCTTACTATAATTTTGGGGTGTAGGTTTTGTGCTATTGCTAAAGTTTTTTGATTTATTATCTTTTACCATAGCCACATCATTGTGACCATTCCTTTTTATAACATCAACACACTTTAAGGAGTGTTCAATACGTTTAGCTAGCGAAATGACTTCGTCAAGGTGAGGATCATCTAACAACCACAACTCATCCCGCACTTTATCAATGATACAGCCTTGCATAATTCTCTCATCTATGGATGAACCAAATTTGCAGGACGAAGCTAAGCGTCTTAAGTCAGTTACATAATTTTCAACAGTTTCTCCATTTACTTGTCGTCTTTGGCCAAAGTAATATTGTTCCAATATTGTACTGACTTTTGGTAAGTAATGTAAGTCTCATTTTCTGATACAAATTTCATATTCGTTTAAGTTAAATGCTTCGTGGTCAGGTATATCAGGTAAGTGGTCAAAAACTTCTTGACCCTCAGTTCCTAAGCAGTGCAAAAGTAAGGCAGTTCTCCTCTCCGTACTCAAGGAAATTCCGCAAACTCTGGCGTATTGCTCAAAAACTTTTTTCCACTTTCCCCATTTGATAAGAGGTTCACCAGGGTTGGAAAGGAAAAAAGGAGGAGCTGCTACATTTTGCATAGTGAATGTTTTATGAGTGTGTCAATCACAGTATATGGCACCAAGGAGTTGTAGTAACTGGAAAGTAATGAGACTTGTGACACCTTCAAGGGATCAATGAGAGCGCAGTGCCATAATTAAAAGAGAACTTTTGCTGAGTACTTTTCCCGTATGTACTGGGAATCATGCCAAGATTGAAAGAGCAAGCTTTTGGCAGACGCGTAGATCGAGTGATGACTTGTTAAGTCCGAGAGCACGATTGAAGATTTGACAAATCCAACAGTACGATCTGGTTGCTGACATACAGCGCGCATGAAGATTTAGAAGACTTGACTCGTGCCGAACTGACAGCGGATGCGCGGCACGCGTACTGGGACTCATGCTGATTTCGAACACACCAGCAGAGCGCGAGTTAGATTGTTGGTTGCTGACGTGCAACGCGACCGAAGATTTAGAAGACTTGACTCGTGCGGAGCTGACAGCGGACGCGCAGCGCGCATTCTGGGACTCGTGCTGATTTTGAACGCACAAGCAGAGTGCGAGTTAGATTGTTGCTAGGATACAGGAATGCTGGAGTTGCCGACAGCTGAAACTATAAATTAATTGAAGCGCAAAGGTCCGGAATAAGCTAATAAAAGTAAACAAACTGCGCTCGCTGAATTCACGAAAGAACTTATCTGGAGTTGGGATGTTTTCCTCAAGCACATTGTCCGAGATGAGGCACGTAGATAAGACTCCCTCGTCGCCAGTGTTACATCGAAGTAATTCCACAATAGGCTCTCGGTGAGAGATGAAAACAGGATATCTTCTTTTATTTATAGTTGCGTTCAATCACGTTAATATCGGAGAAACATCCCAGCCTCTGCCAGCACTCCACAGCTGCCGCTCGTTTCCTCACCGGAAAGTGGAACACTCACACATTCAAATCGTAACATTCTACAGACCTTATGACCTAGTGACATTCTGACAGACATAACCTAGTGACATTCTGACAGACACAATATAACAGTAGTCAGTGTCTAGAAGCCAGTCTGTCTAGAGATAGCTGTAGGCAGAGCAGCCAAGGCTGAACTAGGAGACATGCAAAGCTCTTGCAATACAACTGTAGTCACACAGTACTAACACACATGAAAGACAATACTCAGTGTTACCAAAAATAAATATATTTTATTTTAGTGACACAGGGCAAAAATTAATTTGGAGACAATACTCCCTTAGGAGGTAAGTAAGTTACACAGTATATACACTAGTAACCAAAAACAGGTAATTAAATAGTCAGATAATAGTGCAAACAGTGAAAATCAGGGTTGCAATAGGCCTAGGGGGAACACAAACCATATACTAAAATAGTGGAATGCGAAAGTCGGTTTCCCACCTAGGCAAGTGTAGTGTGTAGAGGGGCAGTGGGAGTGTAAGAAAACCCCAACGGTAAGTAAAATACCCCACCCTGGGGTGGTGATGGACAGGGGAGTGGTCACTCCCCTTTCTTTTGTCCAGTTTCGCGCCAGAGCAGACACTGGGGGTCCCTGAACCGGTTTAGACTGGATTATGCAAGGAGGGCACCTCTGTGCCCTTCAAAGCATTTCCAGAGGATCTGGGAGGATGTCCCTCCCATGCCTGTGTTACACCCCTCTCCTAAAGGAAATGCATTGTTCTACCGTCCTGGAATTGAGCTGCACTAGCCCCAGAAGGGCAGAAGCCTGTCTGTGAGGTGGCAGTAGTCGGGGCTGCAGGGGAAACCTCAGAAGGCTGGGATAGCAATACTGAGGGGTCACTGTGAAGCCCCCAGAGTGCATGGAATTGTGCAACCAATACTGGAATCAGTACTGGGGTACAATTCCCAGTTGTTAGACACCTTACTTGGCCATATTCGGAGTTACCATTGTGAAGCTGTACATAGGGATTTACCTATGTACAGTGCACACTTAAAATGGCATCTTCGCACTCACGAAGTCTGGGAAAATGGGCCTGGACAACGTGAGGGCACCTCTGCTAGTGCAGAGGTGCCCTCACACACAGGTACTTTGCATCCAGCCTTCAGAGTCTGAAGGTCTGACATATAGGCGACTTATAAGTGACATAGTGCAGTGAAAATGGCTGTGAAAAAGTGCATGCACTATTTCACACAGGCTGCAATGGCATTCCTGTAGAAGCCTTTGCATGGGCTCCCTATGGGTGGCTAAAGAAATGCTGAAGCCCATATGGATCCCCTGGGACCCCAATGCCCTGGGTACCTAGGTACCATATACTAGAAAATTATGATGGGGGTCCAGAATGCCAATTTGGAGTGAAATACTGGGTTACCAGTATGTAAGGACACATTTGGAATCAGAGAGAGCATAAGAACTAGGGTTCTGGTTAGGAGGATCCCAGTGACACAGTAAAGCATACTGCCCAAAACAGTGAAACATATTGGCAAGTAGGCCACAAACCATAAGCACTGGGGTCCTGACTAACAGGATCCCAATGACACAGTCAAAACACACTGACAAACAGGCCACAAATGGGGGCAACCATACTGGAAAGAGGCTACTTTCTCACAATTCCCTCTTCTCTTCCAGATCCAGATTAATTTGTGGAAGATAGGAAATTACACCTTAATAGAAAAGATGTGCATCTTGATATTGCTTATTTCATCATTTAGTCAGACATATTACCTTAGCCAAGACCTTAATAGGCCTAAATATTGTTATCACCTATTCCTGGCCCTTCTGTCTGTCCTAAACTTTGTGACGAATATTGAATCCAAACTTATACAGGAAATACTAGTTTTATTTTACTCCTTTTTCAAGCCTTCTACAAGGATTTTCTCTGTGACCCTCCTTAGTTTAATTCTGGGTGGTTAGTAAAAAATGTAATCCTGTGGATTCACTAACTTTTTCAATTGAGGTTGAGTCCATGCCCTTCTAGGCGGAGGGTGGTTTCTAAAAGTTCTAAGATGTATAGTTGCAAGTCCTTTCCAGCTTTCCTCCTCTGAAATCTTAATTGCCTATGGCTATTCCTTCTGCTGTGATTCTCAACTCCTTCATTTTCTGTTGGAATTTTGAGTGAAGTTCAAGGTCAAGTTCAAGTTCATCTTTATTGGTTTTGCATAAAACCATAAAAGGCAGTATTATGCATCATTACCAAAATTAAACAGCGGTAAAACAATCATATTTATCTTGACTAAGAAAACAGGTATAAACTGGGAATAGACTTCTAAATCAACCCTCCATTGATTTCCTACTTCTCTTTGCCACTTTAAGAAAGGAACACACACTAAAACATACATCTGTGCTTCCTAAAAGCTGAAAATAAAATAACATCATCTTTGCATTTCGTAAAATGGAGATGTTTTAAGGCTGGCTTTAAATAAAGTACAAATGGACCTCTATATCATTTACAAAAGACCATATAGTGTGACAAGGTTTGTTCCGATTAACTTTCACAAGGACAGGCCAAATTGCATGTTCCCTGATTCAATGTGCCTTCTGAAAAACTAAGAGGACGCCACACAGTACCTGCCCTAAAACGGAATAAGAGCAATCTCTCGCACCAAGAAGGGGTAGAGCGAGCTAGATAGATCACTGGTACCTCTGGCAATCTAAGCGCAGTATGTACTCCCTGATAATGCTTTTGTTAGAGTGGCAAAAATCGTGAAATTTGGTCTGAACCAATTTCTTGCCAGATATTGATAAAGTGCTTGGTGCGTGAAACATAGTAAACAAACCTAACTTACAGAATAGGGGTATTTTGAGTGAAGGGAAGTTGGTGCTTTTGCCCTTTTCCACCTCTTTCCAATTCCATCTTCATCTCAGAATCGCACTATTCGAAAACAGTCAACTTGTCATTCAAATAGGCCACCTGCTCTCTCCCTTACGAAAGGTAGCCCAAACTTCTCAGCATTTTTCAGTAACTTACTCATGTTACCATGGATCCCCTCCTTCATTCTCTAACACAAAACAGCTACACGATTATCCAGGAGCAGAGCACCTATTCTCATAATATTGAATATCCAGCCCTATTATTCAAGAACATAAAACCCGGGATCAAATCACCCGTGAGGGTCTCAAGGTGCGAACTGTGGGCAGATTAAGTCATTTGCAGAGAATCACAGGATGCTGAGTCGAAACCAAGGCTTTAACCTGCCTCCCCAAGCTCCGATGTCGGCAGCTCGGCCGTTATGCCACACCCTGTCCTTCGTGAGTGGAGCCTTGTATTGTTCACACTCATGCTAGATTCAGCGCTACCTATGCCATTGCTCTCGGATACATTATCTTTGCTCCCAGTCTCTGGTGTCTCCTCCTGCCTTAGACACATGACCCTGAACTGCTGTCGATCGTCTTGCAATGCAGTTTCATTTCGATTCTCCCAATACAACTCCACATGAACTCCTAGACCTCAAGCTCCAATGTTCTTGTGATTGAATAGAGCTTCAGTAGCAGTGCGAAAACAGGGGTGCCTTGCTCACCCGTAAAAGAAGAGAGACAGTGAAAGAACTGCAGGGAAGAACAAGTGGAGAAAGTGGAAAATAAGGATCTCAAGCCTAACATTCGTGCAGCACCACTGCTGCCTAGGATTTTTATTGTCCTACTTTTTTTCAGGATGGGAATGGCCTGGGCCACAAGTGAGGATCGTAGGCTTTTACGTCCAGGCTGTACTTCAGGGCTATTTACTTCAGTCATCTTGAACAATTGCTGTGATCAAGGATGTCTGCACCGCTAGTAGAATAGGAGTGGCTTCAGCTATTTAGTATTCTATTGTTATGCTTCTAGTATTCCAGATTTTATTCTAGGTACCAATCTAATTGAAGCTTGACTTCAGTAAGGTAGGTCAATGAAAATGCTGCTTATGTCGGGGTATTCCACTATGCACCCTCAGTATGAATTGTCCGTATTTGTGTGCAGGGATACTGTGGGCCTTTACGCAGAATCCCCAAACCTAAATCCAGCCAATATGAGCTGTTGCCCTCGGAATGTTGGATAACCATGCAGACTTGGAATTACGGGGTCATTTTACCTGTTTTCCCGGATTCCAGGGACAAATTTGCTGTCATTTGCCACATGCAATGAGTAGGTGGCAAATGTCAGCAGGGATGCCAGTGCGATTTGTGGGCAGGGAGGGTGCCTGGGACCACTGGCAGGGGTGAGCATTGTCTCCTTCCTCTTGGTGCTGGAGGTGAGGGAGCAGGGACTACTGGGTTACGTGTACTAAGGCAGAGCGGTATTCCCATTATCCTTCACTGTCTCCACCATATTCAAAATGGGAACCTATTTTAACATGCTCAATTGTGCAAATTAAATCAGTCTCCTTTCAGAAAAAAAATAGCTAATTTGGGACACCTCCTCAACGTTGATTGAGGGGAATATCCTCATGTATATTTCATCTTCTTTGTTCTAGAGATGATGAAGACAGAAAGAACAACGAAAGAAGAACTTCCTGTGTAATGTGGTGGTTAAAATGCAGAAACAACGGTCAAGGCAGAGATAACCAATCTGTATTACTATTTACCCATCCCCAAACTATTTAAAGAAGATATTTGGTAAAACACTAGAAAATTAATGTATTTGGAAAAGTAAATCAGCAACAGGATTTTGGTTAATTGCTCCAAGGAGCAATGTTTTGATCTGAGGGCAAGCAATTGAGTTAAGGTTTACACATGGAATTGCAGTAAGGCGTGGAGTTGGAGAGACATAAAATCTAAGCAATAGTTAGAAATTGAATGGCTGCGGACTGGCTGTTCATACTGCTGATCCAGTTTGATAATCTCCTCTCTATCAATTAGACAATAAGGATGGGGTAAATCTATTGGATTACCAACCTCTGCCCACGACCATGGCTGAATTAATGCCCCTTGGTGATCAAGTGATTTCCAAATAATGAGAAATTACAGCAAGTAATTTAGCCTAGATCAAGAAACTGAGTAACTCATGATCCTAAAAAACACAAACCATCAGCTGGACACCAATTGCAAGGGCAGAGAGGGGAAGAACATGTTCCACCTCTACTAATATGTGCCTCGATGAAGGTAACTATAGCCTCATGGTTCCCAGGGGAAAAGAGTTCCAACCACATGTTTTTGGTAATTGATTGATGAGAGCCGAGTACGCAAACTAGAAATGTTACTTAATCATGTAACAAAGAACAAGAAAAATCTGTAAGGTTCAAATCTAGGCTGGAGATTGTTCAATTGTGTACTTTTGGTAGTAGGATAGTGATTCAATAATATAAGTCTTACCCAAGGATGTAACTGGTGCTCTCACGGATGCGCAGGCCTGTAATTGGCCCATTCAAGTGCTCACCAGAGGTCGTGAATGCAACACCAGAGCCTCCACCAAACTCCCCGCTGAATGAAGACAGGCGAGATTTGACTGAAAGACAAATTAACAAAGGAGTCAACCAGGGTTAACTGTCTTAACTCCTAAAGATTTGATACCACATAAGCTAAGGTAAAATTGCCTCAAAGGACTGGCAGAATATTTTATAACTGAAGAGGCATACAAAGAGCCTTCACAAATGCATTAGGTTTGACCTTCCATAGTATTCACTCCCTTGGGAGTAGTTCTGTAGTAATAGTAAGTTGAGTAGCACAGCACTTCATTGACTCAAGGCTCTGGTAACAGAAGTTCTGCTGCTGTTTTTCTCAATATTTGTCTTTGGTCCAAGTAGGTTTTGTCACTATAAAAGCAGCCTGGCAAGAGCTTTGCTTTGCTGAGTTACTGCACCTTCAGGAGCATGCATCAGGCTATCTGTGGGTTATAATTTTCATCTTTAATGGTAGAGGCCGCCCAGCCTGTGGGCAGTCACACTGCAAGTACTTGGCAATGAGCACTGCAGTGACATAGACGGAGGCATGAGGAATAGGAATCTGCAGGGAGTTAGCACTGAAGAAGACTGATGGAAAGGAGATGGTATAGGAGTCTGGAGGAAGAGAAGACATGCAAGACCCTCACCGTAAGAAAAGCTCCACAAGAACCTACAGAGAAGGAAGTCCTGCCAGAACCTAGAGTGAATGTAACCCTGCCAGAACCTAGAGAGAAGGAAACTTTGTCAGGGTAACCCTGCAGTAATCCAGAAATAAGGAAAACATGCAAGGACCTAGAGACAGGAAAGCCCTGCCAGAACCCAGATTGAAGAAAATCATGCTAGGGTAGTGATTCAAGTACCTATAGAGAGGTGGCGTGGCTGAGATTTGGCTGTCACCTTTGACGCCATACTTTTGATCTATGCTTGACCATATTTACATTATGTTGTGGTGATTGATGACAAGCTAATTTTAAAATTATGCTCTAAAAAGTCTATATTAAGGTGCATTTACTGTAGTGAAGGGTTTAAATGTGTGCTGTATAGCCATATTAACTGCAATACAATTGTTTAATTTGATTTCATGTTTCCTTACGATTTTAGAGAATAGTTACCATTGAAACAATAATTAATTTCTTGATGGATGTGTATTAAAAGTTACAGGCTATTTACTGACATGCATCAACAAGTTATTTTGCTTTTTGTAATTTAATGTAATATGACATTAGACAAGATTTACTAATGAAACATTCATATACATTTTGCTTAATGTGAATAAAATGAGCCATTTAAATTCTGCTTTGCTTTAGTTAAACCATATTGATCTGGTATGGCTCAGACTTCTTAAACGTGGGAAATCTGTTTTCTCTTTGCTAACGTCATTTCTTTCCCGATGTCCTTCCCATAAAATGGTAGTTTTGAAATAGATGTGCTATTGTCTTATTCATAGAGAGCCTGAGAAAGTACCCCAGAGGACAGTACATGGAGAAGTAGTGAATGTGAAAATTGGCTCACTCAATTCATAATTGTTGCAAAATTGTACAGAAGAGCAAAGATGGATACCTTCCCATGACAGACCTGGGAACTTGCCTAGATGTTGCAGATGCCTGTCGGATGATGTGCCATGATTGGACAATTAAATCTTTCAATCCATAAGGCGTTACCAGTGGACAAACCATCATTCACTTTGAACATTAATTTGTTGTTTACAGTTAGGTGGAGTAGCAGAGATCCCTTGGACTTTACGAGGTATAGAGCTCTTTGTCCTTGCCCTGCACTTCCGAAATGCTTGCTGAGAGGACTTAGATTTTCTTTGACCCATGACAATACCCTTGACTGAGCTTCTGAGATGCTGGCACTTTCCCTTTTTACTTGTCTTTTTCATCCTCATTTAGCTTCATTTTGCCCCAGATGTCATTTTTCCAGCTTCTTTTTGTCCTTTATTTCCTTTTTCCCTTTTGCACCCATATTTTTTAGCCCAGCACATGTAAACTGTTCACTTGCTGTGTTTTGATGGCTCCTCGTTGCATATCTAGCTATTTAGAGTTGGTTAGCATTTTTTTCGGAGCACCAGATCTTGCTTTTATTGTTCTGTATTGTTTTCATTGAGTGTTTAGATAGTCTCATGTTGATCATACTTTGATTCTAGCAACATTTTGGTCACCCGATAGTGATACTGTATCTTTATAGCCTGGTTTTGAGAATTCTTTATATTAATCTGAGTGTACATTTGTAAGAAAACCCTTTACTGTATTTCCTATTTGGGTTTTCATTGTGTGGCCAAATTTGGTCATACTGCTAATTAAATGTTGATTGACAGTCATGCTAACCGCTCTTACCCCCTGATAGGGTGAAAATATTTCTTGACCCCGTTTAGAGTTTTAGACAGGGAAAACAAATGCAGCAAGGTTGATACAGGAAACTTATGAAAGAACCTAGAGAAGGAAACCCAGAAAGAACCCAAAGAGATGGAAACCTTGCCAGGGAATCACTGCAAGAACCGAGAGAGAGGGAAACCCTATAAGAACCTAGAGTAATGGGACCTGGATAAGATCCTAGACAAAGAGAAACCATGTGAGATAACCCTGCAAGGACCGAGAGAGGGAAGCCCTGCACAAACGTACAGGAAGGAGGTGTGAAAGGATACTTCATGGAAGCACGTAGTAAAAGAGCCAGGAAGGAAGAAAGAAAAAAAAGCATGAGAGTAAGAGTAAAATAAATAAACATGAAAGAATAGTTAAACGGAAAAAGAGAAAACTGAATTGGGCCAAAGACAGAATGGCAGCAGTTACCACTGGTATGTGGTGGGCACTGATTGCTTGTTATGCACATCCTGGAATCAAGCGGGTATCCCTTGCACTTGTTGATTAGCATCTTGTAACTCTGATGCACAGGAATGTGTAATGGCGCTGGAAGTAGGGCTGCGCCCCAGATAACCTGGGATTTAATTTTGAAAATTAACAAGAAAGAGACTTTGCTCTTTCGTGTTGTAGCAATTTATGCTGTTTCAAAGACAGCTTTTCACATCTCAGATGGCATCTTTTAACACATTGTTTACTTTTCATTTTTCTGACTCAAAAGCAAAGCCATTTTGTAACATGACCCTATGAGCACTGCAGTACAAGAGTGTTAAAGTGGAAGGCTTTAATAAGCCAATGTTTTATAGCACTGGTGTAAATAAAACTATCTGTGTCTGTTTCACCAACAAATTCTACCAGGTTTAATCTGACAAAGTTTGTGCTAGGAAAAAGTGTGTTTTTTTTCGCACAAGTCAGGGTCCTGATCTAAAAGCAAATTCAAGACAGTAACCAACATTCCACATTTTAATCTTGTAATTCTTATCATTGCTCCCAGATGCTTTATTGAATCTCACACTACCCACCCTCTGCCCACACACACACACACACACAATGGGAATCCTTCATTAGCTACACTTGCTATTTAAACAGCATTTGAATGTTTTATAACCCCTATGAATTTAGCACATTGAGTTGCTGGCCAGCACCCCCACTCAAAATCATTCCAACACCATTGGGAATGTGAATCACGTTCGATCCAAATAGCTTTTGGGACAAAATGAATCGCTTTTGTTTGCAAATCTAAATGCTTTTCCGGAGAACTTGAGCTTATTTAACCAAAACGAAAAGCTGGCATTTTAGATCAACATGTGTGTTTTTTCAGAAGAAGACAAGCTGATATGTGGGGACAAACATTTTGACAAAGATTTTGTGAGTCAATGTTTTATTTTAAGTAGACATTTTAGCTCTTTTTCTTGGTGACATGGATACATAGTGCCTGTAAAACCACTTATAACAACAGTCTAATTTGAGGGAAAGCCCTGCCATCTACTGACTTAGAGTATGTGATCTTTGTAAGCTTTCATTTCCCTACTGTGAACCCACCAAATAAATACTCAGTCATAATATAAGCGTGCAAAACTACGTAGTAGGGGAAAGATGAGAACGTTAAAGGAGGTGGAATGTAGAAATGAGAAAGGATGATAAATACAGCTTGAAATATGTCAGAAGGGTACAGTAAATCTCAGTGTCGGCTACTGCCAGGAAGGGCTAATGAGGCAGCGAGCAGTCATAGTTGGGTTGTAATATAGACTTACCTGTTGCCTCCCCTCCGCCGCTCCCACTGCCTCGGTGCTAGCCCTGCTCCTTTCCCCACCCAATCCAGATGCTTACAGCATGAGAGAAGCGTCAGGATTGGCCTGAACAGGATGAATGGACAGCTGGGGTGAAGAGTTCTAAGTGCGCATGTCACTTTGGCTGTCCAGCCAAACTGCAAAGCACACTAGAGTGCAACACTACTTCTCCCTCTGACGCAGAGGGTGCTGACCCCACCCCAGACTCAGTGGGAAAAAAGATGATAGTAAGTTATCATTTTGTTTTTCTGTTGCCTTTGAAGCAGTGGAGCGATGCTCATCCGGCATAACGGTGGGGCCGCTCCTGGTAAAACTGTATGGCCACACTTGTTTAAATGTGTGTTAAACGTATGCATTTTTAGTAGAATTGAAATCTTTGATGAGTAGCCTTGCCAAGCACACCATTATGGTACTGGAATATTTAATGACTGCCTCTGTGCATACATCCTTTGGCTTGTATTGTAAAGTTACTTGAAAATCGTGGTTTAAATTAGGGATGTGCAAAATTTATGGTTTGCTTTTGTGTAATAACATGAAATTTTGTCAAAATTATGCATAATGTCATTCAGTCATTTTGTGGTATATTTTAGTGAAATGTGTTCTTGCGTTAATTTTTGATGTGAGGATGCATTTTGCACAGAAAAAAATACTAGACAGCACCCACATTTAGGCCCATATTTATGGGCTTTTTGACGCAGGGCAGCACAGCAAGTCACCTTGCTACACTGCCCTTCATCAAAGGGAAAGGACAGGAATGCGCAGGCACGCATCTATGGCATATGGCACGTTCCTGTCCTTTCCCATTGCTCAGGTGCCATTTTGGAAGCCAGTGCCAATGTAGGCACCCTTGCACCATGGTGTAAGGGTGACTGCACGGTCGGCAGAATTGTTTTTTGTTCAGGAAGGTGTCCCTTCCTGCACAAAAACAATCCTGGGGGGCTTTTCTCTCTTTCTATGTGTGATACTTCTCCTTTTTGTGCTTCCCCTGGGGAGACATAAGGTCTTGTAAATCTGGGGATGCATCAGACTCCATGGGTGTTGCATGAGAACACCCACCGCAACATCCAGGGAGTGCCTCCCTTGCACAGAGTAAGGCAACACAGCGATTTGCACTGCCTTGCCTTACTCCATACCTATGAGGCCATTCAAAGCCATTCAAAGTGACTTTGCGTGCCCTTATAGATATGATGTAAAGGTTTGTCCTGCTGTTGCATCACAAAAAGTGAAGCAACAGTGGGACCAAGGGCTTCTAACTATTCCCCTTATTTCTCTACTCCTGCCTCCCCCATTCAAACAGCTTTGTGCTCAGTCAATCTGAAACAGCATTTTTTTCAAGATAGTCAATTTATAATCTTACTACCTATTATGGGACATGACTGATTGAGCAACAACCCCCTCGCCATGTGCTTTTAATGTCAGTGGTTCTCTCTAATGCCTCATTATTTTCAAATAAATCCAATGGGGCATTGGCGTTTCTCTATGGTTTTTAACATCTGATAGCTTTATTTGTTTAGGTTCCCTCATGTAATCAATTCTTCAAAAAAGTTCTCTCAGAAATAAAGAATGAGATTGGGCTTTGGGCCAGCCCACTTCTGCTTTTATTACTAGATGTTTTTCATGGTTTGCCAATGTATGGATGGTCTTTCTGTCAAGTCTGTGGGTTTTCATGGATGCCTTCATGTGCCATTTGTGTTCCAAGTGGGCTTTTGTAATGAGGCTCATGTAGACGTTTTGGTAGATTTGAATCAGTGTGATCTTTGATGCACTTACTTTATTGACACAATGCCATTTTATTTGCTGTTTATGGACTTTTGGTTTACGGAGGGATTGCTATTTGGATGCATCAGACTGTCATACAAACAGAATGCTACTCAACACTATTTCATTTAATTTGTTTTAATTTGTTGCCATAACATGTTGTTGGATATGCAGTTTTTTATCACAAAGTCAAGACATGCAGGCATACATGCAGGCGTTTACCAAAAGTACTTACTAAGGAATGCCAGTCTACGAACAACTTTGAGGTTCACACTTACATTGCAACTTCATCTTTTGATAACTTTTCTTAACATTCTTCTTTGAAGGTTTAGGTTACCTCTGCTAATGTAGTCTGTTTGGGAACAGAGCCCTACTCATTGCTTGCACATTGCTGTAGCCCAAATTGCTGCTTAGTTATTGGATTTTTCTTCTATAGCAGCTAGGGGCAAGGTACACAATGTTGACCAGATATTATGAAACACTTCACCAAAGAAAAAGCCAGACCTATTGGCTTTGTTATTGCTTATCAGCTGATAGCGGTGGTGCACTACACAGACCATAAGACTGATTTGATAATAAATTGGGGTAAAGGATGGCAAGATGGGGCAGAGGCTTTGTTAGAACATCTAGCTGTACATGTACCCCCTGAGCGACAGGGCAGTAGGGAAGAGGCACTAATGTGATATTGTTTATTACTGACTAGCTCAAAAACTATACACAACAGTAAACAGGCAACCAATAGCTAGTATACTGCTGCCATTTAATGGAATAGCGTTTCCAGTACCGGTGATGGAGTGTCTACAAATACTCTATGTGATCCTGGGCACATAGTTTTGTTTACATGTACCTCTGCTCCTTGTTTGCTAAACTAGGATCACCCAGAAACAGGCTAAATATCAGTACACTGCAGTATGACTCAATGGAAATGTACATATTCGGAATCCTACACTGCTCTTCACCCCTCAATGTTCGTTCTGTGATGTATGTGACAGTCTCAGCGATCCTGGTCTGTCTGTCGACTAAGCCTCTGCCCGCCAAAGAATAAGACAGTAAAAAGGAAACCAAAATACTTACTTTCAGAAGTTAGCACTGGAGACGTGAGCAGGGCGAAGGCCACGAGTGCGTACATTCTGCGAAGACATGAAAAACACCAACATTAGGCTTAGGACAGCGCCACAGCACAGTGGCTACAGGAAGATGCCCGGGGTGCAAATATAACATGGATGCCAGATTACCATTACAAGTGAAACGGGGCACCTGGGGATGGGAGGAATGAAAGAATATGTGGCGTCTTCCCCCAGGATTTTCGGACAATTGGTGCTTCCCATGGTTAAGGGGATTGGTGATGGGTGGGTATTATATGGGTGTGGGGGACCTGGAAGAGGTCATAAAGTAAGCTAGGTGAAGCTTCTGGCACTCTTTACCACATCCTTCTCTCTTGTGGGCAGGCTGGCTAGAGGTCTGTTTCTCCCACCCTCCCTATGTGTTTATGATTGTAGCTTTATTTTTGGGCGCTATTTAGGTCACCTTTGGTCTGTGCAGGACCGGAAGTAAGTTTGCCTCAGCAGGGCAGGTTACAGGCCGGGAGGGAGATGAGGAGTCGCTGTTTGGACTGGGTTAGATAGACCTGGCGCAGGTCTGTCCAGCTCATGGTGGAGGTCTGCAGGTGGGAGTGTAAGTAAGATGCGTTATGACCTGTGATAAAAGAAGGAGGGCAGCGTCAAAAGGTTAAGGACTGGTGGAAGTGTGAGCAATTTGAATGGGTAGGCAAGTGCATGGAAGAATGAGGATGGCTGATTGATGATATGAGTTGTTTTTGAGAGGCGAGTGTTTGGGGTTTTGGGAGACTTAACAGTGAGGAAACAATAGGATATTGAGGCAAATTTTTGATTGTTAACGTTTTGGAATTCATTCGCATGCAGTCCTGTCCTAATTAAGCAGCTTTTGCTCTTTTTTATGGGTGTGTGGTAATTAGTGTTGCCTAGTCTGATGTTGCCCTGTTTTTAAGAGAGTGGATGCCACAATGACGCTTTAGGCCTGATTCACAAAAGTAAACATAAATGTGTAGATTTATCATTACACCTAGGTGTAGGTCTACACTTTTTTTATATTCACTATTTCCAAGTGTCGATTTACACCTAAATGTAGACTTACATATCTCCACCTCCTCAGTTCAGGGGTGGTGACATTAAAAATAGAATTTACTACTGTAAAGTTAATACCAGTACTCAAAGGGCGGAGAGCTCCCTGTTGGAGAGTGTAGGAAAAGATAATAAAGTTTATTTTTTCCTAAGTGTATTGCAAATACTGCAGTGTTAAATAAAAATGCAAATCAATGTAAAATAAGTGTTATTCATCTACAATGGATACACTAAAATGCTGCAGCACATGACCCATCAAAATAAATGTTTAATAAATAAAATATTATTTTATTAACCTAAAAAAATAACAACCTCACTAGAGTTTTAATATTTAATGTTTAGTAAATTGAATTGAAATAATGTGTTTTTATGTTAATTCAAATACTTTTACATTTTTATTAAAAGTTTGATTTAATTATTTTTTTAAACAAAAGCTAATCAATAATGTTATAAAATATAAAATATTTAAATTTAACTTGCAGAATAAATCACTTTGAGTTAACAGCACCCTGCGCTGAGTGAGCGTGCTAATTTGACAAAGTTCGACATTTGAATGCTGGCATGCTCCTCCAGCAATTCATGTTTCATCCCTGTAAAAGAGAGATGGTTTTTGGGAGCTTTGAGTAAGAATAATGTAAGATAATTTATTTTATATTATTTCCTAGGAGATGTTATATTAAGTATGTGTCTCCATTATTTTCTACGGGGTGTGTTGCAGTATCTGTGCATGACCATGTGTGGTGCTAGACTCACTGCAAGGCTGGGAAGGAGAACATTTAGGGCCAGATTTAAGAGGCCTAGCACCACTTTAGCATCTTTTTTTTTTAGGCTAAGGCGGCTCGAAAGGTGGCCTTTTCCCCAAGCCATATTTACAATGTGGCGCAATGCACTCATTCCGCCACTTTGTAATCCTTTGTGCTACATTAGGCCTGCGCCAGGCATAATGTATGCAAAGGAGGAATTCCCCTGTTAGGTGGGCCAAAAAAATGGTGCAAAGAAATCTAAGAGATTGCGTCATTTTTTTCGGCACTTTTAAAGCCTGCTCAGAGCAGGCATTAAAAGGGGGAACACCATTGTTTGCAACAGGACCCTATCTATAGTTCATTGTTAGCCCCAAACTTTTGGTGCTAACCCTGAGCAGTACATCTATTGTGTCAAAAGTTTTGATGCTTTTGGTGCGCCGTATTTTAGATACAGTGCACACATGGTGGATTTAGGGGGATGCTAAGGGGCGCAAGGAAAGTGGCACTGCACTGGGTGCTGGGCCACTTTCCTTAAATCTGCCCCTTAGTATTGTTTTGATAACTTTTTGGCTGTAGCAACTGTAGAGGTGCAGTTTGTGAACAGTAATTTTTGCGCAGGTGTTTTTGGTATCCTGTACCTTCCTAAACTCCTCTATAAACTTTCCCTTTAGGAGAAGCTGAAGAGGAAGTCTCCGCACATAACTTTGTAAATTAAATATTTTGTACTACTGTTGTACTAATAAGGCAATACAAAATGCAGTTTGTGAATCTGCCCTTTCACCTATACCTTGGTTATCTGTGGCACTTTTCGTTTACAGTACTTAGCGGTGCAACACTTTGGAACGAGATGCTATAAAAATACAGTTTATTATTGCCATTATTAATGCTTGTTCAATCTGTGCAACAGCCATGGGACCAGCCATCCCTCATATTCCTTCCTTGTACCCATCCCTAAGGAAGATGCCAAGAACTAAATGGCCACACAGTTTGAACTCTACCTCTCGATGGTGAAGGCAAAAACAACCAAAAACTGACCTGATTAGACACACTAAAAAGTCAAAGCAGGTTAAGACAGGCTGGTTCGTTATTTACACATCAGCTTGCTCGGATATTTCAGTTTGTAATGTATGGGTTTCATAAAGAGCTGCTATCCTTTATTTCAGTTTCCAAATGTCATAACTCACTGCCGTGACGCAGCAACAACAGCTGATGACAAAACTTGTTATTCACTGTTGCTATGTCATAGATGCCTTCCAGCCCAGGATGACAGAGCTCTCTGAGAGCCTATCAGAGCAGCTGTTCTTGTCTGCTGTAAATGAAATCAGAAAGCGCAGCTGCAGCAGAGGGACATAAGGCAAGGAAAGTTGGTGGGGTTTGGTCAAGGATGGCAGGTACCTTTTTACCTTTTCTTACCTTTTGACAGAGATACCTAATAGAGACCATGCTATATATGGCTCACACATTACTCCTATGCCCCTTTGTAGCAGTTGAAAGCAGGGGCAGGTAGGTTTGGGAGCCATACATAATATGAAACTATAGATGGGTAAAAAGTGCATTAAAGGAATGTTTTTCACCTCTGGTTCTGAGTGACATCATAGACAACCCAAGCTTTGCTCTTGTTGTCTATTTGGTGTCACTCAGAACACCTCAGTGAAAACATCCCTGTAATTCTGAAAGGTGCAGAGGATCAATGGAGCATTCATCTTACCTGTTGCTTGTGGATCTCCAAGCTTCTCACTGAGACACCAGGGCTGAGATTGCTTCTAGTTCCTCCTTCTCTCCATATATACAGGTGCAGTGCTTTGAAGTCTGCCTGGTAAACAGATACTTATCAGCAGATGCCATTGAGTAAATAGGCCACTGTTTGGTACTTAATGCCACTTCCTGAGTGGATAAGTTGAGTTTCATTGGAACTGAAAATGACTCTGTCCCATGGATAGCGGCAAACAAGAGATTTAGGCCTCACCCACAGGATCTGAGCAGTTTATGGCATGGAGAGAGTGAGGCCAGCGGGCAGGACAGCCTTTGAAGGACTCAAATGAAGAGACAAATGATGAGACCATAATTGCACAGATATTTGCAGAGAGGGAGGGAGGGAGACTGATTAAAAAGTGAGTGATGAAAGCCTAGCCGCCTGGCAGATAACTCAGGCTGACAGCCAGCCTTATAGGTTTGGAGGAGGCTGGACTTCCAGGAACAGCATTGTTGCACCTCGCCATTTTTGCAGGGTCATCCCCAATCTTTTTGCCTCCTAATTTTTCTGACCAGTTTTTGTTGGCTTTAGGACTCCGGACACTTTACCACTGCTAATCTTTGCTAAAGTGCATATGCTTTCTGTGTAAATTCTATTGTTGATTGGTTTGTTCCTGATTGGCATATGTGATTTACTAGTAAGTCCCTAGTAAAGTGCACTAGAGGTGCCTAGGGCCTGTAAATCAAATGCTAGTAGTGGCTCTGCAGCCCTGGTTGTGCCACTCATATTAAGAGTCCTGTAAACATGGCTCAGACCTGCCACTGCAGTGTCTGTGCGTGCAGTTTTAAACTGCCAATTCGACCTGGCAAGTGGGTACACTTGTCAGGCCCAAAACTTCCCTTTTGGTACATGTAAGGCACTCCTAAAGTAGGCCCTAAGTAGCCCCATGGGCAGGGTGCAGTGTATTTAAAAAGTAGGACATGCACTGGTGTGTTTTACATGTCCTAACAGTGAAATGCTGTCAGATTCAGTTTTAACTGTTGCAAGGCCTATCTCCCTCATAAGGGCATCCTCAACGACACCACTCCTGCTGGCGCTGGCACTGCTGCCTTCACCGTGGCCTGTGGATACCACTTGTGAGGTACACGAAGCACCGTCCCGTCCGGCACCACAGCCCCAGTCCACCGACGCCAACACCATTGACTCCAGTGTCCTCATCAGGCATCCCTGCCTGCACTGTGGCCTGTGGACACTGCTCGTGATGGTCACGAAGCACCGTCCTGCACCGCCGGCTTGGGCCTACCGACAACAGTGCTTCAGAAACGATGATGCACTGCCTCCACCATGCCCTGGTAACACACAAACGTCACACTGCCCGCTTTACACTGCAGCCCAGGTCTCACCGAAGCTGCTGGATGCCGTCACCGAGCCGATGCCTGCACCGCAACCTGTGGGCATCACACTTCGCATCGTCACACTTCGCACTGCAGCCTCAATGCCATCTATGCCAGCGCTCCTAACTTCATCCGCCCGGAGTTCGATCTGCAATGCGTGTGACTTCAAGGGCCCGACGACCCCCACACCAACTCTGGAACCGACACCACAACACCAGCGACACCGCTTTCTAGAGCTCACTGCGAGGATCACGATGCCCTGCAATTCCAAAGATACTGCTTGCAGGTCTCCCAACACCGTAGCTGGCCTGCGATGCCGCGGGCGGCCTGAACTGTTGGTTTTATTGATCACAACGCCTTGATAGCCCCAGGTGGAGTTATCAACTTCAAGGAAATGTATTTTTGAGTAAATCTTGCAAAATTCAGATCTTTCGCATTGTATGTCGGATTTTTATTGTTTTGGTCTGGTTTTACACAGATAAATATTGGCTATTTTTCTAAAACTGGTGTGGTGTCCTTTTGTATTGTTTTCACTTATTACTGTGTGTTATGTGCAAATGCTTTACACATTGCTTCTGAGATAAGCCTGACTGTTCGTGCCAAGCTACCAAGGGGGTGACCAGGGGTTATCTGAGCGGGTATCTCCCTTATCCTGACTAGAGTGAGGGTCCTTGCTTGGACAGGGTGCAAACCGACTGCCAACTAGAGACCGCATTTCTAACATTGGTTGTCAGTGGTGAGGATAGGGCTTCCATTTGTACTTGACCTACAATGATTGGTGTACACTACTACCATATCACAGACCATTACGTGTCTACATAGTGTTTTTACCTTTTTGTTCTCTAGTGTCCTCCTGGATATATTGTTAATACTTGGACTCTGGTTAGGGGTTGTACCTGTGAGGCCTTGGCAGACTGGAAATCAACTTCTGGCACCTATTCATCTACATAATGAGGGAGCTAAAAGTATTCTGCGAGGAAAGGGGACTGGCTGTAAGGAAGAGGTCCAGAAGGGAGGATCTTGAGTCAGCCTTGTTTTGTTATGAGTTGAAACACTGGCAGGCAACACTACAAGATAATTCTGAGGAGGAATACCAATCTGAGGAGGAGGACAGTGGCCCTGAAAGGGAACCAGAGAGAGAAAGATGGCTCCTAGCTCAGGAGCAGTGGATAAGAGAGCTGGATGAATGGCTTGAGAGAGCTGAGACTGAGAGAGCCTTAACCAAGGAAAAAGGAATGTCTGTAGTTCATGAACTGAGCTGAGAAGAGATGAAGCTGGTAACCATGAGGGCTGAGTCCAGTACAGATGGTGGGAGAAAACATCTTATATCCAGTGCTGAAGAAGTGCACGTGCCCCAGAGATTTGGTGCCTGAGGGGCTAACACACACTAGGAGGTTCAGGGGTATGAGTAGCTCCAGTAGTGCACAGGGTCCCTAAGGTGGATTGGGGAACTGGCATGGGGAGTCATGGGAGGGACACTCTACTGGCTCTAGGTGAGAGTGACAGGTAGAGGGGTTCCCCCCAGGTAGAGGTCTTGATTGTGGAGTGTGAAGACACCCCAGAAGAGTGTGGGTTGAGTGAAAGGGTCACCGGTCTCAGGAGGGTGATGTGGGGCACTTGTTCAAGGCTGAATCACTGGATGGTTGGGTGAATGGTAGTTTGGCTAACACATGTGAGGGGCTGTGTAATTTGATTGCTGGAGAGCATATGTCCAACCCTTGTTTTCCAGAGCTATGCCAACACTAGGTGGAGTGTGAGTTCACTGACCCCAGGGAACTTGCACTGGAGGCAGACCTCTGGGTGAGCAGCAGAGGGTATGAAGAGGCATTTAGGGGTGCTCCTAAAGGGAGTGCTCTAGGTATTTCCCAACCCGGTGAGGTGGAAATGGATTGCAGTAGCCGAGGTAGGTCCCAGTGTAGTGGGGTGGATGAGGGATCCTATGTTCAGTCTCAGAGGAGAGGGAAACGGGGTGGGCTGAGCCCCCGAGTGCCCGAGACCCAGTCCCAGGTCCTGCAGGGTTCCATGAGTGAACTCCAGGAAAGGAACCTAGCCTGTACCATAGGGCCATCTACTGAGAGAGACACTATAGTGTCAGTAGAGCTTATGGGGGTGGCTGGAGCAAGCGTCCCACCAGTTCTGGTGTCTGGCAGTACCACTCCCAGTGAGAGGGTGCAGAAGTCCTGACAGTCGGTTGAGAGGGGGTTGCTGGATCCTGTGGAGAACTTGGAGGGTCAAGGGTCAGCTCGGAGGTAAGAGCCCCCTAGGAATGACCTTGGTGATACCATTTCTGTGCTGGGGTGGATCCAGGCTCTGCCAGGCGAACAGAGGTCAGGGGACCAGCACCAGCCAGACTCTCATGTGGCCCTAAGGGAAAGTATTTGCCTTGTGGGGGGGTAGGTGTGCTCCCCAGGAAGTCCTGGCTTGCCAGGCAGTGGTCCAGCATGAGAGAGGTGATTCTGGGTTGGATGGTTAGGTTCAGAGGTTAGGCTCTGATGGGGGTAGGTGTGCTCACCAGGAAGTCCTGGCTTACCAGGCAATGGTCCAGCCTGAGGGTACAGACCCTAGGCTGGAGGGTCAGGTGCAGGGGATAAACCCTGACCTGATGGGGGGGTGGTATGTCCAATCATCACCCCTGGTGTGACTTCTAGGGGTACTCTCCATGGTGGGGGGTGCAGAACCCTGGGATTAGGCACAGGAGAGGGAGAGACTCACCCCTGCCCCAGTTCAATTCAAGGGTACAGACTCTGGATTGAATGGCAAGGTTCAGGGTGTCCCCCCGACCTGGAGGGCGGGGCTACTGCTAACAGTGCCCCTACCATGTTGGATTCTGGGGGAGGTCACTCCTAGTGGTGGGGTACAGGACCCCAGAAAGCAGGGTGGGGGAGAGAAGCCTCACCTCTGACCCTGGTCCAACCTAAGGGTACAGACCCCAGGTTGGAAGACCAGTTACAGGTTAACATCCTTGCACTGGTGGGAGAGTTGTGCAGGACTGCTTCCTAAGTACCCTGACAATTATGGATTCTGGGGGGGGGGTCACTCCTAGTGGGGGGGTGTCGGACCCCAGAAGGAAGGGAAGGGGGAGGGAAGCCTCGCCCCTGGCCCTAGTCCAACCTGAAGGTACAGACCCTGGGTTTGAAGACCAGTTGCAGGTTAACATCCCTGCACTGGTGGGAGGATTGTGTAGGACTGCTTCCACAAGCATCCTGACAATTCTGGACTCTGGAGGTGCCGCTTCTACAGGGAGGGTGCAGAGCCCCAGAGGAGAGAACATGTGTCAGGCTGTCATCCCTGACCTGGCGAAAGGGAGAGTGGTAAAAGGGTGCCAGGCTCCTGGGGCTACTGTCCCCCGCTCTCCACATTTACAGTGGTTGGAAAGCCTTGAAAGGCCTAGGGCCTGGCTCTCATCTCAGACAGCTGTCAGTGGCCACTGTGACTTGCTGTCTTGGTGGACAGAGTTACCACGGAGCAGGAGTAACACCCCGAGGGTGGAGTGGGCCACATCATTGTGTTGGCCCTGGTGTACTGTCTGCCCCCTGGGATACATCTGTGAGCAAAGTAAGGTTGGGTGCTGCACAGAGGGTATCTGCAGACGAGGAGGAGGGTTCCCCATAGGTTAGCCTAGTGGCCCCTGAGAGTATGGACAGAGGGATCCAACTGGAGTCAGGAAGGCATAGAACTGGAACATGCCCCTGAAGTTGTGGGCCAGGGTCCCTGTTCTATCGCCCCAATCGGGGAAGTCCAAAAAGGAATTGATTGGTCTCCCCTGGCTTTAGGCTGGTGGGCAGTTGTGTTGCACCTGGCCCTTCTTGCATGGTCATCCCCAATCGTTTTGCCTCCTTCCTCCTAATTTTTCTCACCAGTTTTTTTGGCTTTAGGACTCTGGGAACTTTACCACTGCTAATCAGTGCTAAAGTGCATATGCTCTCTGTGTAAATTGTATTGTTGATTGGTTTATTCCTGATTGGCATATTTGATTTATTAGTAAGTCCCATGTAAAGTGCACTAGAGGTGCCTAGGGCCTGTAAATCAAATGCTACTAGTGGGCCTGCAGCACTGGTTGTGCCATCCACATTAGTAGCCCTGTAAACACGGCTCAGACCTGCCACTGCAGTGTCTGTGCGTGCATTTTTAAACTGCCTATTCGACCTGGCAAGTGTACTCACTTGCCAGGCCAAAACCTTCCCTTTTGGTACATGTAAGGCACCCCTAAGGTAGGCCCTAGGTAGCCCCATGGGCAGGGTGCAGTGTATGTAAAATGTAGGACGTGTACTGGTGTGTTTTACATGTCCTAACAGTGAAATACTGCCAAATTTGGGTTTCACTGTTGCAAGGCCTATCTCCCTCATAAGTTAACACGGGGGCTGCCTCTCAATAACTCTAAAGCAGAGATCCCCTTTGAGAGCAGATAGAAGTTTGGAGTTTGGGGTCTTTGAATTCACAATTTAAAAATACATTCTTTAGTGAAGTTGGTTTTTAGATTGTGAGTTTGAAAATGTCACTTTAAGAAAGTAAAAAAAACAGTTGATGGATGGAATGCAGAACAAATTAACCATTCACCCCCAGTCACAGATCTGGGTTTAATCCATCAGTAGTTTTGGTTAACATGCCATTCAAGTTTGGATCCAGCCATATACAAATCATTCTTCACCCTGTTCCCCATGGGAACAGTCCAGCCCAAACTACCGGACCAGGTCCTCCCTGGACCAGAAACAAACATCCTGGGACCAGTTTCGGGGTATCACCCCTTTTCAACCAGGCTAGCTTGAATCTGGTGGTATAGTGAGCACAGGACCCACGTCTGGGGATACCCTCCCCACAGGGGCAACAACTGCAAAAAGAACAGTCGATGGACAGAATGGTGAACAAATCAAACATTCACCCCCAATCACAGATCTGGGATTAATCCATCCATTTTTGCTCACCATGCCATTCCAGTTTGGACCCAGTCATATGCAAATCAGTCTTGACCCTGTTCCCCATGGGAACAGTCTAGCCAAAACTGCCAGACCAGCTCCTCCCTGGACCAGAAACAAGCATCCCAGGACTGGTTTCAGAGTATCACCTGTCTTCAGCCAGGCTAGCTTGAATCTGGTGCATAGTGAGCACGTGACCCATGTCTGGGCATACCCTTCCCACTTCGGGTGACAAATAGAAAAAAAAAAAGTTGATGGACGAAATGCAAAACAAATCAAACATTCACCCCTAGTCATAGATCTGGGTTTAATCCACCAGTCTTTTTGCTCACCATGCTATTCCAGTTTAGACCCAGCCATATGCAAATCAGTCTTGACCCTGTTCCCCATGGGAACTGTCCAGCCCGAACTGCCAGAACAGGTCTTCCCTGAACCAGAAACAAGCATCCTGGGACAGGTTTTGGGGTATCATCCCTCTTCAGCCAGGCTAGCTTGAATCTGGTGGCATAGTGAGCACGGGACTGATGACGCAGAAGAGAAGGTTTAACAAATATTCATATATCATATAATCAAAATCGTTTAAGGTAGTGTGATTTTAGCAAAGAAAAATAATATACGTGGGAATTTGTGCCCACGGGGTAGTTCGCCATTATTATAAACAAGCTTAATTAATCATGAAGAATTGAAAATGTAGTAATCCGTCATAATTGCAAATGTATTCTATGATTTTCTTGTCAAAACTGTTATATGCTTAGCTTAAATTTAGCAGAGGCTTTGGCCTAGTCGCCTGGTCTCAAATTTAACTGTGTGGTTTTCACTTGCATTAACAAAGACAGTATTTTACTTTAAAGGTTATATTTTTCCAGTAGAGATGACTAATACATTTATCTCAAGGTTTCGTACTAGGCTGGTTTCATCCCTTTTAAGCAAGGTCAGTTTCTGCAGGTGTGGACAATAAAAAGCACTGATACCGAAATAATTGGCAAACTTTGTTGCAACTTGTGTTCCAAGGCCCCAAGGACACCTTATGCAAAAATGAGTACTAGGAGAAAGACACTATTCATTTGTCAAATTGAAGCCACCCTATGAACCCTCCAATGGAAGACCCTGAAGAATTTGGAATGTTTCTTATTTAAACCCACCGGACAAAGAGAAGTCAGCCATTTTCTACAATGCCATTTTTGAAGCAAGATTCAAGAAGCCATTTTAGAACGACCTCTGATGCCTTTTCTCTGTCGCAGAGAAAGAGACTTTAAGAATTCTCACCCTAGAGACTTTAACTTTAATTTTGCCCGTCATGCCCATGTAGTAACTTTTGCCCCATTCTCTTTGCTGCCGCAAGGAAAATTACCCTTAACTTTGCCCCCCCTGAAATCTGCCCCATGCTGATCGAACCGATACCTGAAGGACGAAGACTTTTCTTGAATGCTGATTGTATTTGGTAAATATGAAAGGATAATTGTATTATGCATTGTGTTTTCCTCCCTAGGTACCAACTGCTTATTTTGATAGGGCCCAAGCTAGAAGTTTTCTAAATTTGTGTTGACTAAATTCGTATTGCATGAAGCCCCACATGCCAATGCTAATTAGAGGTTAGTTGAGGTATTCACTTGATGCACCATGCTAAATTGAAATCTTGTTATGCTGACCGATGTATGAAATTAGTAAAATTCAATTGCTTATATTAGTGATTTGCATTGCTATAACCGAGTGCATTATAATCCAGATACTGCGTAGATTGTGTTTCTTCCACCGCTATGGACAGCTAGTAATGTTCGTATACATATATCATTTGATTTTGAGACTTACATATATTGTGCTAGCTTTGTTAATATAGGGAAATAAACTTATTAACTTTTAATAAACTTATTCAGGACTGAAAGGTGATGGTGTGTCAATTACTGATTGTTATTATTTCCTAATGTATTGATTGATTATTAATCGATTATTGGTTGTTGATTATAATTAGTTATCGATGATTGACTTGAGTGATCCGACTATTCTTGGATGAGGAGAGCCCAACTAGGTTAAAAGGTCCACCGACCTCCAGCGTGACCGAGTACAAGTAATTTATAAGGACTGGACGCGCTATCAGGACCCACGTCTGGGCATACCCTTCTTACTTGGGGCAACAAATGCAAAAAGAACAGTTGATGGACGGAATGCAAAACAAATCAAAGATTCACCCCCAGTCACAGATCTGGGTTTAATCCATCTGTTTTTTTGCTCAGCATGCCATTCCAGTTTGGGTCCTGGGCTCACTATACCACTGCATTCAAGCTAGCCTGGCTGATGAAGGGAGATACCCTGAAACCAGTCCCAGGATGTTTGTTTCCGGTCCAAGGAGGACC
The DNA here is from genome assembly GCF_031143425.1 of Pleurodeles waltl. Classification (NCBI taxonomy): domain Eukaryota; kingdom Metazoa; phylum Chordata; class Amphibia; order Caudata; family Salamandridae; genus Pleurodeles; species Pleurodeles waltl. The sequence goes on from NC_090446.1 coordinate 486,754,705, forward strand.
TGGCTTGGCAGTTCGGGCTGGACTGTTCCCATGGGGAACAGGGTCAAGACAGATTTGCATATGACTGGGTCAAAACTGGGTGGCATGGTGAGCAAACAAATTGATGGATTTAACCCAGATCTGTGACTGGGGTGAATGTTTGATTAATTATGCCTTTCGTCTTTTATTTATGTTTGTTTGCTGTTGTTGCTATAAGTGCGCCGGATATGCCCAGACATGGGTCCAGGGCTCACTATACCTCTGGATTTGAGCTAGCCCGGCTGATGAAGCGAAATACCCTGAAACCGGTCCCAGGATGCTTGTTTCCGGTCCAGGAAGGTCCTGGCTTGGCATTTCGGGCTGGACTGTTCCCATGGGAGCAGGGTCAAGACTGATTTGCATATGGCTGGGTCCAAACTGGGGTGGCATGGTGAGCAAAAGGATTGATGGATTAACCCAGATCTGTGACTGGGGTGAATGTTTGATTAATTCCGCATTCCGTCCATCATTTGTGTTTGTTTGCTGTTGTTGCCATAAGTGCGCCGGGTATACCCAGACGTAGGTCCTGGACTCACTATGCCACTGGGTTCAAGCTAGCCTGGCTGATGAAGGGCGATAAACTGAAACCGGTCCCAGGATGCTTGTTTCCGGTCCAGGGAGGACTTGGCTTTGCAGTTCGGGCTGGACTGTTCCCATGGGGAACAGGGTCAAGACTGATTTGTATATGGCTGGGTCCAAACTGGGGTGGCATGTTGAGCAAAAGAATTGATGGATTTAACCCAGATCTGAGACTGGGGGGAAATGTTTGATTAATTCCACATTCCATCCATCATTTGCATTTGTTTACTTTGAGAAAGTAGTAATTTTCTTGCTTAAACCATTCAGTGACTCTGCCTGTTTGTGGATTCCCCGTGTGGGTCAGTTTGACAGTTGGACTGTTCACACCTCTCCTCTAGACCACAACACAAATGGAGCTGGGGTGTAGCCTGCATATCCTGAATAGCTATTTGGGCTAGACTGGACGGAGGAGTGGTCACTTACACTTGAAAGGGCTGTGCCTGCCCTCACACAATGCAGTCTCCGACCTCCTGTAGTGTGTCTGGGGTCAGGCACGGGCAAGGCAGGCTCTTGTCAACAACAGAAACTTTCCTTTGAAGTTTGCCTACTTCAAAGGCAGAACTGGATATAAGTAGTAGACCCAAAACCCCAGACTTTTAGAATCTTGGTAGAATCAAGAGGAACCTCTGCCCAGGAGAAGAGCTGAAGGAGGAGTATTGTCCCTTTGCTGTGTTGCTTTTATGGACTGGCCTGCAGTTGCTGCTTCTGCCTGAAAAGGGTGCAAAGGGTGAACTTTGCTGTGTGGCCTGCTTGAGGAGGTTTTCCAAGGTCTTGGAGTAGAGCTTGCCTCCTGTTGGAAGTCTCAGGGATATCAAAAACGTCTGTTTCCTCTTCCTACAGCACTGGGAACTGTGTGCTTTGTGCTGTTCAAGGAGAAAAACCACCACAACGCTGTCAACGACGCCGCTGGCCTACACCGCGACCTGCTGACTCCGCACAGAGCCACACTGCCCCGCTTTGCACCCTGACCCTGGTCTCACCGCCGTCGTCATCAGACGATTTCACCGAGCCGCTGCTCGCACCACGACCTGTCGGCCCAGCACACCGGCATCGCCTACTCGCACCGCAGCCTGGGCATCCCCGACAACACCGCTCCTCTTGACACAGGCACCGCTGCCTGCACCGTGGCCTGTGTATACCGCTCATGAGGTACACGAAGCACCGCCCTGTCCTGCACTGCAGCCCTGGTCCACCAACACCATTGACTCCAGTGTCCTCACCAGGCATCCCAGCCTGCACCATGGCCTGTGGACAACGCTTGTGAGGGTCAAAAAACACTGTCTTGTCCCACACCGCCGGCTTGGGCCTATTGACAACAGCGCTTCAGCAATGACGATGCCGCTGCCTGCACCATGACCTGGTGATACTGCACGTCGCACTGCCCCACTCCACACCGCAGCCCTGGTCTCACCGATGCCACTGGACGCCGTCACTGAGCCACTGCCGGCCCTGTGACCTGTGGGCACCACACATCGCATTGCCCCTCTTCGCACTGCAGCCCCAACGCCAACCATGCCAGCGCTCCTGATTTCATCAGCCCGGAGTTCGATCTGCAACGCATGTGACATCAAGGGCCCGACAACCCCTGCACCGACTCCACAACCCACACCATGATGCCAGCGATGCCGCTCTACAGAGCTTCCCGCAAGGATCACCACGCCCTGCAATTCCAAAGGTACTGTTTGCGGGTCTTCCCCAACACCCTAGCTGGCCTGCGACGCCGCGGCCAGCCTGAACTTTTGGTTTTGTTGATCACAACGCCGTGATAGCCCCAGGTGGAGCTATCGACTTCAAGGAGCTGTATTTTTTTAGTACATCTTGCAAAATTCATGTCTTTTGCACTGTATGTTGGATTTTTATAGTTTTGGTCTTGTGTTACAGAGATAAATATTGGCTATCTTTCTAAAACTGGTGTGGTGTCCTTTTGTAGTGTTTTCACTTATTACTGTGTGTTATGTGCAAATGCTTCACACATTGCTTATGAGATAAGCCTGACTGTTCGTGCCAAGCTGTCATGGGGGTGAGCAGGGGTCATCTGAGTGGGTATCTCCCTCATCCTGACTAGAGTGAGGGTCTCTACTTGGACAGGATGCAAACCGACTGCCAACTAGAGACCCCATTTCTAACAATCATCATAAAATAAGACTACTGGAAGAGTTTATGGTCCAGATGTATGAAACTTTTTTATGTTCACAAAAGGTCAGATTTGCAGAATTGAGTCATTTGCATCAGCTATAAGGCTTTTTGTTATGTATAAAATCCAATTTGTCATTTAGTAACACGTTACTGAACCGCAGTTTGGGTCTTTGCCTAAATACAAAATTAGTATTCAGATAGGGCATCCCTTCCAAATAATGATTCAGAATGCTATGTATTCATGATTTGCTCAAAAGATTAATGCATTAACGACTACACAAATGTAGTACTAAGCCATTCATAAACAAGAAGGGGTCCCCATTGACCGCTTCCCCTCTGCGAATGTAGAAAAACATATTTTGAAGAGTAGGCAGTGGCCCCATGGACAGCTGCCTATTCTTAAAAAATGTTAGTTACAATTTTCTTTTTTTAATGTATCTCATTTTCCTTTATTTAAAATGGGTGACATTCAACATTTTTTTGTATTTAAATGCAGTCTGAGACATGGGAACTGCTGACTTCAGCAGTTCATCATCCCTGTGATGGCTATGATTTAGAGTGGATCAGTATTTGTGATCTACTTCATTAATATTTGAAAGGGGCATGTTTAGGCAGTCCCTTCCGAATACTGATTATGAGTTTTATGTACTACTATATTGCCGACTACACAAATCTGGTGATAAATCATTGGCGAACGAGAAGAGATCCTCACGGAACCCATTCCTCTTTGAGAATGTTGAAAAAATATTTTTCAAGAGTAGGCAGTGGTCCAATGTGACCTGTGGAATCTATTGGTGTAAACCAGCACAAGCTTGCCCTCACAGTTGGTATAACACGATGACTGTGACATTTGATATTTTTTGCAATTTTTTTCCAAAACTGGGTGATTCCCTCTAGTCTCACTCATACAGGAACATTTCCCTGCCAAGGTTTGAGCCCCCATCTTTGATCAGGATCTCTGTGTCGATTGTGGAGATACCAGACACATATTGGTTTTCTATGGATTCTGGATGCCCATAGTCCAATACCTGGGTGCAGTGCTTTGGGGAATATTGGAAAGGAGTTGAAAGGTAAATGCCAATTTGGGGTACCTTTTTTTGGGTCACAATTATTGCCTCTGGGGTCCATGAAAACCTCTCACAACTATATATCTCTAATATCTACATATTCAAAGTTTTCTGTTGCTAGGTACTAGACCTTCTTCACTCTAAATAGTTGATTGGGAGATCGCGTTATCTATGAAGCTTGTCTGACGTTTAGCATTTCTTTCTAAAACACAGTGATTGCCTTCCATTTTGCTTGTACAGGAATATATCTTTGGCAAGGTTTGACCTCTAGCTGTGTTCCTCTGAGACTTCTAAGTGTGGTGGTTCACACATGTATGGACTTTTCTATGAGTCCAGAATGCACACAGGTAATAAACCGAGTGTAGTGTACTTGGAAAATACGGAATGCAGCTGCATGCAAACCAACAGTTTAGGATACTTTTTGTTTATTCACAGATATTACCTCTGAGCTGTTTGGAAACATGCCATTATCATATATTTTTCAGCATCTCCATATCCTAAGGGTTCTATCAGTAATGTGTCTTATTTTTCTCATGCATGTTGTCTGGCTTGGACTATGCACTGAACACGACAATTCTCACTTTTTCTGCTCTTTGTCACAAAACATGTAATTCCCTACAGTCGTCCTCACACAGGAAGAAATCTCTCCCAAAGCTTGACACACAAATGTGTTCCTCTAGGTCTCCTTAGTGTGGGGGGACCAGACATGCATGGGGTTTCCAAAGGTTCAGCAGGAAACCACACACTAGACACCAAGGAATGCTTTTGATGTGAGACCCTCTATAGGGGAAGTCAGCAGTAGTTAAATGGGGATCAGCTAACACCCAGGGAAATCTATCAACACCAGACATTTATAAAAAAACAGAATGCCCTTCAAATGGCTAAGTATGGGTAAAAAAATAATCACAATCTCATCACCCTTCTGAGACAGAAAGCTCTAGAAATGGCAAAGTCCTCCCATCCAACGTTTCCACACTTCTGATAAAAACGCTAGGTACAGTCATTCACAGATGCTCCACATTTTAAGGCTGCCCATATCTACTCAATAAGTAAATCTGGGGGGGTTTGCATATCCATGTTAAGAGTAATGGAAAAGTTGTGAAGTTTTCCTAGCTTGTCTCAGATATCAATCTTCATTCTGGCCTGAGGGGATGAAAATAGTCCCACTCCACTTTTCAGTCCATTGCACTTTTCCCAGAGATGTCCCTTTAATAGTATGGAAACACCATTGTTTCCCACTTTGGAAGGTCATCAACTGGATATAAGGGCCAGGAGAACCCAGAGTTGGTATGATCTTATATTAATAACTAAGGATTACAACTTCCTGCTATCGACCAAAAATCTGTCTGTCAGGTAGGGCAAGAAGCGAATACAATCTGTGACGTTAAGCGTATTTGCAAAATGCACAATAACCCATAATAGTATCCTGGTGTTAACCATTATGAAAAGGAGAGTATGATTTGCTCTGGAGGCCCTTGTGGGGCATTTCTCAATGTCTCTTCAGACATGTTCAGGCTCTGCTGCTTGATCTGTTCTGCTAAATAACATCTTTTAACATGGTGGATTACTTTTCTAGAGAGTGTTAACGTTAGTCGAACAGCATTGAAATTCTTGAATCCACCTTTGAAGCACAATGCCTGTTCTCTGCCCTATGTGATGTTTAAACATTGATTGCGTAGAACAGCATGGGGGCTACGTCTGGACTTATGCCTTGCTGCCAGCACAAGGTCTGCCAGGCCAGTAATAGCGATGATGTAGAACACGATGTCATCGGTGAACATTGTTGCTTTAAAGGTATCTGTGTCTGTTTTGATTCCCCCTATGCCAATGCGTCTCCATATACTGTCTGCAAAGGATTCAAGTGTTGGGGGGAAAAGAAGTTACATGGGACTTTCAATCTGGAGAGTCTGGAAATTCGTGCTATTTACTCTTATCTTTAGCTTAGGATCTTTATAGCTTGTCATCAACCATGTTCATAATCATGGGCCAAATAAAAGAGACTGCACCAAGTGTCTTGAATGCGTCCAATTGACTGTGTCAAACATTTTGTCTACTCCCACCAGAGGTAGGAGTATAGCATCTTTACTTATTTGTTGTACTTTATCTATAGTTTTAAGATATTTTTTAATTGCCTTTATACTCGTGTCTCGGGGTGAAGCTAGGCTGGTCCAGGTGCATTAACCCAGGCATCATGGAGTTCAATTTGTTCACTGGTATGCCCATAAAGAAATTAGCATCAAGGCTCAGTAGTGAAAGTGGTCAGTAGACCCAGATTGCAATTGGTTTTAGTCCTGGTTCAGGATGACCATAGGGAGTTGTTCAACATTGAGTCACACTCTTCCTATCTCCTTGAACGAGTTGAAGAGTCCTGCCTGGGTTAGGTCATGTGCCAGCAGAAGGTTTTGTAGAATTGGGATCTGAACCATCTGGCCCTGGTGCTTTCCCTAACTTCAGTCTGCGGACACTGCTAACAAATACCAACACAGTCATTGGATCGTTTCATTTTTCTGAATGTCTCTATTATACTCTGCCCCTGGTATACCTGTAGATAGGACTCAATTTGCAGCTTTTCACCAGATTCATCCCTTTATATCTTTTGGTTAAAGATGTGGAAGGCTTGCACCATTGCCTCCTCTTCAGTGATGAGTGATGAAGTCCTCCATATGTCTTTCTAACCCACTGAGGCCAGCCATTCCCCGTACTTTACTCTGGCTGCACCCATACCTCTGAGTCTCTGTGTGTGATGTCCGTCTCTCCTTGCATTACCAGATTAAAGTTACCTCCTGTGATAACCGTGTCCTCAGCTACACTGAATAAGTCCAAGGAGTTAAATGTAATGAGAGCTTTGTGGTGTGTGTTACAGCAATACGGTGATGAGATCGTCACCGGCTGAGAACCCAGTGTGGTGATCACAGTGAGTGCCTTTGGCTGCTTCACACAATATAACCTGCTTGACCTCCCCTGAAAAGGTTTTGTGCAACGAAAGCAACCAAGTGGGTTTCTTACCCATCCCGCCCTGTGAGGTCAGTAGATCATCAGTCATTAGGGGGTTAGTCAGGGGATTGGGCTCTATAACAGTTAAGCTATTTTCACTACATGGCAAAGATAATATCGCTAAATCTGTGTGTGGTGTCTGACTCTGTCCCCTGCAAACCATGCAGGGCGACGAGATAGACTGCGAGTCAGGAGAGCCCTCCCTAAAACTCTGTTTGCTAACTTCCAACCCTCTTGGAGTCGACCAAAGCCTAATTTACTTCCACTTTAAGACGTGTCCTCGTTGGCAAAGTCCAGCACAGAACGGGCTTCATCCAATGTTTTCACAAAATGTTTCTCACTGTTTGTTTGGAAGATAGGTTGGGTGATGATAGGTTGTTTTGAACTAATGAAGATAGACTGTAATTTGCGGATATTCTTTCTTGTGAATTTTCCTTAACATAAAAGTGTTTCAGTTGTGCAAATGCGTTTTTAGTTTTATTATTTGTGAAGAAAATAATCATAAATCAGCAGCTAGTTGGCACTCAAATTGTAGGCAGCTACAGTGTCCCCTAAACACTGTATAACTTGGAGGCAGAAAATAAATCACCATCTAACTGGTAATCTGAAGGGCAGCCGAATAAAATAACTAATATTTAAAAATAACATTTAAAAAACTGCACTGAAAAAGTATATTTGGAATCAGGATTATCACTGAAGTGAAATGAACTATGCTTATGTGGGCATGCCCCATGCTGTATGCTATGGTAGGAGGAAGCAAACTGTGGTTGATAACTGAACAGGCCACTGATGGAGGCCTGCTCACCAAAGGCCCCTCTTTGTATGTATGTCATGTTGCAATTTTATGGAGAAAAAAAACAATAGTTTGATGAAACTGCTGAAGCTGTCTCAAAGGAGAAACCGAAAAATGGCCTCAAAGGAGAGACCTAAAATTACTTTATGCTGGGAGCAACACATCACCAGACAGTTTGCAAAAATTAGGAATACCCTATTAGTTGTTGATTTGCTCTATAAGTCTTTGAAAGATGTGATAATTTCGCCCATAGCCTGGTAACATCTACAGATGATGAACTTGTGTTTATGGCAGGAAACAATACACTGCTTACTTAAATGTAAAGCAAACACGATGGACAGAGGTGTGTATTCTGTGCTAGGAAAATGTGGAGTCATTTTTATTGCAGATTCCCACTGTGATAGCTGCCACTCAACAGCTGCCACTGTTCTCAAAGCGCAACTATTTCATAGTCATTGTTTTCAAGAGTGCCCAGTGTTTTCATTAATTGAAACATGTTTACATCTTTATAAAATCTGATGCCTTGAATTTGACGGTGCTTCTCGTGACACTCCAACACATTAAATGAGTGAATCACTGTATTTTTTTGCATGGCTGTTTTCAAAGCAAACATTGTCCCCAGGCACCGATGTAGAGTGAACACAGGCACATTTGAAGCTGAAGGGAAGCATAATAACATAACTGTGATGTGCAGAATAAAAGAAAAACACTCTTTTATGATTAGTGAGTTTTGTAGATGGCGTGATTTCATGTTAAGTACAATTGTGTACAGTGCTTTAAATGGCCCGGTATTGTCCGGTATAGAGTACCGGCACCTTTTTATTTTTAGAGGGAGAGTACCTGCACTTCTCGAGAAAAACGTAATACTTTTAATTTAAGAGTACCGGCACTTCTCAGAAATAAGCAGGTTCTGTGGTACAGAGTACCTGCACTTCTATTTTTCCATTTCAAGCACTGATTGTGTATGATTTTTGAACAATGCCGGTCTTGCGGGGGTGGGCAGAAGGCCATACCCCCCAAGACTTTCGGGCGGGTGGATCGTCCATGGTAACAAGGTCGAGTCATTGATTAGTTTGTAAAGGGGAAAGGGGGGGTATGATTTATAGATTTATTGCAACACCTAATATGCATTTTTGTCAGGTATCCACCGGCTTCTACGGTCAGTGTTATTCAAAGGTTTGTGGTCAGTATTGTCCAAAGTGGTGAGTGATTATCAAATTTGATATCAACGCAATAGTCAATTTGTGAGGTAAGGTACTGGTATTATATTATAGGTAGCATTATAAAGTACCAGGCAAGTTATGTCGGCCCTGGACGATCTCGTGCGCCAGGCCCTGGCAATCCTTAGGGATGCGGGAAGGGCTGATTTATTGGTGGAAGGAGCATTTATAGCTTGGAGGCCGCCCTGGAGGTTGGCAGAAAGAGTCATGGCAGCGGAGCTAGCTTGTGCACCCCATGAGTGTAAACTGACCCAGGGGATGAAAGAGGCAGGTGGGAGAGCCCGGGGGACAACATCAGGTTATCCACCAATGTTTCCCAACAGTGTGACGTGGCCCACTGGGGTAGCAAAGCGGCTGAGCTAGCACTCACCCCCTACTTGAAATTTCAAGCTTGTCCCTTCCTGGCGGCGGTCCATCTAGGTTGGGCAGGGAGGCGGCAGACTCTGGACAGGCTCCTCCGGCAGTGTTACAGGGCAACATGTCTGTGAGGCCTGCGAGCACGGTGACACCGCATGACCGCGCAAGGGTCCTCATTGTTCGGGTGCGGTGGGTGGTGTCCTGGAGAAGAGAGGCCCTTTGGATTTCTCCAGGTCCAGTGTTTGTACACAGGTTACCCATTGCCAAGAGGGCTGGAGAATGCACAATCTGCAGAGAGGCAGGGGAGGAGGGAGAAGGTGTATTTGGCAGTGTTAGGGTTTTATCTGCACAGGGGGGCAGTGCGGCCTCCTTTTGAGGTCAGTGACACGGTTTTGGGAGGGGCCGGGTGGCTACTGGCTGAAGGAACCAGTCCAGTAGCGGACCCTGGGAGCAGTGATTTATCAGCCATGGTGGAGATGCTTATAAACCCTGGGGATAGATTTCTGGCAATGGGTGGGAGTGTCAGGAGGGGCATAGTAGGGCAAGGGGTGGAGGTGTCCAGGCCTCCTGTGGTGGTTTGCTTGGATGGTGAGGTTTTCTAGGATGGGAGTCCAGGAAGGTGGGTGTGGTGTTATGATCCTCCATTGGTAGGGTCCCCCTCGGCAGGTCAGGGTCAGCTATTAGGCAGCCAGATGTTGCAAGTAGTTCCGTTATCCTCAGCAGCATCACAGCAGATAAATACTAATTGGAATCCTGGGTCTGAAGTCAGAGCTTGTCTCGATGTGGCCGGCTGTAGTACAGCGTTGGACCGGTTGGAGAGCCGGCAGGGGACAGGATCTGCATCCGTCCTGCCTGGATTTGACCCATTAGAGGGCTTATATGATGCATAATTTAGAGTTGGTGGTGAGGGTGATGTTGAGGTTCCTGGCACCAGTGAGGGGTGTGATGCGAGTGGAGGAGTGACTGAGTGGGACATGGATTATGGGGAGGACAAATCTGAGGAGAGAGAGATTGTGGAGGGTCAGAAGTGTGAATGGTGAGTTTTTCAGGGGTCATGCATGCGACGGGAGAGCACTAATGGGGATAGGAAGCTTGGTGCCATACAAAACTCGGTGGAGTAATTGATTGAGTCGGCAGAGAGTATGGCGGATCTGAGACCTGGACCAAGACGGGTGGCTTCAGTGCAGGCCCCGATTCTGAGGTCAAGTAGGGCAAACAAAAGGGCAAAGGTGAAGAGTGGTCAGTGGAGGTAGAGGTACAGTCAACAAGGGGGGGTGGGGCACAATAGGCCAATGCTGGCCCAAAGTATTAGTTTGCAGAAGGTTAAGTATCTATGTGCTGGATAATCGCACGGGGATGGAAGTAGGGGGGAAGGAGGATAGAGGACGAGAAAGCGCAAGAGGGGTTACTAAGCCAGAGCAGGAAGGGATGGGAGAGAGCAAGCAGGAGGAGGAAAAGAATGAAAGTAAGGATATTAGATGGAACACGCTTCTCTATATGGGAATAACAAAGCTGCTTGGGGAAAACTTATGCTGATGACCAAGGAGCAGATATGGAAGGGAGAGTATGAAGAGCTTTTTAAACTGCTTCACAGAGAAATCAGGGCCACAAAGGGTTCTAAAGAGGTGGAGTACAAGCTTTTGTGCAGGTCGAAAGTCCCGGTTAATGTAAAAAATTGGACTGTGGTGTTTCTCATCTATGTGAGTGTTTATTGTGAAAAGTCCCCCGAGTGCTGTGTTGCACTGTTTAAGTATTTGGATGTAGTGAGTAAAGTCCAAGTTACTTTCAGGGCATGGCATGGGTGCACTACGATGAGGAATTTAGGCCACATTGGCGAAGGACGCTGATGTGATAACAATCATTTTTTGGCAGACTATGACTCCGTTATGACCAGCCCCAAGACCTATAGGGTGAGTGGCTGGCCAGTTATTTACAAGCCCTTTTGGGTACACCCCACCTCAGCGGGGTGGGGACAACAGGTACAGGACAGGTGGGAACCCCCGGGGCATGCTAGACCTATAATAGGGTGCAGTGCTGGCTAGAATATTGTAAATACAAGCACAAATGTTCGAAATGTGGGGGCAAGCACAGACTTACTCATTATGGCCCACAGAACGGAGGGTTTTCTCAGGCAGAAATGCAGGTCTTTGGACATGGCGACTGCGGGAGGGGTCACAGGCATCAGCAGAACATGGGAAAGGGCTCATGCTCCAGTTAAGGCAATCAGGTTGCAGTACTGGCTAGACCTTTTGCGTTTGGCAAGGGAATGGGAATTGTTGGGACCTGAGGGCTTTCCTTTGTGCTATGAAGGGCCCTAAGGACATCAATGGGTGGACAATTTTAAGTCAGTCAAAGGGCAAGAACGATTAGTTTTGGAACAAGTTGATGAAGGAAGTGCAGGAGGGAAGGAAGGCAGGACTTTCTGAGATTGGCCTTTGGACAACTTACAGATTTCCATGATTGATGTGGTTCCTAACAAGGAACCAAGTGAATTTTTGATTCATCAATTGTCTTGGCCAAAGGGACTGTCTGTCAGTGATTTTACCCCAAAGGTTTTCAGCCGTGTACATGACGCAACAGTGCATACAGAAGTTGGCTGGTTAATCAGTTGGGGCACGGGGCATTGATGGCGAAATGTGACACGAATTCAGCTTTCCGTCTGTTGCAAATTCACCTGGCTGATTATGAATTGTTGGGCATTCAGTTTGGAGGTTGGTTTGTTGTTGACAAGGCCCTTCCAATGGGTCATTTGGTTTCTTGATCACTGTTTGAGGCATTTAGTTCCTCTCTACAAAAATGTTTTGTTCATTTGGGAGGACGGGCACCATGACACAATGTTTGTATAATTTCTTTGTGGCAGGTTTAGCAGCTAACAGAGGAGTTTGACCTTGTTTAAAGAGTTGATGCAAGATTTGGGGGATCCTTTGGTGCCAGAGACGATGGTGGGACCAGTACAAGTCATTTCTTCCCTGGGGGTGGAGTTGGGTTCAGGTAAAATGGAGATCAGGTTGCCGAGGGACAAGAAGCTACGTTGCCTTGAACTGTTGGATAAAGCCTGCCAGAAAAGTAAGGTACAGGTAAAAGACATTCAGATTTTGTTGGGACATTTGAATTTTGCTTGCAGGTGGGGAGAACTTTTTTCAGGAGACTGAGGTGGGCGCTCATGGGGGCAAGCTTACCTCATCATCATCTCCACTTCTCTGCTAGGGTGAAGGAGGATTTGCTGCTTTGGCTCAATTTCCTGGATTAATTTAATGACGTACCCATGGCAGGATTGGGGGATGAGATGGAGTGGTCCATTCAATTGTTTTCTGTTGCAGCGAGGGTACATGGTTTTGGGTTCTTTTGGCACAGCAAGTGGTGCACCAAGGAGTGCCTGGAAGATTGGAAGAGGGAAGGCAGAAATATTGCTTTAGTTTTTTCCACTGGTGGTGGTGGTCTGTTTGTGGGGACGATGGTTTGCTAACAAATAGGTTTTATTCAATGTAGACAATATGTCAGTGGTGCACATGGTTAACCGCCAGTATGCAAGGGACCCAATGGTTTGGCAGTTGCTGCAAGTTTTTGTGCTGGAATGATTGTGAGCAAATGTTACCTACAAGGCAAGGCACGTAGCAGTCGTGGATAATTAAACTGTTGTTGCTCTTTCATGTTTCAAGTGGAACAGGTTTTGTGTGCTTGCACTGTGGACAGATGAAAAAAATGGAGGTGGCGGATCATCTCTGGGCACTCAGCCTGAAAGTTTCAGATGTTTGCTACTGGGCTCCCTTTCTGAGTCTACATGACAGGCCTGTCAGCTGGCATGGGAGGAGAGCAGACGACAGTGAGTTAATGCAGCGGAATGATGTGGTGACTTTCAGATAGAATTTGATTGACAAGGGTCTATCAGCTGTCACCATAGCAGGTAGGCTGGCGGGGATTACGAGAAAACGACGTTGTGAAAGTAAAAGGTTTGGCACTAGTGAAAGCAGTCAAGATGGATTTGCTAGAACTTAAGGCTGCCTGGTTGGGCAGTACTGTGGTGCTTATAGAACTCATGCCAAGGAGGTCCTGGAGGTGGGGCGGTGAAGCCTGGAGCACTCGACAGGAAGGGCAGCAGGGAGCTATCGAAGTTTTGTAGGACAAATGGTTTCTTTTTTCTGGAGCATCCTGATGTCAGATACAAAACAGTTGAATTTTTCAGAGATGATAAGTTGCATCTTTTGGCTTTTAGGGCTGAGGAATACCTTATTAAAAAGAAGATATCACAGCTGATTTGTTATGCCTCCCTGTTAGGATGTAAGTAGGGGAGGGGGCTGTTGGAGACAGAAAAACTCCATTTGGCTTTTCTGGTGGTAGGTTTTTGGTAGGTTCAAGGAGTTCTAACAACAGAAAAGGTTGCTCAGTTAAATGCATAGTTGAGAATTTGGAGGGGTGGGGAGAGGCAGAGGTTATTGAATTGAAGATCAAAAAGTCAACAGCAAAGTTTTGAGACAAGAAGTGGGGGATGTAGAGATATGAGTGACATTTGGAAGTTTGATTGACAGGTCCGGGAAGGGACAATTAGGGGAAGGGGGAGGATTTTGGATAGTTATAGTTGTGTTTAGTGAGGCCGGGAGAATGGCAGGGTGTTATGCGTTAGAGCCAGACCTTGTATTTGATTTAGGAATGCACCTGTCTCATGAAAGTGGCCTTTTGCACACTACTTGGGCGTTGTTGGTTATTCGGATGCGCCGTCCCGACCAAACTATCTTGCTTCAGAACGTAAAAAGCAGAGTGTCAATAGCATGGTGTTCTGTGTTTCTGTGCAAGACACAATCACGTAGAACCAGATGTAGGACCGTGAGTTTTGTGACTTGCAATCTGCGAGTCGCAAATTGCAAGTCACAAAAACAAATGTACAACAGTGTAACTCACACTGTTTGCGATTCCCAATGGGATCGCAAATGACCTACCTCATCAATATTCATGAGGTAGGTCGCAATTTGCAACCCACCATGTCTTTGACTGCTTTTTTAAATAAAGCTGATTTTTTTTAGATGCATCCCGTTTTCCTCAAAGGAAAATGTGATGCATTTCAAAAAGAAAAACAAAACGTTTCAGTTTCAGTTTTTTCAGAGTAGGCAATGGTGCATGGGACCAGTGCCTGCTCTGAAAAAATATTTTTGCATCTATTCACAAAGAGGATAAAATGATGCCAATCTGGTTAGAGCCATTTTTTTTCACTCTAACCTGTCTAATGTAATTTTTTGGTGCAAAACCTCCTTCTTCCATCCCACCAGCCCCAACTGACTAACTTCATTTTTGTCGACGCTAGCCTACCCTTTGCACCGGCTTGCACCATTGCATAAATATGGTGCCCGGCTGGTGCACAGAAATGGTGCAAGCGGGTGCTAAACCTTTTTGGTGCAAAACTACGTTTGTGCAGTTTTGCATCAAAAAGAAAAAATCAGGGCCTTAGGGGCATATTTATACTCTGTTTGCGCCGGAATTGCGTCGTTTTTTTTTACGCAATTCCGACGCAAAACTAACTCCATATTTATACTTTGGCGTTAGACGCGTCTAGCGCCAAAGTCCATGGAGTTTGCGTCATTTTTTAGCGTGGACACCTACTTTACGTTAATGATATGCAAGGTAGGCGTTCCCGTCTAAAAAAGTGACTCCGAGGCATGTGCGCCGTATTTACACTCCCGGGCAAAATTCACGCCCGGGAGTGGGCGGGTCAAAAAAAATGACGTCCAGCCGCTTTTGCGCCGTTTTTTAGCGCCTGGTCAGGGCAGGCGTTAAGGGACCTGTGGGCTCGGAAGGAGCCCAGAGGTGCCCTCCCATGCCCCCAGGGACACCCCCTGCCACCCTTGCCCACCCCAGGAGGACACCCAAGGATGGAGGGACCCATCCCAGGGAACTTAAGGTAAGTTCAGGTAAGTGTTTTTTTTTTTTTTTTTTGTGGCATAGGGGGGCCTGATTTGTGCCCCCCTACATGCCACTATGCCCAATGACCAGGCCCAGGGGACAGAAGTCCCCTGGGCATGGCCATTGGGCAAGGGGGCATGACTCCTGTCTTTGCTAAGACAGGAGTCATTTCAATGGGGGTTGGGAGTCGAAAAAAATGGCGCAAATCGGGTTGAGGCGAAAAATTTGCCTCAGCCTGACTTGCCCCATTTTTTGGCGCCCAAGCTCCATATTCCCCTACGCCGGCGCTGCCTGGTGTACATCATTTTTTTTCACGCACACCAGGCTAACGTCATTGAATAAATACGGCGCCCGCATGGTGCTTCAGAATGGCGTTAGCCGGCGCTAATTTTTTTGACGCAAAACTGCGTTAGCGCAGTTTTGCGTCAAAAAGTATAAATATGGCCCTAAGTGTTTTCCTGTTTTAACTTATGGTGCAGCCAATTGGGGGTATCATGACTGCTCGAGTATCCAACATGAGGAGAACCACTTCTACAGGAGATTGTTAGACTTCGGTCCCACTAGTTCTAGTTTTTTTATGCATGAAGAGCTGAATCTAGATTATTTTGAAGATTTTAATAAACTTGCCCCATTGCTCCTGTGCATAGCAGTAGTGAACATACTGCTTTTAATAGAGATGTGATCCAAGACTGTCTTAATTGTGTCCACGGTTAAAAAATTCCATGGCTTGACTACATTAGAAGTGCTGTGTCTTTGGGTCGACCAGATTTGTACTATTTCCCCATTTGGTAAGCAAAGGAGATTGTGTGAATGTTAAGGAGCTATTTTTAAAGGGTTCTATTGAAGCCAGAGAGAATAATGCCCTAGGACAGTGGTTCCCAACCTTTTGATTTCTGTGGACCCCCACTTTAACATTAATGGAACCCAGGGACCCCCACTGAATCATCATTAGAATTCGGAGACCCCCGCCTGAGTCATTACTCGAAGCTGGGGACCTTATTTGTCAATGTTTGTTAATATTTTTTCAATTTTCTAGGCTCTCGCGGACCCCCTGAGAAGGCTTTGCGGCCCCCAGGGGTCCCTGGACCACAGGTTGGGAACCACTGCCCTAGGAAAACCAACCCTGAGAGCCTACCTGATTCTGAAAACTAATGCTGGACCCGAAACTTATATTTTCCTTGTTAGAAATCCCTGGAAAAGATCTCTTCTGACAAACTTTCATTTTGGTGCAATTCAATCTGATTTCTGCTTTCCCACTCTTTTAATGATTGAATAGAGATTTTTCATTCATTCTTTTAAAGCGACCATTGACATTATCCTCATCAGGGTCTGTGGAATCATCAGTTTGCAGTCTAGAAAGTTTAGGGGGAGGCAGAGCATCTCTGGCCTGAAGAGATGCTTTCAAAACAGCCTCAATCATCTTTTGGAACTCTTACATAGAGAGTAGAGGATTTAAGCCTAGGCCACATCCACCCCGTGTGAGGAACCAGCTGCTCCCATTGTGACTGCTAAAACGCGAGTGAGAGAGTTCCTGAAAACTCAAGTTTCTATGGTAACGAAATCTTGGCCACCGCAAGAAGACGCAATGTTGTCATTTTGAATAGGTTTAAAAAGCAAGCCTCCAATTACCAAACAAGCATTTGGAATGCAATAGGTCTCATATTTGCAAGACTTAGAGCTACTGTTGTGGTAAATGACAATGTCTTTTACCTAGGCGTTTTGGTTGCCTCGCATGTCGGCCGCTCTGAGCTCCTCTGTTTCCCTGCTAGAAGGTTTCTTTTCTCCAGAAGCCTATGTGCGTGGGAGGGGAGCGAAGAGCACTGCAATAAAACTAGTCCACTTTAGCCTTTTGTTCCTCAAGTGTTCTTGCTTCAGATGTAAAGAAAATATTGCAGTGAAACATAGCAGACATCTGAAGCAACAACATTTGAGAAACAAAAAGCGTGCAGCAAATCTCCAAAAGGCTGCTTCTATTCTCGCTCCGCCCTCCCCCTTCAGAAGCCGTGAAGTTGTTTCATTGCAGCACTGTCCGCTCCACTCCCCTGCACTTAGGCTCCTGGAAAAAAGAAACCTGATTAAAAAAGACAACTTCAGATCTGAAGAGACTATCCCAGGGAAACACAACAAAGAGAAAGACTGAAAAATGCATGCTTGGCCATGTTGTCATCCGGGCTGGCTGCTTGGAAGTGGTTTTGTGCACGATGCCCCCTTGCCTCGCATTCCACCTGCTCTGAGGGCCCCTAGGCTAAGAAAAAAGTAGGTCCAAAACACACACTGTAACAATGAACAGCGTATTTATCGAGTACTTGGTCGCTGCACTCACAGGGGAGTGAAAGCAGGAAAATGCATGACAAATGCATGCCATTGTCGAATAGAAATGGACACAGCAAATTAAAAAAGATGGGCGGTATGTAATCCCACAAACTATCAACAACAGGTCACTAAGTGACAGCGCAACTGCTGTCTAGGCTCAGCCCCAAAACAAGACTTTTCTTCTGTGCATGCCCCTCACCTCAGTGAGCAACAGAAAAATGTGCCCTGAATGATTGCCCAGCAAACCACGAAACACAGATGGTCCCATCCACCCAGCGGATCTTTAAACCTCACTTAAATGCATAAAGAGGTCTCTAGAGCAGGCCTCAAGAAACAAAGGAGGAAAGGAAACAAATAAATAGATAAATACATTTCTTACTTACCAAGGCATGCAAAGCATCCTGACTTAAAAGAATAAAATCAAGAGGATGTGAGGCCTTCTTCCAGTTCTAAGGTATGCGGGTTGCGGTGGCCGCCATGTTGGGGGAACAATTTCAAGTTGGGCTAGGCAAGCAACATCTGTAAGACGGAAAACAGCTCACATGGTAAGGACATGATGAGGAACACGGACAAAGAAGAAATGTCCCTTGACATCGGGAGACCAAATTCAAGTTGTACTTGTTCTTGTGATGCTTGTTTGGCAGCTGAAATATTGTTATATGTGTATTAGCCATGAGAGTGTCAAGGAGCTTAGACTCAGTATCTCGCAGTACTTCACTGACACACATTAGAGATGGATGCAGCTTAGCACTCATTATTTTGCAGCATGGGTTTGCTCCCACAATGATTTGGATAGTGTAACATTTACTTTTGTCTTTATAAGCTTCTTATGCAGAAGAAATGAACCTCTAGTTTCGATGAACAGTCCCAAATATTAGTATTCTATTGCCTTCGAGATGTCACAATCATTTACACAACAAGTTCCTGTATTACTGATCATTTTCCCTAATACATGTACTTTAGATTTGCGTGAATTAATCTCTTGAGTATTCAATGTTGTGTAATCATGCAATTTATGAAGTTCCCTTTGCCGCCCAATCTTAGTTTTGCTAAACAATATGAAGTCATCCGCATAAAGTACATTTAACATTAGTCTGTCACGTAATTTTGGTGAATACATGCTCACTCCATCCAATTCTTCTGATAAATCAGTAAATAACATATTAAAACATAATACAGCTAATATTATACTTTCCTTGATAGATTGCTGCAGTCTCCAAGTTTTACTTGCAACCAAGTAAAGGTACAGAGTAGTTGGATCACCCTTAACATGGAGTTATTGCTCAAGTGGTTAGTTTTTCCCATGTTTCTGGGTTCACAATTAAAAGCGCCTTTAAAATCAACAAAACATATATACAATAAAGAGCTGGCTGTGAATGTGTATTCCATGATTAATGAAAATGCTACAAAATTTGACGTGGTTCCCGTTCAATTACATAACCCTGTCTGGTTCCAAGGAACTCTCCTTTTCTCATATGCCCATTTGTTAAGGTCCTGGAGTAACCTGCCAGCCCTATATTTGGCCTTATTATCTTCAACAACTATTATTCGATAATTAGCGGCATTAGATTTGTCACCTTCCTTTTAAATTGGTTGAATTATCAATGCCCTCCGTGAGTCCGGAACTTCACTGCTAAATAAGATATGGTTGTATAATCTAAGTAGTTCCTTAGACTAGATTAAAAAAAAAATGCCTGCAGAATTCCATTTGGCCCTGTGGCTCAATATGAACAACTAAGTACAATTATTTTCTGCAATCGTTCTTAAAAAGTATGATGGGCCACTCTGGACTCCTTCACAAAAGATGTTCAGGAAAATCAGTAAATTTTGGGACCTGTAGCCAGGGTCGGAATGGCCTATAGAGCAGTCAAGCAGTGCCTGATGTAGTAGTATGACAGACAAGTGTGTGGTGCGGTTCCTTAGCTGTTTGTGGGGCGGTTTTCTGGCCAGGTGAGATGGTTTTTACTGTTGATTTATCTGATATTACCACAAGCATTGCCTTCAGCAAATACAAATGCATGCACTCTCTCATACCTTGCAAAATATCCGTATACTGTGGGGGTCATTCTGAGTTTGGCGGGCGGCGGAGGCCGCCCGCCAGACTTCCCCCCTCCAAAATACCGCTCCGCGGTCGCAAGACCGCTGAGGGTATTTTGGCTTTTGCACTGGGCTGGCGGGCGACCGCCAAAAGGCCGCCCGCCAGCCCAGTGCAAAAACCCTTCCCACGAGGACGCCGGCTCAGAATTGAGCCGGCGGAGTGGGAAGGTGCGACGGGTGCAGTTGCACCCGTCGCGAATTTCACTGTCTGCAAAGCAGACAGTGAAATTCCTTTTGGGGCCCTCTTACGGGGGCCCCTGCAGTGCCCATGCCATTGGCATGGGCACTGCAGGGGCCCCCAGGGGCCCCACGACAACCCATACCGCCATCCTGTTCCTGGCGGGAGAACCGCCAGGAACAGGATGGCGGTATGGGCTGTCAGAATCCCCATGGCGGCGCAGCGAGCTGCGCCGCCATGGAGGATTCCAATGGGCAGCGGAAAACCGGCGGGAGACCGCCGGTTTTCCGCATCTGACCGCGGCCAAACCGCCACGGTCAGAATGCCCTGCGGGACACCGCCAGCCTGTTGGCGGTGCTCCCGCCAACCCTGGCCCCGGCGGTTCCTTACCGCCGGGGTCAGAATCAGGCCCTGTGTCTTTACAAGTTCAAAACTGACTTGATTTGTAAATGTGGCCACTATTTTACCTATCTGATTTGCTAAAGGGTGGCACTTTTTGGTACCAGGGCTTATTTTGTGGCCCAGTTTGACCCTGTCCTGGTCACCTGTGGCTCTATTGCTTTTTGGGCGCACTTTCTCTGTTTGTGCCACAGCGCAACTTAAAACAGGTGCACCGAGCGTAAACAGAGAAAGTGCACCCACATTAAATGCACTGCCCTTAGGTCAGCTGTGAACTCACGCTGCCCTGGGGGAAGAGCATTGAAATGAAAAACAAAGCGGCTTTGAAGCAGCAACTCTGTGTTTCACTGTGCAGACAGCAACCTGCCTGCACTTTTAAAGAGGATTAGAGATCCCTTGCAGTCGGGTGCAGTGAGTGACTGAACCCTCCTGAAAGGGGATGCCTCGGAAGCCCATGAAACCCTCTTTCCCCCCTCCAGAAGGCTGCCATTAGGGGGCGCATTGACAGTGTGCCTCCTGACAGCTTCTTTGCCTCTATGCCTGCATCTATAATACAGCGCTGGCGCAGATACAAAAGAATTCCTTCATTTACATGAGGCCAACCCCCAATGCAAATGAACGATCACCCTCTGATAATAGTGCTGGCACTATATGTGCGTCAGCGCTATCTGTATTTAAGAAATGGCCGAAAAGAGACTGTGGCCCTGTCTGTAATACCAAAGTGCCCTGAGGGCATGCAAAGAGGGGGCTCATGCTCATTGCACCCCCTGGGCACTTTGTGTAGCACAGGCCTTGGTCAATTTCTGCACATTTTCAGTGTCTGCTTTCACTTGCAATGGCCTGTGCAATAATTTAAACATGAACCACATACACCCCTTTCCTATTTTGTCTTCAGACACAAATATTAAATCAGTGCTTGATTTATAAATAAAAACTTGTAGGTGCTTAAAGCTCTCCTCTTAAACACACAGCTGCTACAATTAAATGTGGGAGCATGGAATACTGAGGCAGCTAAATCCTGAAGCCATCTCAAGTCTTTTTAATCCATTTACAGGCACTCCCTGCCCCTTCAGCTCCAGTGGCAGGTCCTCCGTTTGGGTGGAGGAGCGTCACCCCGCCGCCAGCAGCGGGAGCTGCAAAACCTTTTAAAGAAATAGATAATAAACCATGTTTATTATCGTTTTCTTTAAAAGGGGCCGGGCCATGGTGGTGACGTGCACTAAAGGGAAGTGCTCAGTACTCCCCCTTCACAGCGCATGTGTGTTTGGCAGGCTGTCTCAGGCTGGCTAAACACACATGGGCTGCAGGCTCTCTCCAGCTCAACCTGCAAAGGCTCCCAGTCTGCCTGGGAGTGCCCCGGCTGGGCGCTCTCAGCCATTACTGACACTGCTCTGAGCAGAGTCAGGATTGGCGCAGGGCAGGCTGGGAGCCTGTGCCTGTAGAGGAGCGTTGAGGGACAGAGGAGCGGCGGAGAAGGTAAGTTTTTTTTTTTTTTTTAATGTTTTATGAAATGTTATGTTTATTCCCTTCCGCCTCCCCCTATGCCTCCCCACCCCTTCAGCGGCCCTCGAGCCGCTTCTGTTCAGCTCACTCTTGCAACTTTCTACTTTCTCCCTTTGTGACGCTTTTTAATTTTTCTCTTTCTCCGTCTTTCCCATATGTGTCTTTTGCTCGCAGTAAATGCTGGAGGCAAAAAAATAAGTTCCGGCCCTCAAAAATAATTGCTGCTGACCCGCTCCGGAAACCACCGGGTCAAAGTATGCACTGTATTAAATGATCCCCCAAGGCACGTTCTACACGTACAACATTAAGTTTACCTTTGCCACTACATTCCCAGTTCCCTCTGTTCATTTAACCACATCGCCACTTTGACGTTTCCAGCATCAGCTATCGTAACTATTTCATCCTTGGAGCCTTCTTTCTTTCCATTACCATTTCTTCCACTGTGAAAATTCTGCCCCATGTCTTGCTCTTCTGTTTTGATTGCACCCATACCCGCTCCATCCATTCCAATGTCCTCTTTATCCAGGTGTACTGCCACACACTCTTTCTCGTTCCTCCATAGCATGCTTCAAAGCAGATTCCCACATATTCTACATCTCCGTTTACCTGTATAGTGCGACTTTTCTTCCTATTCTTCAGCCCTTCTCACCGCCACAACATTTCCTCCAGTGTAGATGTGATTTGTCTACGGACGTAGACTGCATTGATTGTTTGATTTCAGTAATTTGGTATTCTCCTACAGGAGATGGCCTCGTGGTCAGTTGTCAGTGACTTGATCTGTGCTTAAAAGTGGCGGTTGAAGTGGTTGAATCTAGGGTCGTATTAAATTCCCTTTTATGTAATTATGCGAATTTCCATAAAAAAGTGGGAAATTACATGAAATATAAAACTGGCATTTAGGGCTACATTTTAGCTTGAAATGCATCCTTGCGCCTGTTTTTAAAATGAGGATGCATTTCACTCCAAAAAAATATAACAGAGTAAAAAACACAGGTATTGCAAACAACATCTGCTCGCAGCCAGGTCATCTGCGATGTGCCCATGCTCCAATGGTAATATTTTTCCACGAATTACTCACAAATGCAGCGTAATCTAGCGTAAAAACATAATTTCGGCAATTTCACTTCATAAGTAAAAAGTGAAATTTGGAAAATTATGTGAGAATACACCGGCGTATTGGGCATGAGAGATGTGAGGTTCTGTATATGGGAGCTCCTCTGAGCGAGGTGATCTCCAGTCAGTTGTTACAGAGCTCATCTGCTATTTGTATTTGTTTTTTTCTGCTATTTTACATAGCACTGTCATATCGTGATGTTGCCACTTCAGAATATTTTTTTATATTTTTAGACAGCATCCATAATGTGTTTATACATTCATTGGGTAAACAGGATTTTGCAGGACATTAGCAAAAATAATGACGATTGACTTTATATTGCTTTCGGAATATTGTCTGCCATAAATACACAAAAAATCTTGTAAACAAAAATATTGATCCATTGGCATTGATGATATAAAATCTACGACAAATTAACTAAGCAATATTTTTTAAGCAATATTTAGGACACAATATGTCAGGTAATATTTCTGTACATGGTATTGCGGCATAGAACCGCTACAAAATGTGGTCTGTGTGGAAACAGGTGAGCTTAAAAGGAATGCTAAGATCCAGTGGCTAAATTAAAACTTTATTTTTACAATATACTTACTAGTTTTTGAAACACTACAAACAGGCGAAAAAAATAAGTCAAATTTTGGCGGGTCTCAAATAAGCAAAACGGTGATAATCACGGTACCATTATAAGTTATTACAACTGAAGTTCAATGTAGTTATTCACGTTTCAGTTCTGGTTACACGTGCCACATGAACCGAAGGAGAATGAAAAACGAAAAAGGGTAGCCATATTGGGAACCGTGGCAACCTGTGTGAGGGAAAAGGGGTGGGGTGGGAGCAGCGCATGGAGGAGGGTAGAAATAAAATAATATGCATGGCCATTGCACCCTGTGCCATGTATGGGGGCCCATTTCAGGGCCCCCTATGGCACTTTAATAAATAAAATAAAATACTTACCTGTACATACCTGTACTTACCTGAAGTGGGGTCCCCATTCCTCTGCTGTCCCTCTGGTGTGGGTGAAGGTGTCCCTGGGGCCTGGGGAGGGCACCTGTGGGCTTATTCCATGGTGTCCCACCATGGAAATAGGCCCACAGGTTCCCTAACGCCTGCCCTGACCCAGGTGTTAAAAAATGGGCAAAGCAAGCTTGACCCCTCCTCCCTCCCGTGCACCATTTTTGTACGGGAGTATAAATATGGCGTTAAGGACATAGAGTTATGTTTTGCACAGGAACGCCTATCTTGCATCTCATTAAGGCAAGGTAGGTTTCCACGTTCAAAAAATGACTTTAACTCCATAAATTTGGTGCTAGTGGGGTCTAGTGCCAAAGTATAAATATGGAGTTAGTTTTGCACTGGATTAGAGTAAAAAACATTGATGCTAATTCAGTGCAAACAGAGTATAAATATGCCTCTTACTTTTTTACACTTGCAGTAAGGTTAAGATAGGTTTGCTACCAACCGTTGGGGCAAACCTAAAAAGCACCTGCACACTTGGTTAAAATGCAAACATCGGTTTGCAAGACAGGGTAACCAGCTGTTCTGATGTTCATAGGCGACACTTAGGTAAGGGAACGTGGTCACCCTTGCAATAGCCTTCCCCTTAATAGTTACTGGCATGATTTTTGAGGAATGCTTTCCACATTCAACATATTGAATTTTGGCTATATTGGTGTCCAGATCTAACTCGTCCATAAACTTTACAAACAGGTGTGCAAGGTCCCTGAGACCGTTTGAGGTAAGGGAAAGTAACATTGCATCATCTGCCTATAGAAGGGAAGGGACAAATGCAAATTTCGCTCAGGGCATGTCTTTCCCACTGGCTAACATTTAGGAGTTCAGACCATTAACATATAGTAAAAAATAATATAGGGACCAAAACACAACCTTGCCTAACCCCGGGGCATGGCCAACCACTGAGAAAAATAGCTGCTTGCTGGAGTGGTTCTCGTCATCTGTCAGCCTTATCCCCTAACATCCGTGACATAGGGGGTCATTCTGACCCTGGCGGTCGGTGATAAAGCGGCGGCCAACCCGCCAACAGGCAGGCGGTCCAAAAAATGCAATTCTGACCCTGGCGGGAACCGCCAACACCGCCCGCCACTTTAACACTCCGACCGCCACGGCGGGACCGACAAACAGCGCGGCGGTCACCGCCAACAGGCAGGCGGCAGACAATGTACCGCCCACCCTATCACAACTCACCAATCCGCCACCTTTTCCGGGGCGGGAGCCCCGCCGATAAAAACACGGCGGAAACAGACTACGAACGTGAAAACGCTCACCTCCACACACTCCACGAGGAATCTGGACAGCATGGAACCCGAATTAAACATCCTACCAGCTATTGTCTACCTGCTCATCTACCACGAGTACGAACGCCGGTGCAGACGACAATGGTGAGTACTGCACCTATGACACAGGGGAGGGGGGAGGAGGAAAGGTTACGTGCACACACATACGCGATACACCCACCCCCCCCAACCCCCACCCCCAATACCTACACACCAATGCAGAGCAACAAGTCAGAGTGACACCCCCCAAACCCCCCGGAAGAATGCAAAGACATAATTAAAATGAAGTTCAAAATTTATGTATAAACTAGGTTCATTGAAGTCATGGTAAATATGCCATACGAAATATACAAAAGAAATAATGAACATAGTGCAAAGTCCAAACATAGTCAAGAAGTCCTGCACAGTCCGTTAAATATCCAGAGTCCGTGGGCCAATGTGTACAAACACATGGGCAAAGCCCACACAGGAGACCGGATACCATTGGAGAGAACACTGCAGGGGCATCAGATGATAAAACAACAGGCACCTCAGGGGGAAGGGAAAGGGGGGCACCTCAGCCACATGAGTCCACGACGCCAGATCCACGAGGGGCCTCCATGCCCACTGTACCATCCTGGGGAGTGCAAAGCCACAGTCCATCAGATGGATAACCGACTCCACTGGTATTGGACCAGCGGTGCTTGAGACGGCGGTGCCCAGCGGAGCGGTGCTTGAGACGGCGGTGCCCAGCGGAGCGGTGCTTGAGATGAAGGGCCCAGTGGAGCGGTGCTTGAGATGAAGGGCCCAGCGGAGCGGTGCTTGACAGGAAGGGCCCAGCGGAGCGGTGCTTGAGATGAAGGGCCCAGTGGAGCGGTGCTTGAGATGAAGGGCCCAGCGGAGCGGTGCTTGACAGGAAGGGCCCAGCGGAGCGGTGCTTGAGATGAAGGGCCCAGCGGAGCGGTGCTTGACAGGAAGGGCCCAGCGGAGCGGTGCTTGAGAAGAAGGGCCCAGCGGAGCGGTGCTTGACAGGAAGGGCCCAGCGGAGCGGTGCTTGAGATGAAGGGCCCAGCGGAGCGGTGCTTGACAGGAAGGGCCCAGCGGAGCGGTGCTTGAGATGAAGGGCCCAGCGGAGCGGTGCTTGACAGGAAGGGCCCAGCGGATCGGTGCTTGAGATGAAGGGGCCAGCGGAGCGGTGTTTGACAGGAAGGGCCCAGCGGAGCGGTGCTTGACAGGAAGGGCCCAGCGGAGCGGTGCTTGAGATGAAGGGCCCAGCGGAGCGGTGCTTGAGATGAAGGGCCCAGCGGAGCGGTGCTTGACAGGAAGGGCCCAGTGGAGCGGTGCTTGAGATGAAGGGCCCAGCGGAGCGGTGCTTGACAGGAAGGGCCCAGCGGAGCGGTGCTCTTCACGGCGGGGCCCTGTTCAGCGGTGCTCTTCACGGTGGGGCCCTGTTCAGCGGTGCCCTTCACGGCGGGGCCCTGTTCAGCGGTGCGCTTCACGGCGGGGCCCTGTTCAGCAGTGCCCTTCACGGCGGGGCCCTGTTCAGCGGTGCTTGTCCTGTCTTTCAAGGGAGCCAGACCTGGCCAAGACTCCCCGCTTAGTCGCCCTCCGACCTTGCGGTAGCAGGGCCCTCCTGTGATGGAGTCTTGGGCCCGTGGGTGTCGTCCGTCACACCCGGGATGGGGCTGGTGGGGCCCTCCTGGTGCGCTCACCTGCTGCATGTCTTCTCCGCCCTGCTGCCCTTGCCCTCCTTCGCTGCAGCTCTCTGGCTCTTGCCTCCCTTAGATGATGTGGCAGGTGACGGGGCAGGGCCACTCTCCTTGGTGGCAGCCGTCTCAGGCTTTTTGCGCCGGCCCTTAATTTTCCTTGTCCTCTTCCCAGGGGGTGGGCTGGCTGTCCCCTTGCTGCTGGCAGATGTTCCTTCCCTAGGAGCTGGTGGACTCCAATAGCCCTGCACTTTGGTGATACTAGATGCACGGCTGGTGGTGGCTGAGGTGCTCTTTGGGCTCTTCCCAGATGGAGGGGGTGGGTCAGGTGAGGCAAAGAGGTTAATTTTGGAGAGGAAAAGTTTTTTAGGAGCAATGGGAAGGGTAGGTGCAGTGGGTATGGGAGTGGAGGAAGAGGATGTGGTTGTAGGAGAGTCAAGTGTGCTGTCTTTGGGTGCAGGTGCTTGGGCTGGAGGCTGTCGTGAGGTGGATGGCTGTTGGGTGGGTGGCTGCCTGCGTTTGTGTGGTTTGGAAGAGGGGGTGACAGACACAGTGGGAGAGGACACAGGGGACGTGTAAATGGCAGTGGGGGTGGTGACTGCACGTGTGCTGACTGTAATGGAGGGTGTGCTGGTGATGGAAGTACTGGCTGATGGTGGTGTGCATGCAGGTGTGAGTGGAGACGTCACAGGGAGGGAGGAGGGAGACGAGGAGGAGGGGGACACAGAGGTGGCAGTGACTGTTGGCATGTCTGCATCTGGATGTTGTTTGTGTGAATGCTTGTGGGATCTGTGGTGCTTATGTCTGGATGAGCAGCCCTTGGGTGTTGAGGTGTGTGCAGGCTGGTCTGATGGTGTGGATGGGATAGGCTGAGGAACAGGAGACTGGGACTGGGTGGAGGGAGTTAGAAGAGGGAGGCTGGAGACAGGGACAATGGCTGCCGTCAGTGCTGAGGCCAGAGCGTTGAACGATCGCTGATGGGCAGCCTGACCCGAATGAATGCCCTCCAGGTATGCATTGCTCCGATGCACCTCCCTTTCTACACCCTGGATGACATTCAAAAGGGTAGACTGCCCAACAATGATGGTCTGGAGGAGGTCAATGACCTCCTCACTGAGGGCAGCAGGGGTAACTGGGGCAGGGCCTGAGGTGCCTGGGGCGAAGGAGATGCCCACCTTCCTGGGTGAGCGGACACGGAGCGAAGGCTGAGGGGCTGCTGGGAGGGCGGGGCTGGTGCGCTGGGTGGCGGCTGTACCTGTTGTGGCGGTGGGCACGGATGTTGCCGCCACCGCAAGGGAGCGCCCTTCCGAGGACGTGTCGGTGTCGCTGACGTCTCCACGGGTCCCCGTTGTGGAGCTCCCCTCGCCCTCCGTCTCACTGGTGAACTTGGAGTCGGTTGCATGGCCCTCTGGGGCCATGTGAGATGCAGCTCCCTCGTGCGCCGATGCCACTTCTCCTCCGCCTGATGATGCTAATGCACACATGCACAGGAAGAAAAAGAAAATGGGTGGGGGGGAGAAATGAAGACAGGTTGAGTGCATGCATTGGCAACACCGTTGGCGGAGAGGACAGAAACAGAAGCCCCCTGCACTACGCTGCGCAATCGGGGTACACTACTCAGTTCTTGTGACTAGGCCTACAGGTCTATGGACGACAAATGCACACATGGGTGAGGCAGGACCATGGATAGCTGTACTTGGCACCCTACAGAGGTGGGGGGCGGGGGCACAGGGCCATGCCTAACGGAGGGGACTAGCCTACAGAAAGCGCCCTGGCCTTAAGTTACCCACAGCCCTCCTCCCCAACCCAGACACCTCAACTGCGCGCAAAGATAGCAGAATGTGCTGATACTCACCCCCTTGTGTCTGCTGTGATGTCCTCACGCGTCCATCCAAATCGGGGTAGGCCACCGCCAGGATCCGGGACATCAGGGGGGTCAATTGGCGGCTGGCACCCCTCCTACGTTGGGAGGCCATCCCCAGCAGAGACTCGGCGGTCTTTCTGGTCCCGCGGCGGATGTCCTCCCACCTCTTTCGGCAGTGGGTGCCCCGTCTGTTGTGGACCCCCAGGGCCCGGACGTCTTTGGTGATGGCACGCCAAATGTCGATCTTCTGATGGGCGCTGACCTATTTGACATGTACAGGGTGGGAAAGGAAATATCATCACTTTTCTGCATGGTCGATGTGAGTGCCCCCCCCTCCCCAACCTTGCCATGTGGCACATGTTCCCATCTGTTGTGCGTTGCACTCCTCATTCGCTCCCCTCCCCACCATCTTACATACACCCCACTCCACACAGGCATAGCCCATTCAGCGTGCACCCTGTGTACTAACCTGTTGGACTGGAGGACCGTAGAGTAGCGCATACTGGGGGAGGACCCCATCAACAAGTTTCTCCAATTCTTCTGAAGTGAAGGCAGGGGCCCTTTCCCCAGTCGCAGCAGCCATAGTATCTCCCAGACCGAGGTCACAGCAGCACTTGCAGTATAGGTCCTCTCCTGTGGATGATCAGGTCTCGAGTGAATAATCAGATAGAAAATGGCGGTCACGCCCGCGGCGGTGCGTACCGCGGCGGTGCGTACCGCGACCGCCGGCGCACATCGTCATTGGCTCATGACACCCATAGGGTGCAATGTTAACCAATGCGGCTTCGCACCGCGGTCTTCGACCGCCTACCGCCACGGTGTGCCACGCCAGCGCATTGACCTCACATCCCACTGTCACACTTCACAGGTCAGGCAGCCGCCATTTCCAGGGCCCACATGGCATAATTCCAACTGCGTCACACAGGCCTAGGCCGTGCATTGCCACTCATACAAGCCTTTCAATGTATTGCGATTATTTTACTGTGCAAGCTGTGTGAACGAACCTGTGGTTTGCTTGACTTTCTGCTCCATGTTGTCCTTCCTAGGCACTGTCCGCTGGGACTTGCGAGGAGAAGGATAAATCCTCCTGTGTACCGACCGCTGGTGGACCTGTTGACAATGGGAGAACGACATGTTATACTTAGGTACAGACTTGACCGAGCCACTATACATGAACTGTGTGCCCAGCTGGAGCCAGACCTGATGTCCCCCATCCGCCAACCCACAGGGATTCCCCCTCTGGTGCAGGTTCTCTCAGTACTCCATTTTTTGGCAAGTGGGTCTTTTCAGACAACAGTGGCCATGTCATCAGGGATGTCTCAGCCTATGTTTTCTAAGGTTTTGTCCAGAGTGTTGTCTGCCCTGATGAAATACATGCGGACCTACATTGTTTTCCCTGAGGAGGATGATTTGGCTACAGTGAAGGGTGATTTCTATGCCCTTGGACATATCCCCAACATCATTTGTGCCATTGATGGGACCCATGTGGCTTTGGTTCCCCCCAAAGAAAGTGAGCAGGTGTACAGGAACAGAAAAAGTTATCATTCGATGAATGTCCAGGTGGTCTGTTTGGCTGACCAGTACATCTCCCATGTAAATGCCAAGTTCCCTGGGTCAGTGCATGACGCGTATGTGATGAGAAATAGCAGCATCCCTTATATGATGGAACAGCTACAGAGACACCATGTATGGTTATTAGGTGACTCTGGTTACCCCAACCTCTCCTGTCTATTGACCCCAGTGAGGAATCCCCGGACCAGGGCAGAGGAACGGTACAATGAGGCCCATGGGCGAACTAGGAGGATCATAGAAAGGACCTTCGGCCTCCTGAAAGCCAGGTTTAGGTGCCTACATATGACTGGTGGATCCCTAATGTACTCACCAAAGAAGGTGTGCCATATCATCGTGGCCTGCTGTATGCTTCACAATCTTGCTTTGCGACGCCAGGTGCCTTTTCTGCAGGAGGATGGTCCAGATGGTGGTGTTGTTGCAGCTGTGGAGCCTGTGGAGAGTGAAGAGGAGGAAGACGACGGGGACGACACGGACAACAGGGATACAGTCATACAACAATACTTTCAGTAGCACACAGGTAAGAAACAGCCACCCCAATTTACATTTACTTAATGCCTCCTGCGTCTCTACTGTCTGTGTTTCCCCCCAGTTCCTTTTAAGTTAATTGTGACTTTCCCTTCCCTTTTCAGAGCTGTATGACCGACTGCGTGACTACTGCTTTGTTTGCCCATGGACTAAAGCTTATTGGCATTGGTATGTTGTCATCACAATGTTACTGAACATGATTGCCCCGTTATGCGTAATACATTTGTGAAAAATACAAGCAGACTCCTGTTATTTTAAGTGCAATGAGTGAATTATTTCAAGTGCTACATATAGGTAAATGATTGGGAAGCGGGGATGGGTGGGGGTGGAGTAATGTCCATGGCAGAGTCCAGTTCTCAGTCGCACAGGTGCATTGTCCATATGCCTGTGGAAGGATGGAGCAGGGGCAGTTCAAGGTTGGACAGGGTGACAATGTGGGACAGTGGGATGACATCAGGGGGTATCATATGCTGGTGGGGGTCTTGTAATCCTACTCTGTCTTCCTGTGAGATCTCAGGTTCCGCTTGCGGGGTGGTTCTTCTTCAGCAGGAGGTGGGGTTCTGGTGAACTGTCATTGTGTGGGGGCCTCCTGTCCACTAGCGCCGGCGGATGTTGTAGCCTGTTCCTGGTCCTGGCTAGTGACAGGGGCCCTTTGTGGTGCCACATGGTCCCGCAATGTGGTGACTATCTGGTTAAGGGCCAGGACGATGGTCCCCATTGCGGAACCGATGTTCCTCAGTTCCTCTCTGAACCCCATGTACCGTTCCTCCTGCTGTGCCTGGATCTCCTGGAACCTGGCCAGTACCGTCGCCATCGTCTCCTGGGAGTGGTGATATGCTCCCATGATGGAGGAGAGGGCCTCTTGGAGAGTGGGTTCCCTGGCCCTGTCCCCCCCCAGTCGCACAGCAGCCCTCCCAGTTCCCCTGTTTCCCTGGGCCTCTGTCCCCTGGACGGTGTGCCCACTACCACTGCCCCCAGGTCCCTGTTGTTGTTGGGGTGGTGGGTCAACCTGGGTGCCCTGTAGTGACGGACACACCGCTGATTGACGTGTCCTGGAGACAGAGGCATGGGCCCGCTGGGTGGGAGCTGTGCTGGTGTTCCCAGAGGGGGTTGGGGCTGGTGTGGCCTGTGGCTGTCTGTGGGGAACCGACTGTCCAGAGGTCCCCGATGGGCCGGGCTGGTCGTCTGGCTCCAGGGAGACAGAGCTGCTGTCATCGCTGGGGTCCTCATCTGGGGGTGGGATGGACATCTCTGGACCCTCCGTGGCGGTGTGGTGGCGTTCGGGTCCTGCAGGGGTATTAAGGTATGGTTATAGCTTCTGTGTGTGGCATTTCGTGTGATGGGTGGGTGTCCGTGTACCCAAGTGCAGGCATTTCCTTGTGGGGGTTTTTGTGAGGGTGGCTTGTGGGGGTGATGTGTGTGTGCAGTGGGCATGCTTTGGTGATGGGTGTCCATGCTTTGTGGTCGCATGCAGGGCTTGGTGTTTGGATGGGTGGGTTGTGATGGTGAGCCTTTTGCAAGGAGTTGGTGTGATGGGGGTGGGGGTGAGGGTGGGGGTATGTGCTGGCATGCAGGTGGGGTGGGGGTGGGAAGTAATAGTTAAGATTTGACTTACCAGAGTCCATTCCTCCGCCTACTCCTGTGAGGCCCTCAGGATGCAGGATGTGCAAGACTTCCTCCTCCCATGCTGTAAATTCTGGGGGAGTAGGTGGGGGTCCGCCGCCAGTCTTCTGCACCGCAATGTTGTGCCTTGATCCCATGGAACGCACCTTCCCCCGTAGGTCGTTCCATCGCTTCCTGATGTCATCCCGATTGTGTGGATGCTGTCCCACCGCGTTGACCCTGTCCACTATCCTTTGCCATAGCTCCATCTTCCTAACTATTGTGGTGTGCTGCACCTGTGCCCCGAATAGCTGGGGCTCTACACGGACTATTTCCTCCACCATGACCCTGAGTTCTGCGTCAGAGAACCTGGGGTGTCTTTGGGGTTTCCATGGGGTGGTGTGGATGAGGTGAGGGGTGGTGTATGTGTTGTGGAGTGTAATGTGTGTGGTGGTGTATGGTGTTTTGTGCGTGGTAATTGAGTGGGTGATGTTGTGATTTGCCTCGGTGTGATGGTCTACTCTAAGCAGTGCTGTCTCTTTCTGTCCTTGATTCGCAATTGTTGTCGTAGGGGTTTGTGGGTGATGTGGGTGTGTGTTTTATTTTGTATTGGGTGTGTGGGAGTGGTGTGTATATGTATCTCAGGTGTGTGTGTTTCAAATTGACCAATGTGGGGATGTTTTGTGAAGGTGTGTGTATTTCGACCGCGGCGGTGTGTACCGCCAATGGAATACCGCGGTTGAAAGACCGCCGCGTGGATTTGTGGGTCGTAATGGCATGGGCGTATTTCTGTTGGCGTGACGGTGGAGGTTTGGTCATCGCCATTTTTTCGCTGACCTTTGGTGTGGCGGACTTTTGCAGATGTGGGGTTTTTGGAGGTTTTCAAGTTGCGGGTCAGAATGACCGTGGCGGTTTACCGCGGCCGCGGCGGTGTTATGGCGGGCTTCTGACCGGCAGTAAGCGCCTTTTACCGCCGAGGTCAGAATGACCCCCATAATCTTTTCCCCAAGTCAAGGTACTTTAGGATTTAGAGGCTACTGGCAGCAGAGATGCCAAATTTACTTTTATTGCACCAGACGATGATTTGGAACCCTACTATGAGACAGGACATAGGTGGTTGTGTCAAGCCACGACTTTGTGTGCAAACACTGCTGCAACCTAATAAAGAAGATGCAGCCAGAGAGGGACCACTTGTGGTGATTGCGGGGAAGGAATTGTCCCTGCATGGACCTGTGCTGACATTCTTCCAGCCCATACAGCTGTGAGATACTGTTGTGCTCCCGCAGAGCGGTGCAGTACAGACATCTGCCTGAAGCCATCATGGACCTGCATGTTTTGCTGCTTGGCCATGAGCAAAATCAACGTCACTTGACTTTGGGCATGTTCTGAACCTCAGCAGCACTCTGTATATGGGATCAAGAGCTAATTGAAAATGGTGGAGGCCTTGCATGCCTATGCAACAGGTCTGTAGGTGTGCCAGCCTAATCCCCAATTCCAGCAGAGGATAAACGACTGCGAGGTAGCAGCACTGCCGGGACTGGCATTGTCCGGCTACAGGCTGAAAAACACAGTCAGGAGCAGCCCTTGGAGACAAATGATCCTCACCAGCGGCCTCTCGTGCACTATGAGGGCCCCAAGAGGTGAGTGAAGCTAACATGTCCCGGGCATCAAAGGCAGAGGGCCCACAGACTGTTCTGCAGGGCAGGGGTAGGAATTGCATCAGAAACCACTGAATCTCGGAGCCTGATCAATCACAATCAAAAGTATGTGTGCCACAGAAGTAAATAAGTTCAATGTGAGGCTTCTGCAAGAGGACTATTTGCCCTGCAGTCAACCAGCTAACCACAAGCATAATATTTTTTGGGAAGACGTAATAGTGAGGTCTCTCTGATAATTCCGGGAAACTGCCAGACAAGTACATAAGCAAATCCTCCACTGCTGCAAAAGACATGATACCCACTGACTCTAAGATGCAAAGTGAAGCATAGTGTGCAATATGGTGCTGCATCAACACCCTTCATCCTTCGAAACCTCAGGTCCGAATTGACTTATGGCTGCTCTGGTGGGAGACCTAGGAGGTCAAAAGGGGTAAGTGGTGGGAAAACCGACAGGCCGCTGGAACGGTCCTTGGAAGAGATCAATCCCTTGCTGACGGCAGTGATTGCCACTGCGGAATCCCCCTTACCACCACTCTCCCTTACTTTTCCGCTGTGGGGCATGAAAACTTCCACTCCCTGCAACAATGAATAGAGGCAGTGGTGCCGGTGTAGCATACCAAACTAAGACGGTCATTATGAACATGACGGGAAAGACCGCCGATCGCCGTGTCGGCGGTGAACAGAATCCCGCCGGTGGCTGCGAATGGAAACCAGCCATATATTGATTGAAAAACCCAACCCCGCCAAAAAATCCCAGACCACCACTCCCCACCAGGACCCTGTCGGCCAGAATACCGGCCCACCCCAGCCCGCCACCGCCAAGCACACCTACATCCCGCCCTCCAAATAATGATGCACAAATCACTTCAGCGGACAGTGGAGGCCGGATGACCATTGGCGGCTGCGACAGGCCACGGGCGGCAAGTGGGCTCAACAGCAACAAGTGCACACATTGGCTAGGCCTATCACCCACACACCTGACACACATCCAGAACACCATAAAACACTCCCAGACACACCCCACAATCCCTTGCAACGAAACCAGGACCAGAAGACAGAGAGCACCAGAGCCAGACAGACAACGCCAGAATTCAGGACACACATATCGACCCACACAGGAGCACCCATACCCCGTCCCCAATCCCAATGCCATCCACCACCGTCACCATGTCCCCCCAAAAACAATCCACGCTTCACCGAAAGGGAGCTAAGGACCATGGTGGACGAGATCCTGAAGGTGGAGCCACAAATATTCGGGTCCGAGGTGCAGCACATACCCATTGCGTGGAAAATGGAGCTGTGGCAGACCATTGTCAACAGGGTGAAATCAGTGGGACACCATCCACGCACCAGGGACGACATCCGCAAGAGATGGAACAACCTTCGGGGGAAGGTCCGTGGCATGGCATCCAGGCACCACATCGCAGTGTAGAAGACTGGGGGAGGACCGCCACCAACACCACCCGACTACACCGACTGGGAGGAGAAGGTACTCTCCATCCTGCACCAAGAGGGACTCACTGGACTCACTGGAGGAATGGACTCGGGTAAGTGATCTACAATTACCCCATATACAACACATCTTCAATGCATGCACCACCCCACCCACACCCACCTCGACCCACACCCCACCCAGCCACTACCCACCACATCCACCACCCTGCATTACCCACAACTCACAACCAGGCCCACATCACTCCCGCTATGCACAGCCACCCATCCCTGCACGTACCCACAATGGAATAATACCCCCCACCACAATGTAACCCCACCACTGCCACTAAATGCAATGCCCACCTCACAAAGGCACCAAGGAGGCCACTGAAAGTCACACCAGCACAAAATTGCACAGTTCTGTACACCTCAAACCCTCAGGCATATGTAACAGACATGTCTATGTCCCCAACAGGCACCACCACCCATGCAATCCTAATGGAGGGGACAAGGAGTACCACAGCACTCCAGGGAGACAGAGGCACATCACAGTTTATATAGCCCAAACTCGATACATGAGCACCGGTTACATCACACAAGAACGCATTAATTTTTGGTAGCAAGGGGAGATTAGGTGATTTGTCCAGGATCACAGGATGTTGAGCTGTCGCAAGACTTGAGCCATGCTCCCTAGCTCCAAAGTCAACAGCTCTGTCTCTTATGCCACATCCTCTCCCCTAGGGTTCTTTGTCTGGTTTGTGTTGGGGCAATCTGGCAATAACTCATTTTTTTCTTATACAGTGCTTGGTAATACATGTTCGAACATTTCATAGCGCTGCAAAGCAGGTGCCATTGTTAACAAAATTCCCATATATCATTTGCATCGACCTTGCAGGGATGAAGAGGTGAAAAAGCTATGTCAGGATTTTAATCTGTGACATTCTCGTTCTGTCAGGACCTCTGCAATGGGCGCAATAACCAACTGACTTGAGTAGAGCTTAACACTAGGTGATAGCATGTACTCTTGATAACCTCTGGAGGGTCACCAACCACGCACATAGCTTAGATCTAAGCAAGAAGATGATGAAAGGTGTTGTCTCCAAAATGGTGGCAAAGGAGTTGTGACTCAAGACCCAAGTGCTTCATGGCCTCAAGCTTGATAACAACAAAAATCTAACCTTTGGGTATAAATTGTGCATCTTCAAATGGAGTTCAGTTAGCATGAACGTGATACAAAGGTATTACAGCACTTTACATGCGTACCGATTATGTTACACAAGAACACAAATTTTGGTAGCAAGGGGAGACTAAGGGCCAGATGCATCAAGCCTTTTTGAATTTGTAAACGGTGCAAATCGCAAAAATCGTCCGTTTGCGAATGCAAAAATGGTCCCTGCGATGTATGAAAGGCATTTGCAGTGTGAAAATACAGAATCGCAAAAAAATTGTGAATTTTTGCGAATATGATATGGTTTTGCGTATTGCAGTCAGTGTATCGCAAATAGCGACATGAAATATCAAATTGCTGCTTGCGAGACGCAATCTGTGACACAGTTTGCGCAAAATCATGGTGCAATTTGCGATACGCTGATTGCGACACAGAAAACCATGTCGCAATGGGATGCATCAAAAATTCGCGAATTGCAAAAATTCGCAGAATGGCCTTTTGCACATGCAATTTACCACGAATTGAAATCAGGTGGTAACCAGGTGCAACCTATATAAAGAGGCCCAGAATGCCTCAGCCGCTCTTCCACAATGGCTGCAGTCTACATGATGGCGAGGAGGATGAGGATCTTGGCAGGTTTGAGGAGACGGAGGAGGAGACTGGAGCACATTTTCAGAGTGCGCATAACCTTTTTGACCAGACAGAGGAGGACATCTATGAGAAGCACAGGTTAAGCTCAGCCATGATACTTGACCTAATAGCAGATCTACAACCCCTACTGCAGCGCACCACACACAGGACCAATAGCATACCCACCCATGTGCAGGTATTATGCCCCTGCACCTATTAGCCTCGGAGAGCTATCAAGGGGTCATAGCAGTAGCAGGAGTAGGAGGGGGCACACAGAGTGCTCTCTCACGATTCTTCAAAGCATTTCTAAATGCCATGCTGAGCAAAATACAGGAGCACATAAGCTTTCCCAATACCCCACAGGAATTACAGCAAACGAAAATAAATTTGTATCAGATTGCACAAGTCCCACATGCCATAGGTGCCATTGATGGGACACATGTAGCTATCAGCATTGGCCACAGAATATGTTTATCGCAACCATAAAAACCATAATTCCATGAACATACAGGTGCTTAGCAATGCCTCTAACATCATCAGCGATCTTGTGGCCAGATACCCAGGTAGCACACATGACTTGTACATCCTTCGCCACAGCGGGATTCACACAAGACTGCTAGCTGGGGAGTTTGGCGAAGGATACCTACTGGGTAAAGTAATAGATGACTATGTTGCATTGAAATAATAGTGACAGCAGATTCCAACAGTACTCATTTTACCCTCTGTTCATTCCAGGAGAAAGTGCCTACGCAGTGCGCACCTACATACTGACGCCATACCTGAACCCTGCAATGCCTGCAGAGAGGAGGTTCAATGCTGCACAAAGGGCAACCCTCGGTGTGGTGGAGCGGACTATCGGTCTCCTGAAGAGCCGCTTCAGGTGCATCCATAAGAGTGATTGGGCACTACAGTACAGCCCAGAGATGACATGTAAAATTGTGGCTGCATGTGCAATGGTGCACAACATAGCAACGAGAAGGGGCATACCTGTTGAACCAATAGAGCCTGACATGAGATATTTGGACTGAATTTTTTTTTAAATGATTAGACGAGAAGATTGCAAATTGTATAATGACCACCCAATTTTCTTACTTATCTTTTGTATTGCTGCGTTTGATGTTCTTGTAGGCCTTATACTTGTGCAATTTAATCTGATTCAATGTTTTACTTCACCTTTGGTGACTCTGTACTTATTTAACATATTCTTGAGACTCATTTACATATGTTTGGCCTTAAATACGTAATAAACCTTTGAACTTTAATCTTTGACTCCGAGATTTAATGTGTGACCAAAAAGGTTACAATGTTAATTGATTAGAAGAGTTGACTTTTGACATATTTCATGTCGCTATTTGCGATACACTGACTGCAATACGCAAAACCATATCATATTGTGAATTTTTGCGATTCTGTATTTTCACACTGCAAATGCCTTTCATACATCGCAGGGACCATTTTTGCATTCGCAAACGGACGATTTTTGCGATTTGCACCGTTTACAAATTCAAAAAGGCTTGATACATCTGGCCCTTAGTCTCCCCTTGCTACCAAAATTTGTGTTCTTGTGTAACATAATCGGTACGCATGTAAAGTGCTGTAATACCTTTGTATCACGTTCATGCTAACTGAACTCCATTTGAAGGTGCACAATTTATACCCAAAGGTTAGATTTTTGTTGTTATCAAGCTTGAGGCCATGAAGCACTTGGGTCTTGAGTCACAACTCCTTTGCCACCATTTTGGAGACAACACCTTTCATCATCTTCTTGCTTAGATCTAAGCTATGTGCTTGGTTGGTGACCCTCCAGAGGTTATCAAGAGTACATGCTATCACCTAGTGTTAAGCTCTACTCAAGTCAGTTGGTTATTGCGCCCATTGCAGAGGTCCTGACAGAACGAGAATGTCACAGATTACAATCCTGACATAGCTTTTTCACCTCTTCATCCCTGCAAGGTCGATGCAAATGATATATGGGAATTTTGTTAACAATGGCACCTGCTTTGCAGCGCTATGAAATGTTCGAACATGTATTACCAAGCACTGTATAAGAAAAAAATGAGTTATTGCCAGATTGCCCCAACACAAACCAGACAAAGAACCCTAGGGGAGAGGATGTGGCATAAGAGACAGAGCTGTTGACTTTGGAGCTAGGGAGCATGGCTCAAGTCTTGCGACAGCTCAACATCCTGTGATCCTGGACAAATCACCTAATCTCCCCTTGCTACCAAAAATGAATGCGTTCTTGTGTGATGTAACCGGTGCTCATGTATCGAGTTTGGGCTATATAAACTGCAAAAATAAACAAATAAAAAAGCCTCTGCAGGCATAGCAGAGATACAGCAAGATGCCTGAAAGCAAGAAAGGTGAAGAAACAACATACCGGCGTGAGAAAAGCAGTGAGGCAAAAGAAAAAATAATGCGCCACACTAAGGTACATGCCCGATCCTGTAATAATTAATGTAAAAGGATCAGTCTCCAAGGCGGTAACAAAACAGCCTCCAGGCTGGACAAATGTAAAGTTTTTACCAACGATATCAATGGATTTTTGAAAGGCAGGTCCAGGAACGAATGAAACTGATGGGTGTGAGATGGGCGTGGTTAAAACCCACCGAATAGATTACAACATGTCGAGAAGAGCAGCATGCTGCTATGCTCGACCTAATAATATAACACAAGCAAAACTCTACGTTGAAGGTTAAGCATGGAAAAACAACATTCCAGGCCTTTAATAAGCTAACTTAGTATGATATTTCAATACACATTAGCAATACATCATTTTACATGCATTTCCCTTCATAGATGTAAAATATTATGAATAACTGTGATTATACATCGTTCAATTATAATACCATAATACAAATACATGTATATAAATGCAGGTATGTGTTATACTTCAACCAATAAAAAGTCATTATTAAAACACAAATATAAAACTGTTACCTTTCTCCTTGTGAATGCACCTTGAATAACATGTTTTCGAAGCATCACTTGACATTAGTAATATTAAAATACAAAATATATGTTTTGATGATTACACTTTTTATGACACTTCTGCAACACACAATGGCACAGCCAAGGTATGCGTTCTCAGCTGTGATGGAGGAGCAGCAGAACTCGACAGACCAGTCATCACCCAAGGGCGAAGCACTCACACTCAAAGATATCATGGCAGGACTCCAGGGTGTTTGTGGTTTCCTGGAGACCAAAATGTATCCCATCTCCATAGAGGTCACACTATTGAGAGCAGATCTCCATAACACGAGAATCTGACTGAAAGATTCAGAAATATTTCTCAGTTGAGCGAGCTCATTGGGTCCTGGGTGCCCAGCTAAAACTGGGTGCACCACCTTGCCTGATCATAGCCCTTAATGATAACTATCAAGACCGTGATGCAATCTTACAAACAGCTCTCAGTGCTCAAGCAGTCAAATTCAGCAACGCCGCCATCACCTTCTTCCCAGACTTTAAGCTCTGAGCCCAGAAACTGTGCCACATTTTGTTGAAGTCAAAAGAGCCCAGAGTGAGTGAGAGATAAAGTACTGTATGATGTTTCCTGCCAATTGCGAGTGGTGGAAGATAGAAAGAATTGACACTTTGTGACCCCGGAAGTGGCTTGGGACTGGCTGGATGATTGGAGACCAGTTGGAGGAACCAGGCCCTGAGCTCAACCCCAACAGCAGTGTAGCAACAACAGCTTCCCAGAATGAAATCAAGACCCAGAAGACCTGAGGCAAAAGCAAAACTACCCACACCACCTACAAATTGAGATTTGTTGATGTCAGCGACATAGCTATTGTGACGTTCAAAGTGAACTGAGACTTGCCCTTTGATCATGAAACTAACTGTCCAAGCAGTCAGAGGCGAGATGATTCCGAACGAAGATAGATGACTTTGGTACCAAATGTCCATTAACCACCTTCCCCGCCATGGACGTAATGGTTACGTCTGTGGCTGCGGCACTGCGGCGCCACAAACGTAACTATAACGTCCTGGTACCGACCCTCGGGGGAAGCGCTAGCGCTCCCCCTCAGGGCACCCCCCCTCACCCCTTGGTCAGGGCTACAAGGGGAATCGCTTCCCCTTCCACCCCTGACCCCACCCCCACCTTGACGTCTGATGACAGCACGCGATCGCGTGCTGATCTCATGAGAGGTCACCTCCCATTGCTTAGCATTTCTCTTCTGCTCGGGAGGAGGGGGCCGGCAAAGGCATGAAAGGAAAGGAAAGGCCTTTCCTTTCATGTCTCTGCAAGAGCCGCTCCCCAGGGGGCCAAATTATTTTTAGGCCATTTCTGACCCCCCCGGGAGCAGATCGGCCTAATATAATTAGGCCAAACTGCCCCCGGGGTGGCAGAAAACCCCTAGCCATTTTTGTTTATTTTTTTTATATGTGGGGAGTGACACCTTAGGCAAGGGTCACTCCCCGGGGGGGCAAATTATTTTTATGCCATTTCTGCCCCCCTGGGGGCAGATTGGCCTAATATAATTAGGCCGTTCTGCCCCCAAGGGGGGCAGAAACCACTAGACACCAGGGATTTTTTTTTTATACTTATACATAACGGGAGGGGGCCCTTAGGCAAGGGCCGCTCTCAAGGGGTCCAAAATATTTTTGCCCTCCCGGGGGCAGATCGGCCTAATATAATTAGGCCGACCTGCCCCCAGGGGGGACAGTAAACCCCTAGACACCAGGGATAAAAAAATGTTTGTTTATTATTTTTTTTATATGTGGGGAGCGACCCCTTAGGCAAGGGTCACTCCCCGGGAGGCCAAATTATCCTAATATAATTAGGCCGATCTGCCCCAGGGGGGCAGAAACCACTAGACACAAGGGATTTTTTTTTTTTATATACTTCCGCATAAGGGGAGCGGCCCCTTTGGCTAAGTTTTTTTTTTTATATGTGGGGAGTGACCCTTTAGGCAAGGGTTGCTCCCCGGGGGGGCAACATTTTTTTCGTCTATTTCTGCCCCCTTGGGGGTAGAAACCACTAGACATAGGGGAATTATTTTTATATTTATACTTACGCATAAGGGGAGCAAATCTTGGGCAAGGGCTGCTCCCCAGGGGGGCAAAATATTTTTAGGCTTTTTCTGCCCCCCCCTAATTATAATTAGGCCGATCTGGCCCCAGGAGGGCAGAAACCTCTAGACAGCAGGGATATATATTTTGTTTTATTTACTTTATGTTTTTATGTATGGGGAGCGACCCCTTAGGCAAGGGTCGCTCCCCTGGGGGCATATTGTATTTAGGCCATTTCTGCCCCACTCCCCCGGGGGCAGATCAGCCTATTTTTATTAGGCCGATCTGCCCCCAAGTGGGGCAGAAACCACCAGGCACCGGGGATTTTTTTTATGCGCCAACTTCATGCTAGGGGAGCGACCCGTTAGGCAAGGGTTGCTCCCCTGGGGGGGGGGAATTTATTTTAGGCCATTTCTGCTCCCCCTGGGGGCAGATCGGCCTATTTCTATTAGGCCGATCTGCCCCCGGTGGGGGGCAGAAACCACTTAGGTACCAGGGATTGGTGTGTGTGTATGTGTGTCTTTTGTTTGGGGGGACTGCCCCTTGGGCAAGGGTCGCTCCCCATGGGGGCACATTACTGTTGGCCATATCTGCCCCCTTTGGGGCAGATCAGCCTATTTTTGGAAGGCCCATCTGCCCCTAAGGGGGCGCTGAAAGCCCATTATAGACCAGGGAAGATTTTTTTTTCAAAATAAGAGGGTGGGGGTACGGCCATACCCTCACCCCAAATAAATGTGGCCGAAATTGTTCTGCCCACCAGTGGGAAGATTGGGCAATTATATGATATGGAGGTTTACGGCAGAAATTGGACATACAACGAGCTAGTGTTGGAAGCAGAAGCAGCAAAGCCTTAAACAGAAACATGAGCCTTTTAAACCCAGAGCCTCCACTTGCAGGGCCCCTAGAGCGCCGCAGCACTGCCAGCTTCAAGACACCACAACAAGCTACTGATGAAGGCAGCACTGCTTCTGAATAAGAGAGGCAGCTGAATGAAAGGATCATTAAACTAATACAAAAGAAATAAATCAGAAGCTCGCACCCCACTACCCCCAGTCTTACTGACCAAGCTCCAACCCTAACTTTACTACTCAAAGATGTTACAGTGGCAAGAAAACCCCATTCTGAAATGAATTTCTCCAGCTGACCTCAGAGTGAACAAGCATTTGCAATGCAATAGGCCTCGCATTTGTGAGAGTTTGAGCTACTGGCGTTGTAAATCACAATGTCTTTTACCCAATTGCATTTTGTGTGGAATGGATGTATGGGGTGTGGGTTGGAATTATGCGGGTTAGATTGGCATTGTTAGTTGTGGTATTGTGTGAGGTGGAACTGTGTGGCGTGTAGTGTATTTGTGTAGTGGAAT
This sequence comes from Pleurodeles waltl, assembly GCF_031143425.1. NCBI lineage: Eukaryota > Metazoa > Chordata > Amphibia > Caudata > Salamandridae > Pleurodeles > Pleurodeles waltl. Next base: position 486,798,173 of record NC_090446.1, read on the forward strand.
TATGTGACATGATGAATAGATAGGGATGCATGTGCAAAATGAAAAGGCTGCAGGTTGTGAAGCATCCTCACAATTATTGGCAAATTGTATTAAATCAGTTGGGAGTGATATTTTCACAGGGTGGTCCGGATGAGAGAGACCTATAGGAGGTAGAGCTTTTTGATGGAAGAGATGTGACAGTAAATGGGTACATATAAGAGATATATATAGGAAGTGATGTACATTAGAGATCTGTAGAAAGCAGGGTAGGCATTGGGAGGGGTTTGGCTAGTGGTGAGAAGGAGTTGTACGTTTGGTGTGCCATGATAAAAAAGCAACATGCAAGAGCTGTGTTGATTAGAAATATTTTCAAGAGGTAAAGATTTAGATTGGAAAAGAGATGACAGCAATGAGTTACAGTGGTAACAGACATGGAAGGCTGATATACCATGCTGGAAACACCTGTGAGTGGTGGTGGTGATTTACTGGGTCCCACAAGTACTCCTCACAGTTTACAGAAAATAAACTGATGCACTGTCACAGTTTAAAACAACATTATTTGCTGTCAAAGTGTCAAGGCTTGAAAATGTAGTCAATATGAATCTTATTACACCTTCCTTGGGAGAACAGAAAGCTCATTCAGCTAGGTTTACCAAGATTTGAACATGTGATTTGCAGGTCTGAACACATGGTTGTATGGCAAATGCACTGCCTTAGAGAACCATATCACTCCTTTAAAATTATGTTAGCTGTGGTTTACCTGCACCTGAAAAATAAGTAACATTTGACTTTATTTGGCAAATGGATTCCAAATAAAGAACAGTAAAGCCCCTTTTAAATACGATTCCTCCAGTTGCATTTCTTAGTGTAAAAGTACTTGAAATGAAGTATGCATGAGAAACAGGTGGGCAAACATCTTCTCTCATAAAAGCATTGCGGTGTCATGGTCTTCTAAAAAAGAACAATAAACATTAACCGCGTTCTACGAGAGAAAGACAGCAAAAGATAAAAGGTTTGGCACTGGCAAGTACACAGCGCCGGATGTTAATACTAATGAAACCTAAGCCGACAAATGCAATAGAAAACAGACTCCAGCATCAGCCGAGTTAAACTAATGCAACACATATGTCAATAAAGTGCACATTTTATGTACTAGGCCATTATTTTCCATAATTTTATGACAAACTGTACGCGCTTCTGGTGTACAACATTAACTGTAGCCTGCAATCAAACTCAGAGGCCAGGGACAAGGTGCTTATCATTGCGGATCAGCGAAGTTATTACCACGTTAAGCAAAAGTCCCCATAAATTACTCAAATTATTCTAAACGGTCATGAATTACACTTAACAAGCCTTCAGAGATGGATTTTTTCAATCTTCCATCATTGGGATGAAACGTAAAGTTACAAATACAGATTTAACAAGAAACATGGAAGTAACCTCTAAGTGCCTCGTCAGACTGAGAGCGCCTGACTCTGCACAGATATCGTATAGAGTTTAGCACTGTGACAATTAACATTCTGCGGTGAAACCTAGATAATTAACACGTGTATTGGCTCCTTGGTTTGATTTCTGGTGAAAATATTTTACGCTACTTAGGCATTTCAACTTTATTTTCCGTTGAAGTCACTTTTTTTTTTATCACTGAGCTGATAACACGAATACAAGGCCAAATTGAAACAATAGGTTATTGCATCTCTTGACCATAACAAAACCATTTGCCATAAGGGCATCTACGCAGCCTCGTAGGAAAAATCCTGCAGAGCAGCCCCGGTTGTACCCCACACCCTCCTCCACTGAGCGGCTTACAGAGCCCTGGGGAGGAAACAGACAACATGGAGAGAGAGCAAGCATTAGCAGTTGCTTAGAACAGAGGGCACACGCCTCTCTTGGTGCTGAACTCGATCACTGCCGCCTGTGGCAGCCGCCACTGCCCTTTACTTCAGAGCATTCTCCGTGGCTACTGGCAGTGCCTACCCACGCCCGCCGTTGAGGGGGCACCGGCAGATAAACCGTAGCACACGTTACCTCCTCCTAATTAAAACTAGCATTTTCAATGCAACGGGTCACGCATTTGCTCGAGTTAGAGCTGTTAACGTTGTAAACTCCTAACTGGACTTTTCTTGCCACACTAATGAAAAGAATGCAAAACGCACCGCGATCACGCTGGAGTTTACATAGTGCGATCGTGCTGCGTTTTTTTTTCATTTGTGTGGCTGAGATCAACGAGGGGCCCCGAATGGGCAGGAAACAATAAGAAAACAAGCATTTGGAATGCAATAGTCCTGTGTTTGTTCGAGTTAGAGCTTAGAGCAGCACTGATCGTCGAAGGATCGGAATGTGCTGCTCCTTCCTCCAGGCCTCCTCCCTGTGATTCTGCTGGGCCTCTTAAATGGTGACATGCTGCGAATGGGTAGCGGGAGAGACCAGCTGTTTCATGTTTCTTGGGTACATTTGAGAGACGCGTATCCAACCGAGGATTTGTTTTTGAAATCCGGGACATGTTTTAGCTCATAAAAGCAGGAAGACATGTCCCCGGATGCCAAACAAAAATAAGTAATAGACTAGAGCCCTGTAAACAGACACAGCCTGGTGCCCCTGAAACATCCAGCGCTCTGGTCAAATGCTATTAGACTTTGAAAAAAGTAATCCCTAAGCACATGATACATAGGCACAAGTGGAAGGTTACAAGTACTAGGGCCATGCTCCAGGGGAGTGTACAACTGTGGAAAAGTTGGGACAAAGAGCAAGGATTGACCACTAGCAATCAAGGATTTTTTAAGGGCACTGAAACAAACCAGTGAAAAAGCAGAGACCCCACAAAGAAGTATAGAAGTATATACTAAAGTATATACAAGAGGTCTCGAATGCTCGACCTAAAAAGCAGCGAGGTACGGGAAAAAAAGAGAAGTGGACAGCGATGCAGACACACAACACATACCAAGAAGAGAAAGGAGGTGAGGACGAAATGGGCAAAAGGAGTCCACGAGTCTGCTACCCATCAGCAATGTGCTTTGTGACCAGTAACCACTATTTTAATTGCCAATAAATACCATAACTCAGGCACAAATTAAAACAGTTCCCATGTTGGCACTTCTAATAATTATAATCAGAAATCTAAAAGTGCAGTGGGAGTAAAACTATCTCACAATTATAAAACATTTTAAAATGTGGATTGATGTTAACACCCAGGTGTCAGAGAATATTGAGGGTAATATTAGCAGACCACTTCGGCTCTGTCAACCACTAGCCAGAGTTGATAGAGGCATCAAGATTCCGAGAGCGCTATGGAATCTTACAAACTTTAGTGAGCGCTATTCATATAACAAAGGTTCTGGGGTGGCGGGGGCAGGCAGGGTATAGCCAGAAGGGAGATGCAAAGTGGAACAGGTTTGTGGAGTTTAACTTACTTCATGACTGACTTTATATGGTGATAAAATGCTGCTTAAGTCTTCTTTCTGTATGTGCAGGGTGTTGTGTTTGAATCCTAGAATCCTCTGGCGAACAGCGGCAACATATGATCCTCGTTGTTTATTTGTTTGATTCTAAATTTAGCTCCGGTTGACTACAGGGCAGATGCAGCTTTGAGGCAGCTCCAGAGTTTGTTTGCGCTACTGGCCACTGGAGACCTAGAGTGCGAGGAGGAGGGGGCTGTGGGGAGGGAGGGCCATCTGAACTACGCAGCATGAGTTGGTGAATCACTCCCACTGAACGTGGCAAAGAGGACATCTGCTTTTCACGCTGATTCATAAAAACAAAATTTCTCAGGGCTACAATGCATGTGGGCTAACCTACGTTACTTTTATTTTTTCTGTTATCATTTAAGAAGCGAGTTCCAAAAATAAGCAACAGACACATCCAGCATACGAAACAGAAAAACGTCTGCTGACTGAAAATATCCTAGTGAAATATTGGCAGCTGAGGTAGCCTCTGTAGGCAATCATCTCACTGCAACACAAGACAAAAAATGCATTGTTGGTGTCGGGGTGCTAAAAAATAAAGGCAAAACCCCAACATTCAGAAAAAACAGGCTACAAAATATTTTTACTGAAAATGGGCTAGAGAAAGGGATGGAAAAAAACATACAAGAAATATTTCTCCTAAAACATCTTCATAGTAACAGAAGGAAGGAAAAAGCATTTGGAATGCAATGGTCTTGTGTTTACTCGAGTTAGAGCTCTTAACATTGTGAATTACTGACTGGACTTTTCTTGCCACACAGACTGAAAATAAAAACAGGAAGAGAGCGAGAGCGAGCTGGCCCTGGAAAAGCCCCCCTCTGCTGTTAGTTTATGTTTACAGACGGAGATGGTGGGGAGGAGGGGCTGATTATACACCCAGAGTGTAAGACAAACAGGCAAATACTGACAGAAAAAGTCCCTTTCAGAAGAGATAAACAGGACATAGCATAATTATACGGTAGTTTGGAGTGCTCCCAAAGAGAAAAAGGCAGGACAAAGAGGCAGAACTGACCACTAGCAAGCAAGGATTTTTGAATGACAGTGGAACCATCAAATGAAATCACTGGAACCTACAGTATAAGTATACTTAAAAAGTATACAACACGTCGAACACTACACTCGACCTAAAAAGGGGTGGTAATGCAATACATAAAACACCACTCCCCAGATGTTGTTCTCTTCCAGGAAACATATCTTATGGGCAGTGCCTGTATGGCACTAGACAAGTAGGGATACAAAATGGTCACCTACACGGGCAATACTACCGGCCCCAGAGGAGTTGGGAACCTGACGATAAAGATGCAGCCACGCACCATCTAACACATTTAGCTTGACACACACAGGAGCTATGTGGCCCTTACTGGAATCTTGGAGGGGAAGAGGATTAACATAATTTCCATTTATATCCCTCCGCAGTTGCACAATACTACATTTACTGACTTAGGTACTCTCCTGCTCTGTTTGCCAGATGGCAGGCTACTGATGGGAGGGGACTTCAACATTGCATTATGTGATGAAGGGATGAAGGTGACCTCTGACCCCACAGACAGGCAGGATCCTCCCACCAACCCTTGGATGATTTCCTATCAGCCCTTGGCCTAATGGAAACATGGTGTGCTCATAATCCTATGACACAGCACTATACATTCCATTCAGGGGCCTACAGTATTCTTTCTCAAATCGACTATATCCTTAGCCTGGCACACTAACTCCCTCATCTCCATGAGGTCTGCCACCTGACCACTGGTATTACTGATGACTCCCACCTGTTGGCAGTCTATGGTCTCTACAAAAGGTAGGACTGTTGAGAGATAATGCTTAATCCCTGGTACCTAAAAATACCTCGATTTAGAGAAGGCCTCCAAGAGGCTACAGTAAAATATTTCTTAGAGAATGAGTCCTCAGTAGACTCCGTGCAGACCCCATGGGAAACATATGGAGTGGTAATCAAAGGGCAGGGCCTTTCTCTAATAGTGGGGCACAACAGCGATAAGAGAGCTAAATTAGAGACACTTGAGAGAAAGATTCACAAGTTGGAAACTAAACTGACCGACCAGGGAAATGTGGAAACCAAACACACCCTAGGCCTAAAGCAAAGAGAATATAGGGTTACAGCATCAGATGCCACCAGGACGGGACTGAGAGCAACACAATACAGCCAATATGATGTAGGAGACAAGGCTGGAAAACTCTTGGCATGGCTTGGCAACCGAGAACCGGCAGATTGCTGGGAGTTGGAAATTCAAACTGACTTGGGTAGGTGGGAGAGGGACAGACAGTGGGTGGCAGATGCCTTCACAGTTAAAGTGTAGAAGAGCCTAGCTGATTTGATGTAAAAAAAACAACTGCAGGTCTCCCCTGTGTCCAAAGATAGCCATCTCTCTGCAAGTTCAATTACTTTGGAGATCACACTCAACCCACGGGCTAAGAAAGAATCTAATATAGGCGGTCATTTTGATCTTGGCGGCAATGACTGCTCCGCTGGCGGTGGTGGTAATTGCCACCGACGGCATGGTGATGCACAACCTCCAAATAAAGATGACAGTAGTGAACAGGCTGCAAAGCAGCCTGTCCACTACCACCCACCGCCAGGCCTGAATCGACTGCCGGACCCGAGGTAGCCACCTTTGACCCAGCTGTGGGGCATAGACCGCCGGTGGGATGATGACCCTATTTCAACCAGGTAATCCCTAGCGGAAAGCATAAAGGTGACAGGAATTCTCATTCCTATCACCATTTTGTGACATGCTAGCCCCCCCGCTACAACCCCTGCCTACCACCCCAAGCCCCTAGACCTGCCCCACCCCCTCAACCCCAAAAATCCACCCCATCCCTCCTCCCTCCAATCTCCCTGTAGGCTCTCCACAACCCCCCTCACCATCCCCCACCCCCTCACCTCTGTTCAGGTCCCCCCAACACCCACATACACATTCACCCATATACCGACATACACACACGCATTCATACATGCAGACACACATCCCTCCTTCACAAACACACACGCACACCACCATGCATGCATTCACACACTCAACACACACCCCACCACCACCTCCACCCCTTCCCTCTCATCCAGCACTTACCTGTTCCGTGGCTCTGCTCTGGGAGGGATCGGGCTCCTAGGATGCTGCTCCACCAGCATTGCTGCATCTCCATACACCGCTACGCCTCTGATTGCATCATTATAGGCGTGGCTGTGTCTGGCTGATGTGGCCGTGAGGGTGGAGCAGCATCCACCCCCATCACCGACCACCAGCATGGCACCTGGTGGCCCTCACTGCCATCAATGGTGGTGAGGCTCCAGGTGTCATTATCTAGCGGATGCCTGTCACCGCCACTGGCGGTCTTCCGTGGACCGTCAGCATGGTTGGCGGCGGGCTATCCTGCCAAGATCAAAATGACTGCCATCATGTCATGAGATGGCTTATTTATGCTTTCCCTGTCCCCAGGCATTGTGTACATGTCTATGCTGTCAACGTGTTGAAAACTAAACAACTAAACTTGTTTTTTAGGGGTGAATCCCAGGTGGGACAATGGACGACCCCTTGTCGAGGATCAAGATCTATATAAATGCAGACCAAGTCTCAGTAAAACAAAAGCACCCTAGAAGAATAGTGCTCACTGGTCATTGTTGGAAGCCAAGGCCAAGAGAGGTGGCCCGGGCTGGCCTCTTACTGTTGATGAGGGCGAAGACGGGCCAGATCTTGGCATTGTTGTTGCCTGGGTGCTAATCACACGTGTCCCACGCAGCGGGCGCATAGAATGCACTTTATAGCGCTAGTGGCAACTCTGGCATCCTGCCCCTAACAAATGGCTGATCGAGCAAGGAATTGCAGGGCTGGAAGTCCCCTATGCATGTGCCCTCTGCTCCAGCAAAGCTGGATCGCAGAATGCGCCTTATAGCGCTAGTGGCATCTCTGCCATTCTCTCCCAAACAAACGGTTGATCCAGTACGGGACTGTGGGGTTGGAAGTCCCCCAATACACTCCTTCTGCTCCAGCGCAGCAGGATCGTAGCAAGCGCTTTATAGCACTGATGGTGTCTCTGGCATCTTGTCTCCAACAGACGGCTGGGCTGAAAGTCTCCACTGCATGCTCCTTCTGCTCTCTTTATTTTAGGGGAAGACTTGGCTAAGGATATGCAACATCTCGGATAATCTTGGTTTTGAGCCTCCTTTACCAACCTCATAGGAGGAAGACTTTTTCTTGCAAAACCAAAGGGTAGAACCTGAGTGCCTACCCTTGCAAGGTGCAGGAAGGTAGGTTTTGTCTCACGAGTGGAGCAATCTTGATAAGCAATCCTTCTCTGATTTTTTATTAAACAATACCCTATTGAGAAGTTCTCTGAGGAATTTCCAGCATCTGTTAAGTTGGATAACCTTATGGCTGGCCTGGCTACCCAAGGTACAGTAATTTCTGAAGGAGCGTTGCCCACAGATCCTGTGGACAGAAAAACAATCACTGCGGTTAAAAGGGTATATGCTGCTTCTAGCTTTGCTATCCTTGTTATCCACGCCAATGCATAAACATCATATACTGTAGAGACCCCGTTAAAAAGATGTTCATACTTTTGCTGACCAATTGAATTAGGGAGTGGATTGCTGTGCGATGCTGTCCCTAATGGAGAAACAGGGTTGGTTTCTCTTAGACGATCACTTCGATAATCTCTGTACATCGGCAGCATCAGCAGGAGCTTCTATCGCTGCGTGCCATTATATTTGGATGAGGTCATGGAAGACTGGTACCTCACAAAAAGAAATATGTTTTTATTTATTTTTATTAGTTTTTCCTCGGCACAAGAGGATCAAAAAGGTTTATAAGTCATTCAGAAACTTTCGTTACATTATCCCCTTCATCTGATACCAAATTGTAAACAAAATACCATTATTTGGTTCATAATCCACTGTTCAGTGGGTGCCCATACTTCTGGCCCCCTCTTACGCATCACCCTGCCCTTTCGAGCATACAGACTAGTCTTGAGGTAATACATTGATAGCAGTTTAGTCAGTCATTACAGAAAGGTCAGGGGATCAGGTTTTAACCAATGATTAAATGAGTAAATGATTTAATCTGATCTTCAGAAAATAAATTGCCAATCCTATGAGCTCCTCGCTGTTTTCATTACCTGCAGTAACCTAACTTTTTGCCAGACACCAAATGCCGCCCTTACTAATTTAAACCTAACTTTCTTAAATTAGCTTGGCTCCAGAATCCTTAAGAAAGCTCCTTCAGCTGTGCTGCCCCATGTCAAGCCATTTATAGATAGTACGACTTCTCTCCTCACTTTACCGTCATGACCTGAACTAATCAATACTTGCATATATTGCAAGACAGCGGCCAAATAATAATATCTAAAACTGGGCACAGCCCATTTACCCCTTTCTCTTGGCAGTTCTATTTACCTGAGGGCTCTACGAACCTTGGCATATTTGAAATGGAAAAATTAAAGTGCAGGTACTCTGTGCCAGAGTACCTGCTTGTTTCCGAAAAGTGCCGGTACTCTCCAATTAAAAGTATTACGTTTTTCTTGAGATGTGCCGGTACTCTCGCTCTCAAAATAAAAAAGTGCCGGTACTCAGTACCGGAGAGTACCGGCCCATTTAAAGCACTGGCGCTACTAGCTATTTCCTCCATCCGCTTAAACCCGATTTGCTCAAATTCCAGTGGAATAGTCTGAAAAAAATACAAAACCCTGGGGAGGAAGGGTATTGTGATGACAAGACATCGGCCTACTATGGAAAGTTAGAAGCTATCCATACGCCAAAGTTCTTTCCTAGTTTTAGCTAATACCGAGGCCAGATTACTCACTACAATTGTGTCTACATGTGTGTTATCCTGACGCCCAGGTATTTGGCTTGTTCCGTTCTACACTCATCCTTTAAATATACCAATTTATTGGCCACTACCTGACATTTTGTTTTGTTTACGAGATATCCTGATTCCTTACCAGTCTCTCTCCAGAGTTCGGCGATACCACCGCTATAAGATCTGCATAAGCTAGCATCTTAGTGCTCACCATCCTGACTAACAGGTCTATGTACAGGGTAAAATCAGAGGGGAACAGGGACATCCCTGAAAAGCTTTGAAAAGCTTCCAATTCTAATCCTGCAATTTGCAGTCTTGCCGTGGAACCCTTATACAAAGCCTGAACAGCTCCTATATATCCAGGACCTAGATTGTTCTTTCTGAGGACTGACCACAGGTTTCCCCAGCTAACCCAATCAAAAATGTTCAGTGTCCAGTAAAATCAGAGACATGGGGGCTTTAGTCACCCTCATTACATTGAACAATAAACCTGTGCCCACAGGGTGAAATCAGTTCACTCATCACCGTACTTAATGAAGTGGCCAGAACCTGTGCATAAAGCTTAGGTTCATAAGAGCCTGGGATAGTTGGATCGTTCTCTTTTTCAGGAAAACTGCAATATTAGCAGTTAGCCAAGATGCCGGGGCTTGACACCCAGCCTGCACAGCCCTAAACATTTCTAAGAGTTCATCACTTAGCTCCCGGAAAATCACCTTAAAAAACTCCAGCGGAATCTTGTCTGGACCTGCTGCCTTCCCATTTGCCAGTGAGTTGAGTGCACCCTCTTCTTCCTCCAGAGTCATAGGGGTTCCAAGATGCTCCCTCGCATCTTCATTGAACTGCTCTTCTTCTAAATACTGACGGATCTCATTGTCATCCACAGTAGTCTCTTGTTGATATAGATCCATAAAAAAATCCTCTAAACACCCCTTGTACGGCATATTTTCCTTTAGCAAGTTGGCCATGTTTCCCCATGATCTGATTTATGCTTTTGGAACAAAAAGCAATCTTGATGAAACGTCCTTTTACAGAGGATAAGGATTTTGGCCAATAGTTGACCTTAGACAAAAATCGGTTGAAAACAAAGAATTAGCAATCCTAGTATGTTCCTTTTCATTAGGTAAAGGGTTTGCTTACAAAGGGACTTTGGACCGGTATCGTCTTAGGGTGGTCAGCTCTTTGAAGGAATGGGTTGTGGCCAGAAGGCCCTGCCTGTTGATAAATTCCAGTCCCGGTCCCTCTCCAATTACAGTAACCCAACCCCTCCTCCTCCCAAAGCATGACTATCCCCGGTCTGTTCTAGTGGGAGGAAGACTCAGTGGTAGAGCGTGACATTTGCAAGTGGTGGGGCGTAAAAGTTTGGGGTGAGTGACCTGTGGCGAGCGAGTATACCAAGTGAGTCTGACAGTCATAAAAAGAGTTTGGGGGTTCTCCCCTTGAGAAAATTTTGCAAACAGAGTGGTCAAATTGTGCATTTTCAAGCACATTTGAAAAAGCAAGCAAACTGGTGTTTTGAGTGGAGCCAGAGGCAGAGCTAGTGGCAGTGTGGCACTCATTTAATGCGGCTGAGATTTTCTAAAAGTGCAAGTGTGTGTTATGATGCAGAGACACTGCTGCCACCTGAAGAGTATTCCTTTTTTCCTTGCATTTAAATATTTAGTAACACTTTGCCTGCAGTGCCAACCAGAGAGCTGCTCCTTCATACATTATAATTGAATTCAGTTCACAAAATCCAATATGATCCTAATGGTGCCAATGACTACTTTGCTGATCATCAGCTACACACTTGCCACAGTAGCCAGGGAGTGTAAAACAAACTGGATGTTTGATCATTCTGCATGCATAGTAATCAATACTTGCTTTAACTGGCTCACAACTCTGTGTACAAACTAAGCAAGTAAGTCACTTCATCATCGTAAGTTCATTTTGCTACTAGGTATTGGTATTAACATAACTATAAAAGGAACTATACAGTCAGAATAACTGACGGTTTACTCCTATGTGCATGAATCCAACAGCCAATGTGTGCAGAGGTTTCTGCACAATATATCAGTTGCTGCTACAAAGTGAAATACTATGCAAATGTACTAATAAAGATTTATAATGTATTGTGGTTATTAAATACATGCTCAAGGAAGCACATAAAGGCCACTTACAGACTTGGAGAGTCCGTTTTCTTCAGATACACTATTCCTTTTGCCTTCTAATGGGACAGCCGCAATACATACGTTTGTTTTTTCATTTATAGCTCTTCTTGTCACAGTAGAGTCCCTTTAAATACATTATTGTTTTTACATTATTACCCAAAATGCCACTCTACCAAGATGAAAACGATTAGAAAAAGCCACATCTGCCTCACCAGGATTCACAGTCCTCACTTGCAGAACATTGAAGGCTTTCATAATATGGGAAGCCGTCCATGTCGAAATTACAGCTCCCCATATAGGACACCTCTTGAAATACACAGCATGTTGCAAAATGAATATAATACAGGCCAGAATGAATGTACTAAGTGTCAACATAAATATGATACCTGGCAGAGTGAATCTGACTTGAACCAAAACAAATATAAAACCTGGCTGAGTGACTATGCTACTTAGTGATTAATATGAATAACTTACACTCCGAATTGAATAAGCGATATACTGAAATATATATCAATCATACTGAAATAAATATGGCCCACACTGTAAGCAATAAAGCAATTACGGAAATAAACAGAAAATTCATCAAAAAGAATGGGACATTTCTTGAAATGACTGGCATATGCCAAGAGGAATATGACATACATTGGAATTAATATGACAGATTGAAATTAATATAAGGTACTGAAATGAAAATGTATTATTCTGAAAAGAATATAATGTGCAATGAACATTCCATTTATCAAAGTGAACATGGTTTGCATTGAAAGAAATATGATACACATTGACATGATTATGATATGTGTTGTAATGGGTATGATTCATGTTAAATTTAATATGATGTGTTAATATGAATGAGACATCCATTAAAATGAATGACACATGCTAAGATGAATATGACATGCATTTAAATGAATATGAGCCCCTTCAAAATTAACTCAACATACCCTAAACTGAATATGACCAATGCTGAAATTAAAATGAAACTTGTCAAAATGAATGTGTTATGCTTTGAAATTAATATGATACACATCAAAATGGATAGTACCTGTATTGAAATGGATGTGACCTATGTTGAAATGGATATGACCCATGTTAAAAATATTATGTTAGGTGCAAAGCGGAATATGAAATCAATTAAAATGAATATGACATTCATTGAAAGCAATATGACACAAGTTAAGATGAATATGAACCACTTTGACATGAACATGACATCTGGTGAAATTAATATGACCCATATCAAAATGAATGTGACATTTATTAAAATGAATATGACACTTTTTGAAATGAATATGAAACTATGTGAGATAAATGTAGCATGATTTGAAATTAATAAAGCACATATTAAATTGAACACAAGCCATGTTTAAATTAATATTACCCCGTTTAAATGTGTATGGCTTGCATTGAATTGATGTTGATTTGCTTTAAAATTAATATTACATATTAAAATTACATATTCTGAAAGTACATGTTATGAACAAAATTTGAATTAACTAAAATTAATATTTTTTTTGACAATGTGGTGCATTTCGTTTTTGCCAGCTTTAGGACTCTGAGCACTTTACCACTGCTGACCAGTGCTAAAGTGCAAGTGCTCGCTATCTGAATTGTATTGATGACTGGTTTATCCACGATTGGCATATTTGTTTTACCGGTAAATCTCTACTATAGTGCAACATGTGTGCCCAGGGCCTGTAAATCAAATGCTACTAGTGGGCCTGCAGCACTGATTGTGCCACCCACATGAGTAGACCTGTAAACATGTCCAGACCTGCTACTGCAGTGGCTGTGTGGGCAGTTTTAAACTGCCATTTCAACCTGGCAAGTGCACCCACTTGCCAGGCCCAAACCTTCCCTTTTACTACATGTAAGTCACCCCTAAGGTAGGCCCAAGGCAGCCCCATGGGCAAGGTTCAGTGTATTTAAAAGGTAGGTCATGTACTGGTGTGTTTTACATGTCCTGATAGCGAAATACTGCTAAATTTGGATTTCGCTATAGCAAGGCCTGCTTCTCCCGTAGGGTAACATGAGGATTGCCTTGAAATACCTTTTACGAGTAATTTCCCATTGGGAGCAGATAGAGATTTGGAGTTTGGGGTCTCTGAACTCACAATTCAAAAATACTTTTTTTGGTGAAGTTGGTTTTTAAATTGTGAGTTGGAAAATGGCACTTTTAGAAGGTGGGCTGTTAGAAATTGGGTTTTTGGTTGGCAGTCAGGTTACCCTCTGTCCAACCAAGAACCCTCACTCTAGTCAGGGTAAGTCACACAATCCAAAATTAGCCTGTGCCCACCCTCTGGTAGCTTGGCACGAGCAGTCAGGCTTAACTTAGAAGGCAATGTGTAAAGCATTTGTTCAATAAATCATACCATACCATAATATAGCACCACAAAAATACACCACACAGTGTTTAGAAAAATATATAATATTTATCTGGGTATTTGCAGGTCAAAACGATCAGAGATGCAATATGAATTTGTAAAGATATCAATAAAAAGTGATATAAAGTGTCTTAAGTCTTTAAAAAGCAAACAAAGGGGGTCATTCTGACCCTGGCGGCCGGTGACCGCCAGGGTCACCGACCACGGGAGCACCGCCAACAGGCTGGCGGTGCTCCCTCGAGCATTCTGACCGCGGCGGTTCAGCCGCGGTCAGAAACGGACAGTCGGCGGTCTCCCGCCGACTTTCCGCTGCTCGGGAGAATCCTCCATGGCGGCGGTACCGCCATCCTGTTCCTGGCGGGATGGCGGTAGGGGGTGCCGCGGGGCCCCTGGGGGCCCCTGCAGTGCCCATGCCAATGGCATGGGCACTGCAGGGGCCCCAGTAAGAGGGCCCCGCAAAGTATTTCAGTGTCTGCAAAGCAGACACTGAAATACGCGACGGGTGCCACTGCACCCGTCGCACCCCTGCAACTCCGCCGGCTCCATTCGGAGCCGGCATCCTCGTTGCAGGGGCATTTCCGCTGGGCCGGCGGGCGCTCTTTTGGAGAGCGCCCGCCGGCCCAGCGGAAATGTAAGAATGGCCGCCCGGTCTTTTGACCGCGGTGCGGTCATTTGTCGGCGGGACTGTGGCGGGCGGCTTCGGCCGCCCGCCACAGTCAGAATCACCCCCAAAGTCTCTTTCAAGCACAAAGTGCCTGGTTTGGAGTGGAAAATCTCCGCAAAGGGCCGCAGAAGAAGAGATACGTGGAAAAATGGTGTGAGCATCGATTTGTCCTCTGCACACACGGACTTGCGTTGTTATTTTTCACGCGGGGAAGTCGTGTGTCGTTTTCTGGCACGCGGACAGTCTCTTTCTGTGGGTCACGGGATTACCAGATGTCCCGGGGTCTGTGCGTGGATTCTTCGGCTTGTTTTCCGGCTGTGCGTCATTCCGCGAGGCTGTGCGTCGAAGTTTCGATCTCACGGCAGGCGTTGCGTCGATTTCCCCTCTGGAAGTCGGGCGGCGTTGTCCTTGAGAGGCCGTGCGTCGAAGTTCCGGTTGCCCCGAAGGCGTCGCGTCGATCAGCGTCGGTGTGCAGCGTTTTTCTCGCCGCAAAGCAAGCTGTCCATCGAACTTTTCGGCGCACGAAGAGTCCAAATGAAAAAGAGAAGTCTTTTTGGTCCTGAGACTTCAGGGAACAGGAGGCAAGCTCTATCCAAGCCCTTGGAGAGCACTTTTACAGCCAGACAATAGTTCAGCAAGGCAGCAAGCCAACAGCAAGGCAGCAGTCCTTTGTAGAAAGCAGACAGGCGAGTCCTTTGAGCAGCCAGGCAGTTCTTCTTGGCAGGATGTAGTTTCTTATTCAGGTTTCTTCTCCAGCAAGTGTCTGATGAGGTAGGGCAGAGGTCCTGTTTTATACTAAATTGTGCCTTTGAAGTGTGGGTGACTTCAAAGAGTGTCTAAGAAATGCACCAGATCCCCTTTCAGTTCAATCCTGTCTGCCAGGGTCCCAGTAGGGGGTGTGGCAGTCCTTTGTGTGAGGGCAGGCCCTCCACCCTCCCAGCCCAGGAAGACCCATTCAAAATGCAGATGTGTGCAAGTGAGGCTGAGTAACCTGTGTTTGGGGTGTGTCTGAGTGAATGCACAAGGAGCTGTCAACTAAACCTAGCCAGACGTGGATTGTAAGGCACAGAAAGATTTAAGTGCAAAGAAACGCTCACTTTCTAAAAGTGGCATTTCTAGAATAGTAATATTAAATCCGACTTCGCCAGTTAGCAGGATTTTGTATTACCATTCTCGCCATACTAAATATGACCTTCCTGCTCCTTTCAGATCAGCAGCTGCAACAATGTATGAGGGCAGCCCCAATGTTAGCCTATGAAGGGAGCAGGCCTCACAGTAGTGTAAAAACAAATTTAAACATATAAACTACACAGGTACATGTCCTGCCTTTTACCCACACAGCACCCTGCTCTATGGGTTACCTAGGGCACACATTAGGGGTGACTTATATGTAGAAAAAGGGGAGTTTTAGGCTTGGCATGTACTTTTAAATGCCAAGTCGAAGTGGCAGTGAAACTGCACACACAGGCCTTGCAATGGCAGGCCTGAGACAAGGTTAAGGGGCTACTGAAGTGGGTGGCACAACCAGTGCTGCAGGCCCACTAGTAGCATTTAATCTACAGGCCCTAGACACATATAGTGCACTCTACTAGGGACTTACAAGTAAATTCAATAGCCAATCATGGATAAACCAATCAATAGTACAATTTACACAGAGAGCATATGCACTTTAGCACTGGTTAGCAGTGGTAAAGTGCCCAGAGTTCAAAAGCCAACAACAAAAGGCCAGAAAAAATAGGAGGAAGGAGGCAAAAAGTTTGGGATGACCCTGTCAAAAAAGCCAGGTCCAACATGGGCATTTTATTGCTTAACCATTCTGTGTCTCTGCCTAGCTGTGGAATACACATCTGGGTCAGGATGACAGTTGGGCTATTTGTGAGTTCCCTCTAAACAGCCACATAAAGGGATCTGAGGTGTACCATGCATAGCCTGATGGGTGTTCCTGGGCTAGAGTGGTGGGCGGAGCTGACACTTGCACCTGAATAGTCTGTGCCTGTCCTTATAGAAAGCAGTCTCCACCCCCCTGGAGTATGTCTGGGGCCAGGGCAGGAATATCAGGGTCTTGTGCACTAGAAAGATGTCTCTTTTAAGTTTTCCTACTTCAATGCAGAAATGGGTACACGTACTGGACCTTTGACCCCACAAGTTTATGCTGCTTGCTGCTTCTGTCCTGGGAGTGAAAGAACTGGACTTTGCTTTCTACATTCTGCTTCCAAAGGTTCCCTAAGGGCTTGGACTGAATTTGCCACTTGTTAAGAAGTCTCAGGGACATCAAAGACTTCATCTGCCAGCACCTAGGCTTTCTTTCTGAGAGCCCTGACTTGCCAAGTGGTACCAAATCCAGTGCATTTGCCCTTAGAAGTGTGTTCAGGTGCATCCAAAAAGAAACCATGTATATCGACTACAGAGCGACTTTGGAATAGGTGTCGCTGTCTGACTACGCGCAGCTGTCTATACCGGAGCTGTGGTCTCCTCTGAGTACAACAACCGAGACCGATGCCGCAGGCCCGACACCGCCACAGTGCCGCAAAGTCCCACTACAGCGTGAGTCCCGAAAACAGTCTCACTAATGTTTGTGACACCCAACTCTGACTCCACTTCAGTACCTGTGGCCTGATGGTGTCATCGTGACACCGTGAAGTCGAAGCCTTGTGTCTTGACCTGCTGGATTCATCAACCCCACCTTCTCAAAGGGAACTGATGCTGCTCCACCGATGCCGCATCACCTTCTCTGCAACCATAAGGAGCCAATGCCTCACCTCTCCTGCCTAGCAGAAAGGAACCAATGCCTCCCTTCCCCAGTAGCAGTAAGGAACCGACACCACACCGACTCCAGTGGCGCCTCACCTCCCTGACTCCCTGCAAAGTTTTTGTTTCCTCATTTTCCAAGGTACTGTACCTTGGGTCCGTGCAACTCCATAACCAGCCCACACTCCCACTCGAGTGTCGTCGGACTTTTGAGAATGACTCCGTCAAAACGTCGTGATAGCCCCAGTTGGAACTATTGTGTTTCTAAGTGCTATACTAATATTTAGGGCCTGATTACGAGTTTGGTGGTCAGGCTTGTTGGCGGTCCCAAAAAGACTGCAGCGCTGGCGGTCCCCATACCACCATATTGTGATTCATACAGGCAGGACCATCATCCACCAAGCAAAAAAGGCAGACCGCCAGCGGCGCAGCGGCTTGGATTTAGGCAGTCTGACCTCCATTGTCATGAGCACCATGGCCAAACACCAAGCCTACTATAAACACACAGTTGCTGTGGCAGTCAACCACTGCTGTCTGCGTTCAGCAAAGTAACAGACAAGTGCACACTGGATACATTCAAAACAACACAGCTGACACACATCAGCCAAGTGGACACACTTGCAAAGGACACTGTAAAACACACCCCTTCACGGACCACAATCCTTTGCACTGCAGCAAAGTAAGGCAGACCACACATAATTTTGTCAATTTTTTGTCATTGGTCAGCCCTTTTATCCCCCATCCCATTTTACACCTTTCACACACATCGTCTATTTTTTTCCCCATATTCGCCTGTCTTGTTCAGTTAGTCACTGTCACCCCCTTTAATTTCCAAACATGTCATGGGCCAAAAACCCATGATTTTCAGAGGATAGTTGAGAGTTATGGTGGATCATTAGAGTAGAGCCATAGTTGTTTGGAGCCTAATTCCAGCAAACTTCTCTCAGTAGGGAAATTAAAATGTGAGACAAGATAGTCGACAGAGTGATTGCTGTAGACACCATCCTGCGCACAAAGGAGGACATTAGGAAGAGGTGGAACTACATCAGGGACAAGGTCATTTTCCTGGTCACCAGGCAGCAGCTGGAGGCCAAGAAGACTGGCAGTGGCCCTCACAGTGCCCTGTTAAGACTCTTTCCCTGGGAGGAGAAGGTCTTGGCCATCCAGCATCCTCAGGGCTTGACAGGAATAACTGAGGGAGTGGAGTCTGGCAAGTCACAACACAAATAATGTCACAAAACTGCAATGTCATGCATTCTTGCAGCTTAGCTGTTGCCACTGTCTTGTTCATGTACCTCAACAAAATTCAATACCCAGAGTATCTGAGTTGTAACACTGTCAATCTGTATAACTGGATCCAATATCACATCTACCAAGGCCCATCACATGCCATATGTCAGAATGTTGTCTGGAAATCTCACAATAACAAAAACACATTCCATGTTTCATGGTATGTCCCAAAATGAAAACTGTTGCTCAAACCTAAATGCAGCCTGCATACAGATATGTAATATCACACATTTGTCAAGTGTTGGAGAGTAGAGAGAGTGGCCTGACTGCAACTCCCCATACGCACTGTTCCAGTAACTCTAAACACCAGCCCAGTGGTCACTTGTCCAAATACCCTTGTTTGTGAACTCTCAATTGAAGTGTACTCACCTGGGAGGATGCAATTTGTCAAGTCTGTATAGAAGAGGGAGTGATTGGACTCCAACGCCCAGGAGGCATTGTTTCAGTAACTCCAAACACCAGCCCAGTGGTCACTTGCCCAAAGACCCCTGTTTGTGAACTCTCAATTGAAGTGTAGTCCCCCTGGGAGTATACCATGTGTTTAGTGTGTGTAGTGTAGAGAGTGAGCTGACTGCAAAGCACAATAGACCCTGTTCCAGTAATTCCAAAAACCAGCACGGTGGTCACTTGTCCAAAAACGCTAGTTTGTGAACTCTCAATTAATGTGTACTCACCTGGGAGGATAACATTTGCCAAGTGTGTATAGTAGGGGGGGTGACCAGGCTGCAACTCCCAGGAGGCACTGTTTCAGTAACTCCAAACACCACCCACTAGTTACTTGTCCAACTACTCCTGTTTGTGAACTCTCAATTGAAGTGTACTCACCAGGAAGGATACAATTTGTCAAGTGTGTGTAGTAGACGGAGAGACCTGACTGCAACTCCCAGAAGGCACTGTTTCAGTAACAAGAGTGATCTGACTGCAAGGCACAATAGGCCCGGTTCCAGTAACTCCAAACACCAGCCCAATGGTCACTTGTCCAAATACACTCGTACTTCCCCAGCACCATACCCCAGCTCCTGTCAAAACTGCAACAAGAGAAGGCCTGACTGGTTGCCAAGTCACATCTGTACTGATTGTGTGTGAGCAATGTCAGGTGCTACAATCATGAAGTGAGTGACTCATTGTTGCACTTATGTCCCGTTTCTTAACAGGAGACTTAGCATATCCAAACCGTCCTTGGTTATTGATGCCGAATGAGTCTGCATTTGGTAGGCCACATGTCCATACATGCACAGGGAAGACACTTTCCGTATCCACCAAACCAGCCCTTTCATTGTCACTCAAGTGTATGGGTGAAGTCTGTACTATGGTAGTTGCCTGTAGGGACTGTATGCATTGAGTCAATTTTGCAGAGTGTAAATGTGTTTGTCCAGTCAGGCCTAAGGAGTTTACCCTTCACAAACCACATTGGAGTGTGGTGTTTCATTATGGGTCACATCACAGTACATGTTGCTGGATCATGGGCTAACTGATGTCAGTAGGCTTGCTTAGTCATTGTAGGCCTTGAGCAGGGTAGTGGGTTAGTGTACAGATGAATCCATAGGTCTGTAGTAATGTCCCTGTACTTATTGGCATGTGTGCTTCACACTTGTGGTATGTTGAAAAATTGCCCATTTTATGCTTGCTTTTTCTAACTTGTGTGTGACACAACCATTTAGGCAAAAACTTGTGTTTGTAATTGCTTTATTTATCTCTTGCATCCATACAGGTAAACACGCATCAGAAGAAGGAAATTTGGAGAACCATCACCCAGAAGGTGCAGATCCTGGTGGGCCATAGCGGGCGGAGAGCCCACTGTTGCAAGAGGGGGGAGGACCTGAGACGCTGGGCCCGGAAGATCGTGGAGGTCCAGCCTGGGCTGTCCTCCCACTGTGGGCGGGGCGCATGTTGGAGCATGACCCCCCCAAGGGCCTGCATTCTGGCAGTGGGGTACCCAGACCTTGATGGGCGTTTGAGGGGAGCACAGCAGCCACAGGGGGTGAGTACAGGGCATATTCCTGCCTGTCACATAGCCAAATTGATGTGTTAAGTTCTGACATCTCCTGATAACTGAGGATGGGCCATGTATGACACACAAGATGATTAACTGTTTGTGTAGATATGTAATTTGGTGCATACTGATGTGCCTTGCCTATTAGCCCAGGGACCTGGGACACAACTGAGTACAATCCACAAAACAATTGCTCTCCAGGGACAACACAAGGCTGTGTACAGTGATCAATCAAGTAAGGTTTGTTGTTGTAGTGGGTCTAAAGTATACACAACAGACCACTACTCCTCTGTGTTACAGCCCAAAGAAACAGAAATGGTGAATCACTGTCCTCAGCCATGTGTCTGGCCAAGTGAGTAAATCAGCATCTGCTCCCCAGAGGCAACTTGTTTTCAGTGTGTGACGAGGGCTGGTGCCTCACTACTGTCTGTCATGTGAAGGTGGCCATCACACATGTGATAGAGCATACATTGTTCTTTGGGTGTAGCTACAGATCAAAACTTTCCTTTGGTAAGTGGGGAATGTCCACTGACATGATTTATGGCCTATCACTGTTGCCAAAATTCCTTGTGTCGACACGTTAGCATGTGTCCCGTTCACTTTTGATAAAATGTGTACACTGCTGTTTCATGCATCATTTACCTGTGTTCAGGGGATGTTTCGGTATTCCCCCACATATATTTGCATGCCAACCTGTCTTTGGAATTGGACATATGCAATGGGGCTACATTTCATGTGGTGCCACAGACAAGAGTGTGTCACAATTGATTGTTGGCTCACACATACTCTCACCCTTCATTGCAGGTCATTTGGCTGTAGTAGCAATGAGGGACATGACAGGTAGGGCTAGAGTTTTTACACACGATGTCCATTTTAATGGCATCATGTGGCAAAGTGCACTGCACATGTGAAATGGGGAAGATTTGTTCTGTGACTGTTGGCATGCATCATGGAGTGACTTGCAGTTATGTTGGAATCACGTGTGGTTGGATACAACCATTCATTCAGGGACATCTGGGTTTGCACGACCAGAATGGAGACAGTGGTATAGCTTCCCATTGGGCAACATGTCGAGGGCCTTCTACAAGTACTTGAAAATCCCTGGGCCTCTACAACATACAAAGGACTGATGGCATCTACTGATGCAATCAGACTATGTCATAGTAAGGGGTGCCAAGTAGTAGTCTGGATTTCCCTGGGGCTAGCTGATTCTTTGTGTTGTGGATTTCAGAGACATATCCCACTGACAATTTGCACATTTTGTTTACAGTATACATTTCCATGCCAAATAAGTAGTTATCTGAGCATCATTAGTACTACCTCCATGACTCCATTAGGACAATTTACACATGGTGAAGTGTGAATGGTTGATATGTTTCCAGTTTGACATGAGCATTTCCTTGTCACCTCCTTCAGGATACTGTACTGCTGTCAGCAACATGGCAGGATTTTGGAGCATCATTTCTTATTGTTGTGTTATTGTGTATGTGATAAGCTGATGTCTGCCTGACCTTGAGTGGGATCTGTTGGAATTAACTTGGCATTGGCCTACTATTGTATGACAACAGGTAACAGGTATACTCCACAAGGCAAAGCATTGAATGTGATATGGCCTCCTACGTGTTCAATGGTTAAGGAGATTGCACAACTTCACCCATGCAATTGGAGTTGTCTGAGATCCTGCTTTTCCTGTAGGCAACTGTTGACAGTTCATGTGGCATGCATGCATATGATATGGTACACTTAGGAGCCACCTTGATGTAGTTTGTTGCCGGGGCCTACTTGACGTCATGGTAATATTTGCTAATCACTGCTGTTGTTTAAGTGTGATCAGTAACATGTGGTGCCCTTTTCCCCTTTGCATTTGCAGCATCATCCCAGGCAAGTGAAGGAGACAGAGTGCAACCAAGTGGGGAAGCATCTGGCCACAGTACCTCCAGTCATAACACCACTGACCTGGAGGGATCCAATGGCC
Organism: Pleurodeles waltl; assembly: GCF_031143425.1. Taxonomy (NCBI): domain Eukaryota; kingdom Metazoa; phylum Chordata; class Amphibia; order Caudata; family Salamandridae; genus Pleurodeles; species Pleurodeles waltl. The sequence continues at coordinate 486,820,618 of NC_090446.1, forward strand.
CAGAGGGTGAGGGGAGGGCCACAGAGGACACAGGATCGACCTCGTCATCTTTATATTCTACCTTCAGTGGCCACTCCCTAGTGGTGGGGAACCAATCAGGACCTGCTCCTGTACCATCCTTGCCGCCACCCCCAGTTCTATCACCACCCTCCATGTTGATTCCCACCCAGTTGGCCATGCCCACTCACCCAAAAGGGTTGGTGTCTCCTTTGCCCCAGCCACCGCAGCACCAGCCCCTGTTACCCCTGCTGCCCTGAGTGGGAAGACTATTGACCTCCTGCAGAATAGCTCTGTGGAGCAGATTGCCATTGTGAATGCCATCCATGGGTTGGCAAGCCAAATTCAGCAGACAAATGCTTTCCTAGAAGGCATTCATAGTGACATGTCTGGCCTACAGGAATCTTTTCAGGCTCTGGCCTCCTCGCTGATGACAGTCATCCACCCCTAATCCTCCCTCCTACCACCTCTCTCTTCCCAATCCAAATTACCTATTCCCCTACCAGTCCTAAGCACACAGACACATCTGCATGCACCTCCCTCAACACACACAAGCAGCAAACATTGGCACAAGACACACCGGCATGCAGGCACACGGCATTCACCCACAGACACCACGTCAGCCACCATTTCAACAGACAACCCCACCTACCCACACACCACATCCACTATACCCACAGACACCACCATAACACCCAGTGGCACATCCGCCACACCCACCGTACACCCCAAAAACAGCTCACAACCCATGGACTCTCACTCCTCAGACATCATACCCCCAGAGACCACCAAAACACCCACAGACACATCCACCACATCACCATACCCACAGACACCACCCCAACAGACACACACACATCCACCCACCCGCCATTAACCAGTACCTCCACCTGCCAGCCCCCCTAAAACACACAAATGCCCACACCCACACACACAATAGACACAACCCAAACACAGACATACCTCACACATTCACACACCCAAGGCATCTACACCCTCAGACAAGCCCAACACTCCATCAACCTCCAAATCCCCAACCCCTTCTGGTGACCTCACCTGTTTTCCCAAGGATAATATTCTTTTCGACTTTGCCCTTTCCCCTGTTACCTCCAAACCCACTCCCAAACCCAAAAGGCCCCCACCTACAGCCCAACCCATCCCTTCACCATCCAGGTCCTCTCCTGTCATACCTTTTCCCTGCAAGCACCCACACCCATCCCCCCACATGGAGACGCCCACCCCTCTGAAGAAAAAGCCCCCCTCCCAAACCCACCCATCCCTAATCTGACCACACACACAGAAAGATGAGCTCTGAGGTGCCTGCCTGCCACTTGATACCCCTTCCTGTGGAGGGTCCCTAGCAGTGATTGGAGTCTAGGTTGGGCACAGTAATGTACATGGGATGATATAGAGTGGCCAATTGCCTTTGCTTTTCAGCATTTGAATTAAATAAACCCAAGCTGTTATTTTATTGGGTTCACATTTGCCCTGCCATTACTCTTCTACCTTTATGTTGTTCCTGAATCACTTGTGCTGTATGCCTACAGTTGTGTGTGTTTCACCCTGATTGCTGATCCAGTTGCTGTTGTTTACAATATCTGACTTAGTGGGCAGTGCTGGTCACCTAAGACAAGGGTAGATGTTCACTGTATGGGTATGTGGGTATTGATCCAATTGGGGTGTCATTGCATTGTGCTATGTTTGCTAGGGTAAGTATTTCATCTGTTGTTGGCCAATGTCAGCATGTATGGTGTTAGATTTGTCCCCCTGATATGGACTGTACTTTCATCTCATGTGTGGGAGATAGAGTTTTGTTTGTCCACACATGGAGGGTGTTCAATTGTGATAGCTTCCTTTGCATTTGACTGACTCTGTGTCCATTTTGATGTTTGTACCTTACAGCTACTTCATCTAGATGTGTGACCCATGTGTTGCCGTTGTGAGTGCTTTCTTGACTTGCATGTATACATTTGACAGATAGGCATGTCACTTTGCTCAAATATTGTTTGTCCCTGAGATACATAAAGGGCCAGTTCCTGTGCAAATGCAGTTTTAGGGGCATGTGCACAGCAAAATGTGTCCCAGAGCAGCCTCCTTCCATGAATGCTCCTGATGCTGCCATCCCCATTCTGCAGGTATTGTTTGCATTGTGAGCTTTGGATATTTGTTTCACAACCTATTGTGCATCCCATTGACCTTCCATTGTGTTGCAATGTGGGTGCTGTGTCTGTCCATCGATGAGCAGCACTTGCTGCAGGACGTGTGTGATGGGCTCCATGGACGCACAGGCTGTGTAACACGGCCTGTAGGTGAGTTGCTTCCTTTATTCTCTCCGTTTCCACCTCCTGGGATGTGGTGGCTGGACTGCTACGTCACGTTTGCCGTAAGCAATATCATAATGTTTCCAACAAAAGCACTGGCTCCATCGGCTTGTTTGGCCGGCCTCGCCACCGCGGTGGTCTGCGCTGCCTGGTGGTGCCGGTGGGACATCGGCGGTCTTTCCTCTGTGGGACTGCCAGCATCGTAATACGGTGGTCCAACAGCCAAGCAGATGGTGGTCGGACCGCAAAATTTGTAATGAAGCCCTTAATCTTTGAAAATGTGTATCTTTGCTTGTGTATGTTGGACTTATTGTCGTTTTGGTCTTGTTTTATTCAAATAAATATTGCCTATTCTTCTAAACTGGTGTGGAGTACTTTTGTGGTGTTTTCACTGTGTTACTGTGTGTGCGTGTAAAAATACTTTACACATTGTCTCTTAGATAAGCCTGACTGCTCATGCCAAGCTACTAAGGCTGTGAGCAGGGGTTATCTTATCTGTGTGACTCCCTTAGCCTGACTAGAGTGAGGGTCCCTACTTGTACAGGGTGCAAACCACTACCAACTAGAGACCCCATTTCGAACACCTCTCATTACCTCTACGCACACATAAAAAAGTGTGGTATTTAGAAAAATACTTACCTTTGTAGTAAAGTACTGTGTGCCAAATGTGGAAATACTTACCTGCATTGTAAATGGATGCATGTAATGGATGTGTGGTAAAGGTTGGTTCCTTGTTTTATATACTGTTAAATGTGTGATATATTCATTTCAGCTAATTAATTTCAGTACATACCATACCCTTTGAGAATATGTCATATTACATGTAGTTTGTAATATTAATTTTAAAGCAAATCAACATAAGGTCAGTGCAAGCCATATTCATGTAAACAGCAGTCATATTCATTTAAGCATGGCTTCTGTTCATTTCAATATATGCTTAATTCAGTTCAAATCATGCTACATTTATCTCACAGTTTCATATTTGTTTCAAAAAGTGTCATATTCATGTTACAAAATATCATATTAATTTTGATGTGGGCAATATTAATTTCACAAGGTGTCATATTAATTTCAAAGTGGCTCATATTCATCTTAACATGTGTCATATTCCTTTCAATGAATGTCATTCATTTCAATGGATGTCATTTTCACCTTAACACCTGTCATAATAATTTTAACACGAGTCATATCCATTTTAACATAGGTCATATTCATTTCAATACATGCAATATTTATTTTGCTGTGTATCATATCAATTTCAAAGCATAACATATTCATTTTGACAAGTTTCATTTTAATTTCAGCATTGGTCATATTCAGTTTAAGACATGTTGACTTCATTTCAGTGAAGCTCATATTCATTTTAATGCATGCCATATTCATCTTGACATGTGTCATATTCCTTTCAATGGATGCTTTATTCATATTAACACATCTTAATTTTAACATGAATCATATCCATTACAATATATATCATAACCATGTCAATGTGTATCATATTACTTTCAATGCAAGCCATATTCATTGTAATCAATGTCATGATCATTTTAACGTTACTTGTTTTCATTTGAAAACATATCAAATTAATTTCAATGAAGGCCATACTCATTTCAACTCATGTCATATTCATTTTAACATGTGTTATATTCCTTTCTATCAACGTTATTTGTATTTCAATGAACGTCATATTCATATTAACACCTGTCATATTAATGTTAAGCTGCGACTTATCAATTTTAACATATATCATATTAATCTGAATATGTGTCATATTAATTTCAAGGCGTGCCATGTTCGTTTTAACAACTGTCATGAGTATTTCATCTTTGGTTATACTCATTTGAAGGCACGTCAGCTTCAATTCAATGGGGTTACATTAATTTCAACACAAGCCATATTCATTTTCAGTCATCTCATATTCATTGCCATCTGGGTAATATTCACTTCAACACAATTCAAATTCATTGCAACATGTTTAATGTTTATTTCAGTATACGTTATATTATTTTCAATGTGCATTACTTTATTTTCAGAATATAAAATATTAATTTCCATACCTTATATTCATTTCAATCCGTCATATTCATTTCAATGTATGTCATATTCCTCTTGGCATATGTCAATAATTTCAAGGAATGTCACATTCTTTTTTGTGAATATTTTATTTGTTTCAGTGATTTTGTTACTGTTTACAGTGAGAGCCATATTAATTTGAGTATGACTGATATATATATCTGTATATTTCTTATTCAATTTGGTGTGTGTGTTATTCATATTACTCACTAAGTAGCATATTCACTCTGCCAGGTTTCATATTTGTTTTGGTTCAATTCAGATTCACTCTGCCAGGTATCATAATAATTTTTACACACAGTACATTCATTCTGGTGTGTGTCATTTTTATTTTGCAGCACACTATGCATTTCAGAAGGTGTCCTATATGGGGAGCTGTAATTTTGACATGAACGGCTTCTCATAGCTTTAGCATGGAGTGTTCAACTCGCTGTGTCATTGAAATAATCTTCTCCCCTACTACCAATTAGAATAGTTGTAAACAAAGGGCTGTCTGTTCCAATAGACAAGCCTGTGAAGGAATCACTATGTTTAATGTCGTACAATGACACTAGTTGCAGTGTTTCTGTTAGATAATGTCCTGACAAATGGCCAGTGGCAGCCCGTCCTTTAGGGCAGAAGAGCCACGCCCCCCCACCTTTTCCCCCCATGAAGAGTGTCTGTCAGGCTGAACAAAGGTCAGCCTGACAGACACTCTTCATGTTCAGGTCAGGCAGGCAGGAGCGGACATGCGCGATTTGCGCAGACTGCCTGAGCTAAACTTTGCTGGCCTGAGGAGATCACAGCTCCTATGGGCGTGACATCCTCTGCCCAGCAAAGGTGACTCGAGGCCCTCCCCTGGGTGACGAGGAAAGCATCACCAATTGACACTCTCCCTGGGCGCTTCAGTTTAAGCCCTGAAGTGCCCAGGGAGAGTGTCAATCAGTGACACTTTGTCACAGAGTGGGGTGGGGTCAGCAGTCTCACTGACCCCATCCCACTCTGTGACGAGGCTGGGACTGCTGCCTTCCCTTAATGAGGAAATGAGGGAAGGCAGCAGTCCCAACCCTCCTGGGACCTGGAGGCCGAAAGTAAGTGTGTGTGTATGTGTGTGATGTTTCAAATTGAATGTTTGGTGCGTGCGTGCATGTTTGAATGGTATGAATGTTGTTAATGGATGTGCGTGCGTGCGTGTCTGTGTGTGAAAGAATGAGTGTGTGTGTGTGTGTGTGTGTGTGTGTGTGTGTGTGTCCCGCCCGCCCCCCTTCCTCCTAAAGCTGCCGGCCGCCACTGCAAATGGCCTAAATTGTACTGCTTGCATTTAAAAGTGGCTACTTTCAGCAAACCAGTGGGTTCAGGTAGGCTGCATGCAAGATACTTGTTGTCAAGCCTTAAAGACAGCACACAGGGCTGAGGCCGGGGCTCAGGAGGGGGAGGAGTCAGATGCCCTTTGGCTAAGCGAAGCCAGCCGAGTCCATTGTGAAAATATTATTTACATGCGAGCGAGAGGCAGCCTGCAGGTATTTTATTTTTTATTTTTAATAAGATTGTAGAAATGCTTCCAGGCCCCTCTTGCTCGCCTGTAAATCAAATTTTCACAATAACACATACATCTCTGTAATGCAGCTGTTATAGGTCCCCCTACGGAGGGAGATGGGCGTGTGATCTGATGCTGCCTGCAATGGGTACGGGTTAGAGGTGATTCATTCGACCAAGTTGAAACTATCAGTGCTTCGTTGAGGTTGCACAGCACACTTTGTTGTGCCGCATGTTTGCTAATATGAAACAACGAAAAGCATGAAACACTTGTCAGAAACAGTACACGCTTGACATAAGGTACACTTATTACAACTATTTCAAATTAAAAATCAAACAACATAGTTGTAGTGAGCATAACTTGCTTAAAGGCTCTACCGCGCGCCACTCATTGCATTATGGGTCAACCCAGCCACTTGTAACTTTATTGTGAGAGATGGCATTGTGCCATTTCATCTCGCAGCCCGCAGACACACAAGTTCACTTTAAATATAAAGCTGCCTTTGATCCTCATTCTTGTCATCTGCTGCTTGTCATTATGGGACGTCATGTTACAGCGTTAGCTTGGTCTATGGACTTCGAGCACAGCTGGGGGGGGGGGCTATAGGGATTTATTTTGATAGGTAGGTAAGTAATTGGCACTTGAGCAAGCATGCTGATGTCAATATCGGCTCCATTTACCAATAGTAACTAATGTCCTTCCTTGAGCAGGAGCGGAGTGATGGTGGGCTGAACTGAAGACACAGGGTCGCACAGCGCACTTATACCACGCGCCGATGGAATGGAAACTCGGCCAGAGGGTGACTGCGAGCAATAGAAACTAAAGTGGAAAATGCACCCAGCACATGCAGCCGTGTGCTACACATTACGTTTTGTTGAAACATGAGTACTTATCATACAGAATAACGTCAGTAAAGTTACTTCTATCACACTCGTCTCACACTGTCACATCCAAATCTAAATTAATAACAGATCAGACTGCAGTCCTTGTTTCATCCCAGGCACAGGGAGAGAGGCAGTGACTCCCCGCCGCAGCGCGGGAAGAAAATGGATCTCCCTGGCTGCAGTTACCCTCAAAATGATGCCCCATTCAACTGGTGCAATATCACCTTGCCCCCCTAGTCCCATGATCAAAGCCCTTTTCAAAGATGGAAATGTTGATCTGCATTGACAAACTTTTGGAGATTTTTGTCAAAGTATTCAACTGGCAAAGGTTTTTATGTCGACGCCCAGATGTTTTTAGTGTTCATGCCTTGATCGTTATTATTATATAAAACTTTCTTGGAAACTCTTCACATGTGTGCCGAGACTGGGCCGTAAGCAAGTTAGCAACAATGCGTGTCTCTCTTCTTCATGCCGTGCGAAAGGGGGGGGAGAAAGAGACAGCCTCCGCTCCTCCCACCGTGCAGCCTCACGTGCACACAGTGCATGAGAGGCCCCTAGTAAGCACCGCATCTAGCCAATCCAGACGCTGCACCTGCTGTTAGAGCAGCATCTGGATTGGCTAGGGCCGGCAACCTCACTGCTCATTGCTGAGACCGGGGTCTGCAGCTTTGAGTCCCCCAGGCTCACGAATGCGCAGGTAGTGGAGAGACTCTTATTGCCTCTTGTGCGCATGGTGGGCTGGTAGGAGAAAGGCAGCTGTCTAACCCGACATGCTCACTTGGACCCAGGTGCACTGACTACAGTTCTTCTGTAAGGGAGGCACTGCCACTGGGAAGACTTCGACTGTTCAAGAAGGTGTGAACTGCCTCTGTTAGAAAGTCCTGGGCATTAGAGGTCATTTAAAAAGGTTATCTCATGCCTTTTCAAAGCCATCTTCCACATCACTTCTGTTAGACTCCGTTTCTGTACTGTGCAATCCAGCAGCCAGCCCTGTTGAAAGACATCCACTTGTAGCTCCAAAAGGCTGCAATAAGATTAGTCCCTCAACACCAATGCTATCAATGCTACTATTATATCACCTTTTTGGTGCAGAAATCTTTAGGGGACTTTCGACCAGTGGTGGACTTAAAAGGTGTCAAATAATACATTTCCGTCAAACCTTCAATATGATATTTCTACAGTTAATCCTGCCTCTGCTGAATCAAGTGAGACTTTCTATGGTTCATCGACCTCATGGATGTCTATCTCCACGCATTGGTGCACCTGCATTCCCAATAGTTCCTTTGATTTGCAGTGAACGTGGGTCACTATCAGCTCCAAGTTTTATCATTCAAACTAGCCTCAGCTCCAATAGTTTTCAACAAAATTCTTGCAACTTTGGTGTGTATACTTTATTCTTTGAGTATCCAAATACAGCAGCATCTTGATGATTTGTTGATTGCATCTTTCTCTTTGACTTTGGAGGATGTGCAACAAATCCGAACAATACTCCAGGATTCGGCTTTCTGGTGAATCACAACAAATCTCAACTACACCCCTCTTAAACACTCCAATTCATAGGTACTTCTTCTGGACCGATGTGGGCTAAGACTTTCCTACAGAGGAGAAGACATTCAAATTGACAACACACTTGAGATCGCTTCTGTCCTGAGGTCAAACATCAGATTGTACTTGTGAAGGAGTCAAGGGGAGATGACATCTACATTGGCCGTGTGGTTCTAAAAATTCGGGACCCATGTAATTTACTTTGCCACAGCAGTACGATTTTAGTATCAAAAGACCGATAATGACTAGTACACTAAGCATGAGCATTTTCGCTCAATTCCAGCAGCGTTTTCACCTCGAAATCGCCATTTTCGTCCTGCACTCGTGGCTCCCATTTTATACACGGCAGCCATTTTTAAAAGTTGCCCTCACATAGGCTTATAATACAGTCAGATTTGATTCCAAGGACACGTACACCTTGATTGACTTTTCTCTGACCTGGGCAAGCTGGAACCATTGCCTCAGGCCAAACCGGTTTGGTCAGTCCCTCTCCCAGTGGCCGAATCAGATAGCATCAAGGCACACCAGGCCATAAAACCCTTATTATCGCTCACACACCCTGCCTAACTTGCTCACATCTGCACCTGCTCTTTTCTTCTTCTTACTTTACGAGGGGGAGGTGCCCGTTTTTATTGGGGGTCCACACTTATCTGATGTGAAATTCTAGGCCTTGCCGGGTAATTTATTATGGGCTGGATGACATGAAATATGAGGTTTCATCATGACACTGGTTTTTCCTTTGTAGTGAAAACATGTGAATGACCAACCAAAATGTCAAGAATGTTTGCCTGAAGCTTAAAAAACTGTATATAAGGAAACCTGATTTTGCATTGACACACAGTCTCCTGAGAACATACAAATCGTGCTGTTGTACTTCTAGGACACTTGTCAATTGGTTGCAGCCAATAAATTTGATCTTTGACTTCACCTAGAAGACTCTGAGTTTCTGTAGTCTGAATCAGGAAAGTACCCGAGGTCTTTGGGTGTACCCTGGCACCGCTGGGTTACCGGATCAGTACCGGTTCTGAAAAACCCAGTACCTCAGTTGGCGCCCAACGTGGGGCGATACCAGCGGTACCGGTCCAAGCCTGAGGTCCGTGGGGAGCTTCGTGTGAAAATTCTGGAGGAAGGCCGCCACTTCATCGACCCCTGCATGTCGACGTGGTCCGAAAGTCTTTGTTGCGAGGTTCCCCGCTTCCCGACGGCTATGAAGGACTGCTGCCCTGGCTGTCGCCCTGATTTGGACCCTTGATTTTTGGTAGAGCGAAACGATAAGACGAGTCTTCTGGTGACGTCATTGATATTTTCAGTTAAGTATAAGTGGAGCGTCTCCCAGTCCTTAGTTGGACACTTGGTTTGGTCCTTAGTTGGACACTTGGTTTGGTCCTTAGTTGGACACTTGGTTTGGTCCTTAGTTGGACATTTGGTTTGGTATCCCTTTGGGATCACTTTGATTTGGAACTTGCAAGTACCAAAGCCGAAGGGCTCGTGTATTCACGAGACTATCGTAAACGATAATCCTTTGAAGTTTGAAGCTAGACTAGTGAGCGAAGATGCCTGGTCTTAGCAGACTTGGAAATTTGTTTTGTCTTGGTTGTAAAAGGGACTCCCGGTTGGAGGACTCATGTCCGGTTCCTCCGATTGGAACTCCAACCTATGAACTAAATGTGAAGCACGGAGTGGGCCCCATCACGTTTAATAAAGTATGGGTCCGCTATTCTTGGAAATAATTGAGAAAAGTTTTCTTTTTTTTCTTGTAAATATGACTTACAACTAGGATCTGCAAACGGTTCTGTAAGTAAATTGCGACGGCGCTATTTATGAAAAATGGCTAAAGCGCGCGGTATTATGTGTACTGAATGTTTTCTGTTTATATCTGAAATGAGCTCAATGTGTGTTTGTGGGTCTTCTTGATGTTTACAGTTTGTTAAGTAAAATGTTGGTTAATTAATATTAAGTAGAAACTTAGAAAAAATCCAGAAATGAACCATGTGATGTGCTAACATAGCTATATGTTGCTCTTTAATTTATAGAATGAGCAATTGTGCACATATACAAAACTGCCGTTAAATGCTTAATAAATTAGAAAACACATTCAATAGATATAAATAGGGCCCCCCCCCAAAAAAAAACGAAATTATCTATTTTCAATTCAGCCAGCACTTTCCCAGTTAAACATGGGTGGAATTTTGCATAACCTTCCTTTTAAATGAAAGTGGCGCAAATATGTGACGCATTTCAAGTTAGGCTTATGCGCTTAGGCTTGTGAGTTAATGTATCCCAAATAATAGGCAAGGGATGCAGCTTGCTTTTATATGTGGAATTATCAAACAAAAAAATAATATTTGGGTTTTTATTTTTTTTTAAAGAAAATTATTAATTATGGAAAAATTATTTTAAAAAATAAGTGCCTTTCAAAATCGTTTTTTAAGATTTACAAAGCTTAATACCTATACTATGACCTCCTAACATTAAAATTTAATTCAAGTTATGTTGCACCACTAAAATGACATTTGTATGTGCAATTTTCCCTTGGCGCAGGAGCAAACAAGCTCATTTCTATAAAGTATAAGTTAATATTTTCAATGGCTGACTCATGGATTGTGTAATAGACATTCTGGTAATGCATATTATGCAAGAAAATTGTAGGATATTGATTTTTTAATGCCTAAAATATCAAAGTCGATTTTGGGCAAAAGCACTGTTTAAACTGCATTTTCTTTCATTCAGAGTACTTTTTAAAGTGTCTCAGGCTTCAGTAAATGCATACATTTAGGTTTGATATATATTTGCAGGTTGTGCCTTCTTATGATTCAATGAGTCAATGTGCCAGTACAAAGGCTTGTTTTAATATCAAGGTTGAAGGTTCTAACTTCAGCTGGGCCTACTGAGACGTTCATTCATTCGAAGTTGATGAAATATGTACCATTGCATGGGATTGCAACAAGCATTTATTCTAACAACTGGTATGTGTGTTATTAAGGTGTGTGAATTATTCACAGTAAATGTAGTTTAATAATCTGGAAATAGAGATGATTTTTTTTTACAGTGGAAATTGTAGGTGCCAAATTAATATGGAGTGTCAGTGTAACAATTTTTACTTTTAGAAAGGTAAAACTAAGGTGGCTTGATGTTGCGAAGTAACTGACAAGAGGGTAACAGTTAAGTAATGGAAATTTATTTTCATGTATTTGGTCCTATCATGAATTGTTCTTGCTGGTCCTGTATGTTAGACGAGAAACAGTAAAGTTATATTTGACAGCAGATTTCCATTGCCTGGTGATCTACTGTCAAAAGGAGGGTAAGGATTTTAAACCTGACAAATTAAACAGGCCCAAATATTGGGTTTTGGGCTGCAGGTTTACAGTGCATAAAGTACATGACATGGTGTTGTGTGCCACCGCTTATTCACACATGCTATTGTTTTGTCTATGCTTTTTGTGCTTGATACACAGCAAGTATATCTGATGGCTTGACGTTTTGTGCGTTTTTATTATTTTTTATTTGTTTTTTTGCATGTTTGTTGCTGCTTTTGATACTATTACAAGCTCCCCTGTGTTGTGAGGGGATGGTCATGACGATGCCCATCGCTACGCAACAGTTGGTTGAACTTGTTCTGGTTACTAAATTCCACAGATAATGATATTTCATGCTGTGAACATAAAAGACAACACTTCACCAGTGAATGTCTATTTGGCTATAATGGTATTGAAGGAAAATAAAAAGAGATATACAGGATCAAAGTGTGTCACCTGCAGTTAGTCACGTTACTGCCCCTTCCCTTAAAGGAACAGGCAGCCCTACATTTATGTATCCTTGATTGGACCTAAGGATGAAATTATAGATCTGTGACTCAAGGTGGCCTAATTTCTATATTACATTAGTGAACGATGTTGTGTTTCCTAAGTAGCATATGGCTTTCGTTCCTTAAAAGAAAACCAGGTTTTCATTTTTTCCTGAAGAAGGAACTGAAACATTAGCTAGGAGTACCGTATATGTTGTAGTCACCAACGGTAGAGTTAAAATTTGTGTAACTTTGGCCTTTGTGTATCACCCGTACTCTCGATGTTGTGTCACATGCCTGACTATCACCCAAATAATTTTTTTTGTTCTTCCTATAGATTTTTTTTCTTTTGTTACTTCCCCTGACCAATGTCGCATCATGCTTAGTTATTGAGATTTTAGCTATGTCCTAGTCCCATTTCTCTTTTTCGAATTCCTTTCACCAGTCAGCCCTTTTATTATTATTGATGTATTGTTCAGGTTCACATTTCCAGACTGCAGTGATGTACCAGGGACCCCCATGTTATGTATAATTCCCTTTGGTATGACCAGACTGGTTTTCAAGAATTTGCCTTAGGCCTGCTTCAATGTTTTCCAGCCTGACTGTCAGGGTAGCGATAGACTGGTTAACTGACTCAATATTATAGTAAGACAAGTTTTCCATCTCAATAGGAGATATCCTATGTTTACCTTTTTGAACATGACGAATTTTCAATGTCTATTTTAATTTGGTTTTCGGTTCCCTTCTGTTCCTGCTACTTTAATTTTTGGTGGGATCAGATGTGTCCTAATCATGCAAATATCAGGACCCTCTAGTTCTTGTCTTTTTGTTTGCACATTTGACTATTAGCCTGTGTATTGCATAGTGCACCTGATGCACAGTTTTTAAAGGAAGGTTTCTACATGTCCCTGATAATCGGTATCATGTGATTTCTCTATTGAGATGTTCTAAGGTAAGGAGGAACACCTAGACTTAATCATTGAGGCAAATATGTGTTTACCCCATTAGACAATGCCACTGTGTGAGGAAATCCATTCAGATAGAATTCTCATGTAGCTATAGATGGCAGAGAATAATGGAGAGAACCCAATTAAAGATGCTAGAGACCCTGTTTTGCCCTTCTGCCTTTGTCTTTGTATTTTATGCCCATGGTGTATGGCTACTCCTTTGAAGATTGCAGACCACCTGCTTGCAGTCCCCTTGTTAAAAACCATGAACTGTTTTTGTACTAAATTGAAGGAAACTAACAGCTGTGGCACACTTCCTACGTCACTAGATTCTGCAGGTATCAAGTCATAATAACCTGCAGGACATTGATTTAAGCCTAATTCCCATCAGTGACAGCTACAGATGAAAGACGGACGTCTTGGCCCTACAGTCTCAGCACCCAGAAAGTAGCAAAGCTGGACAGCGATCGCCAGCGCATGGTATCTTACTTGCTCCATCAGACGGCGTTGGACATCACAAAACCAAAGTTTCAGTGTAAAAGAGCTAAAGAGAAGGATTCCTGTTGTTGATGGCAGAGCTGTTTTGAGGTTTCATTTCTCTACCTGTCATGTGCTGGTAACCTCTGACAGTGTGCAATCCCTTGAGCCCCTTGGCCTGAGTTTTGGCCACACACCCCCTTTTCTTTGCTCCAACGGAAGAAGGGCAGTGCACCGGAGATTTCAAGTTTGGAAAAAGGCACTATATTTTGGTGCCCATGAAAGAGCAGCTTGAGCGTCCTCTGACACTAAATAATGAGTGTTGGAGTCTGAAAGTGCTGCTGAGCTTGAGCTATTTCCCAATTAATGGTGCTTGGGTCTGCACGAGATGATTTGTGCCCTTGATCAATGAAGAGCACATTGTTTGTAGTATCTGCCACAGAGGAGAGACACTGGTGCATTGCTTTAAGACATTGAGACTTTCGAGTGAGCTGTGGGTGTTTGCCAGGAGGGCACTCCAACTAAGCAGTACTTTTCTCACGAAGAGGCCTGAATTGAGAGGCCCATGCGAAAGAAAACAACAAAAGAGAATTTGATGGACAATAGAAGCCTGCCAGAGAGGCTTTTTGAACGGACTCTGGGCATAGTTGGTTTCACAAGAGGTTTCCGTGTGATTGTATAGACTAGGTGTTAGGAGACTGATTGTTTTGCTGGCATTGTTTTAAAGTACTATTCTGTTTAGTAAAAGCAGAATAAAGTCCATTTTCTGTGGAAAGAGTACCCCCTTTTCACCTTAGAGCATTGATGAGAGTCACCACTGTTCCACCTGAACATACAAAAATTACTGAAATGCAGAGGAGCCCTAAAAATGTTACTAGATAATTTTAGGATTTGCTTTTTGGTTAGGGTTGTGAAAAATTATTATTTCATAGTGGTCACTACTTTCTCCCGTTGTCTATATGTTCTTAATAACGTGTTTTCTAGTGTCTTTTAAACATGACGTTGTCATTTATGGGTAGGATTGTTTTTCTCTACTCAATTGACTTCTGCACCCACTTCCCAACCTATGTCTTTTCCTACTATTGTTTCTTTGCACTCTTTTCACCCTTTTCCTGAACATGAGCAGGTTAGAAGATCAGAATTCGTAAGCAATTCTTTTGTACAGCTTCTGCATCAACACTAGTTAGTAGTGAACATCACTAATTGTTGGGTGTGTGATCTTAGGCCACCTACTGCAGATAGAGGTATTCCTTATTTTGTCCTGCCATATGTGGCCTTTTGTGCTACTTCATGTTCAAGGAGACCTGACCAGAGAGAGTTACCAAGTACTAGAATTTTGCTCCAGCAACATCTCCATGGCCTTATAAACATAGACCTGGACTCAGATTAGCATGAGAATAGGTTTATTGCCTATGTAAGGGCAAAAGGAGGGTTTGTGGTTCTAAAAATTCTGGACCCATGTAATTTACTTTGCCACAGCAGTACGATTTTAGTATCAAAAGACCGATAATGACTAGTACACTAAGCATGAGCATTTTCACTCAATTCCAGCAGCGTTTTCACCTCGAAATCGCCATTTTCGTCCTGCACTCGTGGCTCCCATTTTATACACGGCAGCCATTTTTAAAAGTTGCCCTCACATAGGCTTATAATACAGTCAGATTTGATTCCAAGGACACGTACACCTTGATTGACTTTTCTCTGACCTGGGCAAGCTGGAACCATTGCCTCAGGCCAAACCGGTTTGGTCAGTCCCTCTCCCAGTGGCCGAATCAGATAGCATCAAGGCACACCAGGCCATAAAACCCTTATTATCGCTCACACACCCTGCCTAACTTGCTCACACCTGCACCTGCTCTTTTCTTCTTCTTACTTTACGAGGGGGAGGTGCCCGTTTTTATTGGGGGTCCACACTTATCTGATGTGAAATTCTAGGCCTTGCCGGGTAATTTATTATGGGCTGGATGACATGAAATATGAGGTTTCATCATGACACTGGTTTTTCCTTTGTAGTGAAAACATGTGAATGACCAACCAAAATGTCAAGAATGTTTGCCTGAAGCTTAAAAAACTGTATATAAGGAAACCTGATTTTGCATTGACACACAGTCTCCTGAGAACATACAAATCGTGCTGTTGTACTTCTAGGACACTTGTCAATTGGTTGCAGCCAATAAATTTGATCTTTGACTTCACCTAGAAGACTCTGAGTTTCTGTAGTCTGAATCAGGAAAGTACCCGAGGTCTTTGGGTGTACCCTGGCACCGCTGGGTTACCGGATCAGTACCGGTTCTGAAAAACCCAGTACCTCAGTTGGCGCCCAACGTGGGGCGATACCAGCGGTACCGGTCCAAGCCTGAGGTCCGTGGGGAGCTTCGTGTGAAAATTCTGGAGGAAGGCCGCCACTTCATCGACCCCTGCATGTCGACGTGGTCCGAAAGTCTTTGTTGCGAGGTTCCCCGCTTCCCGACGGCTATGAAGGACTGCTGCCCTGGCTGTCGCCCTGATTTGGACCCTTGATTTTTGGTAGAGCGAAACGATAAGACGAGTCTTCTGGTGACGTCATTGATATTTTCAGTTAAGTATAAGTGGAGCGTCTCCCAGTCCTTAGTTGGACACTTGGTTTGGTCCTTAGTTGGACACTTGGTTTGGTCCTTAGTTGGACATTTGGTTTGGTATCCCTTTGGGATCACTTTGATTTGGAACTTGCAAGTACCAAAGCCGAAGGACTCGTGTATTCACGAGACTATCGTAAACGATAATCCTTTGAAGTTTGAAGCTAGACTAGTGAGCGAAGATGCCTGGTCTTAGCAGACTTGGAAATTTGTTTTGTCTTGGTTGTAAAAGGGACTCCCGGTTGGAGGACTCATGTCCGGTTCCTCCGATTGGAACTCCAACCTATGAACTATATGTGAAGCACGCAGTGGGCCCCATCACGTTTAATAAAGTATGGGTCCGCTATTCTTGGAAATAATTGAGAAAAGTTTTCTTTTTTTTCTTGTAAATATGACTTACAACTAGGATCAGCAAACGGTTCTGTAAGTAAATTGCGACGGCGCTATTTATGAAAAATGGCTAAAGCGCGCGGTATTATGTGTACTGAATGTTTTCTGTTTATATCTGAAATGAGCTCAATGTGTGTTTGTGGGTCTTCTTGATGTTTACAGTTTGTTAAGTAAAATGTTGGTTAATTAATATTAAGTAGAAACTTAGAAAAAATCCAGAAATGAACCATGTGATGTGCTAACATAGCTATATGTTGCTCTTTAATTTATAGAATGAGCAATTGTGCACATATACAAAACTGCCATTAAATGCTTAATAAATTAGAAAACACATTCAATAGATATAAATAGGGCCCCCCCCCAAAAAAAAACGAAATTATCTATTTTCAATTCAGCCAGCACTTTCCCAGTTAAACATGGGTGGAATTTTGCATAACCTTCCTTTTAAATGAAAGTGGCGCAAATATGTGACGCATTTCAAGTTAGGCTTATGCGCTTAGGCTTGTGAGTTAATGTATCCCAAATAATAGGCAAGGGATGCAGCTTGCTTTTATATGTGGAATTATCACAAAAAAAATAATAATTGGGTTTTTATTTTTTTTTAAAGAAAATTATTAATTATGGAAAAATTATTTTAAAAAATAAGTGCCTTTCAAAATCGTTTTTTAATATTTACAAAGCTTAATACCTATACTATGACCTCCTAACATTAAAATTTAATTCAAGTTATGTTGCACCACTAAAATGACATTTGTATGTGCAATTTTCCCTTGGCGCAGGAGCAAACAAGCTCATTTCTATAAAGTATAAGTTAATATTTTCAATGGCTGACTCATGGATTGTGTAATAGACATTCTGGTAATGCATATTATGCAAGAAAATTGTAGGATATTGATTTTTTAATGCCTAAAATATCAAAGTCGATTTTGGGCAAAAGCACTGTTTAAACTGCATTTTCTTTCATTCAGAGTACTTTTTAAAGTGTCTCAGGCTTCAGTAAATGCATACATTTAGGTTTGATATATATTTGCAGGTTGTGCCTTCTTATGATTCAATGAGTCAATGTGCCAGTACAAAGGCTTGTTTTAATATCAAGGTTGAAGGTTCTAACTTCAGCTGGGCCTACTGAGACGTTCATTCATTCGAAGTTGATGAAATATGTACCATTGCATGGGATTGCAACAAGCATTTATTCTAACAACTGGTATGTGTGTTATTAAGGTGTGTGAATTATTCACAGTAAATGTAGTTTAATAATCTGGAAATAGAGATGATTTTTTTTTACAGTGGAAATTGTAGGTGCCAAATTAATATGGAGTGTCAGTGTAACAATTTTTACTTTTAGAAAGGTAAAACTAAGGTGGCTTGATGTTGCGAAGTAACTGACAAGAGGGTAACAGTTAAGTAATGGAAATTTATTTTCATGTATTTGGTCCTATCATGAATTGTTCTTGCTGGTCCTGTATGTTAGACGAGAAACAGTAAAGTTATATTTGACAGCAGATTTCCATTGCCTGGTGATCTACTGTCAAAAGGAGGGTAAGGATTTTAAACCTGACAAATTAAACAGGCCCAAATATTGGGTTTTGGGCTGCAGGTTTACAGTGCATAAAGTACATGACATGGTGTTGTGTGCCACCGCTTATTCACACATGCTATTGTTTTGTCTATGCTTTTTGTGCTTGATACACAGCAAGTATATCTGATGGCTTGACGTTTTGTGCGTTTTTATTATTTTTTATTTGTTTTTTTGCATGTTTGTTGCTGCTTTTGATACTATTACAAGCTCCCCTGTGTTGTGAGGGGATGGTCATGACGATGCCCATCGCTACGCAACAGTTGGTTGAACTTGTTCTGGTTACTAAATTCCACAGATAATGATATTTCATGCTGTGAACATAAAAGACAACACTTCACCAGTGAATGTCTATTTGGCTATAATGGTATTGAAGGAAAATAAAAAGAGATATACAGGATCAAAGTGTGTCACCTGCAGTTAGTCACGTTACTGCCCCTTCCCTTAAAGGAACAGGCAGCCCTACATTTATGTATCCTTGATTGGACCTAAGGATGAAATTATAGATCTGTGACTCAAGGTGGCCTAATTTCTATATTACATTAGTGAACGATGTTGTGTTTCCTAAGTAGCATATGGCTTTCGTTCCTTAAAAGAAAACCAGGTTTTCATTTTTTCCTGAAGAAGGAACTGAAACATTAGCTAGGAGTACCGTATATGTTGTAGTCACCAACGGTAGAGTTAAAATTTGTGTAACTTTGGCCTTTGTGTATCACCCGTACTCTCGATGTTGTGTCACATGCCTGACTATCACCCAAATAATTTTTTTTGTTCTTCCTATAGATTTTTTTTCTTTTGTTACTTCCCCTGACCAATGTCGCATCATGCTTAGTTATTGAGATTTTAGCTATGTCCTAGTCCCATTTCTCTTTTTCGAATTCCTTTCACCAGTCAGCCCTTTTATTATTATTGATGTATTGTTCAGGTTCACATTTCCAGACTGCAGTGATGTACCAGGGACCCCCATGTTATGTATAATTCCCTTTGGTATGACCAGACTGGTTTTCAAGAATTTGCCTTAGGCCTGCTTCAATGTTTTCCAGCCTGACTGTCAGGGTAGCGATAGACTGGTTAACTGACTCAATATTATAGTAAGACAAGTTTTCCATCTCAATAGGAGATATCCTATGTTTACCTTTTTGAACATGACGAATTTTCAATGTCTATTTTAATTTGGTTTTCGGTTCCCTTCTGTTCCTGCTACTTTAATTTTTGGTGGGATCAGATGTGTCCTAATCATGCAAATATCAGGACCCTCTAGTTCTTGTCTTTTTGTTTGCACATTTGACTATTAGCCTGTGTATTGCATAGTGCACCTGATGCACAGTTTTTAAAGGAAGGTTTCTACATGTCCCTGATAATCGGTATCATGTGATTTCTCTATTGAGATGTTCTAAGGTAAGGAGGAACACCTAGACTTAATCATTGAGGCAAATATGTGTTTACCCCATTAGACAATGCCACTGTGTGAGGAAATCCATTCAGATAGAATTCTCATGTAGCTATAGATGGCAGAGAATAATGGAGAGAACCCAATTAAAGATGCTAGAGACCCTGTTTTGCCCTTCTGCCTTTGTCTTTGTATTTTATGCCCATGGTGTATGGCTACTCCTTTGAAGATTGCAGACCACCTGCTTGCAGTCCCCTTGTTAAAAACCATGAACTGTTTTTGTACTAAATTGAAGGAAACTAACAGCTGTGGCACACTTCCTACGTCACTAGATTCTGCAGGTATCAAGTCATAATAACCTGCAGGACATTGATTTAAGCCTAATTCCCATCAGTGACAGCTACAGATGAAAGACGGACGTCTTGGCCCTACAGTCTCAGCACCCAGAAAGTAGCAAAGCTGGACAGCGATCGCCAGCGCATGGTATCTTACTTGCTCCATCAGACGGCGTTGGACATCACAAAACCAAAGTTTCAGTGTAAAAGAGCTAAAGAGAAGGATTCCTGTTGTTGATGGCAGAGCTGTTTTGAGGTTTCATTTCTCTACCTGTCATGTGCTGGTAACCTCTGACAGTGTGCAATCCCTTGAGCCCCTTGGCCTGAGTTTTGGCCACACACCCCCTTTTCTTTGCTCCAACGGAAGAAGGGCAGTGCACCGGAGATTTCAAGTTTGGAAAAAGGCACTATATTTTGGTGCCCATGAAAGAGCAGCTTGAGCGTCCTCTGACACTAAATAATGAGTGTTGGAGTCTGAAAGTGCTGCTGAGCTTGAGCTATTTCCCAATTAATGGTGCTTGGGTCTGCACGAGATGATTTGTGCCCTTGATCAATGAAGAGCACATTGTTTGTAGTATCTGCCACAGAGGAGAGACACTGGTGCATTGCTTTAAGACATTGAGACTTTCGAGTGAGCTGTGGGTGTTTGCCAGGAGGGCACTCCAACTAAGCAGAACTTTTCTCACGAAGAGGCCTGAATTGAGAGGCCCATGCGAAAGAAAACAACAAAAGAGAATTTGATGGACAATAGAAGCCTGCCAGAGAGGCTTTTTGAACGGACTCTGGGCATAGTTGGTTTCACAAGAGGTTTCCGTGTGATTGTATAGACTAGGTGTTAGGAGACTGATTGTTTTGCTGGCATTGTTTTAAAGTACTATTCTGTTTAGTAAAAGCAGAATAAAGTCCATTTTCTGTGGAAAGAGTACCCCCTTTTCACCTTAGAGCATTGATGAGAGTCACCACTGTTCCACCTGAACATACAAAAATTACTGAAATGCAGAGGAGCCCTAAAAATGTTACTAGATAATTTTAGGATTTGCTTTTTGGTTAGGGTTGTGAAAAATTATTATTTCATAGTGGTCACTACTTTCTCCCGTTGTCTATATGTTCTTAATAACGTGTTTTCTAGTGTCTTTTAAACATGACGTTGTCATTTATGGGTAGGATTGTTTTTCTCTACTCAATTGACTTCTGCACCCACTTCCCAACCTATGTCTTTTCCTACTATTGTTTCTTTGCACTCTTTTCACCCTTTTCCTGAACATGAGCAGGTTAGAAGATCAGAATTCGTAAGCAATTCTTTTGTACAGCTTCTGCATCAACACTAGTTAGTAGTGAACATCACTAATTGTTGGGTGTGTGATCTTAGGCCACCTACTGCAGATAGAGTATTCCTTATTTTGTCCTGCCATATGTGGCCTTTTGTGCTACTTCATGTTCAAGGAGACCTGACCAGAGAGAGTTACCAAGTACTAGAATTTTGCTCCAGCAACATCTCCATGGCCTTATAAACATAGACCTGGACTCAGATTAGCATGAGAATAGGTTTATTGCCTATGTAAGGGCAAAAGGAGGGTTTGTGGTTCTAAAAATTCTGGACCCATGTAATTTACTTTGCCACAGCAGTACGATTTTAGTATCAAAAGACCGATAATGACTAGTACACTAAGCATGAGCATTTTCGCTCAATTCCAGCAGCGTTTTCACCTCGAAATCGCCATTTTCGTCCTGCACTCGTGGCTCCCATTTTATACACGGCAGCCATTTTTAAAAGTTGCCCTCACATAGGCTTATAATACAGTCAGATTTGATTCCAAGGACACGTACACCTTGATTGACTTTTCTCTGACCTGGGCAAGCTGGAACCATTGCCTCAGGCCAAACCGGTTTGGTCAGTCCCTCTCCCAGTGGCCGAATCAGATAGCATCAAGGCACACCAGGCCATAAAACCCTTATTATCGCTCACACACCCTGCCTAACTTGCTCACACCTGCACCTGCTCTTTTCTTCTTCTTACTTTACGAGGGGGAGGTGCCCGTTTTTATTGGGGGTCCACACTTATCTGATGTGAAATTCTGGGCCTTGCCGGGTAATTTATTATGGGCTGGATGACATGAAATATGAGGTTTCATCATGACACTGGTTTTTCCTTTGTAGTGAAAACATGTGAATGACCAACCAAAATGTCAAGAATGTTTGCCTGAAGCTTAAAAAACTGTATATAAGGAAACCTGATTTTGCATTGACACACAGTCTCCTGAGAACATACAAATCGTGCTGTTGTACTTCTAGGACACTTGTCAATTGGTTGCAGCCAATAAATTCGATCTTTGACTTCACCTAGAAGACTCTGAGTTTCTGTAGTCTGAATCAGGAAAGTACCCGAGGTCTTTGGGTGTACCCTGGCACCGCTGGGTTACCGGATCAGTACCGGTTCTGAAAAACCCAGTACCTCAGCCGTTGTTCCCTGCGCTCAACTTCATTTGTATCCCCTGGTCGTCATCTCCCAAAATTTGGAACCTGGCTATCCCTGTCACCCAGGAGTTTCAGGACACTCTTCGGTTGTGCCTCATCCCTTCAAATATGGGGAGGCGGCCTCATTTCCATTCTCATACCACTCTCACACTAATGACCAATGGCAATAAGATCGGATGGAGTGCAGTACATAGAGATTTAATGGCTTAGGGATAGTGGAGTCTTCAGCAAGGTATTCAGTCATACAATTGGAGAGAGCTGGCTGCAGTGTTGGAAGCTCTTCTGCATTTTATCCCTCGTCTTTGACACCAGACGGTTTGCACCCAGACTGACAATCAGGTTGTGAGATTTTACCTGAACCGTCAGGGGGTATGGGTACAGATCATCTTTAGATCCTCTTTATCTCCTCTCCTGGAAAATTGATATTTAGACCGAGTCCAATATCCTCTCTCTGTTGGCAGAATACCTTCCAGGGAGGGAGAATGGGCCTGCATACTCACTGAGCAGTCAATTCCCATCCACAGTGAGTCGCTGTCTCTTCCAACTACTTTTTCAATAAATCATGATGAGGATGGGGTCGAATGGGCGGATCTATTTGCCACAGAAGGGAACACTTACCATCTATGTTTCTGCAGTCTAGTCCCATCAGAGAGAGCTTGGGTTATAGACACGTTCTCAGTGACCAGGCCCCCAGATCTTCTGTATGAGTTTCCTCCCATCCCATTGACACCAAGGGTGCTGAAACAAAAATCAGGCTGGGTCATGCAGGACTTCTGTTGGTAACACCAAGGTGGTCAAAGAGACCATGGCATCCCGTTATCCTGCAAATGTTGATATCCCCAGGTGGGACATTTCTAATTTGCCTGTCTCCCTGTAGATTGCCCCATTTGTCTCCTGTCTCCCTGAAGAGGTTAAATCTAGGGGTTTGGCAATTAAAAGGTTGACTTCGGATGCTGCTGGCTGGTCTGATGAAGTGGCTGAATGTATTAAACAATCTTCAACAATCTAGGGATCCTTTGACGCTTAAGTCCCAAAGTCGCCATTGAAAGAGCCTTGAGTCCTAATGTGCTACCAATTCTCTGTCTCCTTTCAATTGCCATCCTAATAATATTCTGGAGTTCCTGCAGATGGGCTTCCGAGGGGTTTAGCAGTATCAACACTAAGAGGTCAATGAGCTGCAATTCAGGCTTTTCAAGGAGCATCAGTGTTGCCTATTGTCCCTTTGGCATCCCGATTGTTAAAAGGTTTTTCAACTGGTATCTCCCTCCGGTCCTTAAGGGTCTTCAAGGTCCTCCCTTTAAACCTGTCTTCTCCTGTGAGCAGGTGACGCCGGAGTGTGGGTCCCACAGGTCGCAGTGCGAGCAGCGCCTCAGTGAAGTCGTCTGATGGCAGCGTCGGTGAGACAAGGGTTGCGGTGCGAAGCGGGGCAATGCGACTCCATGCGGCATCGGCAGGTCACGCTGCAGGCCAGCGGCGTCGTTGGCGGCGTCGCAGTGGTTTCTCCTCTTGGACAGCACAAAACACACAGTTCCCAGTGCTGCAGGTCCCGGGAACTGAAGTCTTTGGTGTCCCTGAGACTTCCAACAGGAGGCAAGCTCTACCCCCAAGCCCTTAGAGAATTTTCTCAAGCAGGACACACAGCAAAGTTCACCCTTTGCACTCTTTTCAGGCAGAAGCAGCAACTGCAGGCAAGTCCAGCAGAGCCACACAGCAAAGAGGCAGTACTCCTCCTTCAGCTCTTCAGCTCTTCAGCTCTTCTCCTGGGCAGAGGTTCCTCTTGATTCCCGAAAGATTCTAAAAATCTGGGGTTTTAGGTCTTCTTCTTATACCCAGTTCTGCCTTTGAAGTTGGCAAACTTCAAAGCAAAGTCTGAAGTGTTTGCAAGATCCTTCCTTGTCCAGGCCAGGCCCCAGACACTCACCAGGGGATCGGAGACGGCATCGTGTGAGTGCAGGCACAGTCCATTCAGGAGTGAGTGACCACTCCTCCCCTCCAGCACAGATGGCTAATCAAGATATGCAGGCTACGCCCCAGCCCCCTTTGTGTCACTGTCTAGAGGAGAGGTGTGAACAGCCCAACTGTCAAACTGACCCAGACAGGGAATCCACAAACAGGCAGAGTCACAGAATGGATTAAGCAAGAAAATGCCTACTATCTAAAAGTGGCATTTTCAAACGCACAATCTTAAAATCAACTTTACTAAAAGATGCATTTTTAAATTGTGAGCTCAGGGACCCCAAACTCCATATGTCCATCCGCTCCCAAAGGGAATCTACACTTTAATCAGATTTAAAGGTAGCCCCCATGTTAACCTATGAGAGGGACAGGCCTTGCAACAGTAAAAAACGAATTAAGCAGTATTTCACTGCCAGGACATACAAAACACATTAATATATGTCCTACCTTAACCATACACTGCACCCTGCCCTTGGGGCTACCTAGGGCCTACCTTAGGGGTGCCTTACATGTAAGAAAAGGGAAGGTTTAGGCCTGGCAAGTGGGTACACTTGCCAAGTCGAAGTTACAGTAAAAACTGCACACACAGACACTGCCGTGGCAGGTCTGAGACATGATTACAGAGCTACTTATGTGGGTGGCACAACCAGTGCTGCAGGCCCACTAGTAGCATTTGATTTACAGGCCCTGGGCACCTCTAGTGCACTTTACTAGGGACTTACCAGAAAATCAAATATGGCAATTATGGCTAAACCAATCCCCAGTACAATTTATATGGGGAGCACTTGCACTTTAGCACTGATTAGCAGTAGTAAAGTGCGCAGAGACAATAAACCAGCAAAAACAGAGTCCAAAACCAGGAGGTCAGAAGGCAAAAAGACAGGGGAGACACGCCAAAAAGCTGCCAGGTCTAACACTCACCATATCTAAAACATATGAGATGGCAGGGAGATATATTCTGGGTTCTATTTGGGCTAAATCAACAAGGGGAGTTTCCACTTCTTAGGTGGTTTCAAGGGCGTGAAGGATATTTCTTGTGAGGTTACTTGGGCTACACCTCACATGTTCATGATACACTACCATCTTCAATTCGGTAGATCTTCAGGAGACTTTGGGCCCTAGGTTTTGTTTTCAGTGCATGATGCTTAAATGCTTAAATTCTGTTATTAAACACGGGTGTTGCTTTTTTAATGTCTTGTTGTATCATTAATTGTTCAAGCTTAATATTTTTTCTGCTTGGTCATTGACTCAGATGAGGAGGGTTGTATGAAGAAGACTAACGAGGAGGTAATGTCTCAGTTACTTAATGGTAATCTTCATTATTCTGATTCCAGGTCTTCCTCATTCCAGTCCCAAACTCCCACCCTCCTTGATCCCTTTCACCATCATTGACTTTGCTTATTTTGCTTGAGTAACTACAAAAGAATGTGAGGTATGCTGGAAGCGGTGGGCACCATGTTGGGAGAATATATATTTTTTTCAATTTGTTTTGCTTTATTTCAAAACTGTTTGCTTCTTTTTAAAGTATTCCTCGATTACATCTTTGTCCTGAGATTCTTTGCCCTAATCCTTGACAACCACAGAGCTGCAGCCAACTACTTTTCAGGGTTTGCCTTCTCGGTCAGTTTTGCAGGGGCCAACCCATTCATCCAGCTTCTTGCTGTCATCAGCTTTAATCAAATTGATCTGGTGCCCAGCACAGAGTGCTTCAACCAACTTGACATACATGGACTTGTCGCAGTTGGAAGCAAGTACACAAAGGTGAGCTTGGCATTTGTCCAGGGCCTTGGCAGCTTCAAAAATGTCACAGGATAATCCATCATGAATGAGTGCGGTCTTCAGCACCTCCTGCAAAGCAGTGTTGACATCCATTACACCTCCAGCACCAATGCCTTCCTCGGCCATCCTTGGATTGTTGTTGGGTGGGTTTCACTGGTCAAATCTCATCAGCCGCAAGGAAAGGGTTGGGAGACTAATTTTGAGTTGGACTCGGCAAGCAATATCTGTTAGAAAAAAACAACTCATGTGGTAAGGACTGTGATGAGGAAGACCTGGATTCAGAGTAATGAAGATTACCAGTAAGTAGCCCAGACATTTCTGAGGATGTGCCACATACTCGGGTAAGTTACAGCACAATGTCTCAACAGTCTGGTTTGGTCAGAAATCAACAATTCTAGTCTGAAGGCCTCTTACCGACGATACGTGAAGGGATTGTTTAATAACTTACAAGCAAGAGATCTTTGGTCTGCTTCAACTAGCCTGAAAGAATGTTAAAATGTCTTGAATAAGAATATTCAACAGATTCTAGTGCTCGAAGAATGGCCGTTTTCATGCCTGGCGTATAATAAATAATTATAAAATGCTTAAAGCACAACCATATCTTACAACATGTTATTCCAAATTCACAAAAAAAAAATTATGGTTCATCCTTTTGGTAGCCTGTCAACATTGGATTTAATTCCTCAATTATTAAAAACCTATGACTGTACCACTTACACATTATTTAAAGAATCTATTACTCACATAATATGCAACTGTCCATTCTTTATAAAAAGAGCTTTTGTGCGTAATGCTTTTAACCAACTGGCTGTGCGGACATGTAGATATGGGGTTATTAAGGAGCGGAATCCATTTGGGCTAAGAGCCTTGGACTTAAGTTTTTTAAAAACATTTTATGGAAGGGCAAGAGAATTGAGTAGCTGGGACCTTCTCCACTTCAATGTCCATATCTCGTCCAACCTGTACATTCCTAGTGTTGTGTTGCTGGTGAACGTGGTAGAAGTTTAGTCTCCAATATTCGTAGAAAACACACATCCTTATGTAGAGACATTTTCTCAGAACATGAGCTGTGTTGTTATAAAAACATTTCCTTGTCCCTTATACGTTAGAGGGAGATTCCAGCCAGAGAACCACGTCTGTATGCTGATTGTCGAATGCTTCGCTGCAGCTGTCTTGCAGACCGAAGGCCTTTGCTCAGGTATGGGGGATGATGTCTTCCCAGGGGAACCTGAAGGGCAGAATTAGAGCTTAACACGCTGTGCACTATTATAGCTTTAGTAGGAGTTAGTCTACAGACTATTGTGACAATATGGTAGCGTTCTGATGCTTCACTCTCTTCGTCACAATTTTCACATTGTTTTGTTGTGTCGTCCTGGTTATTGCGACTCACGCTTTGCTTTCTAAGATGCAGTTGTTTTATTAAAATCATTATTGAAACATATACTGCCTCTGTTTGTCACTGTATACTTGAGACTAAATGTAACCGAGAGAAACGGATGAGACCTGAGTGACCACGGCTTCCCTGAGAAACCAATTATGTCTTGAGTTCGGCTGCCCAGTCATCCCTGCCCTTGGGTGGAAATGAGGCACTGCTAGTTGGCCGTAGCAAAAACCAGATTGGAGCGACAGGTGTCACTCCAATCAACGCAAGCGATTCTGCCCCTCAAAATCCAGTAGTCTCATTATAATAATGAGAGCCTACATGACATGGTGCCGCCGTCGTTTGGTCAGGCTCTAATTTTTGGGTCCTCCTGAGTATCTATGTCTCATTATATACAACGATACCTCAATACAGTATACGGAGACGTCCGTGTGTCAGGAATAAGGCTGTGCATGATCTAGGTCCCGCCCGGCATCCCCTTTTGTTCTAAAACTGGTCATCAGCGTTGTCTGCCCTGTGGTAAAGCTCATGTAGCTGCACGGTCAGGTCACTGGTGGACAAGATGCACTTATCACTGCTATTCTATGAAGGGACTACAATTCCCATGTTTTTAGAGGCAGCAGCCATCTTGGGGTGTGGCAGGCCTATAAAACCAGCCACACCCAATCACATTGCTCACTATTTCGAAGACTTCGATGCAGTCAGACTTCGTGGGGTTTCCTCTGAAGAAGAGTGGATTTCATGCATGGCAGATTAACAGCAAATCGGAGTATCCTTGTTTCCATGGTGAATTCAGATACAAGTAGGTCATACTCGTTTCGGTAAGGTCTTGATGAGTCCAATCTTGAAGGGAGTTGTTACTTCCAAAGGTAAAGCGCCCCTTAGCACAACGAGCAAAGCGTTTTCAGTTTTAAGAATAAAGCGGCCTTGGCGCGACGATCAAAGCGCTTCAGAGCACAGGAGTAAAGCGCCCCTTAGCACAACGAGCAAAGCACTTCAGGCCACATGAGTAAAGAGCTCTTGGCACAGCAGTCAAAGCGCTTCAGTTCACATGAGTAAAGCGCCCTTGGCACAGCAATCAAAGCGATTCAGTCCACATGAGTAAAGCGCCCTTGGCACGGCAATCAAAGCTCTCCAGTCCACATGAGTAAAGCTCCTTTGGCACGGCAATCAAAGCGCTTCAGTCCACATGAGTAAAGCGCCCTTGGCACGGCAATCAAAGCGCTTCGGTTCACATGAGTAAAGTGCCCTTGGCACGGCAATCAAAGTGCTCCAGTCCACATGAGTAAAGCGCCCTTAGCACGGCAATCAAAGCGCTTCAGTCCACATTAGTAAAGTGCCCTTGGTACGGCAATCAAAGCGTTTCAGTCCACATGAGTAAAGCGCCCTTGGCACAGCAATCAAAGCGCTCCAGTCCACATGAGTAAAGCGCCCTTGACACGGCAATCGAAGCGTTTCAGTCCACATGAGTAAAGCGCCCTTGGCACGACAATCAAAGTGATTCAGGCCACATAACTAGAGCGCCCCTTAGCATAACGAGCGTAGTGCTTCCGACAAGACAAGTAAAAGCGCTTTCTGGCATAAAGAACAAAACGCTTCATGTATAATAATCAAAGCGCTTCATGAACAATAAACAAGGTGCTTCTGCCCAACGAATAAAGCGCTTCAAGTTCAAAGAGTAAAACTTTCAGGGCTATAGTAGTAAATGTGAAAGCATTTCGTAGATAAGCAAATTAGAGTTTAATTGTTTTTTGGAAAGCATAATATGCGAGATACATATTTAAGTCTTTGAGAATTTCAAGGCTGTTATCAAACGTTTATGTTATGAATGCATTGTTGTTACAGGATTGATATTCAGAGTATGACCATAGTCTGAAGTTCTTGCCATCTCTTGGTTCAGAGGTTGTAGCTTGTTCTTGTTCCATGATTCAAAGAAGAGGCTTCACCCTCACTTCACAAAAAGGGTCTCAATCTGATATCACGGAGATGCCTTTATTCAAGAGTCTATTGATGAGTTGTACTGCTATGAATGAGTATATGCATATTTGCACTAATCTTTTCTTTTCAGATCTCTCTCCCTGCAGTTCCCTTCCCTAATACCCTTCCCCCCGCCTGGCTTCATCATAACTCTGTGCTATAATAGCTTTCTGAGTTGGTGATGCCGGGAGGTGGGCCTTTTGTTCGGCAGCGTGCAGATCCCGAGGAAAGGACACTGTGACACCGTGGCACTGAGGATTTCCGCCCCAGCTACATAGGTTATCCTCTCTGGTGTTTGCTATTGTTCAAGCTTGAATTCTAAAAGGAAGAACCCTATTTGGTGTGCCTTCTCTGAACATATTTTCTACCTAGCATGGCAAATCCACAGCAGGTAGCAATAGCAGTTAACATGAGACAACCTCTGACTACACATTTATTAGCAAATGGCCTAATGGCCCAGGGGGGTCCAGTCACATGTGTGGTGGACGCCCATCCAGCTTATAGAACAGAACTTTTCTATTCTTGGGTCACATTTCCAGCAGTTGATGGGAACACAAACACATTTCATCACTATATACTTGCAAACGTACCTGGACAATACAGGGCATATTTAGAAATACCATTATCTTATCAAGAACATAATAATTGGCTTGATGGTACCCTACCCCACACAATATTACCAGTAAGGTTAGGTCATCTAAGTAATGATGGTCCTACCTCCCCTTTATTAGCCACCTATACACTGCACCCTGCAGTAGCGACTTTAGCAGTAGCTGAGGTTCGTCGCTTATATACTGAATTAACAGCGACATATAGAAGATTAGTACAGTTTGTGATGCAAACATTAAATACAAACCCAGCACGTGCTGCACCAGCACAACCACATGCAGTGACTCCAGGTAGAAAACCCTGCGACTGTACATTCGATCATGGGTAAAGTACCCGCCAAACGAGAGGAAACTCCATTTTGGTTAGCACAAAAAATAAATGCGCTGGAAGCAGTATTTCCCCATACAGGACCTCAGGATAAACATAGAATTCTAACAATGTGCTTGCCATTTGGGATGGTCCCTACAGTGGATAACTGTAATACCTGGGGCACGGTATTTGCCACGCTATATACAACCGCGTACAGTACATCAACACTTGCCAATTTACATGAAGTGTTGAAGAAAATTCAAGATGAATAGGGGACTGCCCCGGCCCTGGACTTGGGGATGCAATTGATGGGTAATTTTGCCAGAGTATCTCCAATTATTTTAAGTAATCTTAAAGGGGAAGCAGTCGCACTAGCAGTGCGCATGCGGCTCCGTGACGTTCCTCAACAGGATCAGGAACACGAGCTGCCTAAGATTATCGCAGAAACCTATTCTAGCATTGGTCAAGATAGTCTGGGGGCCAGACCAATAAAACCACAATTTAATGGCAAATCTAATAAATAATTTTCAAAGCTCCTGAGGGTAATAAGAAGCACTGGGATAAAAAACAACAAACTCCTAAAAAAGAGAGGGGAGAATCTCCACGTAGGGAGACCCCACAGAATAGATATAATCTCAGAAATAGAGATAATATAAAAATGCCTGATAGATATCAATATACTGATACACGCCAATCTCGTTCCTTTCAGGACTCATCCAAAAAATGAAATGAGAGAGGTGGGCGATCAGAGCGAAAAACAGAGTACGTGAAACCGAGACAGGAATCACAACGCTCATCGGAGGTTTCTGTTAAAAAGGAAGAGAAACCTGCCCAACAAAAACCTCAATTCAAAAAGAAAAATGTGGCAGCAGTTGCAGTTCGACATGCCACTCAAGAAGAGGGTCCTCTTGAAGAACAGGAAGTGGGCACTCGTACTGCTAGACAGCGCGGTAGAGGTCACAATAGTTCTCCAGAGTCTTCTAGAGCATCTGGAGCATCTGGAGGTGAAAGCAACTGATGACTTTCTACAGGTAGAAACTGCGTACATGCATGTCTCCACGCCTGATAGGGTGTATAAAGTAAAGCTACAGTTAGAAGGAGACATTGAGCGCATAATAGACGCAATCTTTTGGGATCGCGTAGTAAACATATATGATGTCTTGTTGGCCGAACAAGATTGGCCACCTGAATTTGTCCGTACCTGCCCATATGCAGAAGATATTATTAAACCTTCTTTCTCGCCCCTTGTTCCGGAGGAACTTGCTGAATCCTATGCCATTGATTGGACTTTGGCACAGACACCTGCGTTATATCGCAATCACGTAGGATGGGATAAAGAGTCCCCCTACCATGTAATTCCTAATAAAAATCAACCCCAACTACCACCTCAGTATCCAAAAAAACATGATACTAAAGCACCTGTGAGGGAAATACTCACACAATTAGAGTACCAGGGCGTAATTGAACACTGCGTCTTCCCAATGAATAATCCTTTATTTCCAGTGGCTAAACCAGACCATTCATACAGAATAGTCTTAGACTACAGACACTTAAACAGTCATACAAGCAGATATGCTATACAAAACTCACACAGCACAGCACTGATGAACAATTTAGTTTGTACAAAATACAAAACAACACTGGACATTTCCAATGGTTTCTTCTGCCAGAATATAGAGCCTGAGAGTAGAGACTTAACAAGTTTCAGTCCACTAGGCTCCCAGAAAAAATTCTGTCATTTACCTCAGGGGTACAAGAACAGCCCAGGACTGGCCGCAGCTCGTGTCACTGCAATTTTGCACAAGATTGACCCTGAAGCATTGTCCTATGTAGATGATATTTATCTCATGGTTGATGAATTACTACAACATTTAAGATGGGTAGCCTGCATTGTTGTTGGATTTGCTGAATTTGGCTACAAATTCAATTTTTAAAAAACAAAAATAGCCTTTCTCAGCGTCTTGTTCCTGAGATATGAGCTATCAAGTGAAGGAACAAGCCTAGCGCCACAATTCTTAGAAAAATGTGCACAACTACAACCTCCAAACATGATGAACACTCCAATCTCTATTGGGTTTTCTAAATTTTGGCAGAACTTGCATTCCAGATTATGCTTCACGCATAAATCCTTTATATGACTTGGTACATCCTGATTTTTCAAGTAAATTTTGGACAATTGAACATACATGCATTCTCAGAGATCTGCAGACAGATATGCTTGCAGCACAACATCTACACACAAGGGACAACAAAACACATTTGGTCATCAGAGTAGTTGCGGTGCAATCGGTTTCACCTATGTGACATTTAATGAAAGTGAGACAGTCCGGATTGCATACAAATCACACTTATACTCAGCAGCAGAACAACGCTTTGCTCCCGCTGAGAAAATTCTCACTGCTGTACAGATGGCTGTCATTAAAGAAAGGCCTCTAGCCCAGGGAAAGCGCATAATTGTTGTTTCCCCAATCCCAGCCCTAAAGGCTGTCACAAAAGCCAGCGTTCCAAGCACAAAAGCATTACATCCACGTTGGATACAATGGGCCACGTCATTGACAGCCACTGATGTAGACTTCATTTTTGACCCAAAATTACAAACTCAAGAATTTTTGCAGTACGAACTAGAATGCCCAGTTCCAGCAAACACACTACCTGTCGAACAATACCATAGAGTCATGTACACTGATGGCTCTGCACAACCTGCAATTGGCACAAAACATCAATATTCTCCTGCTTGCGCAGTCGTAAGCGGCTATATGGAGGACAATAAATTTTGTCCCCTACACACATTCACGCAAACCCTAGGGGATTGCACAGCACAATTGTCAGAGCTAAAAGCTCTGTTGATGGCACTGGAACATATGGATCCTGCACAGCCAACTCTAATTGTTTGTGATTCGTACTATTGTGTCCAGTCCTTCAATGAATACCTGCATTACTGGCGCCAGAATGGGTTCAGAGATTCTAAAGACAACACCATTAAACACAGACTTCTGTGGGGGAAAGTAGCAGATATAAAAGAAACACTACCAAATGTCCAAGTTGTACACACACTTGGATACCAGCACATTGTAATACACGTTGCTGAGAATGCACTGGCTAATGAAGCCGCAAAGTCAGCAGTGGCTGTGGCTGCTGTTGCCGCAGTAACTCGTTTGAGTTCAAAAGCAGACGCAGACATATGGACTGCCGTGAAAGCTACGGCTGATGGTACGCCCTATCCAAAAGCGTTTCCAGATAAATATTCCTACTGAATGGGAGGCTCCCTGAACGCTGAAGTTAAGATACCAGGCGTAGGGGTGCGAGATATTCCCAACAGAGATATAAGACCACAATTGGTTAAAGCAGTGCATGAAGGGGTGGCATCTGCCCATGTTGGTATGGCGGCTACAATCTCAATCTTAAAAGCCCGCTATTGGTGGCCAGGCCTCTACAAAGAGACCAAGCAGTATGTCCTTTGTTGTGACATCTGCCAACAAATCAAAGTTTCCACCGCCAAACTCCCGCCACAGACACCCCTCTTGATTTCAAATAAATCATTTCAATGTGTGTACTTGGACCATTGTGGTCCCCTAACACCGGATAGTGCATACAAGTATATTTTAGTCGCTTCTGATTCTTACTTCAGATTTTTATGGGTGTGGCCACAACGCTTGGCTGACGCTCGGACTGTTATTAAAGATTTGCAAGTCTTTATCAGTACATATGCAGTTGCGGCTTTCCAGTCGGACCAGGGCCCTGCTTTCACCTCAACTCCAGTACTCGTCTCCATTTCATCCCGAGGGACATAGTGTCGTAGAGCGATTAAACCGTGATTTAAAGCAATCCCTAACAGCCATAGTATTAGGTACGGGTCGTAGATTACTTATTCACCTGTATGGAGTTCGAGAGCACTTAACAATCTGCCTAGAAGGTCCCTGGGGGGTCGTACTTCGTATGAGTGCCTTTTTTTGGAACTCAAATGTATGTTACAGATCTTGATGGTCCTGGCGTGGAGGTGGCAGAAACACCTTTTGACATAAATGACTGTGTCACTCTCTTACAGGAATTACAACAGTTCTGTGCCAACAATTCTTCTGCCAGGACTGCCTCAGTAGGATTTAAGGATGTACCAGTAACATCTACCAGCTGTATTCCTAGAGTTGGGGATCTAGTATGTGAAAAGGTTGCTGTGCAACAGGAATTTGGTCCTTCTTATTGAGTACCAGTCCCAGTCTTGAGGATACACAGTACCATAACTGTAATTCTACCTCCGTTGGCAGGTGCCAAGGAAAATCGTTTTGTCTCCATCGACAATGTCAAACTACACCATGTGGCCGATCCTGCACAGCAGACCAAGAGGTACAGCTAGTAGTTCCTGAATCCCTCTCACTACTGCTCAAGAAGTCCCTCTACAAGTTGTAAGCAGCAACAGTGCCACCTCTCCGAGCTTGGGGAGGGTGGAAAATGATCTTGCATTGGTTCCACTAACATCAAATAATACCGAAATAGTTGATTGATTCAATACAGCTTCAACACAAATGGGTGGTGCTGTTTATTCTGTGCCACCGCGAGAAACACCATCTCCTCCAACTAACACAGCTCCAGTTTTTGCACTAACTGCTTCTAGATATTTTGCTGACATCAACGACGACGTTTCAGACTCATTCGCCTCTTCAACACCAGAACTGTCAAAAACATGTAAGCTAATGAACTGCCTTAAAATAACATACTTTGTTCTCCCATTGAACTATCTATGGCTTTCCTTGACTATAATAGCTTTTCTTCTTTGGATTGGTTTTGTCATAACTTTCTTTTTGTTGATACACGGACATTTTCTTCCTGAAAAATCGACAGTTGAACTGGTTGATGAGTTCTTAAAACCACATTTTTCATCACATAAGGTCCGAAGAGACTTGTCTTTTGTGAACATTTCCGCAATACCAATTCCTGATGGGATTGTTTGGGATAAAGTAACATTTGATATATATGGTCCCATGGAGGTTATTCAAATACCATATGTGTTCAAACTTTCCTTGAATGATATAAGAATACCAGGCATTGTTTCTGATAATTGGGATGTGAAGACAGTTGATTCTATGATGACTCAATTGCAGTATTATACTGTTTTTGAAAACTAAGATGTTTATCAATCTAAAGAAAATTATGGTGATATGTTTTGCTATAATTATTATGGGCACCATTTCATACACAGAGCAAGCAGCCCCAACACTGTTTTTAATAGTACACAATGGGAACATTGTCCGACTCCACCACAAGGGAGTTCCAAAATGTATTCTGACAAGTTTATATATTTTTCTGGACATGATGTTAAAAATGCTGAGTCGTATTATTTTAAATTGCCACCTACTGAAAATATACGCATATTATTGACAAATACGAAATGTATATATTCGGACCCCTTTGTTTCCTAGTTGACTATAAAAGGCTATGAATATTAACTGAAGTGGACTGAAAAGCCTCTTCATTGAAAGGCCTCTTCTAAGGGCACAGATATGATTCATTCGTGGGGCCTTGATCAGGGTTAAATAACAGATTTAGCTGGGGCCTTGACAACTTTTGTTTTGTAACTGAGAACTGTGACAGAACTTCGCCATCATACACTTGTTTATTTTTTGTACTAATATTGATTATGCAATTCATTGCTAGGATTACTTTATGTGTGAGTTTACTTGCTTTTGGTATTGCAATTCATTTTATGTTAATAGTGATTATGCAATTCAGTGCTAGGAATACTCTATGTATGTGACTTTTCTTGCTTTTGGTATTGCAACTCCTTTTATGTTGTAATTTTTCATAGACAACCTATTGTGAAAGTGCAGATCCATGAAAGAGACTTGCAGAACTTCCTAATTTGTTTAAAGACATTCAGATTTCATCACCTTTTGTATATATTAATTCGTGAGAGGGCCAAGTTGCTGATATAGCCAAGTGAATGTGCTGTGATAAGCAAATTAGACAAATCTAATGAGATCAGTGCATGCCTTTTTGAATGCTGTTTAATGAGGCCAGTACATGCTTAATTTAATGTTGTGAAACAGTCTCTTAATTGCACATAGCTTCACCAATACCATAATTCATTACAGAAAGGCAACTTCCAGGGGTTCCACTGACAGTCTTCAATAACCCGAAGAACAGCACCTGGCTGGACCTGGTGAAAGGGAGTGCAGTGTTTCTTTCTCTCTTTCTCTCTTTTTCCAAATTCCCTTCCCTTTTGGGGCACCTGCCGGGGCTCCTGGTACAATCAGCAGCACAGAAAGGTGCCTCAGAAGGTCAGGAGAACAGTCATCACCCCTGCAGACAGCCTGGTTTTCAGGTGAGTGGCATTCCTCAACAGTTAGTGGAGATAGCCAAAGACTTTAGGCATTATTGTTTGACCCACAGAATAGCAGTGATAGTGGAATACATTCTAGGGCAATCCAATGTCGTGGTGAACTGGAACTCCAACTACCTGATAGACCACATCAACTGGAAGCTCCTACCGCAGATATTCAGATTGATCCAGAATGTGTGGAGTTCTTGCAAGATAGAACTATTTGCATCCAGGCTGAATCGCCTGTTGGACGAAGTCTTCAGTTGGAGTTCGGATCTTCTAGTGATGGATGCCTTCTCTCAAGACTGGTCAGGGGGCCTGAACTATACTTTTCCCCCTTCCCCATGATCCCCAGAGTGGAAACCCAGATCAAGAGACAGGCAGCAGATGTGTTGTTAGTCATCCCAGTATGGAAAAGTGCAACATTGGTTTCCTCTCCTCCTAGAATTGACTTGCAACCCTCCTCTCCTTCTCCCTATGTCGCAGATGATGCTCCTGGGCCCTCAGGGGGAATTACATCCATTAGTTGTATCAGGGCAGTTGGCCCTGATGGCCTGGAGACTTTCTGCAACAGTGGTGTTTGTCAGGCATTTTGGATGTGGCTCCAGACTTCATTAAACAATCATGGTCCCTTTCCACCAGGAAACAATATTCCTTGGCATGGAGATGTTGGTGGATTTGGTGCCTGGAGCGGCACGTGGCTCCCATGGCAGCACAGGTCACTGATATAGTAAACGTTCTGTCTCAGAAGAAAACTGAAGGATTCTTTTACAGGTCAGTAAACAATTTACAAACTGCCATTTCTGTGGGACATGCACAGGTTAACAATAATCCAATGGGCATGCACCCTGTCATCTGTAGGCTTCTTAAAGGCATCAGTTTTTCAAATCCCCTCAAACCATAATTTGCCTTTTTGTGGGATGTATCCTTCGTCCTAGATATTTTCTAAAGATGGCTCAATAATGCGCAGTTGACCAGAAAGCAATTGTCAGCTAAATTAGTATGTTGCTATGCCTCACTGAATGTAGACAGACTTTGGATGTGAAGGCTCTGGATCTTGTAGGTATAGTTTTTACCCCTGAAGGAGTTTCTTTTCACCTCACAAAAAGAATGAAAACCTTTACAAAATGTATTGACTATCATGCTTTTCCGCTAAATTGTGTGTGGTTAAATATTTAAAGATATGTGGGGATTGTACTCGTGCATTGAAAACTGATACATCAGGGCAATTATTGATTTCTTTGCAAAAGCTTTTGAAACCTGTTTCAGCTACAGCCATTACAAAATGGTTAAAATTGGTAATAGTTGAAGCTGACATTGATGTTCAGATGCTTGATGCTCATTCAGTTCTGAGTGTGAAATTAATGTAAACCCCATTGAATTGAATTTGACATGCCTTCTAATGAATGTAACCAAAGCTGAAATTCTCATGAAATTTGTCAAAATTAATATGACATTAATTGAAATTAATATGATACATATTCAAATGAATATGATATCTGTTAAAATGGATAGGTTGCATCTTAAATTTAATATAACACGTTTTCATATGAATATGACATTAGATGAAATAAATACAATATTGATTCAAAGGAATATAACACATGTTAAAATGAATTTGAGATGAGCTTTAATGAGTATACGCTTCATTGAAATAATTTGACATGTTTTAAAATGAATAGGAGTAACATTTAAATGAACATGGAATTTATCAAAATGAATACGGCTTGCTTTGAAGTAATGTGATACACATTGACATGATTATGATATGTGTTGCAATGGATATAATTCATGTTCAAATTAATATAATGTGTTATTATGAATGAGACATCCATTGAAAGGAATATGACATATGTTAAGATTAATATATGCATTGCACTGAAATGAATATGAGCTCAATTGAAATTAATTCAACATGCCTTAAAACGAATAGGACCAATGCCGAAATTAAAATTAAACTTGTCAAATGAATATGTTATGCTTTGAAATTAATATGATTCACATCAAAATTAATATTGCATATATTGAAATGAATATGACATATGTTTAAATGGATATGGCCCATGTTAAAATTTCTATGACAGCTGATAACGTGAATATGCCATCCATTGAAATGAGCATGACATTCATTGAAATGCAAAAGACACATGTCGAAATGAACACAAGCCACGTTTAAATGAACATGACTCGTGCGTAAATGAATATGCACTGAACTTAGGTTGATTTTCTTTAAAGCTAATATTACATATCAAGTTTAATATTACTTATTATGAAAGGATATGAAATGGACTAAAATGAACTAACTAAAATTAATATACCACACATTTTATAGAATATAGAACAAGGAACCAGACTTTACCACACATCCATTACATGCATCTATTTACAATGCAGGGAAGTATTTCTCCATTTGTCACACAGTACTTTATCACGCAGGTAAGTATTTTTGTAAATAACTTTATTTTATATGTGCGATTAGAGCTAAAGGGAGGTAAGGATAATTTTATGGTCTAAAGGTAAGGATTATTTGGGGTTTAGGGGTGGGTACAGGGAAAGTGAGGTAAGGGTGATTTTAGGGTTTAAGTTGTGGGTAGAGCTAAAGGAAGGTAAGGAAGAAAAAAAGAAGAAAAAATGAGGTTCCCCCTTAATAAATAGACACATACACACACTCATATATTCATACATATACACACATATGTATATATCTTTATTGTTTCAGAATTTGAGTGCCACATAAATTATGCAAAAAAAGAAGCAGGGAAATCTGGGCAGTTCCCAAGCTTAGGCGGAGAGCAGCTCCT
Organism: Pleurodeles waltl; assembly: GCF_031143425.1. Classification (NCBI taxonomy): domain Eukaryota; kingdom Metazoa; phylum Chordata; class Amphibia; order Caudata; family Salamandridae; genus Pleurodeles; species Pleurodeles waltl. Next base: position 486,860,068 of record NC_090446.1, read on the forward strand.
CACTATGGAGCACCCTACAACACCACCGACACTCTGACTCTGCTCGTCTCCAATGTCCATTTTTCTAGCTTTTAAGCATAGGTGTTTACAATTCCATCCACGCCAAACTAGAAAGTGACAAAGTATTTTGCCATTTTAACACCAAAATCTTTAAGCATAGGATTAGCTGTTCCATCCATGCAGAACTAAAAAATAACAAAAGCCTTTTATTACTCCAGGCACTGTATCACAGCTTTGAATTGGAACAATATTATCCAAGTCAAACTGGAATGAATAAAAGCAATTCTTGACACATGTTTCACTCTTAGTAGAACTCTCCAAAGAGGTATGAAGACTGAGAGTAAGGCTTGATGAGTAAGTAGTGAGAGACGAGGAGTGCTGCATGAGGTACGAGGAGCAAGAAATGTGTAGTGAAAGATGGGAAGTGAGGGATGAGTGATTAGAAGTGAAGGTTGAGAAATGAAGACTGAAAAGTAAAAACATAAAACCAAAGATGAGGGGTGAAGGAAGAGGAGTCAGGAATGAGAAGTAAGGGATGAGAGTTAAAGAGTGAGAAATGTTGTGTGAGAGATTAAGAAAGAGGTGTGAAAGGTGATTGAGGGACAAGGGGTAATGAGTGAGAAGAGAAGGATGAAGAGTAAGAGAGGAGAAGTGTAGGACAAGCAGTGAGCAAAGATGGACAAAGAATGAGGTGTGAGAATGATGACTGAGGGTTAAGGCCTTAGCAGTGAAAAATGTGAAGAGTGAGGGACAAGGAATATGGCACAAGAAATAAGGACTAAAGCATGAGCAATGAGGTATGCGACAGGAAAGATGAGAAGTGAAAGATGCACAATGAAGAATGAGAAGTGAAAAATAAATGAGGGGTTATGGACAGGAAGCAAGGAATGAAGAACAATGAGAAAAGAATGAGAATTGAGGAATGGGAGGTGAAGATTGAGAGATGAGAAATCTGTAAGTGATAAACAATAGAGAGTTGAAAATGTGGTTTGAATGGTGAAGATCAGGAGTGAGGGAGGAGAGAAAGCGGTTAGGGATGTGAGGGTTGAGGAGTGAGGCAGGAGGAAGGAGCGAACAAATTGAGGGATTAGAGATAACAAGTGAGGAATGAAGGATGAGGAGTTAGATATCAGGGCTGAGCATTTAGGAGTGAGGAATGAGAAATGATGGTTGATTAAAAAAGGTTGAGAAGCGAAGAATGAGGAGTGAGGTCAATAGGATATGAGTGAGGAATGAGAACTGAGGCATGAGATGTAAAGGGTCATCATGTCATAAAATGAAGCATGTGATGTTTATTTTAAGCTATTATCGTAGTCCATTTTACTTATTTCTCAAGGAAGAAAGTATGAGCAGTGAGGGATGAGTAAAGAAGAATATGGAGAGGTGGGGAATGATGTGAGACAAATAAGTGATGTAGAATGAGTAGAAAATAGTGGGAGATAAATGGCTGGACTAAGGGATGAGGGATGTGGGAGACAACTGAGGGATGAAACATACAAAGTAGATTGACTGATGCAGAGTGAGGGATGTGGTGAATATTAAAAATCAAAAGTGAGAGATGACTTATGTATGGGGAATAGAGGATGGCTGATGGATGGTGAGGGATGAGGAGTGAGGGTAGAGGAGGAAGTAGGATATTTAGGGCCTCATTTACATTTTTTTGTCGACCCATGCTCTGCAAGGGTGATGGAGTAAATTATCACGTCGCCTGACGGAGGTGCCCACCACCAAATTCTGAAAAGTCCATTGGCCGACAGACATTTCACATTCAAAGCATTGACAGGTACCAAAGTTTCCTCTGGACCAAAATTTTAAACTGGGCCCTAAGTGTGATAGAAGAGAAGTAAAGAATTAGGAGTGAAGAAGAAGGGAAGGGCTGAGGGATGAAAAGAAAGTCAGGTGTGAGGTGTGATGAGTAATGAATAAGGACTGATGAGAGGGTTGAGGAGTAAGAGGGTATACATGAGAAGTGAAGGATGTAGAGAGGCATGGGTCATGTGTGGAGTGGGGATCGCATACTCACAGTGAAGACCTGGGTGTATGGTATGATATACTGCAACAAACCAAACAGAACTCTACAATTCCACTATTCCCCAGAATCTGTGGCCCAGGAATATCTGGGGCCATTGCAAGAATATATGTTAACTCATTATATCAACGGCATCAAAACTGGTTAAAGTTTGGGCCAAACATACAGAAGGAGGGATAGGTGAATGATGGTAATGTATATATAGACTAGTTCCAGGACAAGAACTTCAAATGTAATGGTACCTTAAGTACACTTATGGCCACACTTCAGCTGTGATGAATGCTCCTGTACTTTGGAGATTCCATCCTGATGTGTGGAAAGGATTTCTGGGGCAAGGGGAACACTGCTGGACTGTTGATGTATTATACGCAGTGCCACTGGAATTATGCAGCAGAGGAGGGCCAAATTGTGCAGCACAGTTGACTAAATTATGCAGAAATAAAAGCCAAATTGTGCTGCATAATATGGCACATTTTGTGATAGTATTACTGCATTATTTTTCATTTATACCCATGTTACTGCCCTTCAGGACCATGCCCATCCTTCTGCAGCTTCATCACTTACTTCATTGCCCCTATCACAATAGACTCCAGCAACTACACTTTCCTAGGCGACCTCAACTTCTATCTCGATGACTACAATGATTCAACCTCCTCAACAGCATGAACAATATCAGACCCACCCAACTAGTCCTTGACCCCACACACAATGTAGGCCACACACTAGACCCCCATCTTCACCTCCAGCGACTCCATCAGGTACAGCCATACCACAGAACTCACCTGGGCCGACCACTCCATCGTTCACTTTAACAACACCAGCTCACAGACCTCTGCCTACAGTTTGTACAATGACCCCACCGCAGCTGGGGCAAAGTCTCAAAGAGCACATGGACCAATGTCCTCAACACCATCCACCCAAACTCCTCCAACAACCTAGTCCAGAAAGTCAGAATTTGCAACAATCAGATCACCAGCTGCACTGATAGCATCATTCCCATCAGCAACAACACCCACAGAAGGTCCACCAAGCATGCTAGCTGGTACACGGCAGGCCTCAGAACTACCATACAACACTGTAAACAACTGGAAAGGAGATGGAGCACCAGCAAGGACATGACCCAAAAGACCGCCTTTAAGACAGCCTTCAACCTCTATGACAGACAGTTGAGAAAATCAACAAACAACATTACCCCCTCACACAAACTCTGTGACTACCTTGCAAACCTCTTCCACAACAAGATTGCCAACTTCTACAGAAACTTCAAACCCAAGTTCAAGACCACCAACTTCTTGAAGCAACACAACAACCTGCTACTACCACAGACAAATGACTAACCGAATGGAGACATTTGCCCCACAAGGCACTGCCTCCATCATAAACTCTGGCAACTCAGGGGCCCCATTTGACCCCTGCCCTCACCACATCTTCAACCACATACTCACCACATTGTTCAACACCTCAATTGCCACGTCCACACTTGCTGAGGAAAGGAATCACACAGAAGTCAAAGCCTTACTAAAGAAACCATCAGCAGATACCAGCGAACTCAACAACTACTGCCAAATCTCCCTGCTCCCCTTACCGGACAAGGTATCAGAAAAAAACACAACCAACAACCCTCCTCACACCTCAATCAATCATAGCATTTTTAAAGTGCTCTACTGACCTGTGAGGGTCTCAGCACTGGTGGGAGGGGGGTGCTGCTACTGCTACTGCTCGCCAGCCAGGTCTTGAGGTATCTCCTGAAGGCTAGCAGGTCCTGTGTCTCTCGCAGGTGGATAGGAAGGGTGCTCCACATCCTTGGGTTGAGGTGAGAGAATGATCTGCCACCGGCGGTCATGTAATGAATGCATGGAACACTGGTGAGGACAAGGTCAGGGGAGCGAAGCTGGCGGGTCCGATGTAGAAGGTGAGTCGTCTGTTGAGTTATTGTGGCCTGGGGTTGTGCAGTGCTTTGTGAGCGTGGGTGAGGAGCTTGAACGTGATTCTCTTGTTTAAGGGGAGCCAGCGCAGGTCTCTCAGGTGGGCTGTGATGTGGCTGTGGCGGGGGATGTCCAGGATGAGGCGTGCAGAGGCGTTCTGTATGCGTTACAGTCTTTTCTGGAGCATGGCTGTGGTTCCTGCTTAGAGGGCGTTGCCGTAGTTCAGTCTGCTGCTCATGAGGTCTTGGGTGACCGTCCTTCTGGTTCCAGTGGGATCCATCTGTAGATCGTCCGAAGCATGCGGAGGGTGTTGAAGCAGAAGGAAGAGAGGACGTTTACTTGCTGGGTCACTATTAGCGATGAGTCCAGGAAGAATCCCAGGTTGCGAGTGTGGTCGGTGGGTTTCAGTGCGGTTCTCAGTGTGGCAGGCCACCAGGAGTCATTCCAGGCGGAGGGGGTGGAGCCGAGGATGAGAACCTCATTCTTGTGAGTTCAGTTTCAGGCAGCTGTTCTTCACCCATTCGGCAATTGCCTTCATTCCTTCGTGGAGGTTGGTTTTGGCAATGGCGGGGTCCTTGATGAGGGAGAGGATCAGCTGAGTGTCATCGGCATATGAGACGATGTTGAGGTTGTGTGATTGGACAATGTTTGCAAGCGGTGTTCTGTAAGCGTTAAAGAGGGTCGGGCTAAGGGATGACCCTTGGGGTACGCCGAGGATGATCTTGGTGGCTTCAGAGCAGAATGGAAGGAGGCAGACTCTCTGTGTTCTGCCGGAGAGGAAGGAGGTGATCTAGTCCAGGGCTCTGTCACAGGTCCCTGCGTCGTTGAGGCATGTGCATAGGGTGAGGTGGCAGACTGTGTCGAAGGCGACCAAGAGTTGCAGGAGGATGAGGGCCGCGGTTTCCCGTTGTCAAGTAGGGTCCTGATGTCATCACTGGCAGTAATGAGGGCAGTTTCGGTGCTGTGGTTGCTGCGGAATCTGGATTCAGATGAGTCCAGAGTGTTGTTCTCCCCGAGGAAGCAGGTCAGTTGTCTGTTGACATTCTTCTCCATGACTTTTGCCTGGAAGCGGATCAGGGAGATGGGCCGGAAGTTCATGAGGTCCTTTGGGTCCGCCTTGGGTTTCTTGAGGAGGGCATTGATCTTACGTGTTTCCAGCTCTCCAAGAAGGTGGCAGTCTCAAAGGAGCTGTTGGTGATCTTCCGGAGTTGAGGTGCGATGACGGAGCTCACTTTGTTGAAGATGTGGTGAGGGCAGGGGTTGGATGGTGAGCCGGACTGGATGGTGTTCATGATTTTGAGGGTGTCGTCATTGTTGGCGTGGGTCCAGGAGAGCAGGAGGTTGGTGTGGCTAGGGGGAGGTGAGTCTGTGGTGTTGGTGGATGACGGGGGGGTCTGGGTGTTGAAGCTGTCATGGATGTCTGCAATCTTGCGGTAGAAGAAGGTGGCTAGGGAGTCACAGAGGTCTTGCAAAGGCGGGATGTTGTTGGCGTTGGAATCTGGGTTGGAGAGTTCCTTCACGATGTTGAAAAGCTCTTTATAGATGTGTGTGTTGTTGTTGATGTGTTCTTTGAACGAGGTTCTTTTGGCGGTTCGGATGAGTTGGTGGTGTCTACGGGTGGCGTTTTCGAGGGCTGTGTGGTTGTCCGGAGGCTGTTCTTGGCACCCCTTCTTTTCGAGTCTTCGGCATGTTTGCTTGGAGTTTTGGAGGTTGACAGTGAACCAGGTGGCCTTTCTGTCGGTGCGTCTGTTTGAAGGTTTCTTGATCGGGGCAAGAGTGCTGGGACAGTCGTCGATCCATTGCCTGAGGTTTGCGGGCGGCTGTGTCGGTGGTGTCGATTGGTGGGTTCCGGGAGCTCAGCTGGTCTTCGGTGACCTTGTTCAAGCTGCGGCGGGGAAGCTGCTGCGGGTGGTGGTGCGTTGTGGGTTTCTTGAAGGTGAAGTGGATGCAGTATAGTGGAGCTTGGTGGTGTGGCAGAAGGAGATGTGTTTGCTGGCAGAGAAAATGGGGTTGAGCGGAGTGAGTAAGGTGTTGTGATGAGCTGCTTGAGTCTGAGGTTTTAGAGCATGGTGGTAGAGTTGTTGTCATTTTTGTTCTCGAGGTGGAAGTTCAGATCCCCAAGGAGTATGTAGTCTGTAAATGCGAGGGCGTGCGTGCTGATGACGTCGGATATGGAGTCGCTGAACTACTGTCAGGGTGTGGGGGGTCTGTAGATGAGGGTCCCCCTGAGGGTGGTGTTTGGATCAGTGTGGATCTGGAAGTGTAGGTGTTCGGCGGCGCTGAGGGTGTCTTCGGTGCTGGTCGTGATTCTGAGGGTATTCCTGTGGACGATGGCGATGCCTCCTCCTGGTCTGTTGGTGCGGTCCGGGATGGCTATGGCAATGTAAGGCGCTGAAGAGGGGTTCATGTCCGGGGAGGTTACGTCGAATAGGTTCCAGAGTTGGATGGCATGTCTGTGGACGGAGCAGGTGTTGAGTAGGATGCATCTGAGATGGTTGCGTCCTGCGCTGGTGGGCAGGTCGCTGGCATGGAGGCTGGTGAAGGTGCAGCTCTTGCAGGAGAAGGGTCTACGGGTGAGCCTCGGGGTGGCCTGGAGCCAGGTAGATGAGCGGCTGGCATTGAGTGCGTGGAGGGTGATGGTGTCATAGTGGCGTCGTGCGTCACAGCTGTGGGGTGAGCGAGAACTAGGGGTTCCGGCGCTGGGTGCGGTCTAGGCATGGACACGCGCAGATGGGCTTGCCTTAGGCGTGCCCACTGCACGCAGCCAGTATTAAGTAGAGAGAGGGGAGGAGAGGATAGCTGGGAGGAGGGAACGGGGGCGTGAAAAAAGGGGGCAGGACCACCGGGGCAGCAGCGGCTGGGATACAGCGCAGGAGAGAGGAGGGCGGCGGGGCTGCAGGGGCAGAAGTGGTGGGGAGAGAGAGGGGCAAGAGTGAGAAAGAAAGAGCGGAGTGAGAGGAGAAAGAAACGGGGAGGAGAGAGTGAAACGCAGAAAGCGAAAGATAAAACTAACACAAAAGGGACAGAACACAGAAGGAAAAGCACACAAGGAGTGAAACAGAGGCAAAAGAGGAAGAAATGATACAAGAGGCAGAGGGCAGCCTAGTAGAAGAGCAGAGCTCTCCCACTAGACACCAGGGATGATGCGCAGGCAGAAGCCTGCAGGTGGAGGAGGGCCTTGAACTCCTGACAGAGGTCAGAGTTCAGAAGAACGAAGGGCTTTACTTGCTGGTGGAGCTACGAGGAGGTAGAGCAGTTCATATAGAACTGAACCTCCTGCTCTACTCCTCCCAATCTGGATTTCACAGCAACCACAGCACTGAGACAGACCACATCACAGCTACCGACAACATCTTTGCCATACTCGACCAAGGAGGCACTGGGGCTCTAATCCTCCTAGACCTCTTAGCAGCCTTCAGTATGGTCTCCCTCCACACACTCATCACAAGGCTGCACAATATTGGCATCCAAGGAGCCCCTCTCAAATGATTCACCTCTTTTCTCACAAGAAGAATGCAAAAAATACACCTTCTCTTTTTCACCTCTGAACCTAAAGAAATCATCTGTGAAGTGCCCCAAGGATCCTCACTCAGCCCAACCCTCTTCAACACTTATATAAAACAGCTCTGGCTGGCCAGCATTGCCAAAATCCACAGACCCACCATCATATCCTATGCAGACAAAACACTATTCTCTCCCTCTCTGAAGACACTACCAACACCAAGACCAACTTCCATAACTGCATGACAGACGTCACCAACTGGATGAAGGACAACTGTCTAAAGCTCAACACAGATAAGACAGAGGTACTGATTTCCAGAAGCAAAAGCTCCCCATGTGACGCATCCTGATGGCCTTCAGAACTAAGACCTATTTCTACCCCCACTAACCATGCTAGTAACGTGGGCATCATTCAGAACAACAAGCTGACCATGATGACTCAAGTTAACTCTGTCTCCTCCTGCTGCTTCTTCATGCAGAGTACATATGCAAAAATGCAAAGTAAGACATCACTCAGGCCCTCGTCTCCAGCTGCCTGGACTACTGCAACTTTCTCCATACAGGGATAGCATCTCTCTGATGACCAGACATAATGCTGCAGTCAGACATGTCCTGGATCTCCCTAAATGAACCCACATCACTCCCTAGCTCAGGGAATTCCCCTGGCTCCCAGAAAAGATGCCAGTGCGAGCTCATGACCTATGCATGCAAGGTCCTACAAAACTGCATACCTACCTACTTGAACCACCACCTGAACTTCCATAAGCCCACCTGTGATCCCTGCATAGCGAGTGTTGCCGTTGTCCAGGTGGTTGGAAATGAGGGCCTGTGATGGTGCATCTCAGCCTCAGGGTAGCAATGCGAATAGCTTATGCACCATGTGGAGGATGAAGAAAGAGGAGAAGGAGACTGAGTTAACCTGCGGCGCCATGGTTAGCTTGTTGTCCGAATGAAGCCTGGTTCCTAGTATGGTTAGTGGGAGCAGGGGTAGGTCCAAATTCTGAGGGCCACCAGGATGCGTCCCACAGGGAGCTTTTGTTCCGTAAAATCAGTACCTCTGTCTTGTCTGTGTTCAGCTTTAGACAGTTGTTCCTTATCACTTTCTCAAGTTTGTGATGTCTGGCATGCAGTTGTGGAAGTTAGTCTTGGTGTTGGTAGTGTCTTTGGAGAGTGAGAGGAAGAGTAGTGTGTCATCAGCATAGGATATGCTTTTGAATCCATGGGTTTTGACGATACTGGCCAGATTTGTCATGTAAGTGTTGAATAGGGTGGGGCTGAGTGAGGATCCTTCGGGTACTCCACAGATGATGTTTTTGCATTCTTCTGGTGAGGAAGGAGACAAGTATTCTGAGAGCGGCTCTTTGGAGGCCTATGACGTGCAGCCTTGTGATGAATGTGTTTTGGTGACCGTATTAAACAGTGCTAAGAGGTCTAGGAGGATTAAAGCCTCAGTCCCTCCTCAGTCGAGTAGGGCTTGGATGTCATCGGTAGCTGTGATGACGGCTGTCTTGGTTCTGTTGTTGCTGAGGAATCTGGATTGGGAGTAGTCGACTAAGAGGTTCCATTTCAGATGTGAGGAAAATTGTTGGTTGATGCTTTTTTCTAATACCCTGGCCGGGAATCGGAGCAGAAAGATCGGGCAGTAGTTGTTGAGATTGTTGGGGTCTGCTGATGGTTTCTTTGGTAAGGTGTTGACTTCTGTGTGTTTTCCTTCCTCTGTGAAGGTGGATGTGGCAATTGAGGTGCTGAACAAGGTGGTGAGTACGTGGTTGAAGAGAGGTTGCTTGAGTTCATGATGGAGGCGGGACCCTATGGGGCAAGCTGGCTCCATTCGGTTAGTCATATGTCTGTGGTAGTAGCAGCTTTGTTGTGTTGCTTCAAGAAGTCGATGGCCCTGGGCTTGGGTTTGAAGTTTCTGCAGATGTTAGCGATCTTGTCGTGGAAAAAGTCTGCAAGGTTGTTGTAGAGTTCTTGTGAGGGGTAGGTTGTGGCTGAACGGTTGGAGAATTCTTTGATAATGTTGAAGAGTTCCTTGTTGTTATTGGAGCTTGACTTGATGCGTGAGGCTAATATTTTTACAATTCAAAACTATGATACAGTGTTTGGAGTGGTAAAAGGTTTTTATAATCTTTTAGCTCGGCATGAGTGGAACAGCTAATCCTATGCTTAAAGAGTTTGCTGTAAAAATGGCAAAAGACTTACAGCCTGATTGAGATCATGGATAGGATTTATATTTAGGCAGACAGGATATCCGTATTGACGGAGTAACTCATCTACCAAGATCTCAATCAGGCCCTTTGTCACTTTCTAGTTTCGCTTGAATGGAACTGTACAAATCCTATGCTTAAAAACTTTGTAAGAAGAATGGACATTTGAGGTGATCAGATTCGGAGTATCGGTGGTGTTTAGGGTGCTCCAGAGAAAGGAGCATCTCTCCACCTAAACTTGAGAAATACTCAGAGGACCCTGCTTCTTTTTTTGCAGAATTTATGCAGCAATGTAATCCTGAATCGATAAGGATATATACATATGTGTGTGTGTGTGTGCACACACGTAGATATGGATATATATATATTCCACAGAATGTTCCCAAAATATCGAGGCTCTATGTGGCGGTCTTGTCACGGGATCGGGAATCCCATTAATTTGCATCCAATAATTCCTTATTAATTTAAAGGAGCTATTCGTAACTTTGATCGTAATTACCCTGTGGCCCGGCACTTCCATGAGATGCATCAAGGGGATGAAAGATTACTTAGCTATGTGGTGTGTGATCAAATTAAACTAAACTCCTGGGGAGGTGATAGACAGAAAATGTTATTTTTTTTGGATCTAAGTATATTAATAACTTTATGACTCTCTCCCCTAGAGGTTTGAATTTAAGTGAAGAGATGAACACACATTTGGGTAGATAAAAGTTGGTCTGGATAGGTTACTCTTTTTCTTCTCCTGTTCTTTTCTTTTCTTTCTCTTTTCCTGATAATATTGAACTATCTAACCAAGCTGGTTTTGTATATACTTGGTATTTTAAGGGTCACTTTGGGTGTTTGTTGGATTCAAATTATACATTTTTAAGGGAAATATTAATTATTGACAGTGATATTGATATGATTAAGGGGTCCTTGTATGGATTGAGTCAACCACTAGAGATATGAAAGCATTGTGATGCAAATGATTATGGATTATGAAATTGATTATATTTGGAATGAATTATAAATCCTATTTGAACCGGTTGATTTAGTTATTTATATGGATTTAACATGTTTATTAGTCCTTACAAGATGGCGCCCATTTTCTCAAAAAAGTGTATGGATACATTGGAGATTGAGTCCGTTTTTTTATGTTTAGTGTTTAGGGATTTGGTATTTAAACATGCTGTATTCAGTACTCCCCCATCCGTGAACAAGGCTACGGCTGAAACGCGTTGGGAGAAAGTCTTTGTGCTTCTGTAAATAGATTTTTTTGCAACTACCGAAGGTGTCTTGGTTTATTTCCTTTAAATTAATAAGGAATTATTGGATGCATATATATATATATATATATATATATATATATATATATATATATATATATATATAAAAAATATATATAAATAACACATATATATGTGTGTGTGTGTTTTTATTTTTTTAAAGGTTAACCTCCTACTTTTTGAATTCCTCACCTCCCTTTACCTCTACCCACCTCCTAAGGCCTAAAATCACCTTTGCCCTCTACCTGTACCCACCCCTAACCTCAAAATGTATCCTTACATCCCTTTACCTCTACCCACCTTTCAACCCTAAAATAATCATTACCTCTCTTTATCTCTATGTGCACGCAAAATATTATGTTATTTACAAAAATACTTACCTGAGTGATAAAGTACTGTTTGGCAAATGTAGAAATACTTACTTGTGTTGTAAATGGATGCATGTAATGGATAAGTGGTAAAGGTTGGTTCCTTGTTTTATATTCTGTTAAATCTGTGGTATAGTTATTTTAGTTAATTCATTTTTATCCATCTCATATGCTTTTAGAATATTTAATATTAATTTCAATATCTAATATTTATTTGAAAGAAAATCAACATAACTTCTATGCTCGCCATATTCATTTAAACAGGGGCCATATTCATTTAAACATTGCTTGTGATTATTTCAATATGTGCTTTATTCATTTCAAAGCATGCTACATGTATCTCACATACTTTCGTATTCATTTCACAAGAGTTTCATATTCATGTTAATGGATGTCATACTAATTTTGATGTGGTCCATATTAATTTCACCCTCTGTCATATTTATTTCAAAGTCGTTCATATTAATTTAATTTAACACGTTTCATATTCCTTTCAATGTATGTCATATTCATTTCAGTGGATGTCATATTCACCTTAATACCTGTCATAGTACATTTAACACGGGTCATATCCATTTCAACATAGGTCATATTCATTTAATTATATGCACTATTCAATTTGATGTTCATTACATTAATTTCAAAGCATAACAAAGTCATCTTGACAAGTTTAATTTTAATTTCAGCATTGCTAATATTCAGTTTATGGCATGTTGAATTAATTTCAATAGGGCTCATATTCTTTTCAGTGCATGCCATATTAATCTCAGCATGTGCCATATTCATTTCAATGAATGTCTCATTCATATTAACACATAATATTCACTTTAACATGAGTCACATCCATTGCAACACGTATCATGATCATGTCAATGTGTCTGACATTACTTTCAATGCAAGCCATATTCATTTTGATAAATGTCATGTTCATTTTAACATTACTCATATTCATTTCAAAACATGTCAAATTCATTCCAATGAACTCATGTTCATTTCATCTCATGTCATATTCATTTTAAGATGTGTTATATTCCTTTCAATCAATGCTATATTTACTTCAATGGATGCCATATTCATATTAACACTTGTCTTATTGATTTTAAGATGCAACACATCCATTTTAACAAATATCATGATCATTTGAACATGTATTATATTAATTACAATGCATGCCATATTCATTTTGACAAATGTCTGTTTGAGAATTTTAGCTTTAGTCATGCTCATTTGAAGGCAAGTCAAATGCAATTCAATGGGGCTTAACTTCATTTCAGCACACGCCATAGTCATTTAAAATAATTTCCTATTTACTTCTATATACCTCATATTCATTGCAATCTGGGTAATATTAATTTCAACACAGTTCATTGTTCATTTCAACATGTGAAATGTTAATTTCAGTGTATGTTATATTCTTTTTCAATGTGCATTATATTCTTTTCAGGATATAATATATTAATTTCGGTACCTTATATTAATTTCAATCTGCCATATTCATTTTAATGTATGTCTTATTTCTCTTGGCATATGTCAGTCATTTTAAGAAATGTCCCATTCTTTTTTATGAATCTTTCATTTGCTTCAGTGATTGCTTTATTGTTTACAGTGAGGGCCATATTTTTTTCAGTATGATTGATATATATTTCAGTATATCTCATATTCAATTCGGAGTGTGTGTTATTCATATTATTCACTAAGTAGCACATTCACTGTTCCAGGTTTCATATTTGTTTTGCATCAGGTCAGATTCACTCTGCCAGATATCATATTTAATTGGACACATATCACATTCATTTTGGTGTGTGGCATATTCTTTTCGCAGCATGATGTGCATTTCAGTAGGTGTCTTATATGGGAAGCTGTCATTTTGACATGGGCGGCTTTCCATAGTTTTGTCCACTCCCAAGTGCAAAGAAGAAGCAAAACTAGCTATTGAGGTGTGGAGGTTGAGGGAAGCAACTTGGAATACTGAATCAGTGGCATTTGCTTAGTTGTTATTGTAAAAGAAATGGGAAGGGAACAAAAGTAGCAAGCACTTGTATGGAGTGCTTAAAACAATTGTAGGGCTGGGACGGTGGGGGAGGTAAAGAAAACAACAGACAGGGGCACAAAACACAGGAATGGGGAAAGGAGCAAATAAATATACAAGCACTCGCATAACGAGTGCATAAACACAATTCAAATAGTAACTCCAGAAATGGAGCAGTGGATGGCCACAAGAACTTGGTATATGCTCTAGGGGAGGGCCACACACAAGAAGAGGCAGTACGCATGCATTTTATGGCAAACTGCAATGAAGGATATAAGAGTGACATTGCAGCTAACATACGACACATCTGTGAGTGGGCTGTAGCGTACTAGCTGAAAGCAACATGTCTCGAAGAGACAGTGCATGCTCTGGCTAGCTGATACCTAAAAAGTGAGTAAACATTGAATATCTACCTTTAATTTGTGGGTGGCTTTGACAGCCATGAATAAAATGTAATTTGGTCTACAATCCAACACCCACACATTTTTTATCTCTCTACACTACTACTTTGGGAGTGACAGATGATATGTTCACTTCTATCTATTGAACTTGGGAACAGTGCAGTAGGGCATATAGCATCAGGCAGTAACACCACCACCTCTCTGCTTAGTGCCAGCACGGGTCTGTCCTAGCCTGAGTGTTCGAGTTAAGGTGACTGTTGTGAACTCCATTGATGATCTCCCCTTGTCTTTCTCCTGTTTTTTAGACTTTGCTTACAGAGAGCTTATACATACATATATTGGGCTTGGGGTTAACCCCTTGCTCTTGGTTGGATAGGTTTCTTGTCCATCCTATTTAGCTTATTTGTATTTGCTGGATTTGCTCCCTATTCTTTGTTTGTCCTGCATATGAGCATTTTTTCTTTACTATCTTCTGATTGTATGACTTGTTTCCTTCCTATGGCATCCATGCCTTTATGCATTCATGTATACAGGGATTTCGGTGATGCTTATAGTGGCTTTGCCATCTGAAACACAAGGATTCCCCCACGTCTGGAACAGGTTGGGGGCCTAGTTTGGGTAGGCATATCATCCACCAATTTGCAAGCATCTGTATGTGATTCACAAGTACTAGGAAGAGCCAGTGTCTGGAAATGATTCTAGGAATTGAACAGCAAAGTACTGTAATTGCAACCAGTACCCAAAACTACACAGGTCAACCTAGCATATGCATTCATTTATTTATATTAGTATTTATTTGTGGGGTTTTTTTTTGGCATTTTCTATTGTGAATATTTATCACATTGTGGCTGCTTCAGTGCACTTTTAGAACTTGACTATGTAGATGTGATCTAATTTTTTTAAAAAAATCTGTTTATTGATTTTCATCTGTTATTTTACAGTGGAGTTTACGTATCAGCAAATTATTATAATGTCATATCTTTTTACATCTAGTACATCTCTTCTGTCCGCTAGATACATCAACAGATCTTTTATACGTCAATCAAAAGAAAAGTCAACAGTAGTACGCCATTTGAAAATCAAATTTTTCATGGATAATCTCAACATGTGTCCGTCTATTCTAGGAAGGGTTATCCAGCAGGTGGGGGTGGAAGAGAGGGTAACGGTGGGGTGCAGGGGGGGGAAAGGAACAAGCATTCAGTCACCAGTTGTTGGAGAGGGAGGAAGGAGGGGGAAGCAGGAAGCTGCACACACAGTGAGGGGGGGAATCGGTTGTTCAAAATATCGGGATCTTAAGTGTGACAATGTATGACATGGATACATACTTGTCGGTTGTGCGTCTACGTTTCAAGGGGGTCTAGTATCGTCTTTTTGTTCAAGTTGCTCTATGAGTGAGTCCCATATCCCTATCCCCTTGATCTCTACTCCATTGTCTTGTAGTGCGTGCAATACCTGTGTTTCTGCCTTAGTCCAGTGTAGCATCTCTGACGTCCAGTGGCGTATGTCTGGGGCACTAGGTGATTTCCATTGTATTGCTATTAACAGTAGAATAAACGCAAGGTCAGTGCATCTGTGTCTCTGTTTATCTTTTCCTCGTCTTGGGCGTACCCCTAATAGGCAGGATTCGGGAGTAGGGGCCAGGGGTAGACCCGTCCATGTGGCCGTCTGCGTCGTCACTTCTTGCCATATACGGAACACCGGAGGACAGCTCCACGCCATGTGTAGGAAATCCGCCTCCAACGCTCCGCATCTTGGGCAGTCTGGATTGGATTGTGGAAACATGCGTTTTAACCTGGTTGGAGTAAAATATGTCTGGTGTAGGTAATTAAGTTGTGTGTAACAGACACGAGCATTGCGTGATACCTCTTGTGTAGTTGCCAGATCTGTGTCCCATTTCTGTGTGGGTAGAGGCGCCATCAGAGATGCCTCCCACCTGGTCTTGGCTTGTGTCTGCGCTACTTCTGGGTAATCCTGCAGTATTTTGTATATTCAAGAGATACCAGCCCCCAGCAATAACTCGTGGAGTATCGTCAAGGTACGAAGTTCGCTATTGTTATTCCCCCAGGTATTACGCATTACTTGCTGTAACGCCCTGTGCGCTAGAAATTCACCCCTGCCTAGTTTGAACTTGTCGGCTAGTGTCTCGTACGACAATAAGCGTTCTTCCTAAAATATAGTGTGCACACCTTTGGTGACCCAGACAGCCAGATTGAACTGTCCTTTTATACTGTTTAATCCTCGAGTGGCTAGTAATGGTATTCTAGGTGAGTACGGTGGTGTGAGTCCCTTCATCATCACATATCGGCGCCATATCCATTCCGCCACCCCCATCAGTATATTTCTGCATTGCGGTGAGTTTCCTCGACCGATGAGCCAATTTAATACGTTCGATTGACCTAACACAGTGCTCATCATTCGCCCCTCTGCATCGTGTGGATTTCGCATCCAGTCCATGATCCAATGTATTTGTGCCGCTGCATAGTACAGCTCGAACTGAGGCGCACCCATCCCTCCCCTCTCCAGCGGCATATACATTTTAGTGAGGGCCACCCGGCGGCATCCGGCATTCGACGTAAGGTCTGATAGTAGGCTATTTAGAGACGCAAAGTAGTTCTTGGGGAGTTTGATTGGTAAAGCCGAGAAATAATACAGGATTCGGGGTAGTATTATCATTTTAGCTATTGCCACTCTACCCATGGGTGAGAGTGGGAGTGAGCACCAAAAGGGCATCGAGCTCTTTATGGATCTAATCGTACGGTCTAGGTTCCCCTCTCTGATGTCCAATTCGTCGTGGTATATTTGTACCCCTAAGTATTTGAAGGTGGTGTAACACCATTGTAGATTGTGTGTGGATATTAGTTCTCTCTGTGGGTGCGGGATTGTCTGCATCGGGAACAGACACGATTTTGCACAATTTACTCGTAAGTCTGATATGTCCCTGAAAGTATCTAATAGTTGTAGTAGGTCCGGCAAGGATTCTGATCGGTTACAGAGGTAAATTAGTGCATCATCCATGTACAAAGAGACGATCTTATGCTCGTTCCCATCTGGGATTCCCCAGTTCGGTGCCTCATGTCGTAGTCGCGCTGCGAGTGGTTCAATAGCTAGTGCGAACAAGAGTGGCGACAAAGGGCACCCCTGTCTAGTTCCTCTGCCTATCATGAATCTTTCAGAAATTGTGTTGCCTGTTTTTTCTCTGGCTTTTGGGTCCGTGTACAGTGTGTTGACCCAGCGTATAAATGTAGTACCGAAGCCCATGTGTTTAAGGGCTTCCATCAGGTATGGCCGGCCTAGTGTGTCAAACGCTTTTTCCACATCTAGGGAGACCGCCGTTCGTGTGTGATCTAATTTCGGGGTTGTAGCTATTAATCTTAATAGGCATCTTATATTTGTGTGGGTACTGCGGCCGAGTATAAAGCCGGATTGATCCGGGTGGATTAGTGTTGCCATCAATGGGAGAAGCCGATTTGCCAGCACCTTTCCTAGCAATTTACAGTCGGTGTTCAGTAGGGATAGGGGTCGGTAGGACCGGACATCCAGAGGGTCATGCCCTTTTTTGTGTAGGAATACTATTGTTGCAACCCGTTGTGATTCTGGGAGATGGCCGCGCTCATATGCTTCTTTCAGCATTTCCAAGTATGGTGTTATCATTTGCATTGCGAAGACCTGACAATACTCTGCCGGGAGCCCGTCCCCTCCTGGGGCTTTATTATGGGCCATTGCTTTTAAAGCTTGTTGGACCTCATCTAATTCTATGGGCTTCTCCAGATATTGTAATTGTAGCTCCGTCAACTTAGTTAGTTGAATTATCTGAAAGAACTCCCTCATCTGCTCTTTGGGCGGGGGGGACCTGGGCTGTAGAGAGTGGCATAACATTTCCTAAAGCCTCATTGATCTCCTGTTGTGTATTTATGATGTTTCCATCCTCCAACCGGAGAGCATTTATAGTGTGTTGTTGTTGTCCTCCCTTCACCAGCCAGGACAACAACCTGCTGAATCGATCCCCCTCTGCATGTAATCGTGCCGTGTAGTATCGATAACCGTATTTACGTAAACGCGTTTCAGGTTCGGCCCATTGTTTTTTCAGTTCACTAGTGTTCCCCCGCCCCCTCCATCTATCATTCTCTCCGCTTCCCGTAGTCTCTTTTCGATATTACTCAGTTCTGCGTTTAGTGTTTTTTTAACTCCGCCAGATGCTGCCATACAAATACCTCTTATTACTACTTTGTGTCCGTCCCATTCCACTGCTCTTGATGTTGTTGAGTTTGTATTTATTTTAAAGTATGAGTCTATTCCCTCTGCTATCTCGGTTCTGAAAGGGGGATCTCTCAGCAAGGATGTCTGTAATCGCCAAGTAGGACTGCGTCTGCCCCATTGTACTGTTGCTATTAATGGGCAATGATCTAACATAGTTTTAGCTAAGTATGATGCTCTGACTAAGGGTTGGGTTAATTCATCCGAGCACAGTAGCAGGTCTATTCAAGTGTGGAGTTGGTGTACCGTGGAGAAGAATGAGTACTCTTTGTCTATAGGGTGCAGCCTCCTCCACACATCATGTAACCTCCTTTCTGTCAGCCACGTCCGTAGCTCTTGTGAGAGTCTTCTACTCTGAGCGCTCTCAAGTGGGAGGTAAGATCGGTCCATATTTACGTCTGGTATGCAATTAAAGTCTCCCCCCCATTTGTTGGGTACTGAGGGGTCCCATGCTAGTGCTGCGTAAGTAGATAGCAGAAAATCACCCTGCTTGATATTGGGTGCATATATTCCTGTTATGAATAGCAGTTTCCCGTCTAATACTCCTCTCAGATGGACATATCTCCCATCCTTATCTATTTGTTTGTGTTGAACTGTGAATGGTATCCCTGGAGTAATCCATATTAGTACTCCTCTTGCATATGTCGATGTTTCCGTTCCATATATCGTACTCGTCCATTGTCTGCCTATTCTACTCAATTTGTCAGTCGTGAGGTGAGTTTCTTGGAGTATTGCTATATGTATTGAGTGACGTTTGAGATGATTATATATTCTGCAACATTTAGGGGTATGGGCCATCCCCCTTACGTTCCAGGTTAAGAAGTTATATGTTGCCATGATACCAAGTTAATCCCCACCATGGTCCCTTCCCCCCAGTCGGTAGTCCTTGTTGGCGCAATGTCCCCCCCTTCATCCCCTCCCCTCCCCAAACCCGCATCATATGGCACATGTCGAGGAAAGCATAATGGCGCACTAAAGTTAACGATAACCAAAACCATAACCAACTGTGCGGCACAACCGGTGCCTTCAATACATTACTCAGTTTATGGTCCATTCGGTAACCCATTTGGGTGTGGAGGCGTGGTCGAAGAAGTTCTTGATGACCAAGTAGGCTCGGCCCACATAGATAAGCAATTTCCCCTGATGGCCCGGTCATCCCATATCCCGACCTCTTCCGGCTTTTGAGTCAAGGCTGATTCAGTGCTTAGTTCTGTGTCCCCGGCTGCCGTCCTTCTGGCCAAGGAGGGGGCATAGAATATCTATGTCATTAAGCCTTGATGTCCTTGTCTGCGTTGAAGTTCCGGGGCCTCTGTGTCTCCCGCCCCTCATTTGTGTCACTGTGCACGTTGAGATTTTGGCGTTTACGAGTTCTCTATCCGAATTTCATATGTCATCTGCCGTACGAGGTGTAAGGTCCGGGACAAATATTAGTGGAGACAGTGGGGGACTTAGTTGGCCCTGTGAGGAGTTCGAGTCCGTTTCTCTGCTTTCATTTCTGGACAGAGTTTGTGTTGTTACAAATGTAGTTGCTTCTTTAAGGGCTTGTGCCTGCCCATCCGCGGCTTGTAGCTTTGAGGGGCGTGTTTTCATACCAACGTTGTTTTTTTGCTTTCGTCGGGGAAGTTGTACCAGCCATTCATCATTGCCTTCAGGTTCACCTACTGGGTCGACCAGTCCTTTGACGTGCAGCCAGGTTCACACATACTCCGCCAATGAGAAAAAAAAGGGTCCTGTCGCCATCTATTACTCTCATTCGGGCGGGGAACATAAGAGAGTATGTGATGTTCTTGTCGCGAAGCACCTGTTTCACTTTGATGAAAGTAGCTCGTTTACGTTGGACCTCCATCGTGTAGTACGGGTATGCTGTGATCTCAGTGTTCTCCATGCAGATGGGTCATTGTTTCCGGAAGCCTTGCAACACTAGTCTCTGTCTCATTAATTTAGGAACCTGGCTATGAGCAGGCGGGGTTTAGCGCCCGGCCTTGGCGGACCACCTGGGACTCGGTGTGCCCGTTCTATTACTAGCGTCGATGATGCGGTCTGGTGTAGCACTGTGTCTTTGAGCCATTGCTCCAGGAAGTGTCCAGCATTAGGGAGCTCTGTACGTTCTGGTATTCCAAGGAATCGGACATTATTTCTGCGTGAGCGGCCTTCATAGTCCTCGGCTCTTCGTTGTAGTGATGTTATTTTGTTTTCCATTTGTTTAATTTGAGCCTTCATTTCAGTTATTGCTGGTTGGGTCGTTTCAAGTTCAGATTCAGTGTTGGTGACTCTATCTGCTAGCTTCCGATGATCCGCGCGGAGGAGATTGACTTCCAGGACCACTGAGTCTATTTTCCCTTCCAGTGATGTCTTGGTGTCTAAAACTGCCTGCAGTCAAATTGCACCGAGTGGATGGCCAGGATTTCAGACATCCTTTGCAGGGCATTAGCTTGAGTCCCTGAGTCTCCATCAGAGAAGGGGGTTCCTGGCTCTGCGTTAGTGTGTACTCTCGGTGGTTTTGGTTTAACCATTTTAGTCCGTTGTCGCCTTTCCCTTCAATCGACTCAACGATTGTGCAGATCTCGTCATGTTTTTGTGTTCCTTTAAAGTGCCAAGACAAAATCCAGGTACTTTGTGTTCTGTAGACCTACTTCGGTCCTGTGCCACTTATTTTGCGTACCGATGTGGCACTCTATGTACAGGCCGATTTTGCTGCACCTTCCTCAGGTGGCAGTTTCCAAGAGATCCGCTTTGTTTGTCTTAACTCAGCATTGGGGCCACCCGAGTCAGCCTAGTATAGGTGCGTCGCCCCTCCTCGTTATTACACAGTTCAGGATTAGACAGGCCTCCTAGTGCCAACATCTGTATATCTTGCTGCTATATTGTTAGAATTTTTGAGCAGGGAGGGGGGTGGGGGAGAAGGCCGGTATTTCTGTTTGCGGTCTTTGACTCGTCCCTTTAGCAGTCGCAGTTCGTGTGGAGATGTGGGTGGGGAAGGTCTCAATTCCTCTTCTTTAGCAGCAACAGGGGCTTGTATAATTCGCTTGGAGGGGGGGTAGGGCCCTCTGGTGCCGTGTTGTTTCAGGTGCCTCCAGTTTGTATTGTGTCTCACATTTTCCTCTTTATGTTACACTTGTTTCCCTTCAGTTATATGGGGGTGAGCGTCAGTAGGGGCTTCCCTCTGGTGTGATCGCCCTCCTTGCCATCCTTCCCTGCACCTATTGGGGCGGTGCCACCGCTTGCCGTGTCTGCCTTGCGGTGCCGATGTGCAGAGGCCGTCCCGGTGTCTCGTAAGTCCCCCCTGGGCCCAAACTTACTTCAGCGGCCGTCTGTTCCTTTCTCTGTTTCTCGGCGTGGGATTAATGGGCCCAGCTTCCTTTGTTGTGAATATTCTGCTTCTTCCTCTGGTGGTTGGAGGGGGTCTCTGCACTCGATCAGCGGCCCCGGTGCAGCCGCAGTATTACCAGATCCGAATATTCGGGGTGTCCTGTGTGCTGATTTCAGTGCCGCCGATAGCCTAGTTCCCCAGAGGCTTTGCGTCGTCAGTGGGAAGCACCCAGTGGCCTTTAGCAGCCGTTCGTTTTTCCCCTCTTTGCTTTACACTTATTTCCTTTCGGTTATATGGGGGGGACCATCGGTAGGGGCTTCTCGCCAGCATGGCCGCACGTCTTCCCCTCCTTTCCTGCACCTATTGGGGCTGTGCCGCCGCTTGCCGTGTCTGCCCTGTGGTGCCGATGTGCGAAGGCCGACCCGGTGTCTCGTGAGTCCCCCCGGGGCCCAGACTTACTTCAGCAGCCGTCTTTTCCCTTTGCCTGGCATGGTATTATTGGGCCCGGCTTCCTTGGCTGTGCATAATCTGCTTCTTCCTCAGGTGAATGGGGGGGGGGTCTCCGCTCTCGGGCAGCAGCCACAGAGCGGCCGCGGTGTTACCAGTTCCGAGTGTTGGGGGCGTCCTGTGCGCTGATTTCAGTGCCGCCAATAGCCTGGTTCCCCGGAGGCCTTGCGCCGTCAGCACAAGGCACCCGGCAGCCTTTGGCAGCCATCCGATCTTCCCCTCTTTGCTGGGCGTTGCCTCTCAGGGTCCAATTTCTTTTGTTCCCACGGGCTCCGCGTCTACAGGAGGTGGGAGAGGTCCCGCCTCTCTCATCCGACTCACGGTCTCGGCCCTGCCGTGTTGTTTTCCGCTCAAAGTAACTGGTGCGTCCTGTACTTCTGTTTCAGTGTCAGTGGTTGTCGGGGACCTCAGAGGCTCCGCATCGGCGATATGTGAGTCCTGGTGACCCCGTGGAACAGGGATATTTTGCTAATTAGTGGTGGGCCTTGAGCGGAGCTCGTATTAAGCGTCCGCTCTGGCCGCCATCTTAGCCACGCCCCCAGATGTGATCAAATTGGGTTATTGGAAAATAAGGTACATCATAGAATAGGCCAATGCAATAATAACATTGTTAATGAATGTACATTTCATTATCACATGTAGTCTGTTTGCTGTAGTGAGATGCATCAACATGGGGAGAATGATGAGAAATGAATGGTAGGAAGAGGGTTTGGGTAAGAAGTGTTGACTGCCCATACTCTACATCATGTCTCCTATTCATGATTCAGTCTAGCTCTGCCTTGAAATGTTTGGAACTTTGTATTTTAACAAATATGAGGTACAAGAGCAGGTATTATACTGTCACCTTGATATCTTTCATATTTCTATTAAATACAAGGTGCACTAGGATACTGCCTACGAACCACCAGATAATATCTTTGAAGGATAGCATTGGAAGATTGTCTAGCTGCCTACTTACAAGAGAAGAGGCTAATAGAGGGTAAGCAAGATGGCTTCAAAACGGTCTGCTTCTTTCTGTTCCTCCTAGATTTCAAAGCTGCCTTCAACAACAAAAAAGAGCCCTATCCTTGGGACCGGCATTCTTAAGCTAAAAAATTCCCAGGAAACTCATAGATCAAAATTCCATATCTGAATCCATATGATTAATACCATCCAAATTACAGCTGGTATTTCTGAAGACAAAACAAACAACTTTAGGATTAAGAACGGAGTAAGAAAAAGGTCTAACCTACAGCTAAACCTCTTCAATAGTTTATAACTGATATGATAGCTGCTTTGGCTCCATTTACCTCAGCTGTCCCCCAATTAGAAAGCAAATCCATATACTGCTTACTATTTGCATGCACTAAAGTCTTCCACATATTGTAATTTAAACAAAGCAAGGACAAATAAAAAGAAATGCAAACTCCTGATAGTGGAAATGCCACATTCTATCAGAAATCATTTAAAATAAATAGTTTGGTGCCGCAAGAAGTTTCCCTTTTTTACTATTTTGTCTGGAGATTTGACAATTATGGGAATGAATTGGCCTAAGTGGTGAAAAGAATAATATATTTGTCCAGTGAGTCAGAATTGTTATATCATTTGAAGACAGAGTTGCTGTCCTTTATCCATCTTTCTTTGAGTCATCTACTTTGTATGGTGCAGAACTTTGGGGTTCTGCTATTTTAAAAACATTGGCCCTACCTAAGCTTTGTATGAAGACACCTCACCTTGAGGGGTTACAATATTAAATAAATATGTTTTTAAACCCTTGCAGAAGCTTTACCTCTAAATACTGAAAAACAAACTAGTTCCCACCCTTTTTAGTAAGATCCTTTTGCACATAATGTCCCTTGGCCCGCAATTTGAGAATTTAAGCATTACCATGCACCAATGTTTGCTACTGACTCCAACCCTTGGCCTCCAAGTTGGCTTTAACCTGCCCCAGTTACATGTACTCACCACCTTTATTTAGCTCACAAGAATCATCGAGAGCTTAATAATGGAGGGAGGCTGCAGGGCTTACCCACACCCTCAAACGGAACGAGTGTTGCTTAAGGTCTTGACATACTCAATACGGTTCAGTCCTACATCTCCATACAAGTCAAGCAGTGGGGTACACTAGTTACACCAAGCATTCCAGGAATTCAGTGGTAAATACATAGGAGTTGTAGGGTTTTACACAACATGGATAGCAGGAAAATGATACCTTTGGGTTTATTGGTTTGGGTGGAGAGGGTGAGCTCTGTGTCACACATTGTGCCCAGGTTTCACATTTTGTGCATAGGGATCAGTACTGCACCCCAAGAGGTGGGCTATTAGAAAGTAACTGTTTTGCTAGAATGGCTCTTCAAAATAGGAGCTTCATTTTAGTGCTGGTTGCAGAGAGGAAGTTCTTCATCCAATGACAGATGTCAGGAATGTATTTTGTGATGGTGCTGCTCTCAGCCTATTTTTCCAGACAAAGAAGGGTTTCTGTACGGTCCTCATACAGTAGGAAACCAAATGATAGTGCTTTGGGTCAGCGGTGCATGTATATGTTGAACTGAAGGATGGCAGTGAAGCCCGCCACATTTGCCATGTTGGACCCTTTGCTTAGAGTACTGTATGAAATTCACATCTTCAGACGTCCGTTTGCAGGCAGTGAATAGATTCACAGCCAATTCTCCTCATTAATTTCACCTATTCCATAATCCTTTTTACCTGGACATTGAAATGTATTATGTTTATAGCTAATAGGCACAGTCAAATTACTACTGCTAACGGGTCATTGACAAGTGGGGGGATGTAGGAAAAAGAAGAGATGGCACTCCTTCCAGAGGCCTTTGGAAGCAACAGTGGTGGTGAGGGTGGAGTTGAGGGACAGGCCCAGGCGACAGGTGCAGGGAGCGAAGCAGCTTTGATGCCGGTGGGGCTGGGGCTGAGCACCAATCGAAGTGGCAGGAAGTGAACCTTGAGGCAAGAATCAGGGAGGAGCGCCAGCTTTTGAAGGACATGGAAGAGAGGTGGGAAAGACTCTGCAGGGAGAAGGAGGTGCCCATGAACAGGGACACAGGTTGAAAAAAATTAAGAGCATGCCAGGGGCTGGTGAGACCAGGGACAGGCCCGAATGGTCAGAGGGGCCATTGGTTATGGATCCCGGAAGAGGAACCAGAGAGGTCAGGGGCCAAGTGAGCCATGGTGGTCTGAGGGGCTGGTGGTGTAGGGGCCTCAGCAGGTTGGTGCAGCTTAGAGGAGATGGACCACGTGGTGCCAACAGGAGAGGTTGGCAGGCAGATGGTGAGCTAGCGGGCCCAGGCCAGCCCTTAGACATTGGCCCAAAGAGATGGGGGAGGTCAGCAGCAGCCTTCCCTAACCCATTGGCACGGGCATGCACAAGGAGCATGGAACAGTACTGCATGCAGGAACGTGTGAAGCTTGGGAGAAGGAGTGACAAGAATGTGAGGACTGAAGTGTATGATGTGCGCACAGAAGAGAATGAGCTGGTGCTGGTCTCTGAAGATGGCAGTGATGAATGGGAAGAAGGTGAATTGCGTGATAAGGGCAAGGTGGTGGAACAACCTCCGAATACAGAGGACAGAAGGGAGGCAATGAAGAGTGCAGTTGTTGAATTTCAGAAGTAAAAAGCTGTCAAAGGTGGCATCACTGGAAAACAGTCAAACAACACATGTCCCAAGGAGAGACAGGACTGTGGTGGCTTACCTTCAGGTAATAAAGAATGGTGGTCAGTATGGGAAGCTAAGGAGCAAGGGAAAGGTGACTGGCCTACAAGTCAGTTGGGATTGGGGATGGGACCATTGATGGAGCGAGGGTAAAGGTGATAAGAGGTGCTGCTGGTGCATCCTGCACCTGAGAAAAAGGGGCGCAGCAAAGGTAAGGAAACACTGAGGGACAAGATGGAGGACGAGAATGTGTCGAATGACATGGAGGGAGAAGGGAGTAAGGAGAATGAGGCACATAAAAAACAGCTTCCATACATTGTTTTGACAGTGCCCCTGGGGTCACACATATCCGACAAAATGAAGAACAGAATTTGGGAACACGAATATGCTGATTTCTTCAAAATACTGCATAGGGACATATAGACTAAAGAGGGGTTTAAGGAGGAAGAGCGGAGCTGGCAAGGAGGCCCAGGCTCCTTTTAAAATTGAGAACTGGATGTCAGCCTTTGTGATTTATGCCAGACAGGGCAATTGTGTTGTTCCGATATATGGACATTATCAGGAAAGCGCATATGCATTTTGGAAGCTATGCATGGCTGGGTTATGATGACAACTTTATGGCCAAAGTTATCATCAACCCTGACATGCCTACAAGGGGGAGGTTGACTAGGAATTGTGGTTGCAGTGAATGTCATCAACACAGCCAACAGCCACCACAGCTAGCAGCCTTCAAGTCACTTACTGTCCCTTTCAGCGACATCCCACTCAACAGGGGGCGGGGTATATGGTATATGGTTTGGACATGTTGGAACTGTAACAAGGGTTTCTGCTCCAGGCACGAGTATAAGTTCAAATATGAGTGTTCCAAATCCGGGGGAGACACCCTATTACAGAGTGTTTCACATTGTCTAGTCCTGCGGAACAGTGATGGGCACCCAGGGGGAGGGGACATAAGGAATCAATCGGCCAAAGGGCTCCTACTGCAACAGTTACGATTCAGGGGCTGCTTCCCTGGCTGGCAATCTATCATGACAAGGAGGTGACTGTGAGGCTGGAATGGGGTTTCAGGAAGGTTTTTGGGTAAGTTATCAAGGGCCCAAGGTACATAGGTGAGCAGACAACTTGTGATCAGAAAAGTCGGCACTGGAGTTAGTGATGGCCAAGCTGACAAGGGAGTTAGAAGGAGGGAGGATTGTGGGCCCTTTTAATGATTGGCCTTTAGACGACTTGATCATATCCCAGTTAGAGGTAGTGACTAAAATAGTGGAAGGGGAATACAGGATGACATACCACTTGTTGTGGCCGGAAGGAGCCTTGGTGAATGATTTCATTTCCACAGCGGACACTAAAACGGTATATCCATCGGTAGGTGATGCAGTGCGTTTGGTGAGACACTGTGGCAAGGGGACAGAGGGTGTTACCAACAGGATGTGCCAACTACTGTGCTTTGTTTGAGACCTTTAGGACTTTTCTGCAATGCGTGATCACGAAGAGGAGTAAGCACAGTGAGGTATTGCAGTAACTGGATGAATTTTTGTAAGTCAGGAGACAGGAGTCAGAGGAATGTCACAGGACTCCGAGGCATTTTGAACAGCTGGCAGATGAACTAGAAGGGTCATTGGTCCCAGAAAAGATGGATGGCCCCAGTAGGGTCCTGACATTTCGAGGAATGGTGGGGACACAGACTTGTTGGTGGTGAGGCTGCCACGTAAAAAGGTGAAGGAGATGCAGCAGTTTTTGGATGAGGTGATTGGGGAAAGGAGGTTGGAGTTAAAAAAGATGCAAAAGTGGCTGGGGTTTTTGAATTTCGAATGCATGCAGAGTATTGCGGGGATGGACAGACTTTTTGCAGGAGGCTTGGCATGGCAATGTCAGGGGTGGTGTTACTCCATCATAGCGTACGCATTTCTTTGGTAGTACGTGTGGACCAGTGTACCTGGAGGACTTTCCTGGAGGATTTCAATGGTGTGTCTATGTTGTTTCTGGAGGATAGCATGTTTTGGCAGCTGCAGATCTTTTCAGATGCGGCAGAGGCAGGGGCTTTGGTCTTTTCTGGAGCAGCAGGTGGTGTGCAAAGCGGTGGCTGGCTCATTAATTGCAACAAGTACGGAGCATTGTCTTTTTTGGATTTTTTTCCACATACGGTGGCCTTGTCAGTGTGAGGTGGGGAGTTGGCAAACAGGACGGTAATGTTCAATGTTGACAACATGACAGTAGTCGACCTGGTAAACAGAGAGAGGGAATGGGACCTGAGAGCACTGCAGTTGTTGAGGCAGTTTACACTGGGATGTTCGTGATTGAACATTGTTTTCAGGGCAAAGCACATGCCATGGGTGAAAAATGATATAGCTGGGGGTGTGGCCAAGATGGTGGCTGCAGTAGACGCTTAATAGCAGTTCTCTGTGTGAGCCCAACAATTATCCTCTTATAATCGCCCATACCAGCTGCGGTGCAGCTAATTTATTGAAAGTGCAGAGAGAGCGCAACCACAGCAGACTCTGGTGACTGCGACCGTAACACGACAACTCCAGGAGGCTCTGGGGCTCACGGAGCTGGAGACTTTACGTACGCGGGTGCCTGTGATTCCCTCCCGGCCCCGTGGTGCTTACCATGTGACGCGAGCCTGGATCGGCATGGCCCTGCTCATCCTTCCAGCCAGGGCCCTCTGTGGGTGACCAGAGTTGCACCCGGGCCACACATACGGTGAATGAGGGACCGGGAGCACTGAAGACTTAGAGCGCGACTGCTTTGGTTAGATGTGCTGGGGCCTGCACGGCACACCAAGGGGCCCCACCTCCGTGACTCAGACACCGATTAGACCCACAGACACAGCTGGGAGCATGTAATTTAAGGTATGCGTGCTCTGCACCGAGGGCCCTCCAGTTCCCCATCATCTGCTCCACATTGCTGTGATTAGGCCCATTGGGCCATGAGACAGGCCCCTTAAGAAACAGTAAGCTGTAGCACCCTTCACTTGGCCCCTCGCCACTGCTTTCACCAGGACAGTGGCTTACTGTGACTGAACTGCTTTATTAATATCAAGGGGGCACGTATGCCCACCCATTAAGGATCGGAGGCTTGATCTGCCCTGCCGCCTGACAGGAGGAGGGGTCCTGAACAGAGCCTTTGGTGCCTCCTGTGTTACATGAACTGTTCTCTGCGCATATCAGATCCAGCACCCAGTGAAGGTGGCACTACATAACCTGACACAAAACATCCGCATTTTGCCAACATTGCACAGTATGCATTACTCTCCACTGATGATTTCACCCCTGGGCCCACACTGTTTGCACTGAAGCTCCTCAACACTGCTGGCGTTTTGACCACCCCAGGCTCCAATACATGTCCCTCAACCTACCTCTGCTAGCCTACAAAAATGAGGAAACCCTGATCCCTGAAGTCATTAGCTACAGGCATAAGCGAAGCACAGTCATCCTTCACGCTGGCAGATAAAACTCTTGACAGCATCCAGCACCTCAAAGCAACTCTCCAGTCGCACTCTGTTCAGTTCGACAGGGTCCTCCAGGCCATCATGGAAACTAAAACATCTCTAGAGACTTGAATTGACACTGTATCCTTGGATGTGAACTTATTGCAAGCTTTTCACCGTAACCTGGTCGATCGAGTGGAAGAAACAGAATACACTCTCGCCACTGTGATACCAACAAAACAAGACTTGCCGGACCAGTTGAAACAAGTAGAAGTCAAAGTTGTCACTTTACACCGCAGAGTGGAGGGACACTCCAGACGCAACAATATTTGCTTTTTGGGCTTAATTGAGCATGACGAAGGCCCTAGTGTGAAACTATTTCTTGAGAACTGGCTATCAAAAACAGTTTTGGGTGACAAAGTACAGAAGTTCTTTTCCATTGAGCAGGTACATCACACACCGGGCAGGCCTTCCTTGCCCGCTGCTCTGGCACAACCAATAATGGCCCGTCTATCTAATTAATAGGACTTAATCCTACAGTGGTTTTGCACTAAAGGTCCCTGGCAATATAAAATGCAATGATTACAGTGTGTCCCGACTTCACTATGGTGGTTCATCATCAAAGGAACTCCTATACCAAAGTCGAGCAACGTCTCTGTAAGTTGAATCTAAAATATGCCCTATTGTTTCCTGCTAAGCTCTGGATAACTGATGGTGACACGGTGCATATCTTCCACTCACCAGAGGATGTGTGTACCTAGCTACATGCCTAGAACCTAGTGGGTACACAAGAGACCTCAGAGACTGAAAGCTGGCTGACCCCCAAATCAAGGCGACATCAAAAGAGATCTCTCAAGGCGAAACCAACCAAAGACCAGGTGGCAGCTGAACAAGCGAGTGCGGCCTCTAAAGCCTCCCTTCACAGCACAAACTCTTTAACACCCCTACACACAGAGCAGTTATCAGACTCCGGATCAGACTCCAGTGGTTCGCTTTCTTCTGACACCAGGGTACACCCGTCTCTAAAGAGCACTCCAAGTTCAGCAGATTACCTGTAAGAGGGATCCCCCCAACAGAGGGTGAGAGAGCAAAAGGGGGGTTGGAATCTGATGGGATCCACTTCCTCATATAAAGGTAAGCTACATTTGAAGGAGCGATGCGGATGCCCTGCCATGCCATCCCTTATGGGCTCACATCATGACTGCCTCCAAACTTTACTTGGCCCGTCTCTACCAAACTGTTCTGCATGGACATGACTATACTTCAGGCAACTGGTACTTGCCAGTTGATTTGTTTGAGGGGAGGTGGCATGGTGCTGCTAGGCGTTCAGGCTAGGGGTAGGGGAGCTGTTCATCATAATTGTTTAACTGTTTTCTTTCTCACTGTCTGGATGACTCATCATATGGCGGGCAACAGGAACTGGGTGGCAGAGATGAAGGGGTGGGGCATTTGGAGGTCTGAGAGTACAAAAATTTAAGTGTATGGCCACCATTTTTAATGCGCTAATGTGGAAAATCCGTAGTATAGCAATCCCAGCTCAGAGACATAAGATCTATGCCCACCTTAGACGTCGCCATATTCGTTTCTCCTGTCTCCAAAAGACCCACCTCACTATGGGGGAGCTGGACAATGCCAAAAGAAGGTGGAGTGGACAGGTGTACAGTATGGGATACTCGGTCTATGCCCAGGGAGTCATTATTTGGGTCGTCCTAGAGGTTGCCTTTGTGAAATCTAGGGTCTTAATTGATACTGAAAGACGGTATGTCATAATGGAGGTTGTCCTAAATGGGCGCCCCTTCTATTTAACATCTCTATATGCACTCGATAATGCTCTGGGTGCTTTCTTGGATACCCTCTTACCAACTATGTTACTCGCACCCGGGAATATAGGGGGGGGATTTTAACTGTATACATAATACGGACTGGGATCATTCATTGCTCTCACTACCAGGCACGGCAGGCATACACGCAACACAACACTTCCAGCAATGGGCTAAAACATGTGACTTGCATGATATATGGCGTTTGAGTCACCCGGAGGAGAGGGAGTATTCATATTATGCACCAGGACATCAGGTACACACACCTGGACTACTTCTTCTGTAACACTGAATGCTGGCCTCTTAAATGCAGTTCTGAATACCTGAGTAGGACCCTCTTAGATCATAATCCACTCAAGACCACTCTCAATTGGGGGAGGAAAAAGACCCCCCCATTCTCTCTTGGTGCCGTCAAACAGAAACCCTACAGGACACAGCATATAGAGATTCGGTGGCCACACATATTTCCACCTACTTAGCTGAGAAAGCGGAATCTGCGAGATCCCATGGAACAGAATGGGAAGCCATGAAGGTGGTCATGTATCGCCACAACATGGGGAACCCAGACAACTCTCACCCATAGTGTATTGGAACTTGAAGAACACATCCGCTCACTAGAACTAGAGGCAATAACGAACTCAACTGCGCACCCACAACCTGCGACATTGTGTCGACGCTACTGAGAGGAACTGAAACAACTCAAGTCATTCATGGTCCAATGACAACAAACCTGGGTGCACATTAGCATGGCTAGGAGATCAGAGACCCCTAGAACTTTAGTGGGTGTCATATGCGACACTACAGGAGACATAACATACTGAAGCAGAAATGAATGAGGTATTTACCAAATACTATGAACGATTATACTCCTCCCCCAGTGACCCCCCCAACTCAAATATGGGACTACCTGAAGCCAAGAACTCTTCCCACCCTAATCCCCTTGTAACTGCAAGATCTAGAGCACCCTCTTCAAATTAAGAAATTACCCTGGCGATATGACAAATGGCACGAGGCAAAACACCAGGCAAAACACCAGGCACTGATGAATTCCCTGTAGAGTACTATGCAGCCTTTAGGGACACTTTTGCTCCCCATCTACTCGAGGTCTACCAGGAGGTGCACCATCAAGGTGCTCTCCGGGAATCCTTATGTGAGGCCCTGATAATCATGCTCTGGAAACCAGCAGGGATCCCCTGGGAGTGAGCTCTTATAGGCCATTGTCAAAGCTAAACATTGATTATAAAATTTGAAGCAAAGTCCTCACTGACAAGCTGCTCCCGATTATGGGTGCTATTATCCCTTATGACCTATGTAGCTTTGTACCCAAAATGGAACACATTTTAATATTCAGCGCTTGTGTCATATTATGGATGCACTGCACAAGGAGACTGACCTGCCAATAGTGGTTTTCTTGGACTTTGAGAAAGCATTTGACTAAACTGATTCTGTTTACTACAGGTACTGAGAGCATTTGGGATGGGCCCTAACTTCTTGGGATGGGTTAAGCTCCTATACACCGCTTTAAGGGTGCGGGTCCACACCGGACAACTAATCTTGTGTTCCTTCCCTATAGAGCGAGGAACTCGCCAAGACTGTTCCCTATCCCCGGTACTATTTGCCTTGGCCATAGAACCTCTGGCAGCCATGCTTCACACTAAGGGGCCAGAATGGGGCATCAAGTTGGGGCCAACTTGGCACATTGTATCAGTCCATGCAGATAACGTCCTCATTTATTTGCAGAGCCATGTCTCTGCATTGCCAGCCCTCTATGCTCTCCTTGCTCACTTTGGGGACTTGGTGGGCCTCAGGGTGAACTCAAGCAAGTCCTGTATATTCCTGCTACATCGGGCTGAACATGAATGCCGTAACTCACTGGATGGAAGCTGTCTCCCCTGGTCATTCAAGACTTTCCGATATCTTGGGGTAAATATCTACCACACAGACAAAGATTAGCTAGATGGCAACCATGGGAAAGTCCTTGCGTCACTTCTTCAATTCATGCATTTTTAGACATGCTTACCCCTGTCGCCAATGGGTAGAGCATCAGTGCCAAAATGTTGATCCTCCCATGACTGTTATATCTCTTTGCGGCACGACCATTGGTCCTGGACAAAACCTTTTTCCACTCTCTGCGTAGTCTGGAATGAGATATGGTGTAGGGACCAGCACATAAGCGGGTTTCACTCCCAGTCCTGCAGCGCCCTTTCTTAGGGGGGGACTTGGGGTCCGAGACCTGGAACTGTATTTTTCAGCGGCGCAGTTACAATGGCCCATGCGTTGGCTAGCAGGAGACAATACTATGGAGGGTTGTTTGATACAAGCTGACTTGAGGGACATAGATTAATTAGAATGGCTTTTCTACCCAGACAAACCGGGCAGTGAAACGGGGAAACTCATGCATACAGCCAAACACATGGTCTCGCTACATTCGCCCTAGGTGCACACCATCCCCATACACACCACAGCTACCCTTGTAGGGACTGCTGATCATGAAAAGAATGCTGATGACCTGTGATCCCACTCCGTGGAGGGAGGCTGAACTCATCCACCTAGGCAGCTTATGCACTGACCGTGCTTTCTTTTCAGGGTCTGCAGGAACAGTATGGCATTGGGGTGGGCCTCTTCCTCTCCCACACTGCTATCAGGGCAACAAATGCGACTATATAGCCTCCCAGGACCATGGAACCCCCCATACACTTCAGTCTGCAGTGCATTCTGACACATGGACTTGACTGCCTGCATGTATCGAATCTCTAAGCAACACTGCAAAGGGGCAGTGGTGGCCCCTTGATTCAGTGCAAATTTAAATGGGACGACTGTCTGGGTACAGAATTTGCCCCCAAACAGTGGAACATGGCCCTTGAGCAGGTCAAACGAGTCTCATGTAACGCACGTTTAAAGTACATGCAATTCAATTACATACATCAGACTTCTTTCACACCACACTGCTTACACAAAAAAATTCTAGGGGCGTCGTCCATGTGCCCCAGATGAGGCCATGTGGATGGAACTTTTCTACATATGGTGTGGGAGTGTCCCCATTGTTTCGTACCTGGACTCAGATAATGGAATTGATATCCAAAGTTATTGATGTCCGGATACCTCCAATCCTGCTCCTATGTTTACTAGGGGCTATGACACCCACCAAACACTAACTGAAATTAGTGGCCTTGGCAATGGTCCTCTTCAAAATACAAATACTCATGAACTGGAAAGCACCCCACCCACGTTAGACTGTTGACTTTGGGTAATCCAGAAATGGGCCTGAGTGGAGGCCACAATGCGCGACTGCAGATTCCGGGGTGGTAACAACGTAGCTATGACATGGAACACATATGTCCTTAAATTGTTTGATAAAATGCACCCTTCTCAAGATGAATAGTGCTCATGAAGGAATAACGCTGTGAGTGGTCCATTACTCTCTCCCCGTAAAGGCCTGACACATTACAAGGAACCCACCTTCCACCCACAAAACATGCAAACAAATGGGCGCTGGGGCCTCTTTGTTGAGCCCCACCCATTCGGTGCCCAACCAGTGGGCACCCTAACTCACAACCAGGCTCCCTGGAACCCCCTGAGTCCACAAGCACACGGATCACCTGCTAAAATCACACAGCCCAGACAGTTTTTGTTCATGGTTGGGACATTGTCATACTGTTGAACTGTTGTGTTGAATAATATGTCTATTGGCTTATCCTTTGATTATGTGGTTGCACTATGCTCCCATGCACACCATGCAAATTTAGCACTCTCAATGTATCTTGACTTTCTGAAATGTTAACACTTATCCAATGTGACCGAAGGGAGACATCGATGCTTTTGTTAACATACTGTGTATGTTTAAGTGCTCACAAACCATGCCTTTCTCCATGTGTACTGATATGAGAGTAAATGCCAATAAAGAAATAAAAATAAAAAGATATAGCTGATTCATTATCTTGTTCACAGTGACAACACTTCCACAGCCCAGCACTGGAAGCGGAGGACACCAAGACGCCAATACATACAGACATTTGAGTGTGTGGGGAGTGAGAGTGATTGGGCTGGTGGGGAGGTCTTTAGCAGGGTCTGCAATGAGAAGCCATTATCTGGCCTAGACAAAATCTGAGAGTTTTGAAGGAAACCCACACAGGCCGGGACAGAGAAGGGAGAGTGCTACATTTAGTTTTGTCTTTAATTGACAGAGGTTTGTCGCCCACTACTGTTAGTAGTGGGCAAATTAGCAGGTGTTGCATTTTATTGGATGCTAGACTGGGATTATGACCCAGTGAGGGATGACATTTTAGGGAAGATTTTGAAAGGTTGGGGCAGAGAGAGGAGGGTTGGGGGCTTGAGCTTGCGGGAAGCACTCACATTTGATTTGTTTCTTACCATTATGGCAGTTTTGCTGGATTGTTGTTATGACGTTTTTGAAGTAGCAGTTTTCAGACTGTGCATGTTATGGACGTCTTTGGGGGCTTTCAGGGTGCCTAAATTGCTGGGGCCTGTGCAGGACTGGAGTGTTTTGCATAATGAGATCCATTCTGAAGAGGGGCAGTTGAGAATTTGGCTGTGGAAATTGAAGGCGGACCAAGCTAGGAGGGGCAAATGGGTGTGGCTGCAGGCAGAGGGAGAGAGAGCAGGTGTACCCAGTGGATGAGTGGAGCACGTTTTAGGTCTGGCTAGGGTGCAGGCAGGAGGCAATATTTTATTATGAAGGCAGGGCAAAGGTTTCAGTTGCTGTCAGTGCTACACAGGGCATTGAGTAAACTAGGGCAGGATCAAGCAAGTTTTGGGACACAGTCCATGATGAATGAGGCTGCGCTGGCACATCTGGGGTGAGACTGGAAACAGATTAGGTGAATAGGCAAATGGAGAACTAGGTTTTGTGAGCACTATGTGTGAAAGTAAGGGATTTCGGTTGGCAGAAGCTTGGGGAGAGTGTCATCAACTAACGCCTTATTTTTTCACTGTAGGATGCATGACTGTCCTGGGAGGAGTAAGCTGGTGACTTGGATAGTTGGACACTCTTTTGTACACTCGGCAGCTAAGAATGCAGACCAGCAGATCTATGGACAGAGTCTGGGATTGTCCAGTAGCAGGCATGAGGTGATATGGTAGGGGAAGTGTGGGATGCAATGGGGCAATTTGTTATTGTTTATAATGAAACTGGTCCCACATAGGGATTGCCCAGACATGCTCTTGGTGCATTTGTGGGAGAATGACCTGGTTCAGTTGCTGGGACTCACATTATTGCAGCACATGCAGTAGGATCTGCAGTTGATTAAGAACAACTTTGAGGGGATATGTCTGGTTTGAACTGAGTTTGTACCTAGGAGTCAGTGGAGAGGAGCGCTCAAGCATGCATCCATTGACAAGGCCAGCAGGAAGCTCAACAGAGCAATGAGGGTGTTCTGCATTCCTAAGGACATTAAAGTGATAGCCCAAAGGGCATCAGGAAAAAAACCAGTGCCTGTTAAGGAATGATTGGGTATACCTTTTGCTGTTGGGAAATGCTTATTATATGATGGAAATGAAGGATGTGATCAGCAAACTGTGGAATGAGAGTATTTGGTACAAAAGAGTGTATCAGTAGAGTGCTCTGTGAGTAACAGACATTGGGGGGCACTGAAATGCCCTATGGGGTATTCCTGGATGGCAGTAGTTGTGGGGGTGGAGAGTCAAATATGGGTGTATCCACCCCTCGGATGGATGAGGAGAGCACAGCAAAGGAAGATGGGGTGCAAGATTCTTAGAAATGGACATGAAGGCTTCATTGGATGATGTGTGAGAGAGAATGGGGAACAGAAAGAAATGAAAAGGGAAAGAATGAGACAAGGCGTGGGGCATAGGTAAAGCTTGCTGAGATGTGAGAAGTGTGGGTGAAAAAAAGAGGTGATGGTTCAAAAAGTCTGACGCTATGTTATGTTGCTGACAGTTGACTGTTTTACAACCCTGTTCTAATAAAGTGGCCTTTTATGAATCATGTTGGCATGGCGTGTGTTATTTCATGAAGATTCCACAATACAGTGCCCCCATCAGGAGGCCAGTGAGATGGTATTAAGGAGCAACTGGTGGCCCTCTGGTAACAAGACCACAGCACTAGCCTGAGGAGCAGTCAGATTATACCACATAAACTCTTTGGCAGGACACCATGTAAACCTTGCGAATGGGTTGTGTGTCAGAATATTGTTGTCAGAAATACCATCTGATATGTATATACTGTAATGTTCTAAATATTGTTCACAAAAATATTGGTCCTCTGGGTGCTAGATCCTCTGCTATTAGCTCGCCTGGGGCAATATTTTTGTAAACGATATTTGGGACTCAATGTTTGTGACAGACAAAATTCTGACAATGAATTTCCAGTACCATGCCAAATATTAAGAGAAACGGCAGATGTACAGACAACCCATAAAAAAGCAGGCTGACGCATTTATCACAGCAGAGAATAATGAGGGGCGTGGAAAGGCAACAAGGCCCAGATGAGATCAGGGTTGATAATAACAGATTGAGCAGTGCTTTGTTTATGCTAGCATTTGCAGTTGATGGACGATAGTACCGGTTTTAGGGTCCTGGTTTCTATCTTACTATTAATTACCAGACTTTCAGAGAGAGAAAGGAAGAAAATGGAGAAAGAAGAAGGAAGTGAAAGAGATCAAAACAGTGACATTGGGCAAAAACAGATGAAAACATATCTACAAGAATGAGATAAAGAAAAAAGGATGTGTAGGACGATGAAAGAAATATGTAATCAAGACCTGGCAGCCTTGCTGTTCAGCGATCCTACCATTCATCAGCACCAATGGCGAGCAGGCCCCTAAGAACATCTTTTGGTCCTCACACTTAGGGGCATATTTATACTCTGCACTGAATTAACTTCATTTTTTAACTCGAATTCGGTGCAAAACTAACTACATATTTATACTTTGGTGCTAGACCTGTCTAGCGCCAAATTTATGGAGTTCAGGTCATTTTTGGGAAGTGAAAACCTTCCATGCCTTAATGAGATGCAAGGTAGGCGTTCTCGTGCAAAAAATGGTTCTATGGCCTTAACACCATATTTATACTCCCATGCAAAAACGGTACACAGGAGGGAGGAGGGGTCAAAAAATAATGCAAATCTTGCGTTGCCCCATTTTTTAAAGGCTGGGTTAGGGCAGGCGTTAGGGGACCTGTGGGCCTATTTCCATGTGAATGGTTATGCGTTTCAAAAAATTACTCTAGACAGGTTAGAGTAATTTTTCTTACTCTAACCTGCCCAATGTCATTTTTTGGTGCAAAAACCCCTTTATTCATACTGCCAGCCCAACTTGACTAAGGTCATTTTTTTTGCCACTAGCCTACCCTTTGCACCGGCTTTCGCCATTCCATAAATATAGTGCCCGGCTGGTGCACAGAAATGGTGAAAGCCGGTGCTAAATGTTTTGGTGAAAAACTGAGTTGGTGCAGTTTTGCACCAAAAAGTATAAACCACGGCCTTAGTGGCAAAACAAATGACTTTAGTTGGGTTGGGCTGGCAGTATGGAAGAAGGGGTTTTTGCACCAAAAAATGACGTTAGGCAGGTTAGTGTAAGAAAAATGACTCTAACCTGCCTAGAGTCATTTTCTGACGCGAAACCATCCATACCACATGGATCCTGTCTTAGAAAAGACAGGAGGCATGCCCACCACCCCAATGGCCAGCCCAGGGGACCTGGGTCCCCTGGGCATGGCCAATGCACCCAGTGCCATGTAGGGGGGCCCATGTCAGGGCCCCCAATAGCACTTTAAAAAATAAAATAAAATAAAATACTTACCTGTACTTACCTGGGATGGGGTCCCCCATCCTCCACTGTCCCTCTGGTGTGGGTGGGGGTGTCCCTGGGGCCTGGGGACAGCACCTCTGGGCTGGGCTTATTCCATGGTGTTCCACCATGAAAATAGGCCCACAGGTCCCCTAACGCCTGCCCTGACGCAGGCATTAAAGAATGGGGCAAAGCAAGCTTTGCACCACTTTTGACCCCTCCTCCCTCCTGTGCACCATTTTTGCCCGGGAGTAAAAATATGGCGTTAAGGCCATAGAGTCATTTTTTTCACAGGAACGCCTACCTTGCATCTCATTAAGGCAAGGTAGATTTCCACTTCCAAAAAATGACTTTAACTCCACAAATTTGGTTCTAGACGTGTATAGCACCAAAGCATAAATATGGAGTTAGTTTTGCACCGAATTAGAGTTTAAAAAAACGATGCTAATTCGGTGCAGAGTAAAAATATGCCCCTGAGTGTTTTTTTTACTTCAAAATAAGTACTGAGATCACAAGACCTCCCTGCATAAATAAATAAGAAACGCTATGAGATGCTAAAAGGAGATATGAAATCCCACTGAGCCTCAGCATCAGTTATTCAAAAGGTAAAGTCATCTTGAAGGTCCCCTAATTTCAATATGTAGAGAGAGGTGATAGAAGGTTCCAGTTTTCGCTCTCAAATTGTGAAACTGCCCGTCACATAACATTAAAGACACACATTCACAGATGAACTTTGGAAAGCTGTAGAACCATGGTTCATTGAAATATGGATTGAGAGAATGTAGAGGATTAGTTCGAGGGGATGTGATTCCTCACCAAGTGGAATGTCAGTTCTCTATCAGGTCCAGATAGCTCTCAATAACTCAACCCTTGGTAGCTATAGCACAAATCAGACAGGGGTACCTTAGGAGAGATGTGTAAACTATTTATCAGTACCAAAAACGGTTAAAAAGTAGAAATACACAATAAAAGTCAAAGTAGCACCTAAAAGGGTATAGAGTCAATCACAATCTGGTCAGAATGTTGCACGACTAAAAGATACTGGAACAAGGCTTGCCCCGGAGGAAAGTTTACCTTATGACTTAAAAGATTTTCTAAAGAAATCTCCTCGTTGACAAGTCATTGGCGGGTCATACTGCAGGCTGGATATGAAGACAGTCTCGGTGATGCAATCTGGTGAAGTACAGGTCCTTGGTGGGAACCTCAAATCCAGTGAGATGAAGCCTGGAGCTGGTCCGGAATATGTACCGAGGGAGGTTTAGTGGGAGGTTGGATGTTGTTTGACTTCAAGCTTGGTGAAGTATATCTACATTAGGAATTGCAAACTTTTCTGGATGTCGAATGCCTTTCAGCAGGAGAAAACAATCAGCAACTCAACCTCAGCGTTCTGGTTCTTTACATCAAAAGTCGTAAGAAGGTTTTGAAGTGTCCAGGTTTGCAGATTTTATGATCAGAGGAGTACACTCTAACACCAGCATCACTTGGGGGTTAGGCCTCATTCTGCCAGAAGCCACCAGCCACAGTCCAGGACAAATCCAGTTGAACTGAACAGCTAGGCTGTTGGAAAAAGTAGGCTTCTTGTAACATTTGTTGCCCTGTAGCTTAATAGGATGTCAGCAACTGACCCTTTGAGTCCACATCGTTGTCCTCGATACAAGTAGAAGCAGGTCCAGCCCTCGGGGTCTCTCTCCACAGGTTTAGCAGTAGGTGTGATCCTTCTTCTGTCTTCTACAGGACCAGATGAGTTTTGAAGAAGGTAACGAGGGGTGCCATATTTATGCATGTCTGTAGCTTATGTGTGCAAGAGACTCCCTGACCTATATGGAAAAAGTTCCCAGGGGCAACCCTATACACCTTGACATAATTTCCTGGTGGTCTCGCCCAATATATATCCTGCAGTGCACTGTTATGCCAAAATCCAATATGGCAGAACATTTCTTTCCCTGGGCAGAGCTTTTGGCACTTCCTCTGAAGTGAGTCTAGGGAAATGAGAAACTCCTGTTGCAAACCATTTCCGAGACAGGTTTTCTCCCTACTGAGATTGATGCCATCCTGTCTACCTGGACAACGGAAGGGGCACGCCTAGGTGTGAGTTACAT
This sequence comes from Pleurodeles waltl, assembly GCF_031143425.1. NCBI lineage: Eukaryota > Metazoa > Chordata > Amphibia > Caudata > Salamandridae > Pleurodeles > Pleurodeles waltl. Next base: position 486,900,623 of record NC_090446.1, read on the forward strand.
CTGTCTGTGCCAGGGTATGGCACTTTAAAGTTATGCAGTGGGTGGACACAACCCCCAAGGCATCTTGTCAGAAGGAGTTCACACCTTCTCCCACCCAAGTCCCTTGTGTTTCCTTTTCTGGAAGCCAGTACACCTCCTTGCAAGGGACCAGCAGGCTACAAGGTGACAGTTGGCAGACAAATAGTGAATTTCAAAAGTAATTATTTCTGAAATAGACACAATTTGAATTTAGCATTAAGCTGGATTTTGTTTAACTATGAAAATGAGTGGTTGTAGTATTTTTCTAGGTAGTGCCAACCTGAAGTTAGCTTTATTGAGCTTAACCAATTAGCCCAGTGTTTCATGGCACAGGCAGCCTTGCTACAATGAAAATGGGTTGGGGGCCTTTTTCACTGTAAGTATGTGTAAAAACATTAAATATATATGCCCTACTTTTCAATGCCACATGCCCTGCCTTTGGGCTCGTAAGGCCTACTTGTGGGGAAGTTACTACTATTTAAAAGGAAGGTTTAGCCCTGGAAAATGATGAATTCTGGCAGGTCGAAATAGCAGTTTTAAAACAGCCTAGCTAGGCTGCTGTGGCAAGCATAGTGTAATGTTTTACATGGCCACTTTGATTGTGGCACAATAAGTGGTGCATGCCACTACTGCCATTTAACTTACAGGGCCTGGGCACACAGGGTATACTATAACAGAAACTTAAATGTGAGTTAAATGTGCCAGTCAGGGATTTTAACCAATTCAACAGGTTTTTAGGGGTCAAAGCACATGTACTGGGGCCTGGTTAGCATTGTCCCAGTGTACAGAGTCTGAACACCAATGGCATCAGTCAGAAAAATGGAGGTGCACATGCAAAGTGCAAAAGGAGGCATTGTCCTACAACGATTACATGGTGCAGAGATCAAGATCTTAGATGGATTAGTGCACTGTGTAGTACCTGTTGATCATAGTTTTGAATATCAGTTTGTCCTCTCAGCTAGTCATCACACAGAGCTCATCAACATGTGTTCTACTTTGTTGTATAACAATATACATCCATTATCAGTCAACAACACCAGAACACTCCCTGGGGGACCTATACACTACAATATGACCATTTTGTGCTACTTACAGTTGACTGAGACATGCTGCCTCTATTTTGTGTCATAGTACCCTGTCTGTTTTCTCTGTTCACTTGCCTTGAACCTTGCAACCATTGGCTGTTACAACCCCACTGGGGTGCTAGAATCTCCCGAGACTCTGCTGGACTTTGGATACAGCTAAAGGGTACTCCCACCCGTAGTGGAGTGTGACCACCATCATTTCATGAAACTATGAGCAATCTGGTGTGGGTGGCAGCTTTTTTTAAACAGGGGATCATGATGTTTCAGTTCTTCCTCTCGCCTTGGTGGACAGTGACCTTCTCAGTAAAGCAATGGGATCCCTATAATTCAATCCACTTACTACTCTACAAGTGTCTGTGGTGTGAAAGTATGTCAGGTGGCATGCATGGAGTCTATATGCATTTTGAGCAGTGTTCTGTCCTAGGAATCATTGCTTTCACCATAAAATGGGGGCTTCCTCCACAGGGATGAGGCCCCTCAGACTTGTATGGCTTTGGAGTAGGTCTTCTATCTACATTTCAAATACAGAATGACAGGTACACCCTTGTCTGATATGTGGATAGGTTGTATGACGGAACCCCACATGCATTTACCCCAAATGCCTTTACAACACAGTCTCTACCACGACTGCGACGTCACCACGCATTACTTTACCATGCAAGTCATTACAACAACTTGCCTTAGGGGGCCCTGGACTTTGGAATAGTATATTTTACTATTCCAACTCCAGTCTACACAACAGTAGGGAAGGTGTTGGACTTAAAAATCCAACACCAGTACAACAACGCACCCCCTAAGACAAGTCATTTTAACCACTTTTGTGGTAAAGTAATGAGTGGTAATGTCACAATTGCGGTAGTGACTGAGTTGTATAGGCAGGTCGTGATCCTTACTGCGTGGTAAAGAATGTTTCCCATATGAATACAAGAAGGAGCAAATTATGTGGATGCTAGTTTAATTTCCTGGGTTGGTTCCCTTCCTGATTTGGCTGGTGTAGACTCTTCACTCAGGTGCCCTGAGTTGTATGTGTTGAGGTTAGAGATGTCTGGAAATATAGGAGGACTCCAGATGGGAAGTCCAGCCTTTCTCACCAGGAAACCACATCCCTTTGACCAGATGATGCCTGAACCTTCCCTGTATTCATACAAATGCCCAGGAACATATGCCTTTTGCTGATTTTTGATTTGAGTTATGAACTTTCAATGTGGAGCACCTTGTCATTGGGCCTAGCTTTCTAGCCATTGCCCATTGTAAAGACCGATCAAAGATGCTAACCTTTTACTTTGTAGAAGTCTTAAGGACTCTGTTTGTAGTCCTAGTGAAGTAAATGTGTTTTCCCTTTCACTATAAACATGTAGTTAGAGTTTCTACTACCTGAGAATATTGACAGTTATTCCGGAAAAGTTTGAGCAACTCTTTAGGACCTGCAGACTATGAGTTCACATTTTAAATGTAGAGTTGCACCCTGGCCTTAAATCTTAGCCCTTTATATCCAGGAAGATACGGCAGATCATGTGACTGCTGCCGCACTTGGAAACGTATGCAGCAACCTGCCATTCACAAGCTACAGATCTCTGAAGTTTTTGTAACCTGTGGGATCTGCTCTGGGTTCTATCCTGTTCCCAGCACTGAAAGTAGCCGATGTCTAGTGCCCCTTGTCAAGGATCAACCAACCCAGCGAAGCTGTGTGACGTCCATAGCAAAACATTGACGTCGGCCAATTCTTTGGCGCACTGGAACCTTCATTATTCTGTGGGTGGCAAAAGAATCTCATTTGCCTTTTATTTAGACAGTGGTTTTGGGGTGTTTTAAACAATTGTTGTGCTATTTGACATTTTGGACAAAGTCTCAGCTGCCTGGGCACCAACCAAGTTAACTCCCTCTGCACCCTGAGCCCCAATGCACCCAAGGATTCCCGAGGAAACAGGACACAGAGTAGCTGCAACATAGCATACTCAGCCCATTATAACATACTGTCTCGGCAGATTTAGTACCATCGACGGGCTGCTGTAAATCAAGCTCCTGTAAGAGAATTGTTCAACAAACTATTTTTGAAGACAGACAGATGACATTGTCTGGGGCCCCGGTGGCTGTGATGACAGTGTCTTACAGCTACATTGCCCTAAATATTGTGGGTTTTGTATCTCATGAAGAAGCTAGAACCTTCTAGTTTGTTTTGTTCTCCATCATTCTAATGACCTTTTTCCAACATGTGAATAAATATCTATCCTTTTTAAAAAAAAGAGCTCTCACTGGGCATTAAATGCATTGTATGTTATTATTTTGAAATATGCATCTTATACAACTGAACATTGGATGCACTGGATGTAATTATGTTGAAATGTTATAGCAAAGACTGAAATGTGTTACTTCTTGGAGTCATTCTTGAATACTCCACCCAGTTACTCTTTGTGAGGGGAAATTACAAAAGGAGTACATTTGCTACCCATTTGAATATATATTAGTACCTGAGATCCTGTGAGAACAATGATAAATAACATTGCCCCTCACGGATACTTTCCAGTAACCACCAACCACCCCAGGACTCAGACAAAGGCTCTGCACCTCCTCTTCTGACCTAGACTGTAGCAAAAGATAATACCCTTTCCCCTGACATCTACATTTTTACCTGCCAACATATTCCGTTCATTCCTGTGACGTGATCCTTCTGCTATTTCTCTCAGGGACTAAAACGTACTATTTCCAAATTATTCCTGTTTATTTACTTAAAGCTGACACTCTAGCTGGCCATGTTGCATTCTGCTCCCTGCTTACTTTAGACATTTCTAGCATAGGTTTGATAGTTTAGAGCTGAAACATAATCCTTTAAAAGACTTTACCACCATCTCTCTGGATGATTGAGAACTATCTCTCCTTCTAGCGGGCCTAGAGAACCCAATATTTTAATTCTAGTGCCTTAGATTAGGAAAGTTGGATGTGTGTGTTGTCCTGTTTGTGAGCTTTGAGGAGTCACATGGACCTCATGTTGTGTTATAAATATCAGTTATATAAGGTAACACTGTTTGTAGTCCAGAGGTTCCTTTTACAAACCATTTCAATCTGCTACTTCACTGTAATTGGTTCAGTTGAAATGAACTAAGATTACAATTTCCCAAATTAATCAGGTCACTTATTGAAAACTCAGGACTGAAACAGTGGTGTGACAATGAGGGATACCGTAACCCGTTTCTCTGTTTTCTCTTCCTTCGCTCATATGAACATCTCAGTGGCGCAATGAAACATGAGCCCTCCCCCCACCCCCGGCCGCAAAGTAAATGGAGGGACCCCCTCCAGACTCAGTCAGGAGCACCCAGGCAAGGGTACAGTGCTTAGGTAGCACCATGGAGCTCGGGTCCTACCTCACCACAAGGGTTCCGGGGGCCTATGTTACGCCACTGGAACAGCTTGGTCCTAGTGCCATAGATGCATGGATGCTTGTTATCCCGTTCCTTTAATACCAAGAACTTAACTATCTTCTTCCTATATAGGATAATTATGTCTGACATTATAAAACACACAGTAAGTCTGGCTCACGAATAGTAAAATATTGTAGGTTGACCAGGGGTGCAGTTTAGGACTTCTCCATTATTCCAAAAGATGCATGCCATCCCTTTGATTAGAAACAAACAAATTCAGAGACGTTTTGACAGTGCATGGTATTTTTATTTGGTTGGATGACATTGGTGGCCTTAAAAATTTGGCAGTACACAAAGGACGTGACTTGGACCCACAATTCTGGTGTCCTTCTACTACTGGCCAGAGGTGGACTCAGAATACACTTGTACAGTTTGCAGCCATGCAAAATTGTCTGGAAAGGCGATTAGCTGCTTGGCTTTTTGCCTTCTAACGCACAGTGGACGCAGTCACCATACGGGTTGCGGTCCCAGTGGAAACCGATGCTGTGGATGACAGAGGAATAACGCCCACTGACATATCGTAGAATTCCATTCTGGTGGAGTGGGAAGTCATTGAAGCTTGTGCCGGAGGGCTGGCCAAAACGAAATAGGCGCCCCCTGTTGGTGAGGAAAGTCAGCTCATTGACGTAGGAGGCAAACTTGCCTGAGGCCTGAGTGATATACTCACCAGGGTGCAGGTTCACCTCCAGGAGGGTCCCTGCAGGGTTGCCATAGTATTCACTCCACACATTGCCATACTTTATCTGGATACTGTAGAAAATGGAGAAAAAAAACAGTCATTGAAAGGTAACCACAGGATGGCCCTCTTTGAACTTCCTGCATGCTTATCTAAACCTCAGCATCATGGATTTTAGTAGATTTTTACATGTAGCAGTGTTGAATTTGTGTCGGTTAGGGTGGTCTCCAGCACTCATTTTTGGGGAACAACACTTATCTTGCATCATCTGACTTTGACCCAGAACAAGAAAGAGAAAAGCAGAAATGGGAGAAAGAAGGAGGAAAAGAAAGATGGCAAAATACTGACAAACGAATCAGGAAGAAATTGAGACAAACCTGCAAGAGTGAGACAATTGAACAAGCAGCCAGATTTACAAAGGGTTCACACCATGTCATGCAAAGTGACACAGACTCTTGCACGGATTTTCAATTTAGCACAAAGGACCATAAGAATGCAAAATTTGTGACCAGTATTTTTGTGACCAGTGTGGTGATATGCAAACCGACCCATGGAGTAATAGGTTGCTTCACAAATGACTGATTCCTAGTGGTTTGGAATTCTCCCTATCTCATGAATAATAATGAGGTAGGCAGCAAATTGCGAGTAACTAGGAATCGCAGCCATCATAGGGTGGTAGCCTGCTGAGGGCAGCAGACCACCATTTCTGTGATTGATTTAAAATAGAGCATTTTTTTTTTTTAAGTGCAACTCATTCCCCATTTTTTTTAAAAACCTTTATTTTTTAGCTTTATTACCAAACAATACAGCAGAATTAACCATAATGAACAGTACAGAGGCTACAAGTCACGTTATGTTAGTAATAGTAGGTGGCATCGGTCCAAACAATAAAGGCAATATACATGATGACCCAACTGGTACAACACATTAGAAGGGGCAGTAGTGTGGGTACAGAAAGGAAGGTTCCAAATGGGAGTGCTATATTTGTAACAGAGACAGCAAAAGGGACATGAGAAAGTGGAGTGAAATTCAAAGGAGTCATTCATCAAGCCGTACGTGGGGACTTTGTGAACAGGGTGCGCATGGGGGAATTCTGTGCAAGTGGCGGCGCTGTCAGGAGATAGTTTCGAAGTGACTGCCCTATATCTTTAGGCCTTGAAGTTGGTGGCTGCAGTGTTGCATAGATTTCAGTAGTAGTATCACAAAAGAACCTATCATAGAGCCAGGCTGACACAGTAGGGAGAGTACCTCTTCCCCAATAAGATGCCATCTGTGCCAAGCACGCGAAAAGAGAAGCAGGCTGCCAGAGAACCTGCTTAACACCAGCAGGACGGGTGGTGCAAGGGATTGGCGACAGAGACCATATGTGCTGGGAGACTTTCAGGAAGGAAACCGGGGCAAATGGTTAAGTGTGGTAACCACATAGGATGTAAAAAATGGTTCACTGCAGGGACTTATGCAAAGGGTAAGAGCAGGAGCTGGGCACAGACTCATTTGAGCACAGTAGCCTTTTACGCTAAACTGGTGGGGAAAGAAGACCCCACTAATACGTTCTTGTGCAGGGCAGCCATGAAAAGGTGGAGCAGGTTGCAACCCAAGCAACAAGACAAGAGGCGCCCAATAGATTTTGATATTTTGAAGCAATTATTAAAAACACTTGCTGAGGTGTGGGTGGATGAGCATGAACATCTGTCATTTAGACAGCTTTCAGTCTGGCCTTCTCCAGAGCATTTAGAGTGGGGGTGTTGGTAGTACCGGCAGGAGAGTCAGCTGGGGCAGCATGTCTGCTGGGAAAGGATGTTATGTTTGGCCAGGATTGGGTGGTGATACACCTGAGGCGCTCAAAAACTGACCAGTTGGGCAGAGGAAAAAGTTCACGGCTGAATTGCCTGAGCTTAGTAGGCATTTCCATGTATGTTTGTTGAAGGCCTATGTAGGCAAAGGTCCCACCACCAGATAAGCCGCTTTTTCAGCATAAGGATGGCTCCTACCTGAGCAGGTTCAATTTTGTTGTGGTCATGAGAATGGCACTGGGAAAAATCGGCCTCAACCTCAGCAGTTACGGCTTGCACTTTTTCAGAATAGGTGCAGCAACCATGGCAGCAGCCCATGGGCTAGAAGAGAGGCGCATCAAGTGCATAGAGCGCTAGTAATCAAAGGCTTTTAAGGTGAAAGTTAAGCATTCCAGCTCCTAATCTTGCTTCTTTCTCAACAGACCCGTGAGGGGAATGCCCGTACAACGTGAATCGTGGGACATTCATTGGTGTCCAGAGCACAGAAGTCGGCAGAAGAGCGGAACGCTTATTGGGGCTTATTGTTGCCTCACACAAGTGTGGTTTGGTTAGGACAGCCAGGTATGAGGCGGGCGCAGCTGTTGCCAGCTATAACCTTCGTAATCAAATGGAAAGATGGCCAGGGGCAGTAGTTATACATCTGGGTGGAAACAACCTCGCGAACATGGGTAGAAGACAGCTGCAGGGGCCATGACAGCAGGATTGGCGGCGGTAGCACGCCTGGTAAGTTCGGCTGAGGTAATATGCAGCTAAACATTACAATGTCCAAGTTGAGCCGGGCTAACGCATGGGGTTTGTGAGGCATGGCCTTATCAATCTGCAGTCGCCAGGACATCGAGCTGCAGATGGGGTACAACTGTCAGGCGTGGGAACTGACATGTTCTTGCTTAATATAGTAAGGGAGCTGGAGAGTCTGGGGTTCTCCTAAGCAAGAGGGAGCTGCCAGCGGTCAGGAAACTGCAGGCAGTGTGGCGGAAGGGTGCTGTCAGCAAGGATATAAAGTGTTCAAAAAATGAGAAAAGTACGCCATAGCACCTCTGGGATGCCTGACAGCAGGGGCGGCAGAGGGCAAACAAGACTTGGTAAAAAGGGGCAGCGGCAGACGGGCATGGCACATGTGGCCTGGGCAGAAATCAGGACCGCCCATAAGGACTTGGCAGCAAGGCAAGCCTAGCCCCCGGCACACACTGGGACTTCGATGAGAAGAGCATACAATAGTTGACGAAAGGACAGGTTGCATAGGTCTTATGATATACCGCCATTTCGTGTGTTGTTTCTCGCATGAAGCCTTGGTAATTGGCAACATCGGCATAAAGCAGGATCGGTGGCAGTTACTAAAAAACATGGTTAGGCCAATAGACCAACGCACTTTTTTATTTATTTATATTTTTTTTTACAAACTACCGTACCAAAAATTACTTGTGTTCTGCACTTTGGGTTATGAAGCAGACTGATGTGACTACGTAGGTTTGATACTGTGCCACTAGGGTATGTCAGTGCTTACTTGTCAGACTACTGCCATAGCCCTCCAGTTCAGAGTGAGTCAAAAATAAGGGCGATGGAGAACGAAGCAGGGAGACAGCAAGCAGAGAAAGAACTGAGGTGTGCGATCTGGAAATAGTGTGACCAATAATGACGCACAACATAATAAGGATTTCCTTTTCCTACTAGGAAGGGGAGCGGGTGCCAGCCGGAGAAAAAAGAGTGCAGGAAGTATGTTCGACATGGAGAAAGAAGGGTAGAAAGAGAAGATGGCAAGAAAGAGTTTGGAGTGTGGTTAAGTAGTGACTGTATTACACGTTTCCCATTGCTTAACATCATGAAATTCGAAAATGTAGAGCTCACCCAAGGATGTGGCTGGGATTCTCACGTATCCGAAGGGCTGTGATTGGTCCATTCAAATGTGGTCCAGAGTAGGAAAATGCAGTTCCACCGCCAGCTCCGTACTCCCCGGCAAAGGAAGAGGATCGACTCTGGACTACAAAGCACAAAAAAGAGCTTTATTTGCTAAAAGTGCAATATAAAAAGCTGTCGGCACCTAAAGTCTTCACATACGCCATGAGCAGTAAGTATACTGCATTATTCTCATATGGGTTAGTTACATTATTGTTCAGTATTCCTATGGCAGTGAAGTGTACTTGGTAGCAATAGAACTGTATTACTTTAGAAACGGCCCATTTACCTACTGATAATCTTCAGTACACAGAGTCCATGTGGCAGGTGAGGATATATGATGAGATCGAGGAATCTCCCCTGAGCAGTGAAAGAAAGAAAATGCTACACCCAAACTTGAGGCACGAGAAGTCCTAAAGAGAACATAGTGTATGTTGGGGGCTGTAGCACTTCCTGTTTCATGGGAGAGCAGCTACCCTCGCATGGGTAGGCCTAAAGAGGAAGTCAGGATGAGCTTGTAATGCTTTTGATTCATTAGAGTACAGTTGGTTAAACAAAACCAAATTCTGAACATTTTTTGACACCAGGGTGGACTCTTCCTTTGAGACAGCACGGGCAGGATATTTTTTAGCCATTTCCAAGCGCCCAAACTAGCATTCCTCTTTGTGTATTGTCCCAGCTCAGGGAAGCTTGTGAAAAGTCATTTTATATGAGGCATAGTTTTGCTCTGTATTGTTTTACAACATTTATACAGTGCTTACTGCCTGCATGTGGGGTGACGAAGCACTTCCCTTTGTGGGTAGCACACTACAATGAGAAGGGTGTGTTGTATTGTATTGACTTTGTTTTTGTCCTACGTGGAAGTGTTTCCATGTCCATGTCATGCATAATGACCACTGAAGTGTGGTTAGCATGTGATGGGACACAGCCCTTAGCAGTGCGATGCATGAAGAAGGGTGAGAGACCTGTGCACAATATATGGTTTTCGGTATGTTAGCATCTTTGAGCAGCTCTGCAAGTCCCTTATGAAATTTCACATGATCGTACCTCACTTACTACTTTATTTCTCTGGCCTGTCCACTCTGAGCCATTTTGTTTATGGTCCTGAGCAAACATAGTTTGGGGAGAGATGCTGAGGCGATTTGCTGGAATGGTCTTTGTTAATATCATCCCATTTATGACTGTCATTGTGAGGGGTCAAGAAGCAGCCAATATATGTAGCTAGTTGGGGCCCATGGTGGCGGACTAAATTAACGTCCTCTGTTGGCCAGCAGCATGTGGCAGACCTCTTCAGATATGACATAACTTTTCAGTTGGTGAGGAGTGAAACTGTAGATGTCAAAAACTCTTTTAATACATTTTAGCAGTCTAAAAGGCACTTGTTTGTACGGTGTGACAAAGCTACATATTTTGTTCTGTTTTAATTTCTGCATTTTTGTCACAAAAATATCCATTATTTTGCCACACAATTCCATTTGCTGTACATTTACGGATATAATTTTGTTCTGACGCTATCTTCTGATATTATTTATTTAGAGTATACTATTAGATTTTTTATCTGTTCGTGAGATTCACTGAAGCCACTCCTTTCGGAAGTCTGTGCGCTAGCTTTGCAGTGGTGTTGTGGACTTCAATCATTTCAGTTCATAGCAGTGTGCAATTCACACCCCCTCTCTTCCTGATCATGAGAAATGCAATGCAGGATAAATATTTCCCTATGTGTAAAGCGTTTGTTCCACTGTTGCTTTGTAGCTTATAGAGCAATGAAAGAACAATGTTGTGGTTAATTGCATTTGTTTCCGGATGTAATGCAGATTTCAGCTTGGCTGGAAGAACAAAGAGTAAGTGCTGGACCTAATTTTGAAGTCTAACGGGAAAGGCTGTCATTTACGTTCACACTGGGTGTATTGTACTCTATACATCATTAAAAAGGTGTTGGTTCCGCCTCCTTCAGTCATTGTCTTCTTTAGCTGAAGAACCTTCAGCCATTGGCAGACATATTTTTGATCAGCACACAGGAGTTCTTCAGATTTTCCTTCTTTCTAATGGCTTTTTGGGTGCATCCTTCTTCCTCTACTGGAATGCATGAGACACTATTTACACCTGAAAAGTACGATCTGTCTCGACATATTTTGTTCTGTATCTCATCCATTCATTGCACACACAGAGTGCCCTTTTTAATTGGTTTGTGATGCACCTATGTCAATGCCTTTGTCTGTTTCTGTTTTGGTCTCCATGCGCTTTTGAAAAGGCCTTGATAAATACAACTTATTAGAGCTCAATGTGAGCTGTATTGCTTCCAAGAGGTTGCACTTTAGTAGTTTTTACTACGTTTGAAAATTATGGGCCTGATTTATCAAATCTGCCTTGTTACAAGATCATTATATCCCATAGCACTTGTAATACAGCAGATGGATCATCTGCCACATTTGTAACAGTATACCATCCGCCAAACTCTAAGGCCCATACTTGTACTTTTTTAACACTGCATTTGCGTCACTTTTTAACAGTGCAAAGTTACAAAATGCAATTGTATTTTGTAAGTTTGCGCCGATTTTGCGTCAAAAAATGACGCAAATGTGGCACTAAAAAAGTATAAATCTGGGCCTAAGTTGGGCACTATATAGTTTACTGCTGTTAAGTACATTTTATGTAAAAAGGAAATCATTTGAACGGAGTATGTATTTCCAATCATGCTTTAAAAAGGCTTTCTTTAATGGCAGAACAGAAATTAGGAGCACCAGCAGTTTTCACTATCCCCAGAAATGTAGCACTGTACAATGTAATGCAGTACTGCACCATGCTCTTAAAACAACGTAACTGTAAAGAGGTGATCTTAAAGTCAGGTAAGGGTTACTCAGAGTGAGTTAGTGTTTCATTGGTGAGGTAGACACCTATACCTGACTGAAAATTCCTGCCTGCGTTTCAAACTCACCAACCTGTTCACACATCCCTACCAACCAGTCCTTTACTATGAACTTGTAATAACATCCCACAATGTTTAGAAATGTGGAAGTTTTAATGCATCCATCTCATAGTGGGGTACATTTTGCACTTAGGAGAAAAAATAACCCGAACTGTAAGTTACAAGAATTTGATTTGTGGGAGACTGTCATATCCTTAGAAAGGTATGGCCTTTATTTCTTATTTGAAGTAAGGTCTAACGTCAGAACGTGCCTGTAATAAGAAAACAAGTGAGTGTTCGCCTGTGATTTATAGAACTGCTTCTGTAGTTTAGAAAGTGCTCTCCTCCTGCCGGCACCGCCAACACACATCTCTCTACTGTTATCACTTATCAGCTGAGGGATGAAGGAAGCGGCTTCCTTCCCACCGCTCTGTTAATTGTAATTGTCAGGCGGCTCCTCAGATCTAATTTAACAGATAGAAATCATTGCAAGTGTCAACATCGAGCACTGTTATTCAAATCACTTTCCCAGTATGAAGGCTTCTGAGGCATGCTGGTGGGGCAGAGAATGCCTAGCGACTGATCCTGGAAAGGAAACACAATGTTCTAGCGTTCTTTTTCATTTCATGGAGGTCTCTATGGAAATGCTGACTATAAACCATTGCACGTAGATGCTTCCTGTCTAGAGTGGCACAATGAGCAAAAAATGATTCACTGGAAGGTGACCCAGAGTAATTACCGAGGCTGAATTATTTCAAGCGTTCCACCTATCACTCTTATGGGCATATTGAAGAACCACTAGCGCCTCTTTGTGCCACATTTGCGCCATTTTTTTTACGCAAATGTGGCCCAATATGGCTAAAAACACTGCACCATATTTACAGAGTGGCACAGTGCATGCTTTGCACCACTTTGCAACCTCTTGCACCACATTATGTCTGCACCAGGCATAATGTATGCAAGGGGGGCTATCCAGTGCTAGGGGACAATAAAAAGGGCGCAAAGGAATCTATGAGATTCCTTTGCGCCATTTTTACCGGCATTTTTAACACCTGCTTAGTGCAGGCGTTAAACAGATGTTGCCATTGAACACAATGGGCTTCTGGTTGCTTGGCAGGATTAGCATCATAATTTTTTAAGCTAACCCTAAAAAGTGCCAGATGACCTTAAAAAAAATTACACTAGTCACCCTAACTACTGCCATGATGCATCGTATTTTAAATATGGCTCTACCATGGTGGTGTTAGGGGAGCACTAAGGGGTTCAAGAAAAGTGGTGCTGCACTATGTGTAGCACCACTTTCCATAAATATGCCCCTTAGTTTTTATGCAATCCTCAGTATACACAATTCTAATAAAACACTTTCTAGACAGAAGTTTAGATTGTTTTAAAATGTAATTATTTGACAGAGACAAGAAAAGACACTTACCTTACATAATATTATATTTTAGGTCATTGAAACACTTCTCTTCATTTACAAAACTGCCAACATGTGGGTGGTTTTGTAAGGAAAAATAGCTTATTTACTTTCAGATACTTCTCTCCTTATATATGGAAACCATTTAAGAGGCTACATACTAGGAAGAACAAAAATAACGGTAGGTAATGAGGTTACTTTTAGTCGTCCCAGAGTTGTATACCATTATAGAGGAACTTGGCTTGTGACCATGAACTTCTGTATGATCGTGGAAATCCTCTTTGACTTGTAATATTCTGATTGTGTGCAGATGAGTGCACTTTACCTCATATTCTGCATGTCACCATGAAGCTGCATGATCATGAATAGCAACAATCCCAAATGCTACAGAAATATGAATCTACTTGCATTATGCAGGACAAAGTATCCCCTGCTGAAATATTAGAAGGATATTGCAAGTCACAGAGGCATCCAATGATCATATGAAGGAACGTGAAAGAAGGCCAAATTCCTTTATAAGGTAATGGAACTCCAAGGAGGCTTGCAATATCCTTTAATGTGTGGCAGACAGTATTTTATTCCACATGTGACATTGTCACACCATCACCCTTCTCACAATCAGCTTCAATCATTGGCATTTTGCTCATTTAAGTTCAGTGCAGACATGAATAATAAAAGCAAAATCTGCAATGTGAAATTAAACCCACCAAAAAGCAGTTAGTCATTTTTTGCAAAAAAGAATTGGAATCACTTTAATGTAAGTCAGGTTAAAACATGCTGTGGCTCTGATTGTGTGGAAACATACAAACAAAATACCTCCCCTGCAATGCCCTTTCCTACAATGCCCTATAAAACAAGCATGTTGCCATAAATATCTACTCTATGCTGATTGCTTTTTCTTTCTATAAAACCATATCCGAAGAAGATAAAACAGTTCCCATTTTCAGTGTTTAAACCGTGGCTGTAATTGTGCTCCATGACGTCCGTGGCCTGCCTTGGCCTTGATTGCTGTTCCTGATATTAAGCATTGTGATATCAGGACTCAGCTGTAAGAACTTATTACAGTTGAGCAGATACTTCATTTTATCACAGGCATCTAGAGATGTCAAAGTGTGCCTGTAATTAGGAATTCAAACAGAGGATTTTATATTGGGAATCTAGGCGTCCAAGTATTGTATTTTTAAAACATATGCCAGAGGATACTACGTATTTGAATGGGTCTTTTAAAGTTTGGTGACTGGGAATCCTTCCGATATGGCAAGGCATTTTCACAAAAAATCTTTGTATTAACATAGCAAGATGACTTGAGATAAAAAAAAAAAAAGGTGATGCCTTGCCTGCAACCATGTTATCACACTTGTTTGACAATGTTTTTATTTTACAGAAACAATCCCCGCACCCACTGAAGAAAGGGGGTTATTTTTGTGAAACAAACAGCAATAGCCCTGGCATGCTAAATGGTTTTTCCTGGTGCCTAGAAAGAAAGAAGTGCCCGATGGCAGACGAGAGGAACAATTTGTTTTAAATATGTGAAGAATTACTGCACTTTTTAAAACAAAATATTGAATGAGTAATCTTTTGCTGAACTAGTCAGTTATGGCAAGCACCTCATGCATCTCAACACAGACAAACTCATACACCCAAACAGCCGATAGAAAGCGAGCGAGGGTCCTGTGGGCTGATTCAAGATATGATTGACAATGTTTCATGCCAATGACTGAAGGATCCTGGGCTGAACAATGTACTGGCTTAAGGTGGATGGCTCAAGACCCACAGTGCATGTGTTTGTGATTATTATATATTTAAAAAAAGATCTTGGTTTTTACCAGCCCTAAAATGTTGGTCACATGACTTTATAGGGCCGTATTCCTGTTGAAGCCCATGGCATGGCTCACTGCCAAGTGACATTTACCTGAAAATGCTGCCAGTTTGGAACATTATATTCTGTTCCTGGACCAATAGCGTGCAATTGGCACATTAAAAGGACAGGATTCCAATGGCACTGCAGTGCATTCAAATTTACAGCAGCATTCATGTGCATAATTTAAGTCTGTATGTTTGACACAATAAATAAAGCCGGGCCACTGGAATTCTTCAGAAATTCATCATCAAAGTATGCAGCGATTGACTGAATGCGGCAATGTGAAAAAGGCTAGTTAAACGGTGTTTTTGTGCTTATAAAGGCAATCGAGCAGACTTTTCTACTGCATTGTTATCTAGATATCACAGCTTTGTTGTAACATGCTCAGTATCTATTTAGAAAATACGGCGTTTTTCCTCAGAAGAAGAAATGTGCGCATCTTCTAGTTAGCATCCACAGGTTATCCTCCATGGGGTACAGATTTATTGCAACAGAAGCCGGCCAAACAATTTAAATTCTTGTCATGGCATCCAGGATTTAAATCTTTGTTCTGAATGCCAGCGTGAGATGTATTTTGTGTTTACACCGGGGAGCTGCCGGGAGCCTCAAAACCCTCCACTCCATGACAGTTAGATATTTATGTGAACGTGTGAAGGCCTCAGTAAAGCCACAAAACACAAAGATACTAAAGTTTGGAGTTCTTTACAGTTCACGTGTCCCTTTGAAAAAATGCTGCTTAAAGAACGGTGAGATGCAAATCTGAACTTTTAAACAGAGACTTTAAAGGCTTATTAGAAACTAAACAACCCCCAACTGTTGTATCATACAAATAGTTAAATAAAGCATTCAAGCTGGTGATAATGTTTTGGTGGGCATATGCTACATGTTTGATTTGTTAATTGTCTGTACTTAGCATGGAGAACATGCGAAGATACTTGAATAAAAATGTATCCCATTCTCCGTCTTACATAAATGCGTCTAAGATGTGGTTTAATAATATTTAGTAAAGCCAGACCACACTAGCTGTCTGACAGCCCATCCACCCGCACCTGCCAAACACAAACATATCAGGAGCACCACAGGCGACATACATATGGCATATTAACAGTAACCTCATCCAAGTAACAAAGTAACGCCTATTCACAAACTCAATACAGGAACCAGGTTCGAGGAAAGCAGGCAATATTTGCAGAGCACCAAGAGTTTGCAAAATATCACCAAAGTAAATAGTAATTCCCTTGAATTTAGACAGAACACACTGATAATAACATAAAGACTGAAGGTAATGAATCTATCCACCCACCAATATAACCATCTACCCAACCATGCTTTTATCCGTTCATTCATCCACTGCTGACGTGTGTGTGTATTATCATCAATGCACGGGGTATGGTCAGTAATTTATGTGCATGGAGGACTGTCTGTGTTGCTCTGCGTGCATCTACCACTACATGAGTGTTATTTGTGCATGGGCGTCTGCAAATGTGTTATCTGTGCGTATGTGTCTGGGTCTCTGTTGTTTTGTGGGAGTTTCTCTCTAGGGGTGATGTCCTGTGTGCATGGGTGCCTTTATCCAGAGTTTTACGGCATGGGCAAAGTGGGCTCTGGCCCAACCCCTCAGCCGTTCAGCGGGAGGGGGGGTTCTGATGGGGACGCTGTGTTCTGCATAGTCTTGCCCTCATGACATTGAATATTTCTTAAACAGTTTGTTTTAAATAATGTTTTCCTTTAATTTATTTTAAATGAGGATCACTTATGTGACTCATTTACAGGCATTTTGCAGGGAAGTGTTGTGTTTATGTTTCATGCAACATCCATAAAAAAGTTATTTTTAGATCAAAACAGGTCCTCACATTTGAGAAATGGGGGAGCTAGAAGAGGGTAGTGACACAGCGATGATTTGCAGTAATATTAGTGAGCTGATACTGTATTACATCATTGAAAACACACAGCACTTTCACTGAATATTAAATGTCAATACGTTTAGAACTTCGACGAGTGTGCCTGCCACTGTCAGTGAACTAGTCAAATAGGGCATGAAAGAGCTGAAATCGGATCATAATTTTAAAACTGTTCCAAAAAGGGCTCCCCAAAATACGTTTGGCCTAGGTTCCCCAAAATCCTGAAGATGTCCCTGCCTGCACCTACACTGGTCTGTATACATTAGCCTCTGTATGAGAGTTGGTTTTTGCCTGCATGTGTGGATGCCTATAGCGAAGTTGCTACGTGTCCATGTGTAAATGTGTGTATATGTGTTTGTTTGCAAGCTCTATGATAAAGGCATGCCTATTAGCTTTGGCTATGCTTGTTACTTACTGTTAGCAGCAAATGCAGACTCTACCAGCAGGAGGGAGGCAAGCAACACGATCATCCTAGGGACAGAGCAGTGGAAATAATGTTAAAGACAGTGGTGACCAATCTATAGCACCATATTCTTTCCATTTGCCCCTTTCATTCCACACCACGCAAACGTCAGGTCTTTGTTTTGCTCCCCTATTCACAACCACTGGCCCTGAGCAAGGGACGCTTGCCCCACTGCTGTCCTGCTGTCTGTTCTGGGCATTTTCTGTGTGAGGGAAGCTTGCACTTCTGCTGTACATGATTTGTGTAAGCGGGAAGGTTTCTCAGCTACCCATGCTGCAAATGCAGGCACACGTGTTCCATGGGAGTGATGCACGCATTGCTGCCGCACATGCTGTGCACATGAGGCTTGTGAGTAAAGCTTGTGCTGCTTTGGATTAAGGTTTTAGTGTTGACTCTGTCCCTGGAAGATTAGGGCCTCATTTATGAGGCCCTAGCAGCACAATGTGCCACCTGAGTGTCATTTTTTTGATGCTCCGGTGGTGCAGTGTGGAAGCTCATATTTACAAAGCCACATAAAGCATCCTTGCATGGCTGTTCCTGGCCTTGTAAATATGGACATCTTTCACCTATACCACTGCGTGAAAAGGGCGTTCCATGGGTGTTTGGGGTGTTCCCAGGCCACACTCATGGAACCCGAAGGAATCTGACGTATTCCCAGATTTACAAGCCTGCAAATGTGTCAGATTCCTAGGCCAGCTCAGGGGTGGAATAAGAGTGACGCAACGGGGAGAAATATCTTTATTTCTCCTCTTTATTTCTTCTTTCTATTTGTGCTGCGTTCTGCAGCACACAGAGAAAGAGGAAAACACCTCTTGTGATTGGTTTTGTGCAGGAAGGTGTCCCTTTTTGCATAAAATCAATCATCCCCACACACAGGCACTCTTGCACCATGGTGTAAGGGTGCCTGCATCGGCGCAAGGCAGCAATTTGTGCACCAGCACAGGGGGAGAGGACAGGAATGCACTGTATCTTGTAGGTACAGCACATTTCTGCCCTTTCTCAGTGGCGCAGGGCGGCACAGCAAGCTTACTTGCTGCAGTGCCCAGCGCCACTGGGCTTGTAAATGAGGCCCTGATGCCCGCTGTGTATCTGTTTTCTGTGTTTTGACACAGATAACTGACTTTCAGAAACTGGCACCTTTGCCCTCGTCACTAAATTGGCACAGAGCACTTAAAAGTAAGCAGTTTAAGCCATAAGAGTAGTGGTAGTTTCATAAAAACTCACCTGGCTTTCAGAATGAATCCGATGCACTAAGGAAGCAGACAGTGACGTGTTTCAGTCGTTCCTCCGCCACCTCTTATATAGCCCTCTGTGGCACCTATAGACGGGGCGTACAGGATATGCTGTTGACATCTGAAAGGCCTAGCAGAATCTGCTAATTACACAGCTGTACACACGGGTGGGTCTTTATTGCCCAAGGCACGTGCTCTGAGCAGACTCAGGAGTGTGATTTATGACCAAGGTGTGAACGGCATTTCACCCCGTGAAGAGCAGATGCCAAGTGTGAAGCTTCCCGCTGCCTTCTAAGCACTCAAAGGCTTGGAGTGACTATAAACGTGGTCACAACCAGGTCTCAAACTCAAAGTCAGCGTGAAAACTCTGGCGTTCTAAGGGCACCAATCTAATTTCAAAATGTAACTCCATTTGAATATTTAAAAAAGCAAAGAGTCGGTGTCTGCACTGGCCGGACTTGTAAAAGGAAGGAGGCGTATGTCTTCTGAATCCTAACACTAGTACCAGTGGTCAATTTGGAGGGACCATGACGATCAACCACGTACCAAAGTTCGTTATTTGAGTCGCCGATTTCCCAGGATCCGACATATAAACATGCTCTTCAACTTTATAACTCGAAATCAGCTTATCTGTCTGTTGACTGTCCACTTCGATAGGACTCCTACAGTCTTGTTATCTGTCTCCATTTTCGTTGACATTTGTATTTAATGTGTAACACATAACAGCTCTATTAATGATTTTCACCACTCTAGATGTTTATTTTCGCCTCCACACAACTATTTATCTTACGTTTTTTGCACAAATGTATTAGTACTGACAGGTACAGTTCTATCCCTCCAAATGATAAATGCACTCCATCTTGCCTAAATATCTCCGGACAGTCGTACTTTATCAGTGGGAGATCCATTACTGCTACTACCAACATTTTACAGAAATCTCCCGTTTCTCTGTTCAATTCTCTTCTTTCTTTATCCCCTGCTGATGCTTTCCTTGCTTCTTTCCACACTCCTGTCGCCAGGAATCGTGTCTACCAAATCCTGCAGCCCAGTAACATTGTTCCTATGGGTATCAGGTCTGCTTTCCTCAACTTCATCAATGGCAGTCTTGCCCTTTGTTGTAAGAAGCTCTCTCTGATATCTAACATCACCATATTAGAACATCTTTGTTTCCCTTTCCAGTAACTGCTCATCTCATCCCCGCTGTATCTAACTGTGTCACCTATACTTCTCTCAAGCATAAACCTATTGGTATGCCAAAACCATTATTGCTTGCCTTCTTTCTCACCTATTGTACAATGAAAAGTCTGCATATCCAAATCTCCAGTACCACTCCTTCTGTTGACCTGCTACCTTAAAAACAACAAATATGACCACCATTCCTTTCATTCATGCCCACTGCTGTCCCTCATATACACCCTGTACGTTTCTGACCGCCATCTACCTAGTTTCATAATCTCTTTCTTGTTTAATCCTATCCTTAATTCTTCTGTGGCTGCCCAATGTGGAAGGAATGTGTTCCAAATCCTTTCTCATTCAACCCACAACCCATCAAACCCTTTCTCTAGGCTGCCAACAGTTCTCCTTCTTTCACTCTTGTTCCATTCCTATGTGTAAAGAAGCTCTCTGCTGCTTTCTGCCTGAGTTCGCTACATTTTTTCACTCACAATGAAATGATACATCCTCCCGCTCTCCAATTTTCTTAGCCGTACTTCCACCCCTTTGTATTTTTGACCCGTTTTGCTGTTCTCTTGTTACAAACATGCAAATTTCATCAATTTTCAGCTTAATACATAGCAAACCATCACTTCCTTTTCTCTGAAATACCTCAGATATCCTGAACCCACTAAAAACATGACAAGTACGGCATTCTGACCAAATTACATTCCCATTCCGAATAGCATATCCTACTCAACCGTCCACCTGCCCACCTGCTGCCTCACTATCAACAAAGTTATCGGCTTCTACATCCTGCCAACATTATTTTTCACATCTCTCCTTCTATTGGCTCATAACCCCAAAGCATCTTCCAGAGGAGCTGACTCTCTGCCAAGTAGCCTGCAATTGAGCCAAGCATCTATTAAACATGCTGAGCACGGATTGTGCCATATGTGCTTCCCACTTTTTAATTCATTAAGCATCACAGAATTTAAACTTTGTCCCACTAGCTATGAAGTCAGATCATGCTGTTCAATAAGTAGCAAACTTTGACTTTGACAATGACACTTTCAGTGGTTTTTCTATGGTCAAGCTTCCAACTTCCACAGTTTCTCTGGCGCGATGGTGGGCCAGATATCCGTTTCTAGAGCCAGCCCATGGAACCTCATCACTGTGAACCATGCAGTGCATCAGCCACATTGTTGCTCATACCAGGTACATGTTTTGCTTGCTTTACAATCTTCAAAGCCAACCATTGTAGCATCACTGCTCTCAACAATTTACTCAGGCATTTCACCTTCATAGACAATTGTTCAAAGCCTACACAACTGCTTCATTATCACTCAATAATATCATCCCACTATTGCTGACCTTGTGTTGTCAGTGCTCCAGAGTCACCAGGAAAGACTCCAAAATGAAATGTTATACCTTTTCTCCGGCCATTCTATCGGCCATATTTCAGGGAACTACGCACTCTTCCAGTACACCAAAACCAGTTGCACCTGATGCTTTCTAATTCACTTCAAACTGCCAGTGACCCAACTTTGCATCAATCCTGCCGTTACTCTTGAGCAAAAACCTCCTCCTAAGCTCCAACTCCTTCCTCCCCTATTTGTTCAGTCTTACTTTGTGATGCAGTTGTTGCATAACTTTTGTCACATTTGCCAGTCTTATGCAAAACCTCTTCCTGGTTCTAAATATGTATTTGCTAAATTAAGGTGTCCCAGTAGATGATGTACTTTCTTCAGTTCGCTCTTTTCCAATCTCTTTATCTCACCCATCTGTTCTTTTAGTTTTGTCAGTATTTCCAAACACAGCCTACTTCCTATTCTTATTGAGTTCAGCTCTATATTTTTGTTGGATGCTTCCGCAATCTTCGAGAATTAATGTCAACATCCTTCTATACAAGTTTTCACCATTATCAGCTCCTACACATAAGAAGTTGTCAAGTTGATGCAGTGCTTCATTTGAAACATGCGGATGGTGCAATTAAATGTGTGAGCACAGAATACTGAGGCAACGTAATCCTGAAGCCATCTCGGGCCTCTTTAATCCATTTACAGCCACTCCTGTCCCTCCAGCTCACTCTTGCAGCTTTCTACTTTCTCACTTTGTGACGCGTTTTCGTTTCTCTCTTCCTCCATCTTTTCCATATGTGTCTTTTGCTCGCAGTAAATGCTTGAGGCAAAAAAATAAGTGCCAGCCTTAAAAAATAAGTGCCGGTGCCCCACACCGGAAACCACTGGCTCAAATTTAACACTGAGTTGATGCAAAGCCGAATCTATTCCTCCTTTCCTCCTCACTAGCTATTATAGGAATGTTCTAAATCTTTCAAAAACTGAACACAATACTGAATTACACATCGGCATGGCTTTGTCCACCTACATGATACTGTCAACCTGCATTCCTAACAGCTCTATTTGGGTGTAACAACTACAATCTAAAGTCAAATTTTATCACAATTAGCCATCTCATCTCCTCTTCCACGGCTCCTTACCTCGTTTATGAGACTGTTCACACTGGTGTAAGGTACCCTGCAGTTTTCTCTCCTTACGAAGTCATTTATTAACCCCCGTTCCCTTCTGGCTATCACAAGTTGCCCAATAATCTGAACCCTCTTCTCTCCTTCTTGGGAATAAGGTGCAAAGGTTGTATAATCAGTTCATTTTTCTGCACGAATGAAAATTGACCACTTCTTTCTTAATTTTTATTAATGAGGTATTTTTCATTCTGTTAATTGATGTGCAAATTATTTGCCCCTCAGTTATATCTGGGTGGTGCTCCAACCACTTTTCCAGTATTTCCACTTTAACCAGAGTATTGGTCCTTTCGAAAAGCCCATTTTCTCCCCCTTTTTCTCCTTTATCGCCTTTCCGGTTTCCTTTGGCAGTTGCCATGCATTCTAGCACTGCATGCCTCCCTGCACTCTTAGGGGCATAAATATACTCTGTTTGCACCGGATTCGCGTAATTGTTTTAACGTAAATTAGGAGCAGGCTTAACTCGATATTTATATTTTGACGCTAGACATGTCTAGCGCCAAAATATTGGAGTTAAAGTAATTTTTTGCCTGTGGAAAACTACCTTGTGTGAATAAGATGCAAGGTAGGCGTTCCCGGGCAAAAATGACTCAAAGGCCCTAGCGCCTTACTTATCCTCCCCTGCATAAATCACGCACGGGAGGAGGAGGGGCTTAAATAATGGCGCTAAGCCTTCTTAGCACCATTATTTAACGCCTGGGTCAGGGCAGGCGTTAGGGAACCTGTGGACCTTTTTCCATGGTCAGAGACCATGGAAACAGCCCACAGGTGCCCTTCCCTGCCCCCAGAGACACCCCCACCCACCCGGACCCACACCTGGAGGACACCTAAGGATGGGGGACCCATCCCAGGTAAGTCCAGTTAAGTATTTCTTTTTTTTTTGCAAAGTGCTATTGGGGGGGGGGGGTAACCTGGGCCCCCCTACATGGCACTGTGCCCAATGGCCATGCCCAGGGGACCTAAGTCCCCTGGGCACGGCCATTGGGCTGGGGGGCATGACTTCTATCTTTACTTAGATAGGAGTCATGTCCATGGGGGTTGTGCGTGGAAATAATGACACTAATAAGGTTAGAGTATTTTTTTTTTACTCTAACCTGACTAGTGCCATTCTTCCATGCACAACCTCACATTTCCCCTACTTCTCCCCCACCCGGTTAGCAGCAATAATTTTGACGCTAACTGGGCCTTACCGCCGGCTAGTGTCATAGCTTAAATATGACACCTGGCTGGGGTCCAGGAATGATGCTAGCGGCGGTATACTTTTTGGCGCAAACATGCGCTAATGCAGGCGTGCGTCAAAAAATATAAATCAGGGGGTTAGTGCACTTGTGCTTAAGCTTGCAGTATTGCCTTGTGCATGAACCTTTGTTCTAAGCCCAGCATGCTTCTCTGTAAAATCTTGCACCCTGGTTGAGGTGCTCTGGAAAGAGAAGCTAGCATGTGGTCACCAAGTATCCACTTTCCTTGTGCCTCATAACCAATGGTCTTGTGGGTGTCATTAAGTGTAGGATTAAGTTATTGTCTAGCTTGCCCCAAGTCACGCTCTTTTCTTTACCTCTCATAACTCTGTATTTCTCTTCTGACATAAGCCAGGCTGTACCTCCAAAACTGCTATCTGCCTGCTTGATGTATTACATTCATGCACTCCCATAAGCACACACTTCACGCTGGTTCCTTCTCACATACTAGACTGGTGTTAAATTTTCGATAGTTGATGACAATTGTGCCCTCTTTGCTATTTGCCTCTCTCTTTTTCTTTGAACTCTCTTTTGACCTTAATTTTCCATGCAGTTTTTTAAAAACATCAGTATATTTCTTCCCCCATATTTTTTGTGATGAATGGTAGGTGAGACTCTAAGGGCTTCTTCCTTCACTTTTCTGAACTTTTCTTATCCTTCATCAATTATCTCACTCTTTTCTGCCGCTTTATTTATTAATTCTTTAAAAAGTCCTTCCACTCTTTCTCTTGTATTTTCCCTCTGTAGAACTTCCCTTGTCTGCCTTTTCTTGATTCCTTTTCTCCTGAGTAATTGCTAGTACTCCCACCAACTTCATCTGTATTGCTCTCACTCATTCGTTGTCCTGTTTACCCTGTCACCTTCCCTTACACACTAGTCCCATGTTTTAAGACACATACTTTGGAATCACCTTTCCTCCCGATCTCTGTCTCCTTCTGTCTGTCCCCTCCTCTCGCCAAC
Organism: Pleurodeles waltl; assembly: GCF_031143425.1. Classification (NCBI taxonomy): domain Eukaryota; kingdom Metazoa; phylum Chordata; class Amphibia; order Caudata; family Salamandridae; genus Pleurodeles; species Pleurodeles waltl. Next base: position 486,925,175 of record NC_090446.1, read on the forward strand.
AACCTACCCATGTTATCCTCTCTGGCTTTGCAACTCTTCACTGTCCTTTGCTTTCTCACTTCCACATCATCTTCTTTCATCACCCACTCAAAATCTTGTCCCTTGCTCTCAATACACTGCATTCTTCCACCTAACTCACCCCTCTCGTTATGCAATATCTACTCTGGCATCAAACTTTGAGTATCTTCTCCTGACTTCCTCTATCTTGTTCACTAATCCATTGCTTCCCTCCTATCTCTTGCCTTCCCTTGATTTTCTCCACAATGGTTTCCACCTCTCTTGTCCTTCAACATATCCTCTCCTCATTTCTGGATATCCTTCCACTGCACTGATGGAGCCTGCTCTGTGACTCTCTCTCTCCTCCACTCTACTTTCTCCATAAGATTCAACATTCTGTCTCCGCCACTGTCTCTGCTCCATGTCAGTGAAACCCACTATCCTATGATTAGCAGATTGTCTAATCTCTTCCATTTATCTGTCTTCTCCTCCCATATCCTCAGCTGTGCAGTCACTTCTACTCACTACTCTACTTTACCTCAACTTATTATTCTACTCGACCACAGAGAAAATTTTTCTTTCTCTTCCCACTTCAGTCACTTCTTGTCCTTACTGTGTCAACATTACTTTCTCCAGGGGGTGAGACCTGGAAAACCAATATGGCGGATGCTCTCTACTTGAGCTCCGTGTAGTATCTCCCACAACCCGGCATTTATCCTGTGAATCGCTTGCTTGCAACCCACACCCGGAATGAGATGATGGTTGTGTCTCAGTGTGACTGATGCCAACAGGGAACCTGAAAACATGCCCTGCTGTTGCTGAGCTGCAGTGTGTAGGAGGCTGGACTGGCTTGTAGTGAGTACCAAGGGGTACTTACACCTTGCATCAGGCCCAGTTATCCCTTATTAGTGTATAGGGTGTCTAGCAGCTTAGGCTGATAGATAATGGTAGCTTAGCAGAGCAGCTTAGGCTGAACTAGGGGACGAGTGAAGCTCCTACAGTACCACTAGTGTCATATGCACAATATCATAAGAAAACACAATACACATATATACTAAAAATAAAGGTACTTTATTTTTATGACAATATGCCAAAAGTATCTCAGTGAGTACCCTCAGTATGAGGATAGCAAATATACACAAGATATATGTACACAATACCAAAATATTCAGTAATAGTATTAGAAAACAGTGCAAACAATGTATAGTTACAATAGGATGCAATGGGGACACATAGGGATAGGGGCAACACAAACCATATACTCCAAAAGTGGAATGCGAACCACGAATGGACCCCAAACCTATGTGACCTTGTAGAGGGTCGCTGGGACTGTAAGAAAACAGTGAGGGTTAGAAAAATAGCCCACCCCAAGACCCTGAAAAGTGAGTGTAAAGTGCACTAAAGTTCCCCAAAGGACATAGAAGTTGTGATAGGGGAATCCTGCAGGAAAGACACAAATCAGCAATGCAACAACGATGGATTTCCAAACGAGGGTACCTGTGGAACAAGGGGACCAAGTCCAAAAGTCACAAGCAAGTCGGAGATGGGCAGATGCCCAGGAAATGCCAGCTGTGGGTGCAAAGAAGCTGCTACTGGACAGTAGAAGCTGAAGATTCTGCAGGAACGACAAGGGCTAGGAACTTCCCCTTTGGAGGACAGATCCCTCACACCGCGGAGAGTCGAGTAGAAGTGTTTTCCTGAAGAAAGACCGCCAACAAGCCTTGCTAGCTGCAAATTGTGCAGTTAGGGTTTTTGGATGCTGCTGTGGCCCAGGAGGGACCAGGATGTCGGCAATTGCGTCTGGGGACAGAGGGGCATCGAACAAGACAAGGAGCCCTCTCAGAAGCAGGCAGCACCCACAGAAGTGCCAGAACAGGCACTACAAAGTGGAGTGAAACAGTGCTCACTGAAGTTGCACAAAGGAGTCCCACGCCGCCGGAGGACAACTTAGGAGGTAGTGCAATGCAGGTTAGAGTGCCGTGGACCCAGGCTGGACAGTGCACAAAGGATTTCCGCCGGAAGTGCACGGAGGCCGGAGTAGCTGCAAAAGTCGCAGTTCCCAGCAATGCAGTCTGGCGTGGGGAGGCAAGGACTTACCTCCACCAAACTTGGACTGAAGAGTCACTGGACTGTGGGAGTCACTTGGACAGAGTTGCTGGATTCAAGGGACCTCGCTCGTCGTGCTGAGAGGAGACCCAGGGTACCGGTGATGCAGTTCTTTGGTGCCTGCGGTTGCAGGGGGACGATTCCGTCGACCCACGGGAGATTTCTTCGGAGCTTCTAGTGCAGAGAGGAGGCAGACTACCCCCACAGCATGCACCACCAGGAAAGCAGTCGAGAAGGCGGCAGGATCAGCGTTACAGAGTTGCAGTAGTCGTCTTTGCTACTTTGTTGCAGTTTTGCAGGCTTCCAGCGCGGTCAGCAGTCGATTCCTTGGTAGAAGGTGAAGAGAGAGATGCAGAGGAACTCGGATGAGCTCCTGCATTCGTTATCTAAAGAATCCCCAAAGACAGAGACCCTAAATAGCCAGAAAAGAGGGTTTGGATACTTAGGAGAGAGGATAGGCTAGCAACACCTGAAGGAGCCTATCAGAAGGAGTCTCTGACGTCACCTGCTGGCACTGGCCACTCAGAGCAGTCCAGTGTGCCAGCAGCACCTCTGTTTCCAAGATGGCAGAGGTCTGGAGCACACTGGAGGAGCTCTGGGCACCTCCCAGGGGAGGTGCAGGTCAGGGGAGTGGTCACTCCCCTTTCCTTTGTCCAGTTTCACGCCAGAGCAGGGCTGAGGGGTCCCTGGACCGGTGTAGACTGGCTTATGCAGAAATGGGCACCATGTGTGCCCATGAAAGCATTTCCAGAGGCTGGGGGAGGCTACTCCTCCCCTGCCTTCACACCATTTTCCAAAGGGAGAGGGTGTCACACCCTCTCTCAGAGGAAGTCCTTTGTTCTGCCATCCTGGGCCAAGCCTGGCTGGACCCCAGGAGGGCAGAAACCTGTCTGAGGGGTTGGCAGCAGCAGCAGCTGCAGTGAAACCCCGGGAAAGGCAGTTTGGCAGTACCCTGAGCTACAGACCTGTGGGATCATGGGATTTTGCCAACTATGCCAGGATGGTATAGAGGGGGCAATTCCATGATCATAGACATGTTACATGGCCATATTCGGAGTTACCATTGTGAAGCTACATATAGGTAGTGACCTATATGTAGTGCACGCGTGTAATGGTGTCCCCGCACTCACAAAGTCCGGGGAATTGGCCCTGAACAATGCGGGGGCACCTTGGCTAGTGCCAGGGTGCCCACACACTAAGTAACTTAGCACCCAACCTTTACCAGGTAAAGGTTAGACATATAGGTGACTTATAAGTTACTTAAGTGCAGTGTAAAATGGCTGTGAAATAACGTGGACGTTATTTCACTCAGGCTGCAGTGGCAGGCCTGTGTAAGAATTGTCAGAGCTCCCTATGGGTGGCAAAAGAAATGCTGCAGCCCATAGGGATCTCCTGGAACCCCAATACCCTGGGTACCTCAGTACCATATACTAGGGAATTATAAGGGTGTTCCAGTAAGCCAATGTAAATTGGTAAAATTGGTCACTAGCCTGTTAGTGACAATTTGAAAGAAATGAGAGAGCATAACCACTGAGGTTCTGGTTAGCAGAGCCTCAATGAGACAGTTAGTCATAACACAGGTAGCGCATTCAGGCACACTTATGAGCATTGGGGCCTTGGCTGGCAGGGTCCCAGTGACACACACAACTAAAACAACATATATACAGTGAAAAATGGGGGTAACATGCCAGGCAAGATGGTACTTTCCTACACACCCCCCCCCCCCCCAAACGAAGGACAATAAGACTAGCCATGACCTGATGAGTCTTCATTGTCTAAGTGGAAACATCTGCATTGGAGTGGCTACTCCCAGGTCTATGTTCCACTGTATAGTCCATTCCCTGTAGGGATATGGACCACCTCAACAATTTAGGATTGTCACCTTTCATTTGTTTGAGCCAAAGTAGAGGTTTGTGGTCTGTCTGAACAATGAAGTGAGTGCCAAACAGGTATGGCCTCAACTTCTTCAGTGCCCAGACCACAGCAAAGGCCTCCCTCTCTATGGCAGACCAACGCTTTTCTCTAGGGGTCAACCTCCTACTGATAAAAGCAACAGGTTGATCCTGGCCCTCAGAATTAAGTTGTGATAGGACTGCCCCTACTCCTAATTCAGATGCATCAGTTTGGACATAGAATTTTTTAGAGTAACAAGGGCTTTTCAGGACAGGTGCAGAGCACATGGCCTGCTTCAGCTCCTCAAAAGCTTTCTGACAGTTTGCTGTCCATAATACCTTTTTAGGCATTTTCTTGGATGTGAGGTCATTGAGAGGGGCTGCAATGGAGCCATACTTCTTAATGAACCTCCTGGAATACCCAGTGAGGCCTAGGAAGGCTCTCACCTGAGTCTGAGTAGTAGGGGGAACCCAATCTATAATAGTTTGGATTTTCCCCTGAAGTGGTGCAATCTGTTCCCCACCAACAAGGTGTCCCAGATAAACCACCTTCCCCTGCCCTATCTGGCACTTTGAAGCCTTGATAGTGAGGCCTGCCTTTTGCAGGGCCTCCAAAACTTTCCATAGGTGGACCAGGTGATCATCCCAGCTGGAGCTAAAGACAGCTATATCGTCCAGATATGCTGCACTGAAAGCTTCCAGCCCTTGCAGGACTGTGTTCACCAACCTCTGAAAAGTGGCAGGTGCATTTTTCAATCCAAAAGGCATTACTGTGAATTGGTAATGGCCTCCAATGGTTGAAAATGCAGTTTTTGCTTTTGCATCTTCTGATAATTTGATCTGCCAATACCCTGGAGTCAAGTCAAAAGTGCTTAGATACTTGGCAGATGCCAGTGTATCTATGAGCTCATCTGCCCTGGGTATAGGGTGAGCATCAGTTTTGGTTACCTGGTTGAGACCTCTGTAGTCAACACAAAACCGCATTTCCTTCTTTCCATCCTTGGAATGAGGTTTTGGTACAAGTACCACAGGAGAAGCCCATGGACTTTCAGAGTGCTCAACCACTCCCAGTTCTAACATTTTCTGCACCTCTTGCTTTATGCAGTCTCTGACATGGTCAGGCTGCCTATAGATCTTACTTTTGACAGGCAAGCTGTCTCCAGTATCTATAGTGTGCTCACACCAAGAAGTGGTACCTGGCACAGTAGAGAAGAGTTCAGAAAACTGACCCAGGAGATTTATGCAATGGTCTTTCTGCTCAGCAGTAAGACAATCAGCCAAAACTACACCTTCCACTAGAGCATCTTGTTCTGTGGAAGAGAAGAGATCAGGGAGAGGGTCACTCTCTTCTTCCTGTCCCTCATCAGTTGCCATGAGCAGGGTGAGATCAGCCCTGCCATAGTAGGGTTTCAGGCGATTGACATGGAGCACCCTAAGGGGACTCCTGGCAGTGCCTAAGTCAACTAAGTAGGTGACTTCACCCTTTTTTTCAACAATTGTGTGGGGTCCACTCCATTTATCTTGGAGTGCTCTTGGGGCCACAGGCTCCAAGACCCACACTTTCTGCCCTGGTTGGTACTGAACCAAAACAGCCTTCTGGTCATGCCATTGCTTCTGGAGCTCTTGGCTGGCCTGAAGGTTTTTACTGGCCTTTTTCATGTACTCAGCCATCCTTGATCTGAGGCCAAGTACATAGTCCACTATGACTTGCTTTGGAGCTTTGAAAGGTTGTTCCCAACCCTCCTTAACAAGTGTTAGAGGACCTCTCACAGGGTGTCCAAAGAGGAGTTCAAAGGGGCTGAAGCCCACTCCTTTCTGGGGTACCTCCCTGTAGGCAAAAAGGAGGCATGGTAAAAGGATATCCCATCTCCTGCGGAGTTTTTCAGGGAGTCCCATAATCATGCCTTTGAGAGTTTTGTTAAATCTCTCCACCAGTCCATTTGTTTGTGGATGATAGGGTGTAGTGAACTTGTAAGTCACACCACACTCCTTCCACATGGCCTTTAAGTAAGCAGACATGAAATTGCTTCCCCTGTCTGATACCACCTCTTTTGGGAAGCCCACCCTGGAAAATATTCCCAGTAGGGCCTTTGCCACTGCAGGTGCTGTAGTGGTCCTTAGAGGAATAGCTTCAGGATATCTTGTGGCATGGTCCACTACCACCAAGATAAACCTATTGCCTGAAGCAGTAGGAGGGTCAAGGGGGCCAACTATGTCAACCCCTACCCTTTCAAAGGGAACCCCAACCACAGGTAGAGGAATAAGGGGTGCCTTTGGAGTGCCACCTGCCTTGCCACTGGCTTGACAGGTTTCACAGGACTTGCAAAATTCTTTTGTGTCCTCAGACATTCTAGGCCAATGAAACAAGGGAACAAGTCTGTCCCAAGTTTTCATTTGTCCTAAATGTCCAGCTAGGGGAATGTCGTGGGCTAGAGTTAGGAGGAACTTTCTGTACTCCTGTGGAATCACTAACCTCCTGGCAGTTCCAGGTTTAGGATCCCTTGCTTCAGTGTACAAGAGGTTGTCCTCCCAGTAAACTCTGTGAGAGTCACTGACATCCCCATTAGCTTGTTTGACAGCTTGCTGTCTTAGACCCTCTAGTGTGGGACAGGTTTGCTGTGCCACACTCAGCTCCTCCCTGGCAAGCCCCCCTTCACCCAAAAGCTCAGCAGTGTCTGCTTCCAGCTCCTCTGGTGTAGGTTCTGCACAGGGTGGAAATTCTTCTTCCTCAGAAGTAGAATCCACTGTAGAGGGAGGGATAGTAGGTAGTGCTTTACCTCTACTAGCCCTAGCTTTAGGGAGCACTTGGTCCATTGTTCCAGGATCCAAGTCACCCTGTCCTTTTTGCTTTTTGGCCTGAGCCCTGGTTAAAGCCAAAATATGCCATGGGATGCCCAGCATTGCTGCATGGGCCTCCAACTCCACATCTGACCAAGCTGATGTCTCCAAATCATTTCCTAGTAGACAGTCTACAGGTAAATCTGAGGCTACCACAACTTTCTTTTGACCAGTAACCCCCCCCCCCCCAGTTGAGATTTACAACAGCCATGGGGTGGCTAAGTGTGTTGTTGTGAGCATCGGGTACTTGGTACTGGTGGTCAGGGTGGACCAGTTTCTCTATTACCATAGTAACACTGGCACCAGTGTCCCTGTAGGCCTGAACCTCAACACCATTTATTAGGGGTAGCTGCTTGTACTTATCCATGTTAAGGGGACAAGCAACTAAGGTGGCTAAATCAATAGCCCCCTCAGAGACTAACACAGCCTCTGTGGTCTCCCTAACAAGACCAACCCCAACTAAGTTACCAAAAGTGAGCCCAGCTACTCCCTTGGATTGGCTATTAGTAGGTTTGCTCCCACCACCACTGCTAATAGTAGGGACACTAGGTGTAGCAGTAGGGGTTGTAGTGGTAGGAGGCTTGGTGCTTTTCTTTGGACAACTGGGATCTGTTGTCCAATGGCCTTTTATTTTACATAAATAGCACCATGGTTTTTTTCTCTTTGTTTTGATTAGAAGAGGATTTGGGCCCACCACCCCCACCAGAGTGTTTTTGTGGGCCTGATGAAGACTCATTTTTAGATTTGTCCCCCACCCTTGTCAGAAGACTTACCATCCTTCTTCTGGTTGCCATCTTTGTCACTCCCTGTATGAACTTTTCTGTTCACCCTTGTTCTGACCCATTTGTCTGCCTTCTTTCCCAATTCTTGGGGAGAGGTCAGATCAGAGTCCACCAGGTACTGGTGCAACAAATCAGACACACAGTTATTAAGTATATGCTCTCTCAGGATCAAGTTATACAGGCTTTCATAATCAGTAACTTTACTGCCATGTAACCACCCCCCCAAGGCCTTCACTGAATGGTCAACAAAATTAACCCAGTCTTGTGAAGACTCCTTTTTGGTCTCTCTGAACTTCATCCTGTACTGTTCAGTGGTTAAGCCATAACCATCCAGGAGTGCATTCTTAAGAACTGCAAAATTATTGGCATCACTTTCTTTTACAGTAAGGAGCCTATCCCTACCCTTTCCACTAAATGATAGCCATAGGATAGCAGCCCACTGCCTTTGAGGGACATCCTGTACAACACAGGCCCTCTCAAGTGCAGCAAACCACTTGTTAATGTCATCCCCCTCCTTATAAGGGGGAACTATCTTATGCAGATTCCTGGAATCATGCTCTTTTGCAGGATGACTATGGGGAATACTTCTGCTGCCACCATGGGTTTCTAAACCCAACATCTGTCTTTCTTTCTCTAGTTCTAAGGACTGTCTATCCAAATCCAGCTGTTGCTTCTTGAGCTTCAGTCTGGTTTGTTCCACTCTCAATTTATTGAGCTCCTTTTCTAACAATCTGTCATCAGGGTGGGTGGGAGGGACATGTCTAGAAACAGAAGTATGATGTAAAAGGACAGAAGGAGACCTGTCCCTAACAGAAGGCACCCTAACAGCTTGGCTCACAGAAACAGCACTTCTACTATGGTGAGAAGGAATACTCTTACTGAGATGTGAGACCACACTATCTGTATGATGTGACTCAATATCAGTTCCAACTATGCTAGGTTGTCTGCTAGGGGGCAGGCTTGGAAGTTTCCCTCCCACCTCTTTTGCCAGGGGTGCCCCAGAATCAGAGTGGGAACCATCAGCTAACTTTTCAACAGGAGTGCCAGCTGTGGCCTTATCCTGTTCAATAAGCATATTCACTAACAGTTCTCTAGAAGGATTCTTCCTTACACTTAAACCTCTAGCTATGCAGAGACTCCTTGCTTCCTTCCAGCTAAGGTTATCATACGCACGTTTGGACAGATCAACAGTTTGGCCTGTGCCAGACATTTTAGACAGTGTTTAAGTGACAGAAAAAGTGAAGAAAAAGTTTTTCAGAACTTTTGGAAAGACAGAAAAAACTTTTTAAACTTTTAAAGAACTTTTTAGAAAGTTTAGATGCACTTTTCAGCACTTTAGAAAAAAGGTGAGAAAAGAAATGCAAACTTTTTGGTTAGGTGTACATACACTGAACTTGTTTTGTATATTTTTCTCTTATGAAAAGTACAATGACAAAAGTGGTAAGTAGTTACAGAGCACTTATCCCACCACTGCACAACCAATGTAGGAGGCTGGACTGGCTTGTAGTGAGTACCAAGGGGTACTTACACCTTGCACCAGGCCCAGTTATCCCTTATTAGTGTATAGGGTGTCTAGCAGCTTAGGCTGATAGATAATGGTAGCTTAGCAGAGCAGCTTAGGCTGAACTAGGAGACGAGTGAAGCTCCTACAGTACCACTAGTGTCATATGCACAATATCATAAGAAAACACAATACACAGATATACTAAAAATAAAGGTACTTTATTTTTATGACAATATGCCAAAAGTATCTCAGTGAGTACCCTCAGTATGAGGATAGCAAATATACACAAGATATATGTACACAATACCCAAAATATGCAGTAATAGTATTAGAAAACAGTGCAAACAATGTATAGTTACAATAGGATGCAATGGGGACACATAGGGATAGGGGCAACACAAACCATATACTCCAAAAGTGGAATGCGAACCACGAATGGACCCCAAACCTATGTGACCTTGTAGAGGGTCGCTGGGACTGTAAGAAAACAGTGAGGGTTAGAAAAATAGCCCACCCCAAGACCCTGAAAAGTGAGTGCAAAGTGCACTAAAGTTCCCCAAAGGACATAGAAGTCGTGATAGGGGAATCCTGCAGGAAAGACACAAATCAGCAATGCAACAACAATGGATTTCCAAACGAGGGTACCTGTGGAACAAGGGGACCAAGTCCAAAAGTCACAAGCAAGTCGTAGATGGGCAGATGCCCAGGAAATGCCAGCTGTGGGTGCAAAGAAGCTGCTACTGGACAGTAGAAGCTGAAGATTCTGCAGGAACGACAAGGGCTAGGAACTTCCCCTTTAGAGGACGGATCCCTCACGCCGTGGAGAGTTGTGCAGAAGTATTTTCCTGAAGAAAGACTGGCAACAAGCCTTGCTAGCTGCAAATCGTGCAGTTAGGGTTTTTGGATGCTGCTGTGGCCCAGAAGGGACCAGGATGTCGCCAATTGCGTCTGGGGACAGAGGGGGCGTCGAGCAAGACAAGGAGCCCTCTCAGAAGCAGGCAGCATCTGCAGAAGTGCTGGAACAGGCACTACAAAGTGGAGTGAAACGGTGCTCACCCGAAGTTGCACAAAGGAGTCCCACGCCACCGGAGGACAACTTAGGAGGTCGTGCAATGCAGGTTAGAGTGCCGTGGACCCAGGCTGGACTGTGCACAAAGGATTTCCACCGGAAGTGCACGGAGGCCGGAGTAGCTGCAAAAGTCGCTGTTCCCAGCAATGCAGTCTGGCGTGGGGAGGCAAGGACTTACCTCCACCAAACTTGGACTGAAGAGTCACTGGACTGTGGGAGCCACTTGGACAGAGTTGCTGGATTCAAGGGACCTCGCTCGTTGTGCTGAGAGGAGACCCAGGGTACCGGTGATGCAGTTCTTTGGTGCCTGCGGTTGCAGGGGGACGATTCCGTCGACCCATGGGAGATTTCTTCGGAGCTTCTAGTGCAGAGAGGAGGCAGACTACCCCCACAGCATGCACCACCAGGAAAGCAGTCGAGAAGGCGGCAGGATCAGCATTACAGAGTTGCAGTAGTCGTCTTTGTTACTTTGTTGCAGTTTTGCAGGCTTCCAGCACGGTCAGCAGTCGATTCCTTGGCAGAAGGTGAAGAGAGAGATGCAGAGGAACTTGGATGAGCTCTTGCATTTGTTATCTAAAGAATCCCCAAAGACAGAGACCCTAAATAGCCAGAAAAGAGGGTTTGGCTACTTAGGAGAGAGGATAGGCTAGCAACACCTGAAGGAGCCTATCAGAAGGAGTCTCTGATGTCACCTGCTGGCACTGGCCACTCAGAGCAGTCCAGTGTGCCAGCAGCACCTCTGTTTCCAAGATGGCAGAGGTCTGGAGCACACTGGAGGAGCTCTGGGCACCTCCCAGGGGAGGTGCAGGTCAGGGGAGTGGTCACTCCCCTTTCCTTTGTCCAGTTTCGCGCCAGAGCAGGGCTGAGGGGTCCCTGGACCGGTGTAGACTGGCTTATGCAGAAATGGGCACCATGTGTGCCCATGAAAGCATTTCCAGAGGCTGGGGGAGGCTACTCCTCCCCTGCCTTCACACCATTTTCCAAAGGGAGAGGGTGTAACACCCTCTCTCAGAGGAAGTCCTTTGTTCTGCCATCCTGGGCCAAGCCTGGCTGGACCCCAGGAGGGCAGAAACCTGTCTGAGGGGTTGGCAGCAGCTGCAGTGAAACCCCGGGAAAGGCAGTTTGGCAGTACCCAGGTCTGAGCTACAGACCTGTGGGATCATGGGATTGTGCCAACTATACCAGGATGATATAGAGGGGGCAATTCCATGATCATAGACATGTTACATGGCCATATTCGGAGTTACCATTGTGAAGCTACATATAGGTAGTGACCTATATGTAGTGCACGCGTGTAATGGTGTCCCCGCACTCACAAAGTCCGGGGAATCGGCCCTGAACAATGTGGGGGAACCTTGGCTAGTGCCAGGGTGCCCACACACTAAGTAACTTAGCACCCAACCTTTACCAGGTAAAGGTTAGACATATAGGTGACTTATAAGTTACTTAAGTGCAGTGTAAAATGGCTGTGAAATAACGTGGACGTTATTTCACTCAGGCTGCAGTGGCAGGCATGTGTAAGAATTGTCAGAGCTCCCTATGGGTGGCAAAAGAAATGCTGCAGCCCATAGGGATCTCCTGGAACCCCAATACCCTGGGTACCTCAGTACCATATACTAGGGAATTATAAGGGTGTTCCAGTAAGCCAATGTAAATTGGTAAAATTGGTCACTAGCCTGTTAGTGACAATTTGAAAGAAATGAGAGAGCATAACCACTGAGGTTCTGGTTAGCAGAGCCTCAGTGAGACAGTTAGTCATAACACAGGTAACACATTCAGGCACACTTATGAGCACTGGGGCCCTGGCTGGCAAGGTCCCAGTGACACATACAACTAAAACAACATATATACAGTGAAAAATGGAGGTAACATGCCAGGCAAGATGGTACTTTCCTACACAGTGGTAGGGCCTGAGGTCAGAGACAATGACAAGAGGTTCCTGCTGGAGTGGGCCTTGTCGCAGGCCAAGAGCCTGCTGCACTGGGCAGGCTTCCCCCCTCTGCCAAAAAAGAGGACCTGAGGAAGGGGTGCCTCAGTTTGCTGTCTAAAATCTGAGTTGTAGCCCAGGCTCCTCAAGGGACAAAATGCAGACCGGAGCACACATCAGACGCTAGGCGCCCGACCTCTCATACCCATACTGAATCGCCGCTGGCTCCGCTGAAGAGTCCCCATGGCTGTGAAGTCCAAGGAATCCAGTAAGCGGCCTCCTCCCACCCATAGGCTTTTCTCACCCCTGGATGGTAGGGTTGATGGCATGTAGCCTACGCTGAGGCCTGCAGACAGAGACTGGACTCTCCACCCCGATTTGGCCTTACCGGCAGGGGGCCAGAATAAAACTAAAGACCACAAAAGGGTCGAGTGGGACTTCTCTTCTGCTAAGGGCACCGCCTCCATTACAAAGACGCAAAGGAACTGTGCTTGGCGCTTGGCCCGGGCGAGTAACCATATATGAGAGGGGCAAGACGCCATCTTGGTGGATTTGTGGCCACAGTGCATACACCACCCTTGGCCCTGGGAAATATGCGTCAACATAGCCATAATATACATGGAGCAATAAACTTTAAGGCTTGCCTACGGAGGTGGTGCAACACACACCCCAACAGGTTGAGCACAGCTCCTGGCCACTGAATTGACTGACCCTTTGTCGTCTATGGGCTCTGGACAGCAAGCTGAAAGGGCTACCTGTCTTCTCAATGCGTAACAAGGGGAGGCATACTTGCATACATGATCATCCACCAGCCTGGGACTGCTCGTGCTACATGGCCTCTGGTGTGCAAGTGGGCCCCAGACGCCTCCCTATGCCTTCTTGGGGATGGCCAGTCAATTCATATGCTCCCCACAGAAGCCCCAAATCTGTGGCCCTTGGAAGGTCTGGTGCTGGAAGGGGCCTTCCACTCGTCCTTCATAACCTGGAATATTGGGCTGAAGCCAGGGATCAAAATGGAACCTTTCTAGGAGAAAGGCGCTTTGCACTGGGAAAACCTGCACTCATTCTGCTGCCTCTGTGGGCCCCTCTAAATACAATGGAGATGACATATTTGCTGTACTGGCCCACAAACAAAGGAATTAATGTCCTGCGAGTAATAGAGGGCTAAATTGTCAAGTGTGAAATATTGTGGGGGTCGGGTGATACCATTTGGTGGCCTTGACCCTGGGCTTAGACCGGACCTCTCCTGAGGTTTGGCACACCACTGGATTCCTTGTATTTGGTGATTGGTGGGAGACGTGACATGGCCAAGACTGCTAGACAGAGCAAAATAGACCATTATGCGAAGATGGCAAACTCCCCGCCCCATTCGACAGGGGCTGAGCTCACTGGCTTAACGATGCCAGAAAACACAGCTCTACTACTGGTAATTCAATCCTCTTGAGAGGGGAGGATCGGAGAAGTAAGGTCGGAGTTGTCCCTCTTACAGCAAGACATACGGAATGTATTCATAAGAGTTACCACAGTGGAGACTAGAATCTTGGAGGTTGAGGATGCAACACATGGATTACGGAAGAAAATATCGGAGCTCAGCGCTATGGCAAAAGACCTACACTGGAGGCTAGAAGATTCATAATATGGTTGTAGAAAAAACAGAGGGGGTCGAGGGCCCCAATACAGGAACCTTTTTGAACAAATAGCTCCGGGCTTCCTTCCCGCGAAACAGTTTTCCATCTACTTTTTTATAGAATGTACACACAGGACGTTGAATGCTTTACCTCCTGCAGGTGCCTACCCATGTCCAATAACGGCATGCTTTCTGAATGTCTTGGACAGAGACATCATATTGAGAGAACTCTGTCGCTTGGGAGAAATCCACTTTGAAAATTCCAAAATCATGGTATTCCCAGACTACTCCAAAGAGGTACAGAAACAACCATGCACCTTCGACTCTGTCAAAGCTAAATTAAGAGCCCTTCGACTAAACTACATGTTGTTGTTTCTGGTGAAACTCAAGGCCATATTTGAGGGTAAAGCTTTTGTCTTTCAGTCTGCAGAGGAGGCTTGGGGTTGGCTGGAAGAGAGCCAATCCCTGAAAAAGACAGGAGAAGAACAAACCAGTAGAGATGCTCCCTTTAGGGAAGGCACTAGTCCTTAGACATGCCTTCCAGAACAGAGGAGACGGAGCTGGGATGATGGACCCTGGTGCAAAGGAACCCCATGGACAGAGCGAGTGCAGAGGAAGGGGCCAGGGCCATGCTTGGAAGCTGTGGGAGACACACCTCTAATCCCCAAAAAGTCAAGATTTACCCATGAAGACAGCGGCCAGACTCCAGACGTCATGGAAGGGGACCTGTCCCCGGACTCAGACAACCCACACCTGTTGATAAAATAAATTGTTCTCCTGGAACAAGAACAAATAGGCACCGTTTTCCGCAAAAGGGATGGCACAGCAGACTAGAATGGGTGGGACAACTGAATAATGATATCAAGAATAAATCAAGGGTAAAGGGGATAATGGGAATCCCTCTGCTTAACTTCCAAGGCTCTCGGAACCTTCAGAGAGAGTGTTTGCATTTAATTCTTTTGTTTTCCCTCTCTTTTTTTTCTTTTCTCTTTCTCATCTTCTTCTCTGTGGTTTTGAGTTAACTGTTACTCTTCTCAATATTGGGAAGTTGTGAGTGATTATTGGATAGAGGGCTACAGAACTCTCACACTCTTTCCATGCATTCTTTGAATCAGAGATTGTGGCTCAGTCCGGGGGGATACACTGGGGTGTGGGGGGTTGGTTGTTGTGTGGGTTATTAAGTTTTAGTATAATTTGTTTAGTTGTTTTCGAAGGCATGCAGTAAAGACTTTGCTTCAATAGGGGCACACGCAGACACACAGAGACGCACATATTGACTTCTCCCAAATGGCATTGTATAGCTCGATAGAAGACCCACCACTCACTCTGTTGACCTGGAATGTGAACGGCCTGAGCAATAAAATAAAAAGGTGTTTGGTGGTGCAATATATCAAATTAATGCACCCCAATGTAGTCTTCCTTCATGAAATCCATTTACAAGGGTCCCACTGTACATTTCTGGGGAGGGGGCCCTACAACACCTTTGTGCACATGAGATTCTCCAGGGGTATCCATCTTAGTGAAGAAGAATCTCCCCTTTCAGGTTACACGAACGTGGGTGGATCCCAATGGCAGATATGTGGGGGTACAGAGGCACAGGGGATGAACAGTGATGAGCCTATTGAGTGTGTATGCCCCCTCCCCAAGGCTTCAGATGTCTACTATGGCTAAGGTAATGGCCATCATTCTAGATTCTACCTCCATGCTACACATTGTGGATGGGGACTCAATGATGTCATGACCCCCAGTCTCACCCGCTCTAGGATATGGGTACCTTCCCTACAGGGCACAACATTGGCATAATTTGCAGATAGACTGGGACTGGTTGACATCTGGCGAAATATGCATCTAACTCACAGGAAGTACTCTTACTTCTTCGGAGCTCATATGGTCTACTCAAGACTGGATTATATCTTTACACCTCGGAGAGAAATAGAAGAGATACAAAAGGCTGAATACTTCACTCTCCCCTGATTTTCCAAATAGAACCTTGAGGAGGCAGGTGGAAGGCAGGGTGGAAGTTAAATGCTTGGGACTTAAAAGACAGGGACATAACGCAAGGACTCAAAGCCAAAACAGAGCGTTATTTTAAGGAAATCAAATGGATTGTAGGATCCAGGATTGTATTGTGGGAGGCATATAAAATGGTGATCCATGACAAGGCACAGAATAGGAAAGTGCATAAAAAGAAGATAGACACAGCAGAGCTCAAAGGGCTAGAAAATCAGATCCTACAGTTAGAAGGGTACCCAGGGACAGAGGTTGATCCTCTGGTTCTCAGACAGATTGTGTCATTATAAACAGAATATAGGGACTTAGCACAAGAAGGGGTGAAAAAATAGATGATGGCCACATTGCATCATCGCTACGAAGTGGGGGACAAAGTCAGCAGGTTTCTGGCATGGCTAAGTAAGAGGGAAAAGGAAGCCCACTGGGTACGAACTATTCACAGCCCAGATAGGGTAGCTAGGGACACGGATGCCCTTATTGTTAACAAATTTTCTCATTATTGTGAAGAGTTTTACAGGGCCAGGTCGTTCCATGACTCGAGGCTATTGCACAATACCTGGCCACAATTCATTCTCCAGACCTGGACACGGAAGTCCATGACTCCTTAGAAGAGAAGCCAACACTGACTGAAATACAGGCCACAATATCCAAACTGCGATCTGGGAAGACCCCAGGGCCCAATGGGATTCCTGTATAATTCTATGAAAAATCTGCAAATATACTCGGGCCCCACTTACTTAACCTCTTTATAAAAGCCAAGGACACAGGGGAGCTTCTCCACGATCTACGATGAGCCATCATTGTGGTTCTTCCAAAGGAAGGGAAACCCAGAGACAAATTCAAGTCCTTTTGCCCGATCTCACCAATTAATGTTGAGACTAAATTACTGGCCATGGTTTTGGCTACCTGAATGCTACAGGTAATCTCGTCCCTAATACACTGGGACTAGTCAGTATTAATGCCTGCCAGATTGACCCACTTCCTCCTAAGATGCACACAGTCCACTTGCCCTTCCTCGAACAGACATTACTGAGATTTGGCCCACACTTCAGAAAATGGGTGGTGGTAATTTACAAGGACCCATTCACTACCGTCAGGATTAATGGGAAAACATCGGCCGAATTTCCAATCAGTAAAGAAACCAAACAGGGTTGTCCCCTATCCCAACTTTTATTCGCCTTAACATTGGAATCCAACGATTCAGTCACACCCTGGAGTTGGGGGGGGTTCTGTATTTCTGAAGCTGACGAACTGGAAGTTTAACTATTGTTATATCACAACAATGTCCTCTTATATGTAACTAACTCGATGACCACTATCCCAACACTTTTTCGACTGCTGGGAAATGTGGGGGCCCATGAAGGATATGAGATTAATTGGGATAAGTCAATGTTGTGTGTGTCACACGGACGACGCGAACAGCTGTCACTATCACCTGGATTTCGAGTGGCCGAAGATGGATTTAAATACTTGGGGATATTTGTCACCTCACAGAGGGAGCTGTGCGCGAGTCGTAATATGGGGAGATTTCTCTCAGGTTTTCAGGCTGACATAGTATAATGGAGGGGGTTGCCTCTTACCCTGATGGGGTGGGCATCCCTATTCAAAATTATTACATTCCCTAAGTTCCTCTATGTGTTTCAGAACACCTACTATCCAGTCTCCAAGACCACTTTCACCAAGACTGATAACGCGTCCAGCCCTTATAAATTGCCTGTACCTGGACACGTTGGAGGTCGGTGAATCTTTTAACCGAGTCGGGCTCTCCTCATCCTAAAATAGTCGAGTCACTCAGATCAATAATCAATAACTATTACAATCGGTAATCAATACTCAATTTATAGATCAATATAACACATCAGAAATCAAGAACAGTTGGTATTTCGGCGCACCATGACCTTTCAGTCATGAATAACCACACCAGTTTATTAAAAGTTAGTGAATTTATTTCCCTATATTAACAAAGCTAGCACGATATATATATGTCTCAAAACCAATTGATATATGTATATGAACATTACTAGCTGTCCATAACGGCGGAAGAAACGCAATCTATGTAAAATCTGAATAATGATACACTCTGTTATCGCAATGCAAATCACCAATATGACTAACTGTATTTGACTAATTGCATACATTGGTCAGCATAACAAGATTTCAAATTAGCATGATACATCGAATGAGTACCTCGACTAACCTCTAATTAGCATTGGCATGTGGGACTTCATGCTAAATGAATTTAGTCTACACAAATTTGGAAAACTTCTAGCTAGGACCCTATCAAAATTAGCAGTTGGTACCTAAAAGGAAAAACACAATGCATAATACATTTATCCTTTCATATTTAGCAAATACAATCAGCTTTCAAGAAAAGTCTTCGTCCTTCAGGTACCGGTTGATCAGCATGGGGCAAATTTCAAAGGGGCAAAGTTAAGGGCAAGCTTCCCTGCAGCGGCAAGGAGAATGGGGCAAAGTTACTGCATGGGCAAGACGGGGGCAAATCAAAGTTAAAGTCTCTAGGGTGAGAATTCTTAAAGTCTCTTTCTCTAAGATAGAGAAAAGGGCATCAGGGTGTCGTCCAAAATGGAGTCTGGCATCAGGCTTCAAACTGGCATCGAGGAAAATGGCTGACTTCTCTTTGTCCGGTGGGTTTAAGTAAGAAACATTCCAAATTCTGCAGGGTCTTCCATTGGAGGGTTCATAGGTTGGCTTCAAATTGTCCAATCAAAATTGTCTTTTACTAGCGCTCATTTATGCATATACTGTCCTTGGAGCCTTGGAACACAAATTGTAACATGGTTTGCCAATTATTTTACTATCTGTACCTTCATTGTCCGCACCTGCAGAGACTGACCTTGTATCAAAGGGGATGAAACCGGCCTAGTACGAAACCTTGGGATAAGTGTACCAGTCAGCTTTACTGGAAAAATACAACTTCAAGCAAGAATATATGTTTCATTAGTTCAAGGAAAAACCACGCAGTTAGAATTTGAAACCAGGCAACTAGGCCAAAGCCTGTACTAAATTTAAGCTAAGCAAAACTGTTTTCAAACAAGAAATCATGGCATACATTTGCGATTATGACGGATTACTACATTTTCAATACTTCATGATTAATAAAGCTCGTTTACAATGATGGCGAACTACCCCGAGGGCACAATTTCCCTCGTACATTATTTTCTTTACTAAAATCACACTACATTACATGTTTTGATTATACGATATGTATGAATATATGTCGGACCTTCTTTTTCTGCGTCATCAATCACTCCTCTGATGACTAATTATGTCATCACATCAAATCTACCCACAAATGTTATTCAATTAAAATTCTGTATAGTAATTTGGCACTTCAGTCAATTCCCTTTTTCTTTTAGTCCCTTTTGACTTTTCTCTATATATTTCCACCATTTTGTTCTCTATTTTCTCTTCTCTTTTTCTCTTGTTCCTTGCTTTTAACATTTTGAAAGCTTTCCATGTTCCCCAAGAACCTAATAGACAAATTAATATTATTAATATTCCCTTTACTATTTTTAGTAACAATCCGTTCCAAATGTTGCTGAGCCAATTTCCCACAGAAGCAAATCCTTTTCCAACTTTCTCCCAAACTCCGGGTTCTTTCAATTCCTTTAAATCTACACTTTCTTTAGTTAAATTTGTAAGCATTGTTCTAATTTTCCCACTGCTGTCTGGTATATATGTACAACAGTGACGTGTACCAAGCATTTTGCAAACGCCGCCATCCTTTGCTAAAAGAATGTCTAAGGCAAGCCGATTTTGAAGAGTCATAGCTCTTTCTGCAGCGAGTTCAGCATCCATCAGGATTATAGCTTGTGAAAACTTTGTCAGCATGTTATCCACAATAGTAGACAACTTTCGTATTTTGATTGAATTCAATATGACTCCTACTGAAGGAATCAATGCTCCAAATATATCTCCTACCACACCAGAAGCTGTCTCCCTTTTCTGAACATGATGTGATTCAGACAGCCTTGGAAATTTCTTTAAGTCTTCTAGTTGGTAAACCTTTGGGAACACTATTCCCAAATAACACCTCCCATACCATCCTTTAGGAAGACGATAATAGGCGTTGAGTCCACAAATATAATATACTCCAGGAATAACTGGGTCTTGTCCATTCAGCATGAACGTCCACTTAGGTTGAAATGCATACGTATGTTTGCATTCACTCGTTCCCACAAAAACTGTGTCATAATATGATTTATGTCTATGTATACAAAATCTCCCTACGTGCAATGTATCTAAAGCTATTTTCCCTTGTGTCTTTATTGCAGCAAAAGCATAATTATCTACAGATGTTCTTTCGTGTAATTCCCTCTCTAATTTCTCCTTCATTTCATTCTTCCTATCATCAGTGCGGTCTAAAAATTCTATTTTTACTGGTGAAAGCAAGCATGTAAGGTTCTCTCTATGTGCGTGAGCTGTGTGTAAAGGTGACATTGGTTCGAAGAATTCCCTCATTAATTTGGCATACCAATCTCTAGCTATTTTACTTAGGTGCCCTATTATGGGGACATATGCAAAAGTAACATCGTAATTAGTGTAGAAATAATGAATGTCCTTTTGACCATAAAATCTGGAAGCTATTATACTACATGTAATTCCATACGTAAGAGGCATGCTGTGATACGTTACCCCTTCCACTACTGAGGTAGGTATTTGTGTACACACATAACAATTTTTCGCATCCATGGTCTCAACATACTCACTCAGTAAGCGATAGAAAACGTTAGATGAAAGTTCCTTCTTATCATGCAAGTGTCTCTCGTCTTGCTCGAGTCTCTTCAGAGCTGTTAGTTCAGTAACGATAATAGGTTTAGAAGTAGAAGCATCATTCGTCTCACTCTCATTTTTACCATGCATTCCAAGAACTATTGCTACAATTATTAGTATGCATGCAGTTATTAAGCCTATACACATGTATTTACAACACTTCATCTTACGCCCCTGTGTAGTGAAGCTAGTTATGATCTGTATAGAATCAGAAAGTTGAAGACACTTTATCAAAGCGTGTTTGCAGGTATTTACAAAGCTGAACGAGTTCAATGTTTACACAGTTTCTTTAGCAGCTTAGTCTCTTATCGGTTAGCAGCGTTGTCTCAAAATCGATTTCAAAGTCAATCAAGTTAGCAATGTCTTAGCCGGTTGAAAAGTCAATCAGGTGATCAATGGTTTCAATCAACAGAGTCCATAAAGTTTTTATTTCCAAAATGAAGTTCTGCCTCTTCGTTCTCAAGACTGAGGGATACGAATTCGTCTGACCAATCGTTATTGGCTACGTATGCCCACTCCGGACCGGAATACCTCCTGCTCGGTATCCTTTTTCTTTTCAATTTTGCATCTCTCTTTGATTCTTTCTCACTGGTACTTTCCTCTTTGGCCAAGTCCTTTTCTTCACTTGGTGTTGGTACTACGACAGACACTTCCTTTCTTTTCTCTTTCACTCTTGGCCCTTCACTGTCGTTCAACGTTTCTCTAGTTCTTAATTTTACTGGCGATTTGCTTGGTCTTCTTTTTGCACTGGGTCCACTTGATGGACCTGCAATCTCTTCTGAAGGAGTTTGAGCAGTTTCATTCTGTTCTGCCTTGTCCCCTCCTTCTGGGGAGTCAATCAGGTTTTCCTTTTCTTTTTCTGTATCGTCTGCTTCTGGGAAAGCCCTCCTCTGATCAGGCTCTCCTGCTTCTTCACCTGTTTCGAGCCCTTTGTCACCGTTATTTTCTTCAGGCAGTTTGTCACTTTCAGCTGCTTCAGGCTCTTTGTTACCTTCAGCTGCTTCGTCGCTTTCTGAGGCTCCTCCTTGGTCTTCCCCAAGTGAATCAGTTGCTTCGTCCTCAGAGAATATTTCTCCCTCCTCTATTTCTGCCTGTTCACTTCTAGTTCTTTTTTGCTCTGTCTCAGCGCTTGGTACTTTGTTATCAGGCGCTGGCAACTTCAACGCTTCAACTTCCTCGTCTGTGGGACACAATACCCTCTTTGTGTGACTGGCGTGAATCCAGTTGGGAACTCCCGCACACTTCACAGCGGTGGTAGTCGTCAAAATTACTTGGAAAGGTCCTGTCCAACGGGGTTCCAAACACGACTTCCTCACGTGCTTCTTTATCACGACCCAGTCACCTGCTTTCAGGGCGTGTCCTGGACCTTGGATCAGTGGCAAGGTGGTTGCCTCCACCTGGTGAGAGAAAGAGAGAACCACATCAGCTAGACCTTTGCAGTAGTCTAACACCATATCATCTGTAATATTCAAAAGCGCATTTGCAGGAACTGCTGGAAGTCTCATAGCTCTGCCCATGAGAATCTTGTGTGGGGACAGTCCAGTCTTTCTGTCAGGGGTGTTTCTCATTGACATTAGTACCAAAGGCAATGCGTCAGGCCATTTCAAGTTTGTTGATGCGCATATTTTCGCCATTCTTGATTTCAATGTGCCATTAATTTGCTCCACTAGACCTGATGCTTCAGGGCGGTAGCTGCAATGCAGCTTTTGTTCAATGTTCAGTGCTGCACAAAGCAATTTTATTACTTCATTATTGAAGTGACTTCCCCTATCTGATTCTAAAGAGATCGGGAATCCAAAACGTGGTATTAGCTCTCTCAAGAGTAGTTTTGCAACTGTGAGACTATCATTTCTGCGTGTAGGGTATGCTTCAATCCAGTGACTAAAAATGCACACTACCACCAACACATACTTCAAGCCTCCATGCACAGGCATCTCAATGAAGTCCATTTGCATCCTGCTGAATGGACCCCCTGCTCTTCCAATGTGGCTCAAATTTACTACGGTTCCCTTCCCTGCGTTCATCTGTTGGCAAATGACGCAACGGTGGCAAACTGCTTCAGCAACTTGACGGAATTTGGGGTTAAACCAATCAGTTTTTAACAACCTAATCATGGCATCCCTCCCAAGATGAGCTTGTCCATGGTAAAATCTGGCTATCTGTGTCAAAAGGCTGCTTGGAAGAACGAATTTCCCTGCACTTGAAACCCATAATTCATCTAGTCTCTTTACACATTGTGACTTGGTCCACGAGAGTTTCTCATCCTCACTGACATCATTCTGTAAGGATTTCAATTCGTCCATCGTATCTACCACCTTTAGAGCAAATATTTCGCTTGGTTCGAGTTCTGGTTCACTTATCAAATTCCATTCATCCCTAAGCAATATACAGTTCAATGCGCAAAACCTTGCGACTTGATCCGCATATCCATTTCCCAGGGAAACATAGGGGGTCATTCTGACCCTGGCGGTAATTACCGCCATGGCGGAGGTCGGCGGTGCACCGCCAACAGGCTGGCGGTGCACCGCTGGGCATTCTGACCGCGGCGGTTCAGCCGCGGCCAGAAACGGAAAGTCGGCGGTGTCCCGCCGACTTTCCGCTGCCCTTGAGAATCCTCCATGGCGGCGGAGCGCGCTCCGCCGCCATGGGGATTCTGACACCCCCTACCGCCATCCAGTTCCTGGCGGTTCTCCCGCCGGGAACAGGATGGCGGTAGGGGGTGCCGCGGGGCCCCTGCAGTGCCCATGCCAATGGCATGGGCACTGCAGGGGCCCCCGTAAGAGGGCCCCAAAAAGAATTTCAGTGTCTGCGTAGCAGACACTGAAATTCGCGACGGGTGCAACTGCACCCGTCGCACCTTCCCACACCGCCGGCTCAATTCTGAGCCGGCGTCCTCGTGGGAGGGTGTTTCCCGCTGGGCTGGCGGGCGGACTTTCGGCGGTCACCCGCCAGCCCAGTGGGAAAGCCAGAATGACCGTCGTGGTCTTTTGACCGCGGAGCGGTCTTTCGGCGGGAACCGCGTGGCAGGCGGCGACCGCCGTCTGCCCCGGTCAGAATGACCCCCATAGTCTTGTCCCTTCGAGTGTGCACTGCATTTTACCACTGCTACTTCTCCTGGTAGTTGGATGACATGTAACAATTCTTTTATTCTTTCACCATTTTTCACTGGTGATCCTGAAGAGGTCATGAAGCCTCTTTGTGACCACAATTGTCCGAAATCATGCACTATTCCAAACCCGTACTGGCTGTCAGTGTAAATGGTAACTTTCATTAATGCAGAGAGTTGGCAAGCTCTAGTAAGGGCTACCAATTCTGCTACTTGTGCAGAGTAAACTCCTTGAAGCCAAGATGCTTCCAAAACACCTGTTACCGTGCATACAGCGTACCCTGATTTCAATACACCCAGTGCATCTCTTAAACATGAACCATCAACAAAAATAATTTGATCATTTTCTTCCAATCGGGTATCTTTGATATCAGGTCTTGGTTTGGTGCAAAATTCAGTCACCTGAAGACAGTCATGCTCGATGTCTTCAGCGTTCTCAATTTCAGCATTTTCACTGGGAAACAAGGTTGCTGGATTCAACGTAGTGCACCTTTTCAGCTGCACATTAGGTGATCCCAGAATTATTGTTTCGTACCTTGTGAGTCTAGCACCAGTCATGTGCTGTGTTCGGGAACAAGTCAAAAGTATCTCGACTGAGTGAGGGACCATGACAGTTAAAGGGTGTCCCATCACTATTCCTTCACTCTGAGTGAGGCTGATACCAACTGCGGCTACGGCGCGCAAGCACCCTGGTAGTGCTGCTGCGACCGGATCCAAAGTAGCTGAAAAATATGCTACTGGTCTGTTTACTCCACCATGGGCTTGGGTCAAGACAGACAAGGAACATGCATCACGTTCATGACAAAACAATGTGAAAGGCTTTGTGTAGTCAGGCATACCTAAAGCTGGAGCCCTGCACATGCATTCTTTCAATTCAATAAAAGCATCCATTTCCTCTCCTTTCAGTTCAATTTCATCCAATGCATCCTTCTGGGTCAGTTTCAGTAAAGGTTTTGCTAGTGTTGAGAAGTTGGGAATCCATTGGCGACAGTAGCTCACCATTCCCAAAAACTTCCTCACCTCCCTCCTCGTCTTTGGGGGACTCATTTGAAGTACACTTGTTATTCTTTCCTTCATAATTCTTCGTGACCCTTTCTCTATTTGGTGACCCAAATATTTCACTTTCTTCTGACAGAACTGTAATTTTGAAGGAGACACCTTGTGTCCATTCCTTCCCAAATGGTTCAATAGGGCAATGGTGTCGGCTGTGCAGTCGCTTTCTGTCTTGGATGCAATCAGTAAGTCGTCAATGTACTGTACTAGGGTTGACTCGAATGGCAATTCTAACGCTTCCAAATCTTTCTTTAGAATCTGATTGAAAATTGACGGTGACTCCGAAAACCCTTGAGGAATTCGACACCAACTGTAAACTCTGTCTAGGAATTTGAAACAAAAGAGAAATTGGCTGTCCTCATGAAGAGGCACCGAAAAGAATGCTTGTGACAAGTCGATGACTGAGAACCACTCAGCATCACAAGGGACTTGAAACATTATCACAGCTGGATTTGGTACTACAGGGAAACATTTTATTATTATGTCATTTATTTTCCTCAAGTCCTGCACAATTCGGACCTTTCCACTTGGCTTTATTAGTCCCATAATTGGTGAATTACATGGACTGCTTAACACTTCTTTCAGTACTCCCTGTTTTACAAACTCATCAATGAGTTGGGTGACTTTCATGAGGGTGTCTTGTGCCATATGGTACTGTGGGGTCTGGGGAAAGGTTACATTGGGTTTTACAGTCACTTTCACTGGTTCCACTCCTTTCACCAATCCCACCTCTTTTCCTGTCATATCCCACACTTCTTTTCCCACTGTTTCCTGTAACTCAGCAGGAATATCTGCTTCAGTGATCATCGGATAAAGGGTAATCAGAGGATACTCTTCATCGACAGTCTCCATCTCATCCCCTTCTACATTGTCCTCTTCTTCCCCATCACTGCTCGTCTGAATTCTAATTCCATCGTTCGAACACATAATCGAACATCCCAATTTGCACAATAGGTCTCTCCCTAACAGTGATATCGGGCTTGAGTCACATACCACAAAATTATGTGTCCCTTGATAGTTACCAATTCTGACTTGTACTGGATCTGTGATTGGGTTCGTCAGGTACCTGTTTGCTACTCCCACTACTTGAACTGTTCTCCCTGAAAGTGGCAAATTTGGCACTTCAATGCTCCTAACAGTGGAACGTCAAGCTCCTGTGTCAACCAAGAATGAAACGCGATGACCCATAACTCTTCCCTCCACATACGGACCCTTTTGATCAACTTCCAAAGATGCTGCAAGCACACAATTTCCCTCCTCATCTGAACTTCCACTCTCCCATACATCGTTTATTCCATTCTCGCTGTGTAGTGGGAATTGGTGTACTGTGTCATTTTGACTCATTCCCTGACCCGTGACCTGTTGAGGAAGCATTGCTTGCTGCTGATTCATTGGTGCTAAGGGTATTTGCATTTGCTGATAAGGTACCATAGGAAACTGCTGTTGCATTGGCTGCAATTGTGTCATTTGCACACGAGGCATTTGCACCTGTTGCGGTTGCATGGGTTGTAAACCCTGCATCTGGTTTATATTGTTTTGAAAATTTGGGTTCGGACATCTCAATTTTTGTCCTCTCATAGTCTGAAAAGCATTGACATCATTGTTTTGCTGACCTACACCTTCCTGCACCATCATTGGGCACTCCCGTTTCCAATGCCCGACGATTCCGCACGTGTGAGATGGCATCACCTTCTTCATTGCCTGTATACCATTTGGAATCATAACGGTATTCAAATCAGGACCATTATTCACAAAACCTCCTCGACCTCTGCCTCTCATCTGCGGCTGAAACATAGCATTTCCCTGCTTCTGCTGCTGCGGCATCTGTTGTTGAAAACCTTGCAAACCTTGTAAACCTGTCTGAGCTGCTCTGAGCTGCATCACCATCACCTTTTCTTTCAATCTTTTCTGCTTTGTCTCAATCTCATCACTGCAGTATTTTACTTAATTCAACACTTCATCGATCGACTTTGACTGCCCACAAATCAAATGTGACTTAATCATCTGGCTAATTTCGGGTCTCAGCCCTTCCACAAACCTGAACACAAAATGGAGCATGTCCTTTGGCTCAATCGTTTCCGTGCCACTATAATTTTTAAACGCTTTCAACAACCTCTCATAATACGCGTGTATAGATTCTTTAACCTCTTGGGCGGTCCTGTCAATCCTTTGCCAATCCACATTTTTCGACGCAACCTTGGTTTTCAAGTGCTCGATCACCTTGTGGTACAAACTCATTACCGTAGGTGATGGCGCACCTGTGTCCCTATCTCTCTCTGGTTCACTCGTCGGCCAACCTACAGCCCTTTTACAATCTTCCCACAAATCTGCCGGAACCACAATTTCAAATAAAGTATTCAGGTCTTCCCAGAGACACTTCGCGAGTTTCACAAATCTATCTGTTTGTTGATACCACTCAATCGGCTTCTCTCTTAATTTGGGAAAGTCATCCGTAAAGGATTGAATATCGCACCTGTGCCATGGTGCATGTACAAGTTTTCCCCCTGCTGTCTCTCTCATTGGTAACATAGTTATCAGATCGTCATTCTGTTGTTTTTTCTCATTCCGCTCCAGAGTATTTTCTTTCTTTTTGTCCTTTTTCTTAACCCATCTACTTTCCCACTTGTCTAAACATCTCCAGACCTGTGCACTCTGCGGTATCTCTTTAAGGTGTGTTTTCATCCCTGCGGATCTCATGTGTTCAAAATCTTTTGTCTCAAAGTCTAACCTGTAACTTCTGCTCAGGTGTTTGGTCTTACCTATATCGATCTCATTTCTGTCTGCGATTTCTTGTAACTTCTTATGTATGTTGCTCACTTCTCTTGTAATCCTAGGGCACATGTATCTTAGTTCTTCCTCTGTGAATGATTCTAATCTGTTCAAACCCATTGTTCCCTCTACCAGTTCATCTGCCTCCATGCCCAACCTTATTTTATTCAGGTATTCTTCTCCCTTCCCGCTTGATGTACTCTGTGGGGAGTTCAGGCTGTTGAACCATTGTGTTAACTGTTGCACGTTCAGTCCCATCAGTGTAGCAGTTACATCAACTGCCACTGACGGTTTCTGTAATGTTTCAGTCTGTGAGGTTAACGGTACTAATAGTGGTGGATGTGACCTTACTACGGTTGACGGAGCACAAACTGGAATTGGACTAAATTCCGACAAGGACCCAGATCCATTTGGCAGTGCCGCTATCGGAGTTGTCTCTGGAGTGGTTTCTATGCATCTTCTCCCTGTCCCATTCTGTATCATTAACCCTTGGTCGCTTGTGCTTGAATTTGCCTGTATGTACAGTGGTACTGGTGGACCTACAGTGATAGGTAGAGATATTGCGTCTGGATTCTGTCTGTTCCCCGAATTCTGTGGCATGTTAATCCCCACATTGTGATTCATCATTGCTGGCATACCTAACTGGCTTTCTACTACTCGCACTTCTTGTGTTTGCTTTTGGGGCATCGAGAATTGTGTTGATTTAGCTTGAATCAATGTCGGTCTCTGATAGTTTTGTCCTCCCTGCGCCATTGAATCAGTAGTCATTCCCATGTTATGCTCATCACAACAGTGCCTTTGAACCTGTGGCTGATGGTTATCAGCAGGTTTCAATGTCGGCACGTCTGGGTACATTCTCTGAATCCGTGGTATTTGTGGTGAGAAAGGCATGTCGGAGCTGCTCGGCCTCTGAGATATTCTCAAATTTGGTGTTACATTACCCTGTATTGGTTCTGGAGGGGCAGTACTATTGCTTGAGCCTTTTTCGCTTTCCACATATAGTGGTGGGCGATCATTCAGCAATTGTATAATGAACTCCTCATCATCTGACTCGTCTCCCCTTTTCGAGTTTCTATTGCTTTCTCTCTCTCTGGACTGACTCCTGTTTGTCTTATAGGTAGCTTTCCTTCCTTCCGTCTCCGCTTCATCGGTAATCGCTGGAAACAATTTAATCCCCTGCAATACGTCTGATCTGAAAAACTTTTGTGTGCTGTCCCATCTAGCATCCGCTAGTGTCTTTTCTACTTTTCTTATTCTTGTCTCAAATTTCTTTTGTTGTTGGTTTCTAGCTATTAGCTCCCAAATTGCTAGTGCCTCAAACTGTGCTGGTCTTGGAGGTACTTTCATGTCGTATAGCGCAAATGTCAGATTTTCTAAAACTCTTAGATTAAACGACCCGTGGATGGGGAACGCTACACTTCCATGTTTCTCTGTTAATTTGCACCATTGTTTTAACCAAAGACATGGCGCTACACCCTTTTCTTCAATGACGATGTAAGCTGGTGTACCCTCAGGCGGTGTTTCTTCTCCTACATTTGCTTTAATATAAACATCTCCCCTCATGGCACTCTTAAATGCTTTGAAAAATTTCATCTTTCCGTCTTTTGTTTTTCTAAAATATGTAATCAATAAGCGACTTTAATTCCCGGAATACTCTTCGCTTGCCTTTCCCCTTCCAATTGCGCTTCACGGACTGCGTCCAATCCGTGCGCGACCCTTCTCACCAACCGACCTATCCCAGCGCGGCTCCTAGTGACTTCACACTCACACACTGCGGCTGACAAAGTCCCGCGGCTTGTCCTCTTTTCATTCGGCTTCACTCATAAACTAATTTCTGCAATACAACGCGAGCACTTAACCAAAAGAATAAAACAGATCTGTCGGTTTACTACAGGAAAGGTAATACGATCGCTTCAGAAACCTTAGAGATTTTTCACTAGCCTCGGCAGTTATTCCATCTTTCTCGGTTTCCCACTTTCGCAAGCAAAATTTGACCCGCAAACTTTACTCTCAACTGATCAATGAACTATTCTAGTGCACTTTAGAATTAGTCAAATCTCAAAGTCGAAGTTTTCTTTCACTCTGCAACATTCATACCGACTTGTTGACAACGCCCGATCAACCTATTAAACCTGACCAGATCACAACATCAAACAAGTGTCACTTTTCAACATACTCCGGAGTCTCTTGACCTCGCAGGGCCCGTCTCAACATCAACAACCACGTGGACAATTTTTCTGCTCAAAGCGCTACACACACGTGAAGTTCGACGACTTCCCTACTCTCACACCTTTGGAGTAACACTCCTCTAATATCTTCTAACCCCCCTAAAATCCTCACAAACTTCTCAATTAATCTGCGGCGATAAGCTGTGCAAGGGGAAAACCCTAACTTCACTCATACCGTCACTAGAAACGCTGAGACCATTCTCATACCTCCATGTTGCTCATTCGCAAGCTCCGAGATTCCGGGAAAGTCATTGGGAACTTAGGGCATCATCATCTCTCCAACTTGTTTTATCAAAGAAAATTCTTACTTGACTCTGTCTATTGTTCGGATGGGGTCCCAAGGGGCTAAACCATCCTCTGCTACCATCTACTGATAACGCGTCCAGCCCTTATAAATTGCCTGTACCTGGACACGTTGGAGGTCGGTGAATCTTTTAACCGAGTCGGGCTCTCCTCATCCTAAAATAGTCGAGTCACTCAGATCAATAATCAATAACTATTACAATCGGTAATCAATACTCAATTTATAGATCAATATAACACATCAGAAATCAATAACAGTTGGTATTTCGGCGCACCATGACCTTTCAGTCATGAATAACCACACCAGTTTATTAAAAGTTAGTGAATTTATTTCCCTATATTAACAAAGCTAGCACAATATATATATGTCTCAAAACCAATTGATATATGTATATGAACATTACTAGCTGTCCATAACGGCGGAAGAAACGCAATCTACGTAAAATCTGAATAATGATACACTCTGTTATCGCAATGCAAATCACCAATATGACTAACTGTATTTGACTAATTGCATACATTGGTCAGCATAACAAGATTTCAAATTAGCATGGTACATCGAATGAGTACCTCGACTAATCTCTAATTAGCATTGGCATGTGGGACTTCATGCAAAACGAATTTAGTCAACACAAATTTGGAAAACTTCTAGCTAGGACCCTATCAAAATTAGCAGTTGGTACCTAAAAGGAAAAACACAATGCATAATACATTTATCCTTTCATATTTAGCAAATACAATCAGCATTCAAGAAAAGTCTTCGTCCTTCAGGTACCGGTTGATCAGCATGGGGCAAATTTCAAAGGGGCAAAGTTAAGGGCAAGCTTCCCTGCAGCGGCAAGGAGAATGGGGCAAAGTTACTGCATGGGCAAGACGGGGGCAAATCAAAGTTAAAGTCTCTAGGGTGAGAATTCTTAAAGTCTCTTTCTCTCAGATAGAGAAAAGGGCATCAGGGTGTCGTCCAAAATGGAGTCTGGCATCAGGCTTCAAACTGGCATCGCGGAAAATGGCTGACTTCTCTTTTTCTGGTGGGTTTAAGTAAGAAACATTCCAAATTCTGCAGGGACTTCCATTGGAGGGTTCATAGGTTGGCTTCAAATTGTCCAATCAAAATTGTCTTTTACTAGCACTCATTTATGCATACACTGTCCTTGGAGCCTTGGAACACAAATTGTAACATGGTTTGCCAATTATTTTACTATCTGTACCTTCATTGTCCGCACCTGCGGAGACTGACCTTGTATCAAAGGGGATGAAACCGGCCTAGTACGAAACCTTGGAGATAAGTGTACCAGTCAGCTCTACTGGAAAAATACAACTTCAAGCAAGAATAAATGTTTCATTAGTTCAAGGAAAAACCACGCAGTTAGAATTTGAAACCAGGCAACTAGGCCAAAGCCTGTACTAAATTTAAGCTAAGTAAAACAGTTTTCAAACAAGAAATCATGGCATACATTTGCGATTATGACGGATTACTACATTTTCAATACTTCATGATTAATAAAGCTCGTTTACAATGATGGCGAACTACCCCGAGGGCACAATTTCCCTCGTACATTATTTTCTTTACTAAAATCACACTACATTACATGTTTTGCTTATACGATATGTATGAATATATGTCGGACCTTCTTTTTCTGCGTCATCAAGACCAATGGGGAACTGAGGACCCTGCTTTGGGATGGGTGACACAGAAGAATTTTGCTTAAAACATTACACTATAATCAGTACAATGGAGGGCTCCCACTACCAGGTATAAAAGGGTGTTATTTGGCAGCCCACCTAAAATATAAATAAATGGATCTACGCCCCACTAGACCACCCAAAATTTTGACTTGAACGTCTCCTGTTAGAACACAAAACTCCCCTCCACTCTCTATTCGGGGGGAGGGAATCCCAGATATTACCGCCAGCAACATGGTTGCATTAGAAGCATGTGGGAAAGCCACTGTAAAAAATGGGGTCTCTAGTTGGCAGCAATTTGCACCCTATCCAAGTAGGGACCCTCACTTTAGTTAGGCTAAGGGAACCACACAGCCAAGATAACCCTTGCTCACCCCCTTGGTAGCTTGGCTCAAGCAGGCAGGCTTATCTCAGTGGCAATGTGTAAAGTATTTGTATACCCATACAGTAACACAGTGAAAACACCAGAAAGATACTCTGCACCAAACCTACCATTAAAAAAACAACCTCACCAAAAGTTGTATTTTTAAATTGTAAATTCAGAGACCCCAAACTCTAAAACTCTATCTCCGCCCAATGGGAAACTTCACTTAAAAGATATTTCAAGGCAATCCTCATGTTACCCTATGGGGTAGATAGGCCATGCGATAGTGAAAACAGAGTTTAGCAGTATTTCACTACCAGGGCATATAAAGCACACCAATACATGTCCAACCTTTTAAATACACTGCACCCTGCCCATGGGGCTGCCTTTGGCCTACGTTAGGGGTGACTTACATGTAGTAAAAGGGAGGGTATGGGCCTGGCAAGTGGGTGTTCTTGCCAGGTTGAAATGGCAGTTTAAAACTGCCCACACAGACACTGCAGTGGCAGGCTTGAGACATGTTTACAGGGCTACTCATATGGCACAATCAGTGCTGCAGGCCCACTAGTAGCATTTGATGTACAGGCCTAGGGACACATGATGCAATATGCTAGAGACTTACTAGTAAATCAGCTATGCCAAATATGGATAAACCAATCACTAATATAATTTAGACAGAGAGCATATGCATGTTAGCACTGGTTAGCACTGGCAAAGTGCCCAGAGTCCTAAACCCAACAAAAACAAAATTCAGCACACAGTCAGAACAAGAGGTCAGAGGCAACACGTTTGGGATAACCCTGCGAAAATTGCCATTTCCAGCAGTCATGAAGGCATTATGCTGGGACTATCGAATCACCAAAGGATCACCCCTCAGGAAGGAAACTGTGAGGATCTGAACTATGGGATACCATTGGTATCTATAAAGTGGGCGATATCCCAGAACAGGAGGACATCATGCCCTTCTCTACAATGCAAGGGGAATTCAGTATGCACCTGACCCAATTTCTAAAATATGCTCAATTGCAACATGCTTGGCAGGCTGAAGGATTGCTCTACCTGAATATGCTAGAGGTTCGAATACTAATGGACGAACTAGGCATTGGGGGAAATCTCTGCCACTTACAGAATGATTAACAATTAACATGCGGGAGATCCTGGGCCAATTGCATGAGAGGTGGCAACGGAATGTGAGTGAATTAGAAGACATAGATTAGGAAGCCGTGCTTCATGCACCCACGTAAGGTTGCCATCATGACCTGCTTACGCTTGATTCAGTTAAAAATTTTCCATGGTGCCTACTATCACCCCAATAAGCTGCACATCATTGGGAGGGAATCTGCCCCTAAGTGTTTGCGTTATGATGAGACCACAGGGACTTTATTCACACGATTTGGGAGTGTCCACACATAAGAAAATAGTGGACATCAATTTTTAGGGAGCTCTCGATTGTACTGGAGGCAATGTTTCCACTAGAACCATGGTTTGTTTTGCTGGGGATCCCAAGCGATGTAGATGTCTCTTGTTTAAAATATCTCTTTAGTTTACTGGCTTTGATGGTGGCCAAGAGTGATATGGCCAGAAACTGGAGTGTGTCCGAAGTGCTCTCCATGTAGTTAGCTGCACCAGTGGCAGACTCAGAACAATAATATGCCCTTGCATTTATTGTTTTGCGAATTAAGTATTGCTTAATCTTATTCCTAACCATTTTACTAACTTTAACTCCAAATCTTAGTACAAATATTGCAGCAGATTTACTTAGCCTTTGCATTGCCCTTGCATTGGGCATGGCGACACAGGGTCATGCTCAGGCTTATTTGGGATTTAGGAAGCCAGGCAAGGCTTGATTTATGCTGTCTTGTGTGACTTTCTAGGGACATGTAAGGCAATGCAGCGGCTTGCGCTGTGTTGCATTCTCTTCATTAGTGGTATGTGTTCCAAGGGTGAAGCATGGGTGTTCAGATGCATTCACCAATAGATTTCATGCACCAGATTTACTAATGTTTGTAAAGTGGAATTGCGTGAAATTTATATGCCTACCACAGAAAAGTGTAACGTGGAGAAATATGTTTATTTCTCATTGTCATTTCCTGTTTATATGTGTAGTGCATTCGGCATCACACATAGAAAAAGGAAATTGCCTCTCTGGATTGTTTTTGTGTAGGAAGGTGTCTCTTGCAGCACAAAAACAATCCTGGCTGTAATGCAGACACCCTTGCAGCATGGCGCAAGGGTGTCTGTCTTGGCACTGGGCAGTCACACGTGCTCCAGCACTGAGAGAGAGCTGAAGAGCACCATATCTTTGTAAATATAGCGCTCATCAGCCCTCTCATATTTACATAATACTGCAACGTGCCTTGCTGCACCTCGTCGCGAGAATTCTTAGGAAATCTGCCTCTGTATTCCAGTTAATAGTTTATTTGCATATTCAATAAACAAATCATAACGCAGAACAATATAACCGTTATAAACATTAAAACATACACAGTAAAATATAGAATTGTAAGGCGTCAACCAGCAGTGCAAAACCACAACTGGTTTTGACTATGCAAAATTCTCAATGACGTTAATAGAATGACTATAAAATGAATCCCCAATAACGCATCAGTTCTTTAGTGATTCTTTTTCCAGGATTGCAGAACATGTAACAACCGGTTAGTAAATTACTTAACGAGTGCCTTTCTTGTTAGTACGACCTTGGAGAGAGAATAGATAGGACCTCAGCCGTGGGTAAAAAGTAAAAATTAACCAGAAGTTATAAATAGCACTTTCTGTTGGCCAGACGTCTCTTAAGCCTACAACATTCTAAGATCACATGCTTAGTTCGGAGAACATACAAAAGTAGATTTCCTATTTCATGATGGGTTCTGTGTATTGTAGGCAGATCACTTAATATTAAAAAAAAAACTCCAATTCAATTCAGGACATCACCTTTTTCCATTAATCCTTTATACAGAAATATATGTGGGCCTTCAAATTTTATCATCTAAAGTGAGGTTAGACAACTGGACCAGTAAGCATACTGAATCATAATTGCAGTGATCTGTGGCAATAATGGTCAGCAGACACACATGAGGCAGTAACTAGCGCTGGTCGTAGTACGCTGGGCAGAGTGCACACGATTCAGGTTCACTATTCATACGCATGGAAAGAAAACATGAAGAAGATTGTAGGACATGAAGGGAGTGGTCCTTACGCTTGATGAAAGTAATTCTAGTGCATTCATCCTATGGGGCCAACGTGGCTTCTAAAAAGCAACTCTTTCAGTATGATTCATGCTGATGTTATTTAGATCCGTTATTGTGTTTTAACAATTTTAATGCACTCCCCCCATTGAGACTATCACAGGGGCCTTCAGACTCAAAGATAGGAGTAATTGTTAATTTATTGAGCTTGCTAAGAGGAAAGTCTTCACACTGTGTAGTTTGGAGATGATCAGGATAGAGCCCAGGAGCAGGGCCCCCAAAGTTTTGGGTCAAAAGTCTAGTGGTATGTGGATTTAGTTCACTCTGGGCCTGATTTAGAGTTTGGCAGAGGGGGTGTTAGACCTGACAGCCTTAGGGTCCCTCCACTTTTTAGATACAGTTTTTGCTGGTTTTTAGACTCTGCGCACTTTACCACTGCTAACCAGTGCTAAAGTGCATATGCTCTCTCCCTTTAAACATGGTAACATTGGATCTTACCCAATTGGACTATTTAATGTACTTATAAGTCCCTAGTAGAGTGCACTATGTGTGCCCAGGGCCTGTAGATTAAATGCTACTAGTGGGCCTTCAGCACTGATTGTGCCACCCACTTAAGTAGCCCCTTAACCTTGTCTCAGGCCTGCCATTGCAAGGCCTGTGTATGTGCAGTTTCACTGCCAATTCGACTTGGCATTTAAAAGTACTTGCCAAGCCTAAAACTCCCCTTTTTCTACATATAGCACACCCCTAAGGTATGCCCTAGGTAGCCCATAGGACAGGGTGCTGTGTGGGTGAAAGGCAGGATATGTACCTATGTAGTTTACATGACCTGGTAGTGTAAAACTCCTAAATTCGTTTTTACAATACTGTGAGGCCTGCTCCCTTCATAGGCTAACAATGGGGCTGCACTCATACATTGCTTGAGTGGTAGCTGCTGATCTGAAAGGAGTAGAAAGATCATATTTAGTATGGCCAGAATGGTGATATAAAATCCTGCTGACTGGTGAAGTTGGATTTAATATTACTATTTTAGAAATGCCACTTTTAGAAAGTGAGCATTTCTCTGCACTTAAATCTTTCTGTGCCTTACAATCCACGTCTGACTGGGTTTAGTTGACAGCTCCTTGTACATTCACTCAGACACACCCCAAACACAGGATACTCAGCCTCACTTGCATAGATCTGCATTTTGAATGGGTCTTCCTGAGCTGGGTGGGTCACACAAAGGACTGCCACACCCCCTACTGGGACCCTGGCAGACAGGATTGAACTGAAAGGGGACCTGTTGCACTTCGAAGCCACTCTTTGAAGTCTCTCCCACTTCAAAGGCACATTTGGGTATATAAACAGGGCTTCTGCCCCTACCAACTCAGACACTTCCTGAAAAAGAAAACTGGAACCAGAACCTGCATCCTGCCAAGAAGAACTGCCTGTCTGCCCAAAGGACTCACCTGACTGCTTTCTGTGAAGGACTGCTGCCTTGCTGATGACCTGCTGCCTTGCTGCTCTCTGGCTGTGGTGAAGAAGTGCTCTCCAAGGGCTTGGATAGAGCCTGCCTCCTGTTTCTTGAAGTCTCAGGACCAAAAATACTTCATCTCCACAAGAAGGACTCCTTGTGCGGCAAAACGATGCACACTCTACCGTGGTGAAAATTTCACTGCACGCCGATCCAGAACGACGCAGCCCGACTTCGCAAGGAGAAGATCGATGCAGCGCCAGCGTATCGATCGGAAATTCGAAGCACGGCCCACTGGAAAGATGTACAGCTGAACCGGAATGACCCAGTCTGACTTCCAGAGAGGAATCAACACAGCGCCTGCCCTGAGGTAGAAAATTCGACACAACGCCCACCGAATCAACACAGCTCCTGTGTCTTTGTCCTGTCAGCACAGGAAATCCACGCATCGTCCCTGGGGTGTCTGAAAACCACGCAACACGAACAGGATCCACGACGGAGCGCCGGAAATCGACGTACAGCCGTCCCTGCGTGAAAACTAAACAACGCATCACTGTGTGTGGCCAGAGAAATCTACGCACACCCCTTTGTTTCCACGCATCTCCTCCTCTGCGGCTCTTTGCGGAGATTTTTCACATGAACCAGGTACTTTGTGCTTGAAAGAGACTTTGGCGGTCATTCTGACCGCCGGCCGGCCCAGCGGGACAGCCCCTTCAACAATGAAGCCGGCTCGGAATGGAGCCGGCGGAGTTGAAGGGGTGCGACGGGTGCAGTGGCACCCGTCGCGATTTTCACTGTCTGCACAGCAGACAGTGAAAATCTTTGTGGGGCCCTGTTAGGGGGCCCCTGCACTGCCCATGCCAGCCGTTCCCACCATCCTGGTTCCGGCGGTGGACACCGCCAGAAACAGGCTGGAGGGAAGGCACTCGGAATCTCCATGGCGGTGCTGCAAGCAAGCAGCGCCGCCATGGCGGATTCCCTGGGCCAGCGGGAAACCGGCGGGAAACCGCCGGCTCCCCTTTTCTGACCAGAATCGCCCAGGAAGCACCGCCAGCCTGTTGGCGGTGCTTCCGCCGCCCTCCGCCGCCCTCCGCCGCCCTCCGCCATGGCGGTCATGGACCGCCAAGGTCAGAATGACCCCCTTTGTTTGCCTCTATAAGACTTAAGACTCTTTATATCACTTTTCAGTGATATCTCAAAATGTACTTATTGCATCCTTGATCGTTTTGACCTGCATTTATCCAGATAAATATTATATATTTTTCTAAACACTGTGTGGTGTATTTTTGTGGTGCTATATTGTGTTATTGTTTGATTTATTGCACAACTACTTTACACATTGCCTTCTAAGTTAAGCCTGACTGCCCAGTGCCAAGCTACCAGAGGGTGGGCACAGGATAATTTGGATTGTGTGTGACTTACCCTGACTAGAGTGAGGGTCCTTGCTTGGACACGGGGTAACCTAACTGCCAACCAAAGACCCCATTTCTAACAGGGGGTTACTCCATCACAAACATGACAGATATCCTGAGATTTTGATCCCATTATAGCATATTGGGATAGTAATACGGCGGACAGGATATCTGTCACATTTGTGATAGAGTAACTCGTCCTCCAAACTCTAAATCGGGCCTCATTGTCCTAGCCCTGTAGTTTAGGGACTCATCCTCAGCACTCATGGGAATTTAATGTATGGGGAAATTTGAGGTCTCATAATACTGGGGCA
This sequence comes from Pleurodeles waltl, assembly GCF_031143425.1. Lineage (NCBI taxonomy): Eukaryota > Metazoa > Chordata > Amphibia > Caudata > Salamandridae > Pleurodeles > Pleurodeles waltl. Next base: position 486,963,594 of record NC_090446.1, read on the forward strand.
ATTGTGCAATGAGTAAGGTGTCACTTTAAGGTTTAGGTGCATTGGCCATAGAGTGTGCTGAAACAATGGTGGGTCTATTGCACGGTTTGATATTTGTGGCAATTTTTAAGCCATCCTTCTATGGTCATCTGTTGATCCTACTAACCTTTTCTGAAACAGCCTTGACTTCGGGGAGGGTGGAGGATTTATATTTATATCATTTATAGGTCGGGCTAACAGATGCTGCTGGCCCTGCACTTGCTCATACCCCTCAGAAACCCACCTGAATGGTAATTAAAATTTGCCTATGTATGTCAGCGGGGAACAAGAGAAACATTTACCTGTTTTCAGGTATGAATCATGCATCATTTCTTATATTTTTTTCTGTATTATCTACTTTATTGACAAATACACACAAGTATTTTTAAAATATATTTGAGCTTATTTTTATAAAATTTCGAAATTCACGAAAAATACTTTATTATTTATGAGGGGTGTCTTAGTAAATTTTGTTATAATAACATTAACAATCAAATGAAAAGTATGTTATACAGCTATCCAAAATGCCATCATAATTAATACAGTCTTTTCCACAATTGACAAATCCATCATAATCAATACAGCCACAGCCAACACATGTTTCGTGCAAAATTATTCCCGGGATTATCAGTTGTCAACTAGTTTTGAAGTAACATACACAGAATTCTATATGGTCCTATATCAGTCTTTTAAATTTTTCCTCGACAATTGCACCTCTTAATCTTGATTGAAATATACCCTCGTCTCCTCATCAGCTTAAAAAAGCCCAAATAAATTTTAATAGGAAAACACTTTTTATAAATATATTTCAAGGAATAAATATAGAAAGAATATAAGAAATTGAAATATGGGTGGAGGGTTCCACGATGTCCTCAGTGCGTACCATACTGGGAGTCAACAGCAGGATCTATAGACACTGCTGATTTAGACATTTTACCGCCTTTGCTAAGATGGTAGATTTCTGCCTTTAGCGAAATTAACAGCAAATTTTCTAGATCGACAAGGACCGCCCAAGTACTACTCATACTGATTTTCATTAAGGCCACATCCATGGGATCTGACTCCCGCTCTTTAGAGGAGAACACCCTTTCAGAAATGTTTTCTAGGCATTCCACTATTTTTATCTCAGCATTATCATTGTGAACAGGATGAACATGTTCACGATGAAAGCTGGCAATTTCTTAAAGTATTGAGTGAGTAGAGTCACAATGTTGCTGACGTTTGCAGTCCAAGGCCACATACTTTATCAACCCTGATTTAACCCTGATTCAGCGTTGTCCTCCTTCCTTGAAGCTTATGGGCTATTTCAGATATCAGGTTTCAGCACTTCTGTGAATTTATCAATGTTTTACACTGAGGTAATTAAGTTATGTAAATGGACATTTTGTTTAGCTGATTGGGCAATATGTTAGGAAATTTCTTGTAATAAAGTTATCTGACTCTAAAGGAGTATGGAGTGCCAATCAAGGACAGTGATAATAGTTGTAGGAAGCTGGCCTGGTGTGTGGTGAGCACCTATGGTGTTATCACCTTATACTAGGGCCAGATATACCCTATTAGTGAGGTGTAGTCAGTGTCTAGGGATCCAGGGCTCTCTAGTGCTAGCTGTGGAAGAGCAGCTAAGACTTATCTAGGGGACATACAAAGCTTATGCAATACCGTTGTAGTCACACAGCACTTACACACATGAAAGAACCACACAGTGTTACAAAAATAAAGGTACTTTATTATGGTAACACAAATACTAACATTCTGTATAGGCAATACTCCAATAGCAGGTGAGCAAGCACACTATTATATACACATTAGAAATCAGGAATTAGCATGAAAGGCAATAGAAAACAGTGAAAGCGATAGTAAGTACTAAAGGCCCGGGGGGGGGGGAGAACCAAACCATATACTAAGAAAGTGGAATGTGAAAGTCAGGCCCCCACCCAAGGAAGTGAAATCAGTAGAGGGGAGCTGAAGGAACTAGGAACCCCAAAAGGTAAATACCAGAGTACCCCCCAGCGACCAGGAGAAAAGAGGTAAGTACCTGGTTCTCCCCAAGCCCACCAAAATGTCTTCAGAAGAGGATTTTGCAAGACACAAACAAGACTGCAAGAAACCAAAGGTGGATCCTGGAAGAGAAAGACCTGCAAAGGAAGGGGACCAAGTCCAGTTCACATGGGAGTGTCCAGTCATGACAGGAACCAATATCTACCTAAATATTTGGTTTGATAAACCCAATATGCCTCATCCAAAAACTATCACCACTGGCCTAGTCACATTGAACCTACATCAGATTGTGCACAATCCCACACACATCACTGGAAACATCCTAGATATAATTTTTGCAAACCCTGAACTAGTTACCATTCATACCATCATGCCAATCACATGGTCAGACCACCATTTGGTAACTTTCTGACATAAAACACCACAAATCAACACACCCCATAGCACCTTACATACATGCATCTATCGACCATGGAGCAAACTCAATTTTGAAGACTTAGAAACACAACTAACAGCCAACGCAGATCTAGACACAATTAATTATGTTCCAAAACTTTATGAATTGTTACAGGAAGCTTTCGATAGCCTAATACCACTCAGAAAAACTAAACAGGACAAAAGAAAACCAACACCTTGGAGAAACACAGAACTTAAAAAGATAAAGCAACAAATCAGAAGGCTGCAACAGACTTGGCACAAAACAAAAACATTCAAGACAAATTTCAGCTACACAAACTTAACAGAATATACAAATCATCAATCAAAAAATCTAAAAAAGGTACTACTCAGACAGAATTTTAAATGTAACTCTGCAACTAAAGAATTTTATAAAATTCTCAATGAATTACTAAAACCTAAATGCATAGAAAGAAGTCATCCCACTACTCAAGATTTCACAAACTGGCAACTCATTACACAACCAAGGCAGACAGATTGGACTCCTATTTAAAAGAGCATCAGCACCAACCCATTTCCTAAAATCCCCTCCAAGAGTAAACCAACCCAGCCTCTGCACTCCTTCAAGCAAATATGACAAGGTGAATTTATGGATTTGGTCAAAACAAGCAGGCCTTTCGGCTGCCCTTCTAACCCTTGTCCACCACATCTTCAAGAACATTCTTTTATCTACTGCTGCTGCCACACCTGTAAGAGGAATCATCAATAACTTTCTAACTACAGCAACGTTTTCTGAAGACCTGAGAAAGGCATGCATACGCCCGTTATTAAAGAAGGTACTGAATCTGATGTTTAGAAAAGTAAAAGGCAATAGGTTACTGAATATCTCACATTGGGGCTAGTCCTTAGTGTGAAATGGAGAATTTTTATTATATATTTATGAATGAACTCATGCAACTAACAGGTGAGAAGGTTTTATCAAAAGTGGCATCAGTAGATAAATAAATATGAGATAAACGGAAGTACAATTCTGACTATATTTTCTCTTTCTCTTCCTCACTCTCCAGTGCATGACATAGATGTACTTTCCATGTGGCTAATGGAATAATGATTAGGGTTTTCCATTATCTGATCTGAAGTTTGCTGAAGGATGTGAAGTATTATTTCTATCAACTTTATCATTGGTAAATTGATTATATCACTCAAACTCTATGCTGTGGAACATGGATTGGGCCACTGCGTGATAGCATGATGAATGGGTGGTGAGTATCCGTTGATGGATATGTTTGATTTGGTGGTGAGTTTATATGAGTACTCGAGATTATATCACTCAAATCTTATGATGTGGACCTGGATTGGATTTGTTTATTACGTATTAGAATGTATGGCAAGTGTTTGTTGGTGGATTAGCTTGGTGTGATGGATAATTTCTACGAGTACCTCTGGGGTTGGGTGGTGGACTTGATTTATATGAGGCTTTGTGTTAAAAAAAAAATTATAATATATATGTGTGTGATTTATATTACACAGTGCATATTGTAATGGTGAAATAGGTTTTATGGTCTGATTAATAAAAATCATTACAATGTGGACAAATTGGATAAAAACTGCATTTGCACAACAATACGTTAGGCACAATCAAAGAATAACCATGATAAAACGATAGTTCCTGGCTGCAAACATATCTCATCTAAAATAAAAAATTAACAAAGTCATTAAGTCTGTAAGGTCTAGCTTCTAAAAACATTGTCATTCATGAACTGAATTTTGGTGCAAGGTAACGCTAAGGTGCTTCATTTTTTACAGTACTTCCTATACATTATATAATAAGCCAGAGTTAGTTCCTAAAAACAATACCAATCGTGATCAGTCAGAAGACCACAGTACTTAGAGTTAGGTTCCTAAAGGAAACCTTGTTCATTCCTAAGGGTCCAGATGGCTGGTAATCGAAAGTGTGGAAGAATGCTGATGAATAAGTTCTCCAAACACCTGTATAATCAGAGTTGCTAATTTCGTGCCAGCATTGATGTTCTAGAGAGCCAGGCTCAAATAAAAATAAGTTGTGTAGGTTTTTTGGAATAACAGCCTGTCTCCCCAGGACCTGACTTTGTAGACCAAATTCTGAACAAATTTCTCCATAGCCAGTGTTATTCAGAATCTTAAAGATAGATTTAAAAGCCTTAATTTGAAGTTGGTCCAATAATTTAGCATCCAGAACTCAAAAGATGACTGAGCTATAAGCTAGCACAGGAACCACTTTTGCCTCCACAATGTTTACTAGATAGTCACGGGTAGGGGACATTAGTTTATCTCACAATGTCTTAAAAGCAAAGATGGAAGAAGGGGTTTTAGCTCTTAAAAGATTAGAATAACCTTTAAACATGGTCCTCTATCATCAAATAAAATGCCTGGATATTTATAACTTCTGACTGACTCACTCAATGGAGATTCCCCTTACTTGCCAGACAAGATTCTAAGAGTGGGATGCCCTATTGACATTATTTTAGTTTTCTTAATATTTAGCTCCAGACAATTCATTAAAGGACTTTATTAATGGCTGTAAGTTTATGGGTGTAGGGCTGAGTAATATAGTATCATCAGCGTGTTGTAGGTATTTTAAATTACAGTTTGTGAATTTAGTAGAGTGAGCCTCAACATTATTCAGATGCTGATGTAAGTCGGCCATAAAAAGATTGAATAAACATGGTTCAAGCACCCATCCTTGCTTTAAGCCACTGTAGGTGTTAATTCGCAAAGTCGGGCTGGTTCTATCCCCTGGTTTACCTGAACCCATGTGTTGGTATAGAGGACGATGATCGGTTAAAGAAGTTTGCACAGCACACCCCATGCTGCTAGCTTTTACCATAGCAGCTCACTGTCAGCTAATTTTGAGATCTGATGTTACTACAGGATTAAAAAGAAGGTCAATAGCTCCTCTTAACAGAGGTAAGCTTTATTTAAAACTCTTGACTGGAATTGTACTGGGCTACTCCTTCTTCTTTATTGTCGGATTGGGGCTCAGTAATGTTGGGTATTTTGACCTGGCACATTTCCTAACTTCAGTTCCCCATTCTGCAAAATGTGCTCCACACTCGAATGCCTTGTTTGCAATGTTGGTGTTTGACCAAATGGTGCAGGTGTATTCTTGTGAAGGGTTGGAAGAATCTTGTTTAAGTTGTACAGATTCAATATTATGGGATGTCAGGTGAGAAAGCGCTGGAATTGAAGCTATTAATTTTTGTATATTACAGTGATTAAGAATATCATGCAGAGCTTTAGAATTATACAAAGGGCGGGAGAGAATCATGGTAGGGTTAGCAAGGCAACTAACCTGACGTGTGCTTGCATATTTCCCATAAGGATATTTAATTCCTGTACTTGAACCTTGCATCATTGGGCACTTTAGAAATTCTTTACAAAATGAGTATGATAATTAAATAACAGGATTTCTCTCCACTAGCAGTTGAGTTATTTTGAAGTTGCTCTGTTTTATCTGCTTTTGAGGGAATACAGAGTGTCATTAATTTCTTTTCATTCACAATATTGTGGGACGGCACTATTTGACAAAACTCCTTATGTGTTGGTGGGGGTGGGCCCATCTCTTTGTCATCAGGCAATAACTTTTCCTCTGTTTGGGTCCCTGGGTGTTGGTTAATCAGGCTTCCCTGGCTATGACTTAGAGGAACATCTCATATCTCCACCGTAGTAGGTTTAGACTGTCAGTTGTCTTGGATGGTGGATTTAAAAGTTGGGTAACATTCCTTAGGCCTTTCATCCCACATTACGGAGATAGCAGGTCTCTTAACTTTATTCCACGCCTTTCTTAGCCTTTCCCTGGCCCTTTTTGTTATCTCTTTTACCTTGGAGCTACTTGATGATATTGAGTTGTTTATTGCATGAATGACCTCTCTTTCTGGCTCTCCCACTAGTGACACAGCTTCTGTCACTTCTACTTTTTCGATCATAGAGTTGATCTGGGCCTGGGTGGTTTACCTGCTTCCTCTATAGGAACTTTAACACTCAAAACTGCCTGCTTGGTTTGAACATCGTGAATTTGACAAACAATTTGCCTTGTACCCAGTGTTGCAAAAGATGTTGCCTCAAGCTTGGTTCTTTGATGAGAGGACTTGTTTTTGACTTCATCCACAAGAACACCTACTATTTTTGGAAGATCTGAAACCTTATCCAGGATATAAGAACAAGTGCCTGTAACTAATTATTTTTATCTGATTGGGCGTTTCCTACTAAATTGGGCAGTTTGAGTAGTTTTGAGTCAAACCGCTGCAAAGTAGAGAGCAAGAGGGTTGAGTAGCTCTACTTGTATGTTCAATTTGTCAGAAGGAATCTCTAATGCTGCAGCTATTGCATCCACATTGCTAAGTTAGTACCTTCAAATTCCAGTACGAACCTGAGGGAGCTCATTAGAGGATTTAACGTTCACAGGGTTGCTTGCAGCAAATTTTCCCTACAAATGAAAGATCAGCTAATTTGAGCGAATTGTTCATAGAATGCAAGCGGTCTTCATCAGTGGGTCGTGACTCTGGTAATTAAAGAATGTCATCATGTATTTGCTACAGAGTGAGAGTCTGTTTTAAATCAAACTGTTTACTTCCTATTATAGGAACTGTGCTGAAAGGATCTATATCAGTCTTCTTGTTAGACAAGTGCCGGTTACATCCTGAACAAAAATAACACAAGTTGCACTCTTGTTGTTTAGCGTCAATGTTGGCGGGTATAGAACTGTGGTTATGACTGCCTGTTGTCTTGGATTGAGATCAATGATAGACTTATCCATGCTGAGTTCAAAACTTGTAATATCCTGGATGGCATTAATGATGGGCGTGCTGCCTTCCTTCAGTGACACATTCAGGAGATTTTGCTGACTCAGTTTCAGCGGCAGTGCAGACCTTGGCTGAAAGGAGGTTGAAGCCAGCTCCCTGAATTAGTATGGACTTGGACCTTTACAACCATTGAATGATAACCTAACTCAGTATCTAGTATTGCAGCACCATCTAAAGTTTGTTTACTTATATTGCTGGCTGTCTTATATTCGGTTGGTAATCCCCTCACTAGTAGTTGGATGAAATTCCGTGGGACTTACCTCTAACATACTCAAGGTATTTGGTAGCATTCTGTCTACCTAGAGGGATTTTTCAGGGATTCTGAAGTAGTCCACAATAGAGGACTGGATGGTAGCACCACTATTGTATGCAGCACCCATGCCTTCAGTCAAGGAAGGTCCCTGCCTTGTAGCTGTAGAGACAGTTGGTTCCTGCGGAGAGACATCTAGGTCAAGTGTTAAGGTAGCTGTTTCCATCTTCATTCTTTTCTGTTTTTGTAACTCCTGTGGAACCCTCTGGGAATGCCCAGACCTCACTGTTACTCCAATGGTGCTGAAGTAGCTGAGGCAGTCTCTTGCTCTTACAGGCCTTACTTCTTTTCCTTTCCTTGTATAACTATACAAAGAAAGGAAAAGCATAGGAGCACTCACGGTGCCTGCAAACCTCACTTGTACCTAGCCAGGCTCTCTCCACTACCCCACCGCTCAACCCTACAGTTGCAGCAACTAAACGTCACCACACCAATATGTGTGGCAGCCATGTACAGTGCTCTAAAACCTAGATCCCACTAGATACACTAGCAGTTTGCACAGCAGACACCAACCAGGGCACAGTGCATCTCAAAGCTCATGGAGGTCCGTAAGAAAACAGCAGGAGTCAGGAGGCTGCCAGACAACTAGGTGACTGGGCAATTGCGGGCCGGCCAGGTGGGGGAAGCGGTGAAAACAACGGCCTATAAACAGAGGCATCAGACTACCTCTTGCTGAATCATGCCCACTGCACCTATTGTTTTCTAGAGATAATTTTGAAAAAACTGGTGAGAGATTAAATCGTTTGTGTTGTCCTGAAGAAGGTGGTTTTAATCAATTTTTCAGCTGAACCGTGTTGATGTATACATATGCACAATTGGTTATACACTGGGAAACCTTCCATCAATCAATCAATCAAAGAAACTTATAGAGCACGCTACTCACCTGTGAGGGTCTCAAGGCGCTAGGGGGGAGGGGACGGGAGATCACTGTTCGAAAAGTCCGGTTTTAAAGCCGTTCCTGAAGAGTAGGAGGTCCTGGGTCTTGCGGAGGTGGGTGGGGAGGGAGTTCCAGGCTATGGGGGCCAGATAGGAGAAAGATCTGCCTCCAGTGGTGGTGTGTTTGATGCGGGGAACTGTGGCGAGAGAGAGGTCGGCATAGCGGAGGTGGCGTGTGGGAGTGTGGAAGGTCACTCTTTCGTTTAGGTAGGTTGGGCCGGTGTTGTGGAGGGATTTGTGTGTGTGGATGAGGATCTTAAAGGTGATCCTTTTGTCTATGGGGAGCCAGTGGAGGGATTTGAGGTGTGGTGAGATGTGTTCATGGCGGGGGAGGTTGAGGATGAGGCATGCTGCTGAGTTCTGGATTTGCTGTAGTTTGCGCTTGAGTTTGAGTGTGGTGCCGGCGTAGAGGGCGTTGCCGTAGTCCAGCCTGCTGCTGATGAGTGCGTGGGTGACGGTCTTTCTGGTCTCTGTGGGGATCCATTTGAATGTTTTTTTCAGTGTGCGGAGTGTGTTAAAACAAGAGGAGGTGACGGCATTGATTTGTTGGGCCATTGAGAGGGAGGGATCCAGGATGATGCCAAGGTTGCGTGCATGGTTTGCGGGGGTGGATGCGGGCCTAAAGTGGTGGGCCACCAGGAGGAGTCGCAAGTGTTTTTGTGTGGGCCAAAAATGATTATCTCGGTTTTGTTGGAGTTGAGTTTGAGGTGGTTGGCTGTCATCCAGGCAGCGGTGTCAAGGAGTGCAGCGTGTAGGTTGGTTTTGGTGGTGGTGGCGTTGTGGGTGAGGGAGAAGATGAGTTGTGTGTCATCAGCGTATGACGGGATGGTGATACCGTGAGGTTTGAGGATGCTGGCTAGTGGGGTCATGTAAATGTTGAAGAGTGTGGGGCTGAGGGAGGAGCCTTGTGGGACTCTGCAGGTGATTTTGGTGGCGGAGGACTGGAAGGGTGGGAGACAGACTTTTTGGGTTCTGTCGGTGAGGAAGGAGGTGAGCCAGTCTAGGGCTTTGTGGTGGATCCCAGCGTTGTGAAGGCGTGTGCGGAGTGTGTGGTGGCAGACAGTGTCAAAGGCTGCGGAGAGGTCCAGGAGTATGAGTGCAACGGTCTAGCCCATGTCGACTCTGGATCTGATTTCATCGGTACATGCGATGAGAGCGGTTTCCGTGCTGTGGTTCTTGCGGAACCCAGATTGGGAGGGGTCGAGTGTGTGGTTTGCCTCGAGGAAGTGGGATAGGCGGGAGGTGACTAGTTTCTCCATGGGGGAGGGAGATGGGGCAGTAGTTTGAGAGGTCGTCTGGGTCGGCTTTGGGCTTTTTTAGGAGAGCAGTGACTTCTGCGTGTTTCCAGGGGTCTGGGAAGGTGGCGGTTTTGAATGAGCTGTTGATTATGGCTCGGAGTTTGGGGGTGATGGTGGGGCTAGCCTTGTTATATATTCGATGTTCACTGTCTTTTTAGTTTCTTCGTCAGTGGTGGGGGCCCAGGTGGTGAGTAGGTTGGGGGGTGTGTGTGGTGGGTTTGTGTTGGGCGGGTGGAGGTTGCGTGTGGAGGGTGTGTGTGGTATGAAGCTGTTGTGTATGTCTTGGATTTTGCAGTGAAAATGATTTGAGAAGGAGTTGCAGAGGGTTTGTGTGTGCGTGGGGTCTAGGTTGCTGGCTTTGGGTTTGGAGAGCTCTTTGATGATGGTAAAGAGTTCTTTGCTGTTTTGGGAGTTGTTGTCAATACGTTCCCTGTAGTGTGCTCTTTTGGTGGTGAGTATGAGTTGGTGGTGGTTGCGTGTGGTAGTTTTGAGGGCGGAGAAGTTTGTGGTGGAGGTTTCTTGTCTCCAAGTTTTCTCTGCTTTGCGGCATTTGCGTTTGGACTCTTGGAGTTCAGCGGTGAACCATGGGGCGTTCTTGATGTTGTGGGTGGTGATGTTTTTTCTGAGGGGCGCGAGAGAGTCTGCGCAGGTGGTGATCCATTTGTTGAGGTTGTGTGCAGCGGTGTTGGGTTCGGTGGTGTTGGGGGGGTTTGTGTCAGTTGGGAGTTCAGGTGCTCTATAGGGATCTTGTCCCACATGCGGTAGGGGGTGGAGGGTTGGTGGTGGTGTGTGGGTCGTTTGTTGTAGGAGAAGTGGACGCAATGGTGGTCCGTCCATTGGAGTTTGGTGGTGTGAGTGTAGGTAACGTGTTGGCTTGAGGTGAAAAATGCGTCGAGTGTGTGTCCAGCCGAGTGGGTGGGGGCTGTGACTAGTTGTTTGAGTCCAAGGTTGGTGAGGTTGTCTAGGAGGGAGGAGGAGTTGTGGTCGTGAGGGTTTTCCAAGTGAAAGTTGAAGTCGCCAAGGAGTATGTAGTCTGTGGAGATGAGAGCATGCTGATGGTGTCAGCGATAGTGTCACATAGGGGGGGGCGTGGTCCTGGAGGTCTGTATATGAGTGTGCCTCTGAGGGTGGTGGTGTTGTTGATGTGGATAAGGAAGTGCATGTGTTCTGCGTTGTTGAGGGTGTCGAGGGTGTTGGTGGTGACCTTAATGGTGTCTCTGTAAAGGATGGCGATGCCGCCTCCTGGTTTGTTAAGGCGGTCTTTGCGTTGGAGTTTGTAGCCCTCCTGGGTAACTGTGGCTATATCTGGCTCGGATGAGAGGTTTGTCCAGGTTACTGTGAGGAAGACGATGTCAGGTGAGTGTGATGTGATGAGGTCCCAGAGTTCTATGGCATGTTTGTGTAGGGAACGGGTGTTTAGTAGCAGGCAACTGAGATGGTTGCGAGTGGTGTGGTTGTTGTGATGTGTGATTGTGTTGGCGGGGGTGCTTGTGGTGTTGCTGTGGGGTGAGGTGGTATTGGTGTGGGGCGTGTGCAGGTTGTGGAGTTTTTTGGTGGGTGCGGATGTTGTTGTGTGGAGGCTGTTGCGTTTGTTGTTGGTGTGGGGTGTGTGGGAGGTGGAGCAAGAGAATAGGCAGGTGCGGCAGGTGAAGGGGCCTTGTGTGTGTGTGGGGCTGGTTTGAATGCAGGTGGGGCGAGCTCCGGGGTTGAGGGAGTGGGGGTCGTAGTGTTGTCTGGGGGGGTTTGGCTAGGTGGGCTAGGGGGACTGGCGCTGGGTGCGGTCCAGACGCGGATGGGCGCAGAAGGGCTTGCCTCTGGCGTGCCTCCGGCGGGCCAGCGGCGCGTCCGCTGTGCGTGACCGCCATTAAGAGGGGGAGGTGGGAGGGAGGAGCAGCTGGGAGGCGGGAGGTGGGCGGGAACGGGAGAGCGAATGGGGGCAGGAGGGGGGCGGGGCCGCAGGGACGCAGAGGCAGGGAAAGCAGAAGCCGGGGGAGCGCACAAGGGTCAAAATGGCCCAAAATACGGCAAACAGATGAGAATAGCTACGGTGAAAAACAGTTGAAGACGCACAAATATGAATCTACATACAAAGCACAGTCTAGTAACGCTTACGGCAAACAGATGAGAATAGATACGGTGAAAAACAGTGAAAGACGCACAAATACAAATCCAGTACAATGCACAGTCTAGTAACGCTTACCAGCGCCCACTAGACACCAGGGATGAGGTGCAGGCGGGTGCCTGCGGGTGGAGGAGGGCCTCGAACACGCGATCAGCTGCGTGGGCGGGGGTCGGGGAAACGGCACAGCAAGGTGGTTCTGCCGGCGCTGGGGAGCGAGCTCCGGCCAAAAAGGTCAGGGGTCTCTCACCTGCGTCGCGCAGCGACCACCATTAAGAGGGGGAGGTGGGAGAGAGGAGCAGCTGGGAGGCGGGAGGTGGGCGGGAACGGGAGAGCGAATGGGGTCGGGAGGGGTGCGGGGCCGCAGGGACGCAGCGGCGGGGAAAGCAGAAGCCGGGTGAGCGCACAAGGGTCAAAATGGCCCAAAATATGGCAAATAGATGAGAATAGACACAGTGAAAAACAGTTGAAGACGTACAAATATGAATCTACATACAAAGCACAGTCTACTAATGCTTACGGCAAACAGATGAGAATAGATATGGTGAAAAACAGTGGAATACGCACAAATACAAATCCAGTGCAATGCACAGTCTAGTAGTGCTTACCAGTGCCCACTAGACACCAGGGATGAGGCGCAGGCGGGTGCCTGCGGGTGGAGGAGGGCCTCGAACACGCGATCAGCCGCGTGGGCGGGGGTCGGGGAAACGGCACAGCAAGGTGGTGCTGCCGGGGCAGGGGAGCGAGCTCCGGCCAAAAAGATCAGGGGTCTCTCTCTCTGAGGAATTGTGAGAACTACGAATCCCAGTTGATACTAGAAATAGATCTGCAGAAGTGAAATAGATGAACTGTTGTGTCTTAATTGATCTCCCTTATCTTTTGTTTAGGTGGGTAATGGAGTTTTGAATATTGTTTCACTTTGTGTGAAATACCTGTTTTTAACATCTACTGTATGCAGTTCTAGCATTGAACATATATGCAGAAGAATACATACATATTTTTTTTATTGTTCAGAACTGTATGATAAAGGTACGTGTATTACTCACAAACTCGTGCAGTGCCCTTTATGGCAAATAAGGTGTTTGGGATGTAGTTTGGATGAGTGACAAGTTTGATTGCCTAAGAGTTGAAGTTGTTGTACACATTCATCCTAAGGAGACTGTAAGAAAACAGTGAGGGTTAGGAAAATAGCCCACCCCAAGACCCTGAAAGGTAGGTGTAAAGTGCACCAACTACCCCCAGAGAGCACAGAAGTTGTGATGGGGGATTCTGCAAGGAGAACAAACACCAGCAATGCAACAACAGTGAATTTCCGAACCTGAGTACCTGTAAGACAAGGGGACCAAGTCCAAGAGTCGCGACAGTGTCGAGAGTGGGCAGGAGCCCAGGAAATGCCAGCTGAGGGTGCAAGGAAGCTGCCACCTGTTGGAAGAAGCTTGGTGTTCTGCAAGACCGAAGAGGACTAGGAACTTCCCCTTTGGACGATGGATGTCCCACGTCATGAAGAAGCTTGCCGAGGTGTTTCCACGCAGAAATACCGCAAACAAGCCTTGCTAGCTTCAAGGGTTGTGGTTAGGTTTTTTGGATGCTGCTGTGGCCCAGGAGGGATCAGGATGTCGCCAATTGGATGAGGAGACAGAGGGGGCGCCCAACAAGCCAGGGAGCTCTCACAGAAGCAGGCAGCACCCGCAGAAGTACCTGAACAGGCACTTAGAAGAAAAGTGAACTGGGGTCCACCCGAAGTCACAAAAGGGAGCCCCACGACGCCGGAGGACAACTCAGAAGGTTGTGCACTCCAGGTTAGAGTGTCGGGATCCAGGCTTGGCTGTGCACAAAGGAAATCCTGGAAGAGTGCGGTTTTGGAAGCGTCCTGAGCAGTCAGCGGTCAATCCTTTGGCAGAAGGTGAAGAGGGAGATGCAGAGGAACTCTGGTGAGCTCTTGCATTTGTTATCTGAAGAATTCCCCAAAGCAGAGACCCTAAATAACCAGAAAATGAGGTTTGGCTACCAAGGAAGGAGGATTGGCTACCAAGAGAGGTAAGAGCCTATCAGAAGGAGCCTCTGACGTTACCTGCTGGCACTGGCCACTCAGAGCAGTCCAGTGTGCCACAAACACATCTGTTCCCAAGATGGTAGAGGTCTGGGACACACTGGAGGAGCTCTGGGCACCTCCCCTGGGAGGTGCAGGTCAGGGGAGTGGTCACTCCCCTTTCCTTTGTCCAGTTTCACGCCAGAGCAGGGCTGGGAGTCCCTAAACCGGTCTAGACTGGCTTATGCAGAGATAGGCACCATCCGTGCCCATCAAAGCATTTCCAGAGGCTGGGGGAGGCTACTCCTCCCCAGCCCTGACACCTATTTCCAAAGGGAGAGGGTGTCACACCCTCTCTCTGAGGAAATCCTTTGTTCTGCCTTCCTGGGCCAGGGCTGCCTGGACCCCAGGGGGGCAGAAACCTGTCTGAGGGGTTGGCAGCAGCAGCAGCTGCAGTGGAGACCCCGGAAAGGCAGTTTGACAGTACCCGGGTTCTGTGCTAGAGACCCTGGGGATCATGGAATTGTCCCCCCAGTGCCAGAATGGCATTGGGGTGACAATTCCATGATCTTAGACATGTTACATGGCCATGTTCGGAGTTACCACTGTGACGCTGTACATAGGTAGTGACCTATGTGCAGTGCACGCGTGTAATGGTGTCCCCGCACTCACAAAGTCCGGGGAATTTGCCCTGAACGATGTGGGGGCACCTTGGCTAGTGCCAGGGTGCCCACACACTAGGTAACTTTGCACCCTACCTTCACCAGGTGAAGGTTAGACATATAGGTGACTTAGAAGTTATTTAAGTGCAGTGGTAAATGGCTGTGAAATAACGTGGACGTTATTTCATGCAGGCTGCACTGGCAGGCCTGTGTAAGAATTGTCAGAGCTCCCTCTGAGTGGCAAAAGAAATGCTGCAGCCCATAGGGATCTCCTGGAACCCCAATACCCTGGGTACCTCAGTACCATATACTAGGGAATTATATGGGTGCACCAGTATGCCAATGTGAATTGGTAAATGTAGTCACTAGCCTGTTAGCAACACATTTGGAAAGCAGAGAGAGCATAACCACTGAGGTTCTGGTTAGCAGATCCTCAGTGAGACAGTTAGGCATCACACAGGGAACACATACAGATAGGACACAAACTTATGAGCACTGGGGTCCTGGCTAGCAGGATCCCGGTGACACATAACAAACACACTGACAACATAGGGTCTTCACTATGAGCACTGGGCCCTGGCTAGCAGGATCCCAGTGAGACAGCGAAAACATCCTGACATCTACTCACAAACAGGCCAAAAGTGGGGGTAACAAGTCTAGAAAGAGGCTACTTTCTCACACAACCCCCCCCCCCCAAACGAAGGACAATAAGGCTAACCTTGGCCAGTTGAGTCTTTATTGTCTAAGTAGTGATAAGTGGAGAGTAGCTCTGCAATAGACTGGTTACTCCCTTTATCATCCACTATATGGTTACTTGCCTGTGTGGATGTAAACCACCCTGTTTGAAGATTTTTAGCTAGCCAACAATCTGAAGATATATTCTGAGTTCCTATCAGTAAGTTTTACTTTAGAACAGTGGGGATTGTCCACTGGACCTATTTCAAGTGATGAGAATGCCAGACAGGGATGCTGTCTCGTTAAAGCCATGGCTGGGCAAAAACGTTGTCCATATGGCTGTAAGAGAGAACAGGGATGCTGTTTCTCTTTAGTTGGAGCAGGGCAGAGATGCTGTCCTATGAGCTCCACACTAGGGCAGGACTGCTGTCCTAAGTGTTGTGAGGCAGTGCAGGGTTTCTACACTAAAGTTTCTCTGGGAGGGTTGGAGGGATGCTCCATATTAACTAAAATGGTGCCCTTTTTCTCATCAATATTAGTTATCCCACAGAGAGGTACTTCCACCTCAGGGAGTACAGCGGTGCCAGCTGATGAGTCCCTTGGTACAGGTGCCACCCCAGGAGAGGTTTCTCCCACCACAGGAATGGTATCCTGAATGGCAGGGTGGGTAGGGGATACTGTGATACCCTTTTTACCGGAGGTTGGAGAAGGATCCTGAGTTTTCAGGCCTTTTTCTCTCCTTTGCTTTTTCATTTCAGCTGAAATGAGAGGAAGCAATTCCTCAGGGATACCCAGCATGGCTGCATGGGTATAAAACTCTACCTCAGCCCAACCTGAGGTCTCTAGGTCATTACCTAAGAGACAGTCTACAGGTAAGCTAGGTGACACTACCACCTGCTTAGGGCCAGTAACTCCACCCCAACTAAGCTGAACTATAGCTAAGGGAAGAAACTTAGTGGAGTTATGGACATCAATAATCTTGTATTGTTGTCCAATGATGTGTTGTTCAGGAGGCACTAGGTTTTCAGTCACTAAAGTGATACTGGCACCTGTGTCCCTGGAGACCCGGGCCTCAACACCATTTATTGAAACTGTCTGCCTGTACTTATCCACTGTAAGGAGACAAGCAGCCAGTGTGGCCAGGCCAATGCCACTAGGTGTGACAGAAACTGTTTTGGGACTGAATACCCCAGTTTCTATGATGGACCCATAAGTGAACCCAACTACACCCTTACTTTGACTGTTGCCAGCAGTCCCACCACTATTACACTACTGCTAGGGGCACTAGAGTTTGATGTATTAGTGATGGTTGGCTCAGGGGATTTACCTGGACAGGACTTATCCCCTTTCCAATGGCCTTTATTTTTACACACATAGCACCAAGGCTTTTTAAGGTGTGTATGTTGTGAAGAAGAGGAAGAATTTGATTTAGCCCCACCCCCTGAAGAGTGTTTAGGATTTGAAGAAGGATCTTTGGTTTCACCCTTATCCCCATGCTTATCCTGAGATTTCTCACCATCTTTCTTCTTGCCATCCTTGTCACCCCCTGTATGAACTTTTCTGTTCACTCTTGTTCTGACCCATTTGTCTGCCTTCTTTCCCAATTCTTGGAGAGAGGTCAGATCTGAGTCCACTAGATATTGGTGTAACAAGTCAGACATACAGTTATTCAGAATATGGTCTCTCAGAATAAGATTATACAGGCTTTCATAGTCAGAAACTTTACTGCCATGTAACCACCCCTCCAAGGCCTTCACTGAACAGTCAACAAAGTCTATCCAGTCTTGTGAGGACTCTTTTCTGGTGTCTCTGAATTTAATCCTGTATTGTTCAGTGGGTAAGCCAAATCCACCCAAGAGTGCATCCTTCAAAACTGCAAAATTGTTAGCATCACTTTCTCTAACAGTAAGGAGCCTATCCCTACCTTTTCCATTGAAAGATAGCCACAATATAGCAGCCCACTGCCTTTGAGGGACCCCCTGTACCATACAGGCCCTCTCAAGTGCAGCAAACCACTTGTTGATGTTACCCCCCTCCTTGTAAGGGGGAACTATCTTGTGCAGATTCCTGGAATCATGCTCTTGTCCTGCCATTTGATAAAGTTTGTTTTGACCAATGACTTTGTGTTTCACCACTGCGCATATTAGTTGCTCAATGTTCACCAGTAGCACATGGTATGTTTTGTTCAGTTGAGCCGCCTATTGGCTTTGACATGGCATTAGCCATTACTTTCTGTATTCAGTTTAGCCGCCTATGGGCTTTGACATTGCATTAGTCAGTTGAGCCGCCTATGGGCTTTGACATTGCATTAGCCATTACATTCTGTATTCTGCCTATTGGCTTTGACATGCTGTATCCAGTCTAGCCGCCTATTGGCTTTGACATTGCATGCCTATTGACTTTGACATGATGTATTCAATTTAGCTGCCTATTGACTTTGACATGCTATTAGATATTCTGCCTATGGGCTTTGACATGATATTATATATTGCATTTTGTATTCAGCTTAACTGCCTATTGGCTTTGACATGATATTCAGCTCCGCTGCCTATTGGCTTTGACATGATATTATACATTGCATTTTGTATTCAGCTCAGCTGCCTATTGGCTTTGACATGATATTATACATTGCATTTTATATTCAGCTCAGCTGCCTATGGGCTTTGACATGATATAAGACATTGCATTTTGTATTCAGCTTAGATGCCTATTGGCTTTGACATGACACTAGACATTGCATTTGATATTTAGGTTAGCTGCCTATTGCCTTTAACATGACATTGCATTTGATATTTAGGTTAGCTGCCCATTGCCTTTAACGTGGAGTTAGACATTGCAGTTGAGAATCCAAGCTGTATTTTTCCAAGCTGTTTTTTTGCACCAGAGAACCAAGATGTTTTGCTCTCACAGTAGACTAGACCTGATAAGAGAGAGTACATGGGCGTTGTTTCTCTTCCCTTGAGCTTGGGAACAGGAGTAGTCTTGGAGACCTGGCCAGTCTCCAAAAGGCTTGCTCAGTTTCCCAGGTCTGAGAGGAGGGGGCACACCTTTGTAACGAATGTAACAGGCTGCAGAGAGTCAGATTCGAATCTGCCGGACCTCGTGCTGGAGCTTGGCGCAGGCTGCCAGCAATCCTGTGTGGGTAGATGAATCTCTCTTTCTCGCGGCTGACAGGGGTCCTCAGCTTGCAGACCTTAGAAAGATGAAGCTGTGAATAGTTCCCACACGGTGAAGTATTTGTTTTGCTTTGCATTCAATATCTTATAAATATAACCTGCTGTGTATATTGCAAACTGATATATTTTGTTTGATTAACGCGGACTTGAAAGCTACTAATTCGTCATTCATATAACAACAATAAAAGTCTTCTTTGACCTCACAAGTGCATTTCTGTTGTGTTATGTTAGTGCTTAGAAACTAAATAAGAGGAAAGCACTACAATTGGTACCAGGAGTGGGGTCGGTCATTAAGAGGTGATTAAGAAGGGGTTTGACGAGTTAGTAGATTTCTAAGTGCACACTTTAAAAGTGTAATTGTTTTTTGTTGTTTGGAGAATTACAGAAATTGTTTTCTGTTTGGAGAATCACAGTAGCACGGCAGACCATGTCTGAGAATACATGTGTTGATGAACTGCCTGATGGTGCTAAGAAAAACTGTGAATTGTTTTCTGTTTGGGGAATTACAGGAGAAAATGCATGTGTAGCTAAAATGCCTGATGTTGTTTTGAGAAATAATTCCCGTTGTATATATGTAGAAAACGTGTGTTTTGGAAGTAATGATGACAGAAAGGTCTGGATACCTTTATCTGCTTACAGAGAAATGCAGGAGAAATGTAGGAAGTTGGAACATGAAAATAGGAATTTACGTGAGCAAATTAGCCCGACTGAAAGTTATAAAAGGGCTGTTTTTGAAGAATCTTTCTTGTCCCATTCCAGTAATGAGGGGGTTAAGACAGCTCCGAGCTGCACTGAGTTTCCGTGTGAGCCAGGGTTGGACGAGAGAGCTCAGAATGTGATTTACGAGTTACCGTTGCAAAATGCACAAGTAAAACGAAGGATTTTAGAGCAAGACACCCCGAGTTTCATTAGCTTGTTTGATTTTTGGAAAAAGAATAGCTCTCATTTGAGAGAAATCCTAACACTTTTGTATATGGTCACTGTGAAAAATAATATGCAGCTGCGCGCTTGTGATTTGGCAAATGAAATAATGCAGACTTTAGGTTTCTGCGCAGTGCAAGAAGGAAAAACTGATGTACATGTAACTCATGAACAAGGAAAGAAAGTAGTGCCCCTAGCTAGAATCACACAATGGATCTGGTACTTGCAAGACAGGGCTAGAGTACCACAGGTAAAAAAGTTATCAATGAAGTTGAATGCACCATTTGAATTCGTGTCCACTGAAGATAAAAAGCATGTTTGTTTTACTAATGATTCATTGACTGAAATATTGCTTTCTGGCACAGTAGAAGGAACAGCGTTGTATAATGTGTGTCAGATTTTAAAGCAAGAGCTACGTGAGATGTGTCATTTTTATGCTGATTTTTGGTTCTTTGATAATGTTTTAGCCATATGGCTTGTACCTAACTGGTTCAATTTCTTTGCAGATGTTAATGAGAAAAATGCAGAGAGAGAAGTGTACACCCAGAATTCTGCCTTAGTGGGGATGGCTAAGTGGGTGCCCCAGAAATGTGAACAACTGAGAGGAAAAGCCACTTACAGGTGGGCAGAGATGAGAGAGATGCACATTCCCCTAGATTTGATAAAAACTGTGCAGCACGCACAAAAGCAATCTGTCATGCAAGCAGTCACAGAGCAGTTGGGGAGAGGAAAGTTACCAGAACAGAAATGGCAAATTGATCAGGTTTTAGGGAAAGTGATTGCTGCAAATTACCAAGGAAAAATCGAAATTATGCTGATACCTAGAAAAGAATCTGATTCATTCATACAAATTGGAGACAGAATGGCCCAAATTGACAAAAGTGCAGTGAATGGAGGTTTGGTAAAGAATGAGTCTGCCCCAGCCCTTCTGACAGTGCAAGAAAAGGGAAGCTGTGGCGCAGCAGATAAAAACCTCAGTACTGATGTGTGGGCTGAAGCCCCAAGTGACCCTCCAGAACCTGCAGAGAATATAACAAAGGGCCCCAAAAACGTCCTGCTGATTATAAAACAGGGAAAGGAAGAGGAAGGGTGCAGTTTAAATGAAAAATGTTATTTGCAAGAAAAGTCATACTTGTTTCTTTTGCAGATCCGACCACGTTTCGCCACTGTCCCTGAGTGTGCTGTGTGGTCCCCCTTCCGGTGTGTGCGTGTGGGGTCGGGGAAGGGACCGAATCCCCAACCTGAACCTGGCTGAGTAAAGTGCCAGCACCATGGATCCATTTTGCGCAAACTGCGCCTTCAGTTCAAGTTCAACTTGTTTGCTGTGTTTTTTTTTTTTTTTTTCCCTCTCGTATGGAACTCTGACTTTTGCCTACCTTCCAGAAAACCTTTCAGGTGGACCGTGCACCTTTACATGAGCAGAACTCATGCCACATCAAATTGCTAACACTGTTGAATTAGAGACTCATTCAGAGAAAAAAAAAAAAAAAAATGTGCCCAGTCTTTTCTATGTAGATGTATCTGATGTGAAAGGTTATGAGATCAATGTGTTAATTCACTTCTATTGCTTTACAGGGATTGCTTTGATCATAATGTTTTTTTTTTTGTGCTGATGTTTTTTTTTTTGTTTGTTTGAAATATGAGATATGTGAAACAAAAATTCATTGGTCAAAGGGCGGAATGTCCTGCCATTTGATAAAGTTTGTTTTGACCAATGACTTTGTGTTTCACCACTGCGCATATTAGTTGCTCAATGTTCACCAGTAGCACATGGTATGTTTCGTCAGTTGAGCCGCCTATTGGCTTTGACATGGCATTAGCCATTACTTTCTGTATTCAGTTTAGCCGCCTATGGGCTTTGACATTGCATTAGTCAGTTGAGCCGCCTATGGGCTTTGACATTGCATTAGCCATTACATTCTGTATTCTGCCTATTGGCTTTGACATGCTGTATCCAGTCTAGCCGCCTATTGGCTTTGACATTGCATGCCTATTGACTTTGACATGATGTATTCAATTTAGCTGCCTATTGACTTTGACATGCTATTAGATATTCTGCCTATGGGCTTTGACATGATATTATATATTGCATTTTGTATTCAGCTTAACTGCCTATTGGCTTTGACATGATATTCAGCTCAGCTGCCTATTGGCTTTGACATGATATTATACATTGCATTTTATATTCAGCTCAGCTGCCTATGGGCTTTGACATGATATAAGACATTGCATTTTGTATTCAGCTTAGATGCCTATTGGCTTTGACATGACACTAGACATTGCATTTGATATTTAGGTTAGCTGCCTATTGCCTTTAACATGACATTGCATTTGATATTTAGGTTAGCTGCCCATTGCCTTTAACGTGGAGTTAGACATTGCAGTTGAGAATCCAAGCTGTATTTTTCCAAGCTGTGTTTTTGCACCAGAGAACCAAGATGTTTTGCTCTCACAGTAGACTAGACCTGATAAGAGAGAGTACATGGGCGTTGTTTCTCTTCCCTTGAGCTTGGGAACAGGAGTAGTCTTGGAGACCTGGCCAGTCTCCAAAAGGCTTGCTCAGTTTCCCAGGTCTGAGAGGAGGGGGCACACCTTTGTAACGAATGTAACAGGCTGCAGAGAGTCAGATTCGAATCTGCCGGACCTCGTGCTGGAGCTTGGCGCAGGCTGCCAGCAATCCCGTGTGGGTAGATGAATCTCTCTTTCTCGCGGCTGACAGGGGTCCTCAGCTTGCAGACCTTAGAAAGATGAAGCTGTGAATAGTTCCCACACGGTGAAGTATTTGTTTTGCTTTGCATTCAATATCTTATAAATATAACCTGCTATGTATATTGCAAACTGATCTTTTTTGTTTGATTAACGCGGACTTGAAAGCTACTAATTCGTCATTCATATAACAACAATAAAAGTCTTCTTTGACCTCACAAGTGCATTTCTGTTGTGTTATGTTAGTGCTTAGAAACTAAATAAGAGGAAAGCACTACAGCTCTCTAACAGGATTACTATCAGTAATACTGCTGCTGCCACCATGGTGTGCAAACCCCCAGTCTCTGTATCTCCTTCTCCAGGTCTAGGGATTTCCTGTCTAGAGCCAGATGTTGCTGTTTAAGCTTCAGTCTGGTCTCTTCACCTCTCAACTTTTCGAGTTCCCTTTCTAACATGTTGTCTTCAGGGTGGGTGGGTTGGGAATGCTTGGACACAGAGGATAAATTGGAAACAACAGAGGGAGATCTGTCCCTAACTGCTTGGACTCTAACAACCTGACCTCCAGGAATAAAAACATCCCTACTATGATGGGAGCTCCTATTACTACCAGCATTGCTAGATGGTCTGCTAAGGGGCAGATTTGGAACAGAACCCTCCCCACCTCCCTCAAGGAGTTCCCCTGAGTCAGCATGGGAGCCATTTATTAACTTCTCATTTGAAGTGCCTGCTAGGGACTCATCAATGACAATGAGCATGTTATATAGAAACTCTCTTGTAGGGTTCTTTCCTATCACTAAACCTCTATCTAGGCAGAGACTCCTTAGGCTCTTGAAATTTAAATTGTCATAGGTAGTATTGACCATTTTAAGAGCAGCCCCTACATCAGACATGATAGAAGAAGGTTTAGAGACAGTGAGAAGAGAGAAAAAGTTTCAGAACTTTTTAAAGAACAGAGAAAAATAACTTTTTCAAACTTTTAGAAACTTTTTAGACGTTTTAGAGTACTTTTCAGCACTTAGTAGAAAGTGTAAGAGGAGAAAAGCAAAACTTTTTGGTTAAGTGTACATACACTGAACTTGTTTTGAATATTATTCTCTTATGAAAAGTACACAATGACAAAGTGGTAAGTAGTTACAAGTACTTAACCCACCGCTGCACAACCAATGTAGGAGGCTGGCCTGGCTTGTAGTGGGTACCAGAGGTACTTACACCTTGTGCCAGGTCCAGTTATCCCTTATTAGTGTAGAAGAGGTGTTTCTAGCAGCTTAGGCTGATAGAAAGTAGCTATGGCAAAGCAGCTTAGGCTGAACTAGGAGACATGTAAAGCTCCTACTATACCACTGGTGTCATATGCACAATATCATAAGAAAACACAATACACAGATATACTAAAAATAAAGGTACTTTATTTTTATGACAATATGCCAAAAGTATCTCAGTGAGTACCCTCAGTATGAGGATAAGTTATATACACAAGACATATGTACACAAACCAAAATTATGCGGATAATAGCAAAAGGAAGTAATGCAAGCAATGTAAAGTTACAGTAGATTGCAATAGGAGCACATAGGTATAGGGGCAACACAAACCATATACTCCAAAAGTGGAATGCGAACCACGAATGGACCCCAAACCTATGTGAGCTTGTAGAGGTTCGCTGGGACTGCAAGAAAACAGTGAGGGTTAGAAAAATAGCCCACCCCAAGACCCTGAAAGGTAGGTGTAAAGTGCACCTACTACCCCCAGAGAGCACAGAAGTCGTGATAGGGGGATTCTGCAAGGAGAAGAAACACCAGCAATGCAACAACTGTGGATTTCCGGACCTGAGTACCTGTAAGACAAGGGGACCAAGTCCAAGAGTCGCGACAGTGTTGAGAGTGGGCAGGAGCCCAGGAAATGCCAGCTGAGGGTGCAAGGAAGCTGCCACCTGTTGGAAGAAGCTTGGTGTTCTGCAAGAACGAAGAGGACTAGGAACTTCCCCTTTGGAGGATGGATGTCGCACGTCGTGAAGAAGCTTGCCAAGGTGTTCCCATGCAGAAAGACCACAAACAAGCCTTGCTAGCTGCAAGTGTCGTGGTTAGGGTTTTTGGATGCTGCTGTGGCCCAGGAGGGACCAGGATGTCGCCACTTGGAGGAGGAGACAGAGGGGGTATCCAGCAAGTCAGGGAGCCCTCACAGAAGCAGGCAGCTCCTGCAGAAGTACCTGAACAGGCACTTAGAAGAAAAGTGAACTGGAGTCCACCCGAAGTCACAAAAGGGATTCCCACGACAGCGGAGGACAACTCAGAAGGTTGTGCACTGCAGGTTAGAGTGTTGGGGACCCAGGCTTGGCTGTGCACGAAGGAAATCCTGGAAGAGTGCACAGGAGCCGGAGCAGCTGCAAATCACGCGGTACCAAGAAATGCAGTCTAGCATGGGGAGGCAAGGACTTACCTCCACCAAACTTGGACTGAAGAGTCACTGGACTGTGGGAGTCACTTGGACAGAGTTGCTGAGTTCCAGGGACCACACTCGTCATGCTGAGAGGGGACCCAGAGGACCGGTGATGCAGTCTTTTGTTGCCTGTGGTTGCAGGGGGCAGATTCCGTCAACCCACGGGAGATTTCTTCAGAGCTCCTGGTGCAGAAGGAGGCATGCTACCCCCAGAGCATGCACCACCTGGAAACAGTCGAGAAAGCAGACAGGATGAAGCGATACAAGGTTGCTAGTAGTTGTCTGGCTACTTTGTTGCGGTTTTGCAGGCGTCCTGAGCAGTCAGCGGTCGATCCTTTGGCAGAAGGTGAAGAGGGAGATGCAGAGGAACTCTGGTGAGCTCTTGCATTCGTTATCTGAAGAATTCCCCAAAGCAGAGACCCTAAATAGCCAGAAAAGGAGGTTTGGCTACCAAGGAAGGAGGATTGGCTACCAAGAGAGGTAAGAGCCTATCAGAAGGAGCCTCTGACGTCACCTGCTGGCACTGGCCACTCAGAGCAGTCCAGTCTGCCACAAACACCTCTGTTCCCAAGATGGCAGAGGTCTGGGACACACTGGAGGAGCTCTGGGCACCTCCCCTGGGAGGTGCAGGTCAGGGGAGTGGTCACTCCCCGTTCCTTTGTCAGTTTCGCCCCAGAGCAGGGCTGGGGGATCCCTAAACCGGTGTAGACTGGCTTATGCAGAGATGGGCACCATCCGTGCCCATCAAAGCATTTCCAGAGGCTGGGGGAGGCTACTCCTCCCCAGCCCTGACACCTATTTCAAAAGGGAGAGGGTGTCACACCCTCTCTCAGAGGAAATCCTTTCTTCCGCCTTCCTGGGCCAGGGCTGCCTGGACCCCAGGGGGGCAGAAACCTGTCTGAGGGGTTGGCAGCAGCAGCAGCTGCAGTGGAGACCCTGGAAAGGCAGTTTGGCAGTACCAGGGTTCTGTGCTAGAGACCCTGGGGATCATGGAATTGTCCCCCCAATGCCAGAATGGCATTGGGGGGACAATTCCATGATCTTAGACATGTTACATGACCATGTTCGGAGTTACCATTGTGACGCTGTACATAGGTAGTGACCTATGTACAGTGCACGCGTGTAATGGTGTCCCCGCACTCACAAAGTCCGGGGAATTTGCCCTGAACGATGTGGGGGCACCTTGGCTAGTGCCAGGGTGCCCACACACTAAGTAACTTTGCACCCAACCTTCACCAGGTGAAGGTTAGACATATAGGTGACTTAGAAGTTACTGAAGTGCAGTGGTAAATGGCAGTGCAATAACGTGGACGTTATTTCACGCAGGCTGCACTGGCAGGCCTGTGTAAGAATTGTCAGAGCTCCCTATGAGTGGCAAGAGAAATGCTGCAGCCCATAGGGATCTCCTGGAACCCCAATACCCTGGGTACCTCAGTACCATATACTAGGGAATTATATGGGTGCACCACTATGCCAATGTGAATTGGAAAATTAAATCACTAGCCTGTTAGTGACAAATTTGGAAAGCAGAGAGAGCATAACCACTGAGATTCTGGTTAGCAGAGCCTCAGTGAGACAGTTAGGCATCACACAGGGAACACATACATATAGGCCACAAACTTATCAGCACTGGGGTCCTGGCTAGCAGGATCCCAGTGACACATAACAAACACACTGACAACATAGGGTCTTCACTATGAGCACTGGGCCCTGGCTAGCAGGATCCCAGTGAGACAGCGAAAACACCCTGACATCTACTCACAAACAGGCCAAAAGTGGGGGTAACAAGGCTAGAAAGAGGCTACTTTCTCACACAACCGCCCCCCCCAAACGAAGGACAATAAGGCTAACCTTGGCCAGTTGAGTCTTTATTGTCTAAGTGGTGATAAGTGGAGAGCAGCTCTGCAATAAACTGGTTACTCCCTTTATTATCCACTATATGGTTACTTCCCTGTGGGGATGTAAACCACCCTGTTTGAAGATTTTTAGCTAGCCAACAATCTGAAGATATATTCTGAGTTCCTATCAGTAAGTTTTACTTTAGAACAGTGGGGATTGTCCACTGGACCTATTTCAAGTGATGAGAATGCCAGACAGGGATGCTGTCACATTAAAGCCATGGCTGGGCAAAAACATTGTCCATATGGCTGTAAGAGAGAACAGGGATGCGGTTTCTCTTTAGTTGGAGCAGGGCAGGGATTCTGTTCTATGAGCTCCACACTAGGGCAGGGCTGCTGTCCTAAGTGTTGTGAGGCAGTGCAGGGTTTCTGCACTAAAGTTTCTCTGGGAGGGTTGGAGCGATGCTCCATATTAACAAAATGGTGCCCTTTTTCTCACCAATATTAGTTATCCCACAGAGAGGTACTTCCACCTCAGGGAGTACAGTGGTGCCAGCTGATGAGTCCCTTGGTACAGGTGCCACCCCAGGAGAGGTTTCTCCCACCACAGGAATGGTATCCTGAATGGCAGGGTGGGTTGGGGATACTGTGATACCCTTTTTACCGGTTGTTGGAGAAGGATCCTGAGTTTTCAGGCCTTTTTCTCTCCTTTGCTTTTTCATTTCAGCTGAAATGAGAGGAAGCAATTCCTCAGGGATACACAGCATGGCTGCATGGGTATAAAACTCTATCTCAGCCCAACCAGAGGTCTCTAGGTCATTACCTAAGAGACAGTCTACAGGTAAGCTAGGTAACACTACCACCTGCTTAGGGCCAGTAACTCCACCCCAACTAAGCTGAACTATAGCTAAGGGAAGAAACTTAGTGGAGTTATGGACATCAATAATCTTGTATTGTTGTCCAATGATGTGTTGATCAGGAGGCACTAGGTTTTCAGTCACCAAAGTGATACTGGCACTTGTGTCCCTGTAGGCCTGGCCTCATCACCATTTATTGAAACTGTCTGCCTGTACTTATCCATTGTAAGGAGACAAGCAGCCAGTGTGGCCAGGCCAATGCCACTAGGTGTGACAGAAACTGTCTTGGGACTGAATACCCCAGTTTCTATGATGGACCCATAAGTGAACCCAACTACACCCTTACTTTGACTGTTGCCAGCAGTCCCACCACTATTACCACTACTGCTAGGGGCACTAGAGTTTGATGTATTAGTGGTGGTTGGCTCAGGGGGTTTACCTGGACAGGACTTATCCCCTTGCCAATGGCCTTTATTTTTACACACATAGCACCAAGGCTTTTCAATGTGTGTATGTTGTGAAGAAGAGGAAGAATTTGATTTAGCCCCACCCCCTGAAGAGTGTTTAGGATTTGAAGAAGGATCTTTGATTTTACCCTTATCTCCATGCTTATCCTGAGATTTCTCACCATCTTTCTTCTTGCCATCCTTGTCACCCCCTGTATGAACTTTTCTGTTCACTCTTGTTCTGACCCATTTGTCTGCCTTCTTTCCCAATTCTTGGGGAGAGGTCAGATCTGAGTCCACTAGATATTGGTGTAACAAGTCAGATACACAGTTATTCAGAATATGCTCTCTCAGAATAAGATTATACAGGCTTTCATAGTCAGAAACTTTACTGCCATGTAACCACCTCTCCAAGGCCTTCACTGAACAGTCAACAAAGTCTATCCAGTCTTGTGAGGACTCTTTTCTGGTGTCTCTGAATTGAATCCTGTATTGTTCAGTGGTTAAGCCAAATCCATCCAAGAGTACATCCTTCAAAACTGCAAAATTGTTAGCATCACTTTCTCTAACAGTAAGGAGCCTATCCCTACCTTTTCCATTGAAAGATAGCCACAATATAGCAGCTCACTGCCTTTGAGGGACCCCCTGTACCATACAGGCCCTCTCAAGTGCAGCAAACCCCTTGTTGATGTCATCCCCCTCCTTGTAAGGGAGAACTATCTTGTGCAGATTCCTGGAATCATGCTCTCTAACAGGATTACTATCAGGAATACTGCTGCTGCCACCATGGGGTCCAAACCCCAATCTCTGTCTCTCCTTCTCCAGGCCTAGGGATTCCCTGTCTAGAGCCAGCTGTTGCTGTTTAAGCTTCAGTCTGGTCTCTTCCACTCTCAACTTTTTGAGTTCCCTTTCTAACATGTTGACTTCAGGGTGGGTGGGTTGGGAATGCTTGGACACAGAGGATAAATTGGAAACAACAGAGGGAGATCTGTCCCTAACTGCTTGGACTCTAACAACCTGACCTCCAGGAATAAAAACATCCCTACTATGATGGGAGCTCCTATTACTACCAGCATTGCTAGGTGGTCTGCTAAGGGGCAGATTTGGAACAGAACCCTCCCCACCTCCCTCAAGGAGTTCCCCTGAGTCAGAATGGGAGCCATCTATTAACTTCTCATTTGAAGTGCCTGCTAGGGACTCATCATTCACAATGAGCATGTGTAGGAAGTTGGCTCTGTATGTGCTATTTCAAAGTAAGGAATAGCATGCACAGAGTCCAAGGGTTCCCCTTAGAGGTAAAATAGTGGTAAAAAGAGATAATACTAATGCTCTATTTTGTGGTAGTGTGGTCGAGCAGTAGGCTTATCCAAGGAGTAGTGTTAAGCATTTGTTGTACATACACATAGACAATAAATGAGATACACACACTCAGAGACAAATCCAGCCAATAGGTTTTGTTATAGAAAAATATCTTTTCTTAGTTTATTTTAAGAACCACAGGTTCAAATTTAACATGTAATTTCTTGTTTGAAAGGTATTGCAGGTAAATACATTAGGAACTTTGAATCATTTCAATTGCATGTATACTTTTCAAGTTATTCACAAATAGCTATTTTAAAAGTGGACACAGTGCAATTTTCACAGTTCCTGGGGGAGGTAAGTTTTTGTTAGTTTTACCAGGTAAGTAAGACACTTACAGGGTTCAGTTCTTGGTCCAAGGTAGCCCACCGTTGGGGGTTCAGAGCAACCCCAAAGTTACCACACCAGCAGCTCAGGGCCGGTCAGGTGCAGAGTTCAAAGTGGTGCCCAAAAACGCATAGGCTTCAATGGAGAGAAGGGGGTGCCCCGGTTCCAGTCTGCCAGCAGGTAAGTACCCGCGTCTTCGGAGGGCAGACCAGGGGGGTTTTGTAGGGCACCGGGGGGGGACACAAGCCCACACAGAAATTTCACCCTCAGCGGCGCGGGGGCGGCAGGGTGCAGTGTTAGAACAAGCGTCGGGTTCGCAATGGAAGTCAATGAGAGATCAAGGGATCTCTTCAGCGCTGCAGGCAGGCAAGGGGGGGCTTCCTCGGGGAAACCTCCACTTGGGCAAGGGAGAGGGACTCCTGGGTGTCACTTCTGCAGTGAAAGTCCGGTCCTTCAGGTCCTGGGGGCTGCGGGTGCAGGGTCTTTTCCAGGCGTCGGGACTTAGGTTTCAGAGAGTCGCGGTCAGGGGAAGCCTCTGGATTCCCTCTGCAGGCGGCGCTGTGGGGGCTCAGGGGGGACAGGTTTTGGTACTCACAGTCGTAGAGTAGTCCGGGGGTCCTCCCTGAGGTGTTGGTTCTCCACCAGCCGAGTCGGGGTCGCCGGGTGCAGTGTTGCAAGTCTCACGCTTCTTGCGGGGAGATTGCAGGGTTCTTTAAAGCTGCTCCTTTGGATAAAGTTGCAGTCTTTTTGGAGCAGGTCCGCTGTCCTCGGGAGTTTCTTGTCGTCGTCGAAGCAGGGCAGTCCTCAGAGGATTCAGAGGTCGCTGGTCCCTTTGGAAGGCATCGCTGGAGCAGAGTTCTTTGGAAGGCAGGAGACAGGCCGGTGAGTTTCTGGAGCCAAGGCAGTTGTTGTCTTCTGGTCTTCCTCTGCAGGGGTTTTCAGCTAGGCAGTCCTTCTTCTTGTTGTTGCAGGAATCTAGTTTCTAGGTTCAGGGAGAGCCCTTAAATACTAAATTTAAGGGCGTGTTTAGGTCTGGGGGGTTAGTAGCCAATGGCTACTAGCCCTGAGGGTGGGTACACCCTCTTTGTGCCTCCTCCCAAGGGGAGGGGGTCACATCCCTAATCCTATTGGGGGAATCCTCCATCTGCAAGATGGAGGATTTCTAAAAGTTAGAGTCACCTCAGCTCAGGACACCTTAGGGGCTGTCCTGACTGGCCAGTGACTCCTCCTTGTTATTCTCATTATTTTCTCCGGCCTTGCCGCCAAAAGTGGGGGCCGGGGCCGGAGGGGGCGGGCAACTCCACTAGCTGGAGTGTCCTGCGGTGCTGTGACAAAGGGGTGAGCCTTTGAGGCTCACCGCCAGGTGTTACAGCTCCTGCCTGGGGGAGGTGTTAGCATCTCCACCCAGTGCAGGCTTTGTTACTGGCCTCAGAGTGACAAAGGCACTCTCCCCATGGGGCCAGCAACATGTCTCTAGTGTGGCAGGCTGCTGGAACCAGTCAGCCTACACAGATAGTCGGTTAAGTTTCAGGGGGCACCTCTAAGGTGCCCTCTGTGGTGTATTTTACAATAAAATGTACACTGGCATCAGTGTGCATTTATTGTGCTGAGAAGTTTGATACCAAACTTCCCAGTTTTCAGTGTAGCCATTATGGTGCTGTGGAGTTCGTGTAAAACAGACTCCCAGACCATATACTCTTATGGCTACCCTGCACTTACAATGTCTAAGGTTTTGCTTAGACACTGTAGGGGCACAGTGCTCATGCACTGGTACCCTCACCTATGGTATAGTGCACCCTGCCTTAGGGCTGTAAGGCCTGCTAGAGGGGTGTCTTACCTATACTGCATAGGCAGTGAGAGGCTGGCATGGCACCCTGAGGGGAGTGCCATGTCGACTTACTCATTTTGTTCTCACTAGCACACACAAGCTGGTAAGCAGTGTGTCTGTGCTGGGTGAGGGGTCTCTAGGGTGGCATAATACATGCTGCAGCCCTTAGAGACCTTCCCTGGCATCAGGGCCCTTGGTACCAGAGGTACCAGTTACAAGGGACTTATCTTTGTGCCAGGGTGTGCCAATTGTGGAATCAAAAGTACAGGTTAGGGAAAGAACACTGGTGCTGGGGCCTGGTTAGCAGGCCTCAGCACACTTTCAATTCAAAACATAGCATCAGCAAAGGCAAAAAGTCAGGGGGTAATCATGCCAAGGAGGCATTTCCTTACACAACTCCCCCCCAAACGAAAGAGGATGAGACTAACCTTTCCCAAGAGAGTCTTCATTTTCTAAGTGGAAGAACCTGGAAAGGCCATCTGCATTGGCATGGGCAGTCCCAGGTCTGTGTTCCACTACAAAGTCCATTCCCTGTAGGGAGATGGACCACCTCAACAGTTTTGGATTTTCACCTTTCATTTGCATCAGCCATCTGAGAGGTCTGTGGTCAGTCTGAACTAGGAAGTGAGTACCAAAGAGGTAGGGTCTCAGCTTCTTCAGGGACCAAACCACAGCAAAGGCCTCCCTCTCAATGGCACTCCAACGCTGCTCCCTGGGGAGTAACCTCCTGCTAATGAAATCAACAGGCTGGTCAAGGCCATCATCATTTGTTTGGAACAAAACTGCCCCTATCCCATGTTCAGAGGCATCTGTTTGCACAATGAACTGCTTGGAGTAATCTGGAGCTTTTAGAACTGGTGCTGTGCACATAGCTTGTTTCAGGGTGTCAAAAGCCTGTTGGCATTCTACAGTCCAGTTTACTTTCTTGGGCATTTTCTTGGAGGTGAGTTCTGTGAGGGCTGTCACAATGGATCCATATCCCTTCACAAACCTCCTGTAGTACCCAGTCAAGCCAAGGAATGCCCTGACTTGAGTCTGGGTTTTTGGAGCTGCCCAGTCCAGAATAGTCTGGATCTTAGGCTGGAGTGGCTGAACTTGGCCTCCACCTACAAGGTGTCCCAAGTAAACCACAGTTCCCTGCCCTATCTGGCATTTGGATGCCTTGATAGAGAGGCCTGCAGATTGCAGAGCCTTCAAAACCTTCTTCAGGTGGACCAGGTGATCCTGCCAGGTAGAGCTGAAGACAGCAATATCATCAAGATAAGCTGCACTAAAGGATTCCAGCCCAGCAAGGACTTGATTCACCAACCTTTGGAAGGTGGCAGGGGCATTCTTTAAACCAAAGGGCATAACAGTGAACTGATAATGCCCATCAGGTGTGGAGAATGCTGTCTTTTCTTTTGCTCCAGGGGCCATTTTGATTTGCCAGTACCCTGCTGTTAAGTCAAAGGTACTTAAGAATTTGGCAGCCCCTAATTTGTCTATTAGCTCATCAGCTCTAGTAATGGGATGAGCATCTGTCTTGGTGACAGAGTTGAGACCTCTGTAGTCCACACAAAACCTCATCTCTCTCTTTCCTTCTTTGGTGTGAGGTTTGGGGACTAAGACCACTGGGCTAGCCCAGGGGCTGTCAGAGTACTCAATTACTCCCAATTCCAGCATCTTGTGGACTTCCACCTTGATGCTTTCCTTAACTTGGTCAGACTGTCTAAATATTTTGTTTTTGACAGGCATGCTGTCTCCTGTGTCCACATCATGGGTACACAGGTGTGTCTGACCAGGGGTTAGGGAAAAGAGTTCAGCAAACTGTTGCAGGACCTTCCTGCAGTCAGACTGCTGCTGGCTAGAGAGGGTGTCTGAGTAGATCACTCCATCTACTGAGCCATCTTTAGGGTCTGATGAGAGGAGATCAGGGAGAGGTTCACTCTCAGCTTCCTGGTCCTCATCTGTTACCATCAACAGATTTACATCAGCCCTGTCATGGAAGAGCTTAAGGCGGTTCACATGGATCACCCTCTTGGGGCTCCTGCTTGTGCCCAGGTCCACCAGGTAGGTGACCTGACTCTTCCTCTCTAGTACTGGGTAAGGGCCACTCCATTTGTCCTGGAGTGCCCTGGGAGCCACAGGCTCCAGAACCCAGACTTTCTGCCCTGGTTGAAATTCAACCAGTGCAGCCTTTTGGTCATACCACAACTTCTGGAGTTGTTGGCTGGCCTCAAGGTTTTTACTTGCCTTTTCCATGTACTCTGCCATCCTTGAGCGAAGGCCCAGTACATAGTCCACTATGTCTTGTTTAGGCTCATGAAGAGGTCTCTCCCAGCCTTCTTTAACAAGAGCAAGTGGTCCCCTTACAGGGTGGCCAAACAGAAGTTCAAAGTGTGAGAATCCTACTCCCTTCTGAGGCACCTCTCTGTAAGCGAAAAGCAGACATGGCAGGAGGACATCCCATCTCCTTTTGAGTTTTTCTGGGAGCCCCATGATCATGCCCTTTAATGTCTTGTTGAATCTCTCAACAAGGCCATTAGTTTGTGGATGATATGGTGTAGTGAATTTATAAGTCACTCCACACTCATTCCACATGTGTTTTAGGTAAGCTGACATGAAGTTGGTACCTCTGTCAGAAACCACCTCCTTAGGGAAACCCACTCTGGTAAAGATACCAATGAGGGCCTTGGCTACTGCAGGGGCAGTAGTCGACCTAAGGGGAATAGCTTCAGGATACCTAGTAGCATGATCCACTACTACTAGGATGTACATATTTCCTGAGGCTGTGGGAGGTTCTAGTGGACCAACTATGTCCACACCCACTCTTTCAAAGGGGACCCCCACCACTGGAAGTGGAATGAGGGGGGCCTTTGGATGCCCACCTGTCTTACCACTGGCTTGACAGGTGGGGCAGGAGAGGCAAAACTCCTTAACCTTCTGGGACATATTGGGCCAGTAGAAGTGGTTGACTAACCTCTCCCACGTCTTGGTTTGTCCCAAATGCCCAGCAAGGGGAATATCATGGGCTAAGGTCAGAATAAACTCTCTGAAACCCTGAGGCACTACCACTCTCCTAGTGGCACCAGGTTTGGGATCTCTTGCCTCAGTGTACAGGAGTCCATCTTCCCAATAGACCCTATGTGTTCCATTTTTCTTGCCTTTGGACTCTTCAGCAGCTTGCTGCCTAAGGCCTTCAAGAGAGGGACAGGTTTCTTGTCCCTTACACAACTCTTCCCTTGAGGGTCCCCCTGGGCCCAAGAGCTCAACCTGATAAGGTTCCTGCTCCATAGGCTCAGTTCCCTCAGAGGGCAGAACTTCTTCCTGAGAAGAGAGGTTCTCTTTTTGGTGTTGTGTTGCAGCTGGTTTCCCAGCTGACTTTCCTTGTCTCTTGGTAGGCTGGGCCATTTTTCCAGACTCCAGCTCTACTTTTTCACCCTGTGCCTTGCACTGTGCCCTAGTCTTGACACACACCAGTTCAGGGATACCCAGCATGGCTGCATGGGTTTTCAGTTCTACCTCAGCCCATGCTGAGGACTCCAGGTCATTTCCAAGCAAACAGTCTACTGGGATATTTGAGGAGACCACCACCTGTTTCAGGCCATTGACCCCTCCCCACTCTAAAGTTACCATAGCCATGGGATGTACTTTAGTCTGATTGTCAGCGTTGGTGACTGGATAAGTTTGTCCAGTCAGGTATTGGCCAGGGGAAACCAGTTTCTCTGTCACCATAGTGACACTGGCACCTGTATCCCTCAGGCCCTCTACACTTGTCCCATTAATTAAGAGCTGCTGCCTGTATTTTTGCATGTTAGGGGGCCAGGCAGCCAGTGTGGCTAAATCCACCCCACCCTCAGAGACTAATGTAGCTTCAGTGTGACACCTGATTTGCTCTGGGCACACTGTTGATCCCACTTGGAGACTGGCCATTCCAGTTTTAGCTGGATGGGAGTTAGAAGTGGTATCTTTCTTGGGACAGGCCTTGTCTCCAGTTTGGTGTCCAGACTGACTACAGTTTCGACACCAGGCCTTTTTGGGATCAAAGTTTTTACCCTTGTACCCAGGATTGTTTTGTGAAGAGGCTCTGGGCCCACCCTCCTGTGCAGGTTTTTGGGGGCCTGTAGAAGACTCTTTACTATTTTTATTTTTGGCTGTCTCACCACCTTTCCGCTGGGGAGGTTTTGTGACCCCTTTCTTTTGGTCACCCCCTGTGGAAGTTTTGGACACCCTAGTCTAGTTACAAGGGACTTATCTGGGTGCCAGGGTGTGCCAATTGTGGAATCAAAAGTACAGGTTAGGGAAAGAACACTGGTGCTGGGGCCTGGTTAGCAGGCCTCAGCACACTTTCAATTCAAAACATAGCATCAGCAAAGGCAAAAAGTCAGGGGGTAACCATGCCAAGGAGGCATTTCCTTACAGCATGTTATATAGAAACTCTCTTGTAGGGTTATTTCCTATCACTAAACCTCTATCTAGGCAGAGACTCCTTAGGCTCTTGAAATTTAAATTGTCATAGGTAGTATTGACCATTTTAAGAGCAGCCCCTACATCAGACATGATAGAAGAAGGTTTAGAGACAGTGAGAAGAGAGGAAAAGTTTCAGAACTTTTTAAAGAACAGAAAAAAAAACTTTTTCAAACTTTTAGAAACTTTTTAGAAGTTTTAGAGTACTTTTCAGCACTTCGTAGAAAGTGTAAGATGAGAAAAGCAAAACCTTTTGGTTAAGTATACATACACTGAACTTGTTTTGTATATTATTCTCTTATGAAAAGTACACAATGACAAAGTGGTAAGTAGTTACAAGTACTTATCCCACCACTGCACAACCTATGTAGGAGGCTGGCCTGGCTTGTAGTGGGTACCAGAGGTACTTACTCCTTGTGCCAGGTCCAGTTATCCCTTATTAGTGTAGAAGAGGTGTTTCTAGCAGCTTAGGCTGATAGAAGGTAGCTCTAGCAAAGCAGCTTAGGCTGAACTAGGAGACATGTAAAGCTCCTTCTATACCACTGGTGTCATATGCACAATATCATAAGAAAACACAATACACAGATATACTAAACATAAAGGTACTTTATTTTTATGACAATATGCCAAAAGTATCTCAGTGAGTACCCTCAGTATGAGGATAAGTTATATACACAAGATATATGTACACAAACCAAAATTATGCAGATAATAGCAAAAGCAAGTAATGCAAGCAATGTAAAGTTACAGTAGATTGCAATAGGAGCACATAGGTATAGGGGCAACACAAACCATATACTCCAAAAGTGGAATGCGAACCACGAATGGACCCCAAACCTATGTGAGCTTGTAGAGGGTTGCTGGGACTGTAAGAAAACAGTGATGGTTAGAAAAATAGCCCACCCCAAGACCCTGAAAGGTAGGTGTAAAGTGCACCTACTACCCCCAGAGAGCACAGAAGTCGTGATGGGGGATTCTGCAAGGAGAACAAACACCAGCAATGCAACAACTGTGGATTTCCGGACCTGAGTACCTGTAAGACAAGGGGACCAAGTCCAAGAGTCGCAACAGTGTCGAGAGTGGGCAGGAGCCCAGGAAATGCCAGCTGAGGGTGCAAGGAAGCTGCCACCTGTTGGAAGAAGGTTGGTGTTCTGCAAAAACAAAGAGGACTAGGAACTTCCCCTTTGGAGGATGGATGTCCCACGTCGTGAAGAAGCTTGCAGAGGTAATCCCACGCAGAAAGACTGCAAACAAGCTGTGCTAGATGCAAGGGTCGTGGTGAGGGTTTTTGGATGCTGCTGTGGCCCAGGAGGGACCAGGATGTTGCCACTTGGATGAGGAGACAGAGGGGGCGCCCAGCAAGTCAGGGAGCCCTCACAGAAGCAGGCAGCACCCGCAGAAGTACCTGAACAGGCACTTGGAAGAAAAGTGAACTGGAGGCCACCCAAAGTCACAAAAGGGAGTCCCACGACGCCGGAGGACAACTCTGATGGTTGTGCACTGCAGGTTAGAGTGTCGGGGACCCAGGCTTGGCTGTGCACGAAGGAAATCCTGGAAGAGTGCACAGGAGTCGGAACAGCTGCAAATCACGCTGTACCCAGCAATGCAGTCTAGCGTGGGGAGGCAAGGACTTACCTCCACCAAACTTGGACTGAAGAGTCACTGGACTGTGGGAGTCACTTGGACAGAGTTGCTGAGTTCCAGGGACCCCGCTCATTGTGCTGAGAGGGGAACCAGAGGACCAGTGATGCAGTCTTTTGTTGCCTGCTGTTGCAGGGGGTAGATTCCGTCGACCCACAGGAGATTTCTTCAGAGCTCCTGGTGCAGAAAGGAGGCAGGCTACCCCCAGAGCATGCACCACCTGGAAACAATTGAGAAAGCCTGCAGGATGAAGCGATACAAGGTTGCTAGTAGTCGTCTGGCTACTTTGTTGTGGTTTTGCAGGCGTCCTGGACAGTCAGCGGTCAATCCTTTGGCAGAAGGTGAAGAGGGAGATGCAGAGGAACTCTGGTGAGCTCTTGCATTCATTATCTGAAGTATTCCCCAAAGCAGAGACCCTAAATAGCCAGAAAAGGAGGTTTGGCTACCAAGTAAGGAGGATTGGCTACCAAGAGAGGTAAGAGCCTATCAGAAGGAGCCTCTGACGTCACCTGCTGGCACTGGCCACTCAGAGCAGTCCAGTGTGCCACAAACACTTCTGTTCCAAGATGGCAGAGGTCTGGGACACACTGGAGGAGCTATGGGCACCTCCCCTGGTAGGTGCAGGTCAGGGGAGTTGTCACTCCCCTTTCCTTTGTCCTGTTTCGCGCCAGAGCAGGGCTGGGGGATCCCTAAACCTTTGTAGACTGGCTTATGCAGAGATGGGCACCATCCGTGCCCATCAAAGCATTTCCAGAGGCTGGGGAAGGCTACTCCTCCCCAGCCCTGACACCTATTTCCAAAGGGAGAGGGTGTCACACCCTCTCTCAGAGGAAATCCTTTGTTCTGCCTTCCTGGGTCAGGGCTGCCTGGACCCCAGGGGGGCAGAAACCTGTCTGAGGGGTTGGCAGCAGCAGCTGCAGTGGAGACCCCGGAAAGGCAGTTTGGCAGTACCCAGGTTCTGTGCTAGAGACCCGGGGGATCATGGAATTGTGGGGGGACAATTCCATGATCTTAGACATGTTACATGGCCATGTTCGGAGTTACCATTGTGACGCTGTACATAGGAAGTGACCTATGTACAGTGCACGCGTGTAATGGTGTCCCCGCACTCAGAAAGTCTGGGGAATTTGCCCTGAATGATGTGGGGGCACCTTGGCTAGTGCCAGTGTGCCCACACACTAAGTAACTTTGCACCCAACCTTCACCAGGTGAAGCTTAGACATATAGGTGACTTATAAGTTACTTAAGTGCAGTGGTAAATGGCTGTGAAATAACGTGGATGTTTTTTCACGCAGGCTGCACTGGCAGGCCTGTGTAAGAATTGACAGAGCTCCCTATGGGTGGCAAAAGAAATGCTGCAGCCCATAGGGATCTCCTGGAACCCCAATACCCTGGGTACCTCAGTACTATATACTAGGGAATTATATGGGTGTACCAGTATGCCTATGTGAATTGGTAAATTTAGTCACTAGCCTGTTAGTGACAAATTTGGAAAGCAGAGATAGCATAACCACTGAGGTTCTGGTTAGCAGAGCCTCTGTAAGACAGTTAGGCATCACACAGGGAACACATACATATAGGCCACAAACCTATGAGCACTGGGGTCCTGGCTAACAGGATCCCAGTGACACATAACAAACAGACTGACAATATAGGGTCTTCACTATGAGCACTGGGCCCTGGCTAGCAGAATCCCAGTGAGACAGGAAAAACACCCTGACATCTACTCACAAACAGGCCAAAAGTGGGGGTAACAAGGCTAGAAAGAGGCTACTTTCTCACAGTAACCTGATGTAGGACAACAGTGAGTTAAGCACACAGCAATAGAACTTTACATGAGAAACCTTCTAGGCCTCACTTCAGTGAGACATGTAAAAAGGCCTGATCACAACACAAAATGCTGCCACCACCCACTTGTGCTGCTTAACTCCTGGCAAAGGCAGTAACCTTTGATCACTATGAGGGGAGCGCTTTGGGCGCCCCTCTCAGTCCAAGAAGACCACAATTAGTGAGACAGGCCCATGTCAAGGCTCACACGAATGATCCATGTTCACCCATGACAACAAAACTCAAAACAAGGGATCAAGACATCATTGCAGTTGGGGGACACTCAGGAAATCGTTACACGTTCATCACCATGCCAGAGACTTTTCCATCCCAAGAAAAGGTATCTAGCAAGCGTAGGCCCTTTCATCAAGTATACACTCTCCAACACTTTAGTGATGGACAGGACCACAATACATGCATAAGCATTCCCTGTTCTCTACACTCTGAGCAGCAGACACTTGAGAGAAGAGTAATGAATATGTGTATTCAGACAGAAATGAAACCCCACCAGTCTAATATTTTAAAGAACATATCCTTCCTGTGTATTAAAAAAAATGTTTATGTTGCTGAAAGATTTGCTCCCATTCATGAACCTTCAGGGTGAGCCCCAGCTTCCTTTCCTATTGCTCTAAAATGGTTGCTTCTCCGAGGTGAATTGTTTTGTTCAGATCTACTACATGAGTGATCTTGTGTGGGTTTCAACTGGGAGTATTTTTTAACAAGTGTTTCAAATGGCATCAGGGATCTGGCCCCCACCTTCCCTAACCTGAAGTTGCATGCCCCAATTACTAACTTGTAAATAGATGAATCTCTTCTCTTCTTGGAGACAAGATTTCGCCTTGCTGGAACGATTTAATGGACACCTTTGTGAAATAGATCTCCCAGTGGTAAATCACCAACTGTGCCAAAACCTAACAAGCATGGTTACCCATCCCAGGGTAAGAGTAAATATTACCAAGCAATAGGGTGAAAACTGAAGGGCCGAAGGTGAAATTGGGTCCATTATATCCCAGGCTTTAATCATGCCTCCCCTAGTAAAAGGGGAGATGTAAAGACAAGCATCCGCTGAATTCTAGGTGTCCAAGTTTCTTCCCTCTCGCTCTACCCAAAACAGTGTGGTAGATATAGTACCTCCACATTCCACTACTCCAAAATTATCACAGGTAAAATGATTGGTAGTATCGGAGTACATGAAGGTTGCGGGCCCCTATCTTGGGGCTGTGGTGTAACATGTTGCCAACCGATCCTTGCCTTCCTACCCTGCTATATATACATCAGACAGATATCTGGTAACCTCGGAATATCAGCCAACGGGAGGGTGAGTGGAAATGTGAGAAATGGACCAGGAGTCTTTGGTAACTCTGTCATTTTCACTGCTGACATCCTCCATTCCACGAGACCTTCGATTGCATCATTAGAACAGTTCTGCCAGAACCCAAAAATTATTTGCATTGGCTTTGTTCCACAACATACTCTCCAGACGAAAACAATTTTCTAAACTTGAATATATGAAAATTATGCAATGCTCAGTAGCATAGAAAAAGTGCCACGGACTCTGCTGCAAGCAAGGAAAATGGTCCCTTTGACTGCTGCTTGGGCAGGAATAGATAAGGCCGGACTGGCCTTAAAAGGCATCTGGAGTTTCCCCAGGAGGCTGGAAGGGCGGGAGGCTACTTTTGTTACTAAAGAGTTGTTTTTTTAGCAGTGCAGCAAGTTGAAAAGCACTGCAGAGCTCCTTATATATCCAACAGTTTTCAGGCAACCATTAAGTGCCAAGATAACTATGGTGATTTTACATGCTGGAGAGAGATCAGAGTTTTGTCTAGTGGCATTTTTGACTCATTAAATGTAGCGCAGAGTGTTAATATGCCTCTTGCAAAGACCGTGTATAATGCATAACAGTATTTTATGTGCAGTGTTCAATGGGATACTGTTTTTGACATAGAGATTCCCGTGTTACTGTGCAGTTCATAAGTTACGATCATAATCTAGCACAGTGAGCTATGCACTGCCATCAAAGGGTCTGCTTGTGTAGAAATAAATTATTAGTTATGTCAACCCTAACCACTGTGTTACGTTCTGAATCCTGAGTTTATGCTTCTCCAGAAAAAACACTCTTAAAAAACGCCTGCTAGTAGGGATGACATGTACATTTTACACCTTGTAATTCCCTTTGTCTTATATAACATTTTCTATCTGATTTACACATGTCTGATTCATTGTCGCTGTACTTGTGTGTGATGTAACGTGCTCCAACAGCCTACGCTGGTAAGAAAGGCACTATA
The DNA here is from genome assembly GCF_031143425.1 of Pleurodeles waltl. Taxonomy (NCBI): domain Eukaryota; kingdom Metazoa; phylum Chordata; class Amphibia; order Caudata; family Salamandridae; genus Pleurodeles; species Pleurodeles waltl. The sequence continues at coordinate 487,004,967 of NC_090446.1, forward strand.
AAACAAGTGAAATACATGGGAGAGAAGGGCAATGAGAGATGAGAGGTACCGAGGGTGATGGTGAGGGAATCATTGAAGAGCCCTAATAAGGGTTGCCATATCTTGCTGCTCTGCAAAGTCATCGTTTATTATGCTTTAAAAACGAACACAATTGGATATATAATGAAAAAGGTGTGTGGAAAAGGCACCATTTTTGTCATTTATTTCTACATTTTATTGGAGGGGGGAGAATCCCCACCACCAAGTTCCATTGCAGGGGTCAGGCTCACTCGCTATGTACCATATGGGGGATGGTCAGATGAGATTTGCCAGGACTTCTTTGGGTTTACCAGTCCAGCAGGGTTCAAGGGGCCCCCATCAGGGCTCTGGGCCTTGGTGCTGCACCAATGACATCTGCACCCCTGGCATGATGTAACTAATAACATTATTACATTTGAATGCGAGGGTGACTTCAAATATTGACTTGCATCTGTGCTATCTTTATGGAGCACGTAACACATTGCTATTTTTAAAAGCCCCGGTGAAAGGGCAGTCTCTTTGTACTGTCATCACTCCGGGTGTCTGAGCACAGGTGAGAGAAGGCGAGCATAAAGACATACTGAGGTGGGGCTTTGGAGTACGGATCCTGAGGTTTGCCTGCCCATCCCTTCGCACTGATAAGTAAATTATGACTGAGAGGAGCGTCCGGGTGAAACAGGATTTCCCCATCACTGTTATCGTCCTGGGACTGTGGAATTAGCTCTCCTGATAAGGTTGCTATATTCGCCCAAACCACCACCGACCTGCGTTAGGATACACGAGCCCCTCACTGGCACCTGAGTCTCCAAAGGCGTCTCAGTCATTCACCGTTTCAATGGCCTCATGCACTTACACAGAGTCTCACTCATTCACCCCCTCACTGCTGTCATACGCTGGAATCATAGATAATGCTCTGCCAAGACAAAACTAGTCAACCGCATAGAGTATTACCAGCAGTGGGGCCATTTATTAGAGAAACATGGTCTACAGACATTGTCAAAGTCAGTAGGTCAGTGCTTTCGTATAGTGTATTCACACAAAGACATTAAGGGGCATATTTATATTCTGTTTGCGCCGAATGTGCGTCAGAAATGTTGACGTACATTCGGTGGAAACCTTGCCCCATATTTAAACTATATCGCCCGACCCAGCGGACGTAAAAAAAACCTCTGTGTGCGTAATTTTTTCGATGCGGGAAACTGCCTTGCGTTAATGACATGCAAGGTAGGTGTTCCCGTCCCAAAAATGACTTTAAGGCCTGTCATTTTGACGCACAGGAGGGGGGCCTTAAAAAACGGCGCACAGCCTGATGTGCGCTGTTTTTTAACACCTGGGTGAGGGCAGGCGTTAAGGGACCTGTGGGCTCACTTCCATGGTATCTGACCATGGAAGCAGTACAGAGGTGCCCTTCCCTGTCCCCAGGGACACCCCTTGCCACCCTCGCCCACCCCAGGAGGACACCCATGGATGGGGGGACCCATCCCAGGTAAGTACAAGAAAGTAGAGGTAAGTATAATTTTTTTATTTTTTAAAGTGGCATAGGGGGGCCTAATTTGGGCCCCCCTACATACCACTGTGCCCAATGACCATGTCCAGGAGACAGACGTCCCCTGGGCATGGCCATTGGGCAAGGGGGCATGACTCCTGTCTTTGCTAAGACAGGAGTCATTTCAATGGGGGTTGTGCGCCAAAAAATGTTGCAAGTCCTGTTTCAGCCATGATTTTTGACTCAAGCCTGACTTGCACAATTTTTTGACGCACAACCCCCTATCCTTCCCCACACCGGCGCTGCCTGGTTAGAGTCATTTTTTTTTACTCTGGCCAGCCCGCAGCTCCGGCTAACGTCAATCCTCAAATATGGCGGTAAATTTTTTGACACAAACCAGCACCATCACTGGTTTGCATCAAAAAGTATAAATATGGGCCTAAGGCTCATTTTTTGATGCAAAAGCGGCGCAAACTTGCGAAATACAATTGTATTTTGTAAGTTTGCGCCGTTTTTGCATCAAAAAGCTGCGCAAATGCGGCGCTAGAAAAGTATAAATATGGGCCTAAATACGTGCAAGTGTTGACATTGATCACGCATGCCATAAGAGACAGAGTCGGAGCAGCATATCTGCAACTATTCATGCACCCAGACTTACAAACCAATAGAAAGCCAGACAGAGACCAGCAGGCATGAAGGCCCTAACGCAGAGAAACCAATAGACATACAGATACATGTGCACACAGAACAATCCCCAGAGCCCCAAACACACACAGATAACACAAATATATATAGAAAGGCAGCACACCCTTAGGTACACATAAACAGCGGTAAAACAGACAGAAAAAACACAGGGATAAACAGACAGATGTTGGGAAGGATGGATTTTTGACTATTTCTGTGGAGCTTCAGGATTATATTAATCCTCTGTCCCACAAGAAATCAAATTTGAGATTGAGAAAGTCGTTCAGTGTGATAGCTAGTGAGATAACGACGGTGTTCAAATTATGCTACCTTTACACAAACTTATAAACTCCACCATTTGCACTTGGATGAACCCTAAAATTATAAAATTAGTGACAACCCAATGACAGTGAAGCAGATTTTGCCCCACAGTAATGATAGTGAAGGATAAAGTTGCAAACCATGAAGGTTTATTCACAAATTAGTAAAGTTACAATCAAAAATCAGATCAGATTATATAAAACGATCGAATCACCTCAATATATCATCATCAAACAGACTTTATTTGACTTTCAACAAGCCATAAAAGTATCAAATAATAGCACATTTAGTAATAAATATGTATAAGAAAAGTTATAAATAAATAGGGAAGGTAATAAAACACATCCTTAATTCATTCAAGGACAGGTATGTAAAACTTGATAAATTTACATCAGTGCAAATAGAGTTCCATTACAGTATTTTCTAGAGAGTGAGGGATTTACCGGAGATTCCAGATATTCAAATAAAATTAGTACAGTACGCCCATAGACTTCCTTACAGAGAGTACTGTACATAAAAAGTTTGCTAAAATACCACACATTTCAATAGAGGATAAAATCTGTAAGCTGAAATACGCGTTGTGGCACTGACGCAAATTGGTCGATCTTAAAAAAGGCAATAAGAAACGTTTTCTTGGTATATCATAAAATTTACAAAAGAGGACCACATGCATTGTAGATTGGGGAGCTTTCGCATCACATGGACATGCTCTTTAAACTGTACTCCAGTCACTCATAATCGGAAAGGTTACTAGCCGATGGAAGATATTTAAGCGGAATCTTGTAAGAACAAATCGATGTCGGGGATTTACCACGCTTACTAGGTAAGGCTGGACTGCATCCGTCGACAGAATTAGTTGGTTAGACATTACTGTAGATTTTTTTGATTCCACTTCCCATCTCTGTGCATCCAAGTGCTTCAAAGTCAGAGCCCTCAAATCTCTCCTGGTTATTTTTTCCAGTGATTGTGGGTTTTGGTAATATGCTTCGCAGCCCATATTTTAAAAAAAGGTCATAATATATCTCAGCCAGGGAACTCTAAGCGAGTGTGTTAGATTCATGCAGCGGATAGTATGGCCTGGTTAATCCGGTATGCTCAGAGGTCCACACTTTATGCCATAATAATAGAGGCTGTATCTTAATTAGATCAATTACAAAGTGGACCCCTAGTTCCGAATGGCTAATATATGATGACGTGCTATTTGGTGCCATTAGCAGGTATCTGAGGAAGTCATTTTCCACCAACTGAATCGCATGGTAGTTCGTATACCCCCAGATACATGCTCCATAAGTGGCCGCCGGGATACATTTGGCTTTGTAGATTTTTACCATGTTTGATGGGGAGATCCCCCCTAGTTTTTTGGAAAAGATCTTCAAGGCCGCCGTTGTTTTAATGATCTGGTCTTTTTTTGTTTTCATGCAGTGTGCCCAAGTGGCCTGTTTATCGAACATTATGCCCAAATATGAGAAGGTGGGAGCTATCTTCACCTTGTCCTCGTGAATAGTGATTTTATAGGACTTGCTCAGTTTCCTGCCACAGTTCATTATGAACGTTTTCGAGCAGTTGACTGTGAGGCCCAGGGCTGTCATGTAATTTATACAAGTGGTTAGGAGTTTCTGGAGGGCTAGCGGTGTCCTTGCCATGAGTACTGCATCGTCTGCGTAAAGGAGTGCAGGACCGGGGCGATTGCCTATTTGTGGAAGGTCTTTACATTTGCTTATCAATTCCCTTTCTAGGTTGTTTATGTATAATGAAAATAGAAGTGGTGCGAGAACGCAGCCTTGACGCACCCCTCTGTATATGCCAAAAGACTTAGTGCATTCCCTTCTCATCCCGTACCTTACTCTTGCTCTGCACCCAGTATACAAATCCCTTATGAAATGGACTATTGTTGGTTCGACCCCCATGCTTATTAGAATATCCCATAACTTTTCATGCAAAACACAGTCAAATGCTGAGGACAAATCCATAAAGGCCAGGTGCAAATTACCCTCTCTGGTCTTCGTATACTTCCCCACTAGGATAGTTAAGTTCAGAGCCTGTTCCACTGTACCTAGTCCTGTGCGGAAGCCATACTGCACTGGGGATAGAATGTTATTTTCTTCCGCCCATGTTTGGAGTCTATTTAGAATTATTCTCCCCGCTAATTTGGCTGATGTATCGAGGAGAGAAATTGGCCTATAACAGGCTGGGTTAAGGCGATCCCCCTTTTTGTATATGGGTATGATGATAGAATGGCGCCATGTTGATGGTGGGCCTTGTGTGCAAATGGCCCTCAGTACCTGCGTCAATAGAGGGCCCCATAAGTCGGTATTAGCTTTATATAGGTCAATTGGAACACCATCGGGCCCTGGCGCTTTCCCGGCTTTGCTTGTGTTTATAGCTTCTACTACCTCCTCTAAGGTAAACTGAGGTGATACTGCTAGGTGTCGATCTTCCTCAAGGTCTGGGACTTTTAAAAGGTCCAGAGGAACTCTGTCATTGGGTTGACAGTATATCTTAGAAAAGTACGTGATCCAGTCCTCTTCCGAAATTGCAATTTCCATTCTAGGGGTATTATTGTCACCTAGAACGGGAGTATTTATTATTTTCCAGAAGAGGGCATTGTCTTTCGTCAGACTAGCTCTGTGTAAGTTGTCCCATGACTTCCCTCTCAAAGGGAGTTTCCTCTTTTTTGTGGCTGTCTTGTATGCCAGTCTACAGATACGTATTTCAGTCTGACATCTTATGGGGGCACTTAGGGCTTTTTTTAATCTTGTGTGCGCTTTCGTACAATCGTGGTCAAACCAGCCGGTTTCCCTTTTCTTACCCCCTGCCCCTCCTGTCCTAGTCGGGAGGGCTTTTTTTACGGCATAGGTTATCTGTTGGAAAGGACTTAGACATTGTCCTGGGGCCGTATCATCACTAAGGCAATCAAGGAACACTTGGGTATGTTCACGTAATATATCTTTTAATAATATCTGTGGGTCGGTCTGAGTCCATCTCAGTATATAACCATTACCCGGGGCTAGTACAATATCGTTTGCCATCATTACCTCTCTGGCTTTAGCCTGTGTGGCAGGAATTAGAGAAAGTTCCAGGCTTTGAGGGAAATGGTCACTTATTGCGATGTCGTGGATTATGTAATTAGTAAAATAGTGTGCAAAATGTGTTGACATTAAAATATAATCGATAACTGTATTTGCACCCCTTCCATTAAAGGTTGGTTTAAACTGTAGTTCTTTGGAAAATAATTCATTTACAAGAGACAGATTATGTTTTTGGGCCACTGAATTAATTGCCTCTCCTTGAATGGTATATGAAAAGTGCGGTCCTATGCCGATATCTTCGGTATCCCAACCACACACCTTTCCTGTGGATTCCTTGCAAAGATGTACATTAAAGTCGCCCCCCCATATAATAAAAGTCTCGCGTCTATTGCTCGCACATATTTCCTCTAGGTCCTCACCCATCTCTGTTAAAATTTTGGGGACTTCTCTATGCGTTGCATTATTATAGAAGTTGATGAGTACTAGGTGCGTGTTCTGATCCAAGTTGCATTCAATCATTTGATAATAGGTTTTTGTGATTTGCATTTTTGGGTTGTGTAGCCATGCCTTGTTTGAGATATATGTGCATAGGCCTCCCTTTGGCCTGCCGTGATTAGCCTGTACAGCTGGTGTATGAAATGTCTTGTACCCATTTATGTGGACTGGATTTAATGTCCAAGTCTCCTGAAGACAGATACAAGGAAAATCCCCAATGAAATTTACCCAGAGCTCGTTATTGATCTTATTAGTTAGGCCTGCCACATTCCAGTAAAGTATAGTTGTTTCCATATATTGATAGGGTTGGGGGTACGCCTCCTCTATAGATGGTAAGAGTGGTACATCATCTTGAGTATAAATTATTGGAGGGAGTTGGTTTCCCTGATTCAAATGGATGTCTATGATGTTCCTATCAGGTACCATCTCGCGGAATACATCTCCCCTGTTCTCGGGGTCACCTCAATATAACATAAATTAATATAATCTAGGCAAGTCAAATGGCAAATGTTATTAACACGATTACACCCACAATTGTAATCAAAAGTAATTTTGGAGAAAAATCCTTCTGGAAAAAGCACATTTAGTGAGAACAAGTGACTGCTTAGGTTGCTGTTTAAGTTCTGTTACATTAACTCTATTTTCCTACTGCAAAATGCATCCTCGCATCCGTTTTGGAAACGAGAGGGCATTTTGCACTAAGAAACTAGAGCTAAATGCTGCTAGTAAGTTGGGGGAAATTTCTAACCCCCAGTGCAGGCTTAGCAAGAGCACGCAACTACTTGCACTCTCTATACAGGTTCTGTTGCTTTTAGTGCTATTTCTTAGTGCAAAATGCATCCTCACATCCATTTTAGATGCAATGAAGCATTTTGACAATAATAAAATAATGCTAAATGCATAATTACTCTTCCCACATACTGTGGGGTTAGTCCATCTTTTTCTGTGCAAAGTTTCTCGCCCCAACTGTGGAGTCACTGCAGTCATAAACGTAATATTGACTTGCAGCTTGTGAACAGCAAAAGAAAGTACACATACACACAAGCATAAGTTTACCTTTGTGAATCAGGCCCTTGGTCTCTGAAGGCTGGGTGTTTGCATGTGAGGGTGCACTATGGTAACCCTAAAGCCCGCCCACATCTAAGACTAAAATCCTGTTTGAAACATGCATTGTACCTACACCAGTCAGAGGATGCACAAGAATTGTCTTGGTATCCTGTTCTTTCCCTTTCAACCTTGCTTCAAATTTTACATGTTCTACAGAGCTGTCAAACCAAATGTGAAAGTGTGATGTCACAGGATGTCCACATACCACCTCTGAATATTCTCTGGAGAACAGAGGATTCACCTCTGCCTATTAAGGTCAGCCTATTGTTTGCTCCTGGAAGGCATTTCACACTTCCTTCACACATGTTCAAGACTGAGCAAAGCCTGGGAGCTGCAGAGGCTTATGCTAAGTAGCCTTCTGACAGTTCAGGCAGGTGAAGGGTAGCTTTTAAAAAGTTACATTTCCTAAATAATTTTTAAAATTCCAACTTCACCATTGAATTGGATTTTAAATAACTATTACAAATAGTGGTTAAATTAATTTTCTAGCTGGTCACATTCCCTAGATATAATATTGGTATTTAAACTATTAATCTGCTTTCCTTTGTCTGAATGCTAGGCCTTCCACAGTGAAAATAGTTTTTGGGGTCTTGTTGCTTTAGGGGCATGATAATAGTAATTTTAACATCCCCAATTTTAAATACGCTGCACCCTATATTGTGGGTTTCAAGGATTGCTTTTTTCGCAGTGACTCCTTTTTTTTTTTTTTTACATGAGAGCACCTGGAAATACATCATTTCAGGGTTTATGCTGAGTGAAAACAAAAGACTATAAAGTTTTTCCAGCTATAGTAACACCTTACACTACATAGCGCAAAAGTCAACTGACTTTCCTTTTGGTTCAGTAATATCACGATGAGGTCAATGGAGGCATGAATGTTCATGTTCATATTTAGAATCACTTCTAACAGTTGTCACTCAGTGGAATGTTATAATTCTATTAGACAAAGTGCAAAACAAATGCTTTTAAAGCAGCTTGGGCACACTCTAAAACCACTTAATTTGCATTGTTTATTTGTAAAGCGCCAAGCACCGCAGGCATGAAACACTGCTGGCCGACCCTAGCAAAATATCCAGCCCTCACCATCATTTAAACTGGCCACCACTCTGCCGTCCCACCGGGAAAACCCCTGTTTCTCGGTACATCCAGGGCCGTATTTATACTCCGTTTGCGCCGAATTTGCGTCGTTTTTTTCGACGCAAATTCGACGCTAAACTAACGCCAACTAACGCCATATTTATACTATGGCGTTAGAGGCGTATAGCGCCAAAGTTCCCGGAATGTGCGTCATTTTTTAGCGTGAACCCCTTCCTTGCGTTAATGATATGCAAGGGAGGCGTTCCCGTCTAAAAAATGACTCCCAGGCCTTTACGTGGTATTTATACTCCCGGGCAAAAGAGACGCCCGGGAGTGGGCGTGGCTAAAAACGGCGCATTTGCGCCGCTTTTTAACGCCTGGGTCAGGCATGGCGTTAAGGGACAAGTGGGCTCAAAATGAGCCCAGAGTGCCCTCCCCTGCCCCCAGGGACCCCCCCTGCCACCCTTGCCCACCCCAGGAGGACACCCAAGGCTGGAGGGACCCACCCCAGGGACATTCAGGTAAGTTCAGGTAAGTATTTTTTTATTTTTTTTTAATAATTTTTTTTGGCATAGGGGGGCCTGATTTGTGCCCCCCTACATGCCACTATGCCCAATGACCATGCCCAGGGGACAGAAGTCCCCTGGGCATGGCCATTGGGCAAGGGGGCATGACTCCTATCTTTACAATGATAGGAGTCATGTTGATGGGGGATGGGCGTCGTTAAAAAATGGCGCAAGTCGGGTTAAGACGATTTTTTTGCCTCAACCTGACTTGCCCCATTTTAAGACGCCCTAACGTCATTTTTGCCCAACGCCGGCGCTGCCTGGTCTACGTGGTTTTTTTCCACGCACACCAGGCAGCGCCGGTCTGCTTGCGCCGGCTAACGCCATTCCATAAATACGGCGCCCGCATGGCGCTTCAGAATGGCGTTAGACGGCGCAAAAATTTTTGACGCTAAACTGCGTTAGCGCAGTTTAGCGTCAAAAAGTATAAATATGGGCCCCAGTGCTTTAAATGGAAAAATAGAAGTGCAGGTACTCTGTTCCAGAGTACCTGCTTGTTTCTGAGAAGTGCCGGTACTCTCCAATTAAAAGTATTACGTTTTTCTTGAGATGTGCCGTACTCTCCCTCTCAAAATAAAAAAGTGCCGGTACTCAGTACCGGAGAGTACCGGCCCATTTAAAGCATTCTAGGCGCGGTCTGAACATGCATTGAGCGTAGTCTTGTCCATCATATTCGTGAACAGCACAGCGGACCGAAAGTTATTGCAGAACAACGAATGGTTGCTCCAGGACCTAGGCAACATGCCTGACAGCTGCTCCAGAAATGCTGCAATGCTTTGCTGTAGACCGAATTGCTGAGCAAGGCGTGATAGCGTGAACTGGACCAGTGGGAAAACAATAAACTGCGCGCGCCTGCAGAACAGAGCGAGACTGTCAAAGGAATCCCATTGATGCTTTACAGGAGAGAAAATGAGTAGTAAAAGAAGTATTAATAAATAGTGCCGCAGTGCTCTCTTGTGGTTATATGGGGCATTGGCACCTAAAAAGTGGTGTAAATAGAGCAGAAAATGTCTAACAGATGAATTGCGCCTAGGCAACACCAGCAATGGCCATAAAAGACAAAACAAGCATAGGCAATGCCAATAGGTCTCGCATTTGCAAGAGTTAGCGCTATTGGCCTTCTAAATGGCCATGGCCCTCATTATGACTTCGGTGGTCTTTTCGACCACCATATTGCGAGTACTGAAGGATTTCCGCCACATTTTGGGTGGAAATCCTCCAGTAGTCGTGCTAGCAGTCGGAGGCACATGGGCGGTTCTGCCACCTGCACCACCACGCCAAAAGGACTCTACCAGCCGTATTACAACCTGTAATACGGCCTGGGGTGTCCTGATAGCGGGGTGCTGCCGGCAGTGGAAGCTCCTGTTCCTCTTCCCTGCTGGACGACCTCCTCGCCAGACATGGTTAGTCGATCGACCAACAGGGAAGGGGGGTGGGAGTGTTGGGGATGTTGTGTTTGAATGCGGGTGTACATGTAAGTGTGGATGCGTGTGTGTCTGCATGTTTGAATGCATGTGTGTATGCGTGTATGAATGTGTGTGTGTGTATGGGTGTGTGTATGCATGTTTGAATGAGTGTATGATTGTTGAAGTGAGTGTGTGTTTCGATGCTTGTGAGTGAATGCATGTATGTAAGTGTTGGTGAATGAGTGTATGCGGGGTGAGTGTGGGTTTCTGTGTGCATGTGCGTGTATGCAGGGAGGGGTTGCTGTTCTAGAAGGGTTGGTGGGGCGCTGTTCTAAAAGGGGAGGGGGTGCTGTAGTAAAAGGGTGGGTGGAGGGAGAGGGGTTCTGGTATGGAGAGGGTGGTGGGGGTATTGGGATTGCCCGGGAGGGGGGGGGAGAAAGACATTTCCTGTCACCGGTAGCCTTTCCATCAGGTTTTTCATGGAGGCTCTACCACTGCTAAAACCCTGGTTGAAAGACGACTCTTGATACCATGGGCAATCTTCATTGGTTCACCGGGATGGAGATGCCTGGCTGTCCAACCGCCCTGGTTGTACAAGGGGGATGTGGCGGGTTGGCAGGGGCCACACTCATAATGTAGCGATCTTCACTGCTGGTGGTGAGACCGCCACCATGGCCCTGGCGGTATTTGACCGCCAGGGTCATAATGAGCCCCTAAGTCTTTTACCTATGGGTTATGGTGAGGAGTAGATGTATGTGGTGTAGCCTGGAATTATGTGGGTTGGATTGGAATTCACAGTTGTGGAATTGTGTGCCATAGAATTGTGTGGTGTGGAGTGAATGTGCGTAGTGGAATTATGTGGCGTGGTGTGCTATTGAATTTTGCTGAATCATGTGGCATAATGTGGTATTCTGTGGTGTGGATTGGATGTATGTGGTGTGTTGTGTAAATGTGTTGTTGAGTTGAATTATGTGGTTTGTTGCTGAATTATGTGATGTGGAATGGAAATGTGTGGAGTGGAATTGTTTGGAGTGCACCTATGTGGCATTGAGATAAATTGTGCTGATTGGCAATATGTGGCATGATGTGGAGTGTATTTATGTGAACTGTTGCTATGTGGCAGTTGCCAGTGTCCTTGAATGGAATGGGAGGAGTAGAGTGTCATAGACTGATTTGTTTGAGTAGAGTGTCAAAGAGTGGAGTCAGGGGAGTAGAATGTTGTAGAGTTGAGTAGAGGTAAGCAGAGTTCAGTAGAAGAGAGTGTCGTGAAGTGCAGTGTCATAGAGTGCAGTGTTGTTGTGTGAGTGGAGTAGGGTGGAATAGGGTGGAGTGGATTGAGATGGTGGATTGGAGTAGAGTAGGTTGATTAGTGTGGGTGGACTGGATGAGGTGGATTGGATTGGAGTTGGCTGAATCGTAATGTGGTGAGTTGGATTGGATTGAAGTGGGGTAAATTGGAGTCCGGCGGTACGGAGTGGGGCAGTTTTGTTTTTATTGGAATGGGACTCATTGTATTGGAATGAAGTGGGGGAGATTGTTTTGGAATGTAGTGGGACACATTAGAGTGGGGCAGATTGGAGTGGGGCAGATTGCAGTGGTGTCAATTGTTTTGGATTGGAGTGGGGCAGTTTGGAGTAGGCAGAATGTTTTGCATTGGAGTGGGAACTCTGGGCCTTCACCGAACTCTAGTGTTTGTGGCACTGTCTAATTAGCAAATGATCTCTTGCTTCAGTGCCACCTTGTGAGAAGGTAGCCTCTTTCTAGCCTTGTTACCCCCACTTTTGGCCTGTTTGTGAGTGTATGTCAGGGTGTTTGTCACTGTTTTCACTGTCTTACTGGGATCCTGATAGCCAGGCCTCAGTGCTCATAGTGAAAACACTATGTTTTCAGTATGTTTGTTATGTGTCACTGGGATCCTGCTGGTCAGGACCCCAGTGCTCATAGGGTTGTGGCCTATATGTATGTGTCACTGGGACCCTGTCACACAGGGCCCCAGTGCTCATAGGTGTGCATGTATATGTTCCCTGTGTGGTGCCTAACTGTCTCACTGAGGCTCTGCTAACCAGAACCTCAGTGGTTATGCTCTCTCATTACTTTCAAATTGTCACTGACAGGCTAGTGACCATTTTTACCAATTTACATTGGCTTACTGGAACACCCTTATAATTCCCTAGTATATGGTACTGAGGTACCCAGGGTATTGGGGTTCAAGGAGATCCCTATGGGCTGCAGCATTTCTTTTGCCACCCATAGGGAGCTCTGACAATTCCTACACAGGCCTGCCACTGCAGCCTGAGTGAAATAACGTCCACGTTATTTCACAGCCATTTTACACTGCACTTAAGTAACTTATAAGTCACCTATATGTCTAACCTTTACCTGGTAAAGGTTGGGTGCAAAGTTACTTAGTGTGAGGGCACCCTGGCACTAGCCAAGGTGCCCCCACATTGTTCAGAGCCAATTCACTGAACTTTGTGAGTGCGGGGACACCATTACACGCGTGCACTACATATAGGTCACTACCTATATGTAGCTTCACCATGGTAACTCCGAATATGGCCATGTAACATGTCTATGATCATGGAATTGCCCCCTCTATGCCATCCTGGCATTGTTGGTACAATTCCATGATCCCAGTGGTCTGTAGCACAGACCCTGGTACTGCCAGACTGCCCTTCCTGGGGTTTCACTGCAGCTGCTGCTGCTGCCAACCCCTCAGACAGGCAGCTGCCCTCCTGGGGTCCAGCCAGGCCTGGCCCAGGATGGCAGAACAAAGAACTTCCTCTGAGAGAGGGTGTGACACCCTCTCCCTTTGGAAAATGGTGTGAAGGCAGGGGAGGAGTAGCCTCCCCCAGCCTCTGGAAATGCTTTGTTGGGCACAGATGTGCCCAATTCTGCATAAGCCAGTCTACACCGGTTCAGGGACCCCTTAGCCCCTGCTCTGGCGCGAAACTGGACAAAGGAAAGGGGAGTGACCACTCCCCTGACCTGCACCTCCCCTGGGAGGTGTCCAGAGCTCCTCCAGTGTGCTCCAGACCTCTGCCATCTTGGAAACAGAGGTGCTGCTGGCACACTGGACTGCTCTGAGTGGCCAGTGCCACCAGGTGACGTCAGAGACTCCTGCTGATAGGCTCCTTCAGGTGTTAGTAGCCTTTCCTCTCTCCTAGGTAGCCAAACCCTCTTTTCTGGCTATTTAGGGTCTCTGTCTCTGGGGAAACTTTAGATAACGAATGCATGAGCTCAGCCGAGTTCCTCTGCATCTCCCTCTTCACCTTCTGATAAGGAATCGACCGCTGACCGCGCTGGAAGCCTGCAAACCTGCAACATAGTAGCAAAGACGACTACTGCAACTCTGTAACGCTGATCCTGCCGCCTTCTCGACTGTTTTCCTGCTTGTGCATGCTGTGGGGGTAGTCTGCCTCCTCTCTGCACCAGAAGCTCCGAAGAAATCTCCCGTGGGTCGACGGAATCTTCCCCCTGCAACCGCAGGCACCAAAAAGCTGCATTACCGGTCCCTTGGGTCTCCTCTCAGCACGACGAGCGAGGTCCCTCGAATCCAGCGACACCGTCCAAGTGACCCCCACAGTCCAGTGACTCTTCAGCCCAAGTTTGGTGGAGGTAAGTCCTTGCCTCACCTCGCTGGGCTGCATTGCTGGGAACCGCGACTTTGCAAGCTTCTCCGGCCCCTGTGCACTTCCGGCGGAAATCCTGTGTGCACAGCCAAGCCTGGGTGCACGGCACTCTAACCTGCATTGCACGACTTTCTAAGTTGGTCTCCGGCGACGTGGGACTCCTTTGTGCAACTTCGGCAAGCACCGTTTCACGCATCCTTGTAGTGCCTGTTTCTGGCACTTCTCTGGGTTCTACCTGCTTCAGTGAGGGCTCTTTGTCTTGCTCGACATCCCCTCTCTCTGCAGGTCCAATTTGCGACCTCCTGGTCCCTCCTGGGCCCCAGCAGCGTCCAAAAACGCCAAACGCACGATTTGCGTGTAGCAAGGCTTGTTGGCGTCCATCCGGCGGAAAACACTTCTGCACGACTCTCCAAGGCGTGGGGGATCCATCCTCCAAAGGGGAAGTCTCTAGCCCTTGTCGTTCCTGCAGTATTCACAGTTCTTCAGCCTAGTAAGAGCTTCTTTGCACCAACCGCTGGCATTTCATGGGCATCTGCCCATCTCCGAGCTGCTTGTGACTTTTGGACTTGGTCCCCTTGTTCCACAGGTACCCTCAGTCAGGAATCCATCGTTGTTGCATTGCTGATTTGTGTTTTCCTTGCATTTTCCCTCTAACACGACTATTCTGTCCTTAGGGGAACTTTGGTGCACTTTGCACTCACTTTTCAGGGTCTTGGGGAGGGTTATTTTTCTAACTCTCACTATTTTCTGATAGTCCCAGCGACCCTCTACAAGGTCACATAGGTTTGGGGTCCATTCGTGGTTCACATTCCACTTTTGGAGTATATGGTTTGTGTTGCCCCTATCCCTATGTTTCCCCATTGCATCCTATTGTAACTATACATTGTTTGCACTGTTTTCTAAGACTATACTGCATATTTTTGCTATTGTGTATATATATCTTGTGTATATTTCCTATCCTCTCACTGAGGGTACACTCTAAGATACTTTGGCATATTGTCATAAAAATAAAGTACCTTTATTTTTAGTATAACTGTGTATGGTGTTTTCTTATGATATTGTGCATATGACACTAGGTGGTACTGTAGTAGCTTCACACGTCTCCTAGTTCAGCCTAAGCTGCTCTGCTAAGCTACCATTATCTATCAGCCTAAGCTGCTAGACACCCTATACACTAATAAGGGATAACTGGGCCTGGTGCAAGGTGCAAGTACCCCTTGGTACTCACTACAAGCCAGTCCAGCCTCCTACATTGGTTGTGCAGCGGTGGGATAAGTGCTTGAGACTACTTACCACTCTTGTCATTGTACTTTTCATAAGAGAAAAATATACAAAACAAGGTCAGTGTATATACACATAGCCAAAAAGTTTTGCATTTCCTCTTTTCACTCTTTTCTAAGTGCTGAAAAGTACTTCTAAACTTTCAAAAAGTTCTTAAAAGTTTAAAAAGTTTTTTTCTGTCTTTCCAAAAAGTTCTGAAAACTTTTTTCTCTTTGTCTATCACTTTAACTCTCTCTAAAAATGTCTGGCACAGGCCAAAATGTTGAACTGTCCAAACTTGCATATGATCACCTTAGCTGGAAAGGAGCAAGGAGTCTCTGCATAGAGAGAGGTTTGAGTGTAGGGAAGAATCCTTCCTTAGAACTGTTAATTAACATGCTTAGAGTACAGGATAAGGCCATAAGTGCCCAATCTGGTGAAAAAGTAGCTAATGGTTCTCAATCTGATCCAGGGACTCCCCCAGGAAAAGATTCAGGAAAGAAACTTCTCAGCCTGCCCATTACTAGACAGTCTAGCATAGTTGGTACAGAGGTTGAATCACACCATACTGATGGTGTGCTCTCACATTATACTGTTAGCCAAGCTGTTAGGGTGCCCTCTGTAAGAGACAGGTCTCCTTCTGTTCATTCCCATCATACCTCTGTATCTAGAAATGTCCCTCCCACCCACCCTGATGACAGATTGTTAGAAAGGGAGCTCAATAGATTGAGAGTGGAACAAACCAGACTGAAGCTCAAGAAGCAACAGCTGGATTTGGATAGACAGTCTTTAGAATTAGAGAAGGAAAGACAGAAGTTGGGTTTAGAAACCCATGGTGGCAGCAGCAGTATTCCCCATAGTCATCCTGCAAAGGAGCATGATTCCAGGAATCTGCACAAGATAGTTCCCCCTTACAAGGAGGGGGATGACATTAACAAGTGGTTTGCTGCACTTGAGAGGGCCTGTGTTGTACAGGATGTCCCTCAAAGGCAGTGGGCTGCTATCCTATGGCTATCATTTAGTGGAAAGGGTAGGGATAGACTCCTTACTGTGAAAGAAAGTGATGCCAATAATTTTACAGTTCTTAAGAATGCACTCCTGGATGGTTATGGCTTAACCACTGAACAGTACAGGATGAAGTTCAGAGAGACCAAAAAGGAGTCTTCACAAGACTGGGTTGATTTCATTGACCATTCAGTGAAGGCCTTGGAGGGGTGGTTACATGGCAGTAAAGTTACTGATTATGAAAGCCTGTATAACACAATCCTGAGAGAGCATATACTTAATAATTGTGTGTCTGATTTGTTGCACCAGTACCTGGTAGACTCTGATCTGACCTCTCCCCAAGAATTGGGAAAGAAGGCAGACAAATGGGTCAGAACAAGGGTGAACAGAAAAGTTCATACAGGGGGTGACAAAGATGGCAATAAGAAGAAAGATGGTGAAAAATCTCAAGATAAGCATGGGGATAAGGGTAAAACCAAAGATCCCACTTCAAATCTTAAACACTCTTCAGAGGGTGGGGATAAAACAAATTCTTCCTCTTCTTCCCAACCTGCACACATTAAAAAGCCTTGGTGCTTTGTGTGTAAAAACAGAGGCCATAGGCCAGGGGATAAGTCCTGTCCAGGTAAACCCCCTGAGCCTACCACCACTAATACATCAAGCTCTAGTGCCCCTAGCAGTAGTGGTACTAGTGGTGGGACTGCTGGCAACAGTCAAGCAAAGGGTGTAGTTGGGTTCACTTATGGGTCCATAGTGGAAACTGATGTAATCAGTCCCAAGACAGTTTCTGTCACACCTAGTGGCATTGGCCTTGCCACACTGGCTGCTTGTCCCCTTACAATGGATAAGTACAGGCAGACAGTTTCAATAAATGGTGTTGAGGCCTTGGCCTACAGGGACACAGGTGCCAGTTTCACTTTGGTGACTGAAAACCTAGTGCATCCTGAACAACACATCATTGGACAACAGTATAAGATTATTGATGTCCATAACTCCACTAAGTTTCTTCCCTTAGCTATAATTCAGTTTAGTTGGGGTGGAGTTACTGGCCCTAAGCAGGTGGTGGTATCACCTAGCTTACCTGTAGATTGTCTCTTAGGTAATGACCTAGAGGCCTCAGGTTGGGCTGATGTAGAGTTTTATGCCCATGCAGCCATGCTGGGCATCCCTGAGGAATTGTTCCCTCTCATTTCTACTGAAATGAAAAAGCAAAGGAGAGAAGGCCTGAAAACTCAGGATCCCTCTCCATCAACAGGTAAAAAGGGTATCACAGTATCCCCTAACCACCCTACCATTCAGGATACCATTCCTGTGGTGGGAGAAACCTCTCCTGGGGTGGCACCTGTTCCAAGGGAATCATCAGCTGGCATAGCTGGACTCCCTGAGGTAGAAGTACCTATCTGTGGGATAACTAACATTGGTGACAAAAAGAGCACCATTTTAGTTAACATGGAGCATCCCTCCAACCCTCCCAGAGAAACTTTAGTGCAGAAACCCTGTACTGCCTCACAACACTTAGGACAGCATCCCTGCCCTAGTGTGGAGCTCATAGGACAGCATCCCTGCCCTGCTCCAACTCAAGAGAAACAGCATCCCTGTTCCCTCTTCCAGCCAAATGGACAAAGTTTTTGCCCAGCTATGGCTTTACTGAGACAGCATCCCTGTCTGGCATTACCATCATTACAAATAGGTTCAGTGGATAATTCCCACTGCTCTAAACTAAAACTTACTGATAGAAACTCTGAAAATACATCTTCACATTGTTGGTTAGCTAAAAAACTTCAAACAGGGTGGTTTACATCCCCACAGGGAAGTAACCATATAGTGGATGATAAAGGGAGTAACCAGTCTATTGCAGAGCTACTCTCTACTTATCACCACTTAGACAATAAAGTCTCAACTGGCCAAGGTTAGCCTTATTGTCCTTCGTTTGGGGGGGGGTTGTGTGAGAAGGTAGCCTCTTTCTAGCCTTGTTACCCCCACTTTTGGCCTGTTTGTGAGTGTATGTCAGGGTGTTTGTCACTGTTTTCACTGTCTTACTGGGATCCTGATAGCCAGGCCTCAGTGCTCATAGTGAAAACACTATGTTTTCAGTATGTTTGTTATGTGTCACTGGGATCCTGCTGGTCAGGACCCCAGTGCTCATAGGGTTGTGGCCTATATGTATGTGTCACTGGGACCCTGTCACACAGGGCCCCAGTGCTCATAGGTGTGCATGTATATGTTCCCTGTGTGGTGCCTAACTGTCTCACTGAGGCTCTGCTAACCAGAACCTCAGTGGTTATGCTCTCTCATTACTTTCAAATTGTCACTGACAGGCTAGTGACCATTTTTACCAATTTACATTGGCTTACTGGAACACCCTTATAATTCCCTAGTATATGGTACTGAGGTACCCAGGGTATTGGGGTTCCAGGAGATCCCTATGGGCTGCAGCATTTCTTTTGCCACCCATAGGGAGCTCTGACAATTCCTACACAGGCCTGCCACTGCAGCCTGAGTGAAATAACGTCCACGTTATTTCACAGCCATTTTACACTGCACTTAAGTAACTTATAAGTCACCTATATGTCTAACCTTTACCTGGTAAAGGTTGGGTGCAAAGTTACTTAGTGTGAGGGCACCCTGGCACTAGCCAAGGTGCCCCCACATTGTTCAGAGCCAATTCACTGAACTTTGTGAGTGCGGGGACACCATTACACGCGTGCACTACATATAGGTCACTACCTATATGTAGCTTCACCATGGTAACTCCGAATATGGCCATGTAACATGTCTATGATCATGGAATTGCCCCCTCTATGCCATCCTGGCATTGTTGGTACAATTCCATGATCCCAGTGGTCTGTAGCACAGACCCTGGTACTGCCAGACTGCCCTTCCTCGGGTTTCACTGCAGCTGCTGCTGCTGCCAACCCCTCAGACAGGCAGCTGCCCTCCTGGGGTCCAGCCAGGCCTGGCCCAGGATGGCAGAACAAAGAACTTCCTCTGAGAGAGGGTGTGACACCCTCTCCCTTTGGAAAATGGTGTGAAGGCAGGGGAGGAGTAGCCTCCCCCAGCCTCTGGAAATGCTTTGTTGGGCACAGATGTGCCCAATTCTGCATAAGCCAGTCTACACCGGTTCAGGGACCCCTTAGCCCCTGCTCTGGCGCGAAACTGGACAAAGGAAAGGGGAGTGACCACTCCCCTGACCTGCACCTCCACTGGGAGGTGTCCAGAGCTCCTCCAGTGTGCTCCAGACCTCTGCCATCTTGGAAACAGAGGTGCTGCTGGCACACTGGACTGCTCTGAGTGGCCAGTGCCACCAGGTGACGTCAGAGACTCCTGCTGATAGGCTCCTTCAGGTGTTAGTAGCCTTTCCTCTCTCCTAGGTAGCCAAACCCTCTTTTCTGGCTATTTAGGGTCTCTGTCTCTGGGGAAACTTTAGATAACGAATGCATGAGCTCAGCCGAGTTCTTCTGCATCTCCCTCTTCACCTTCTGATAAGGAATCGACCGCTGACCGCGCTGGAAGCCTGCAAACCTGCAACATAGTAGCAAAGACGACTACTGCAACTCTGTAACGCTGATCCTGCCGCCTTCTCGACTGTTTTCCTGCTTGTGCATGCTGTGGGGGTAGTCTGCCTCCTCTCTGCACCAGAAGCTCCGAAGAAATCTCCCGTGGGTCGACGGAATCTTCCCCCTGCAACCGCAGGCACCAAAAAGCTGCATTACCGGTCCCTTGGGTCTCCTCTCAGCACGACGAGCGAGGTCCCTCGAATCCAGCGACACCGTCCAAGTGACCCCCACAGTCCAGTGACTCTTCAGCCCAAGTTTGGTGGAGGTAAGTCCTTGCCTCACCTCGCTGGGCTGCATTGCTGGGAACCGCGACTTTGCAAGCTTCTCCGGCCCCTGTGCACTTCCGGCGGAAATCCTGTGTGCACAGCCAAGCCTGGGTCCACGGCACTCAAACCTGCATTGCACGACTTTCTAAGTTGGTCTCCGGCGACGTGGGACTCCTTTGTGCAACTTCGGCGAGCACCATTTCACGCATCCTCATAGTGCCTGTTTCTGGCACTTCTCCGGGTGCTACCTGCTTCAGTGAGGGCTCTTTGTCGTGCTCGACGTCCCCTCTCTCTGCAGGTCCAATTTGCGACCTCCTGGTCCCTCCTGGGCCCCAGCAGCGTCCAAAAACGCCAAACGCATGATTTGCGTGTAGCAAGGCTTGTTGGCGTCCATCCGGCGGGAAAACACTTCTGCACGACTCTCCAAGGCGTGGGGGATTCATCTTCCAAAGGGGAAGTCTCTAGCCCTTGTCGTTCCTGCAGTATTCACAGTTCTTCAGCCTAGTAAGAGCTTCTTTGCACCAACCGCTGGCATTTCTTGGGCATCTGCCCATCTCCGAGCTGCTTGTGACTTTTGGACTTGGTCCCCTTGTTCCACAGGTACCCTCAGTCAGGAATCCATCGTTGTTGCATTGCTGATTTGTGTTTTCCTTGCATTTTCCCTCTAACACGACTATTCTGTCCTTAGGGGAACTTTGGTGCACTTTGCACTCACTTTTCAGGGTCTTGGGGAGGGTTATTTTTCTAACTCTCACTATTTTCTGATAGTCCCAGCGACCCTCTACAAGGTCACATAGGTTTGGGGTCCATTCGTGGTTCACATTCCACTTTTGGAGTATATGGTTTGTGTTGCCCCTATCCCTATGTTTCCCCATTGCATCCTATTGTAACTATACATTGTTTGCACTGTTTTCTAAGACTATACTGCATATTTTTGCTATTGTGTATATATATCTTGTGTATATTTCCTATCCTCTCACTGAGGGTACACTCTAAGATACTTTGGCATATTGTCATAAAAATAAAGTACCTTTATTTTTAGTATAACTGTGTATGGTGTTTTCTTATGATATTGTGCATATGACACTAGGTGGTACTGTAGTAGCTTCACACGTCTCCTAGTTCAGCCTAAGCTGCTCTGCTAAGCTACCATTATCTATCAGCCTAAGCTGCTAGACACCCTATACACTAATAAGGGATAACTGGGCCTGGTGCAAGGTGCAAGTACCCCTTGGTACTCACTACAAGCCAGTCCAGCCTCCTACACACCTGGAGTGCGTGCTAATTTGAAACATGTCAGCAGGAGACAGGATAAGGTCTTTGGGTCAGTTCTGTGTGTATCTATATCCCGATTAGGAGGAAAGATAAGTGGCATTTATCACACATTTGTACTAAAACACCTTGAGGCTGTGAGGGGAGGCAGAGAGGAGCACTTCAAAGCATCTGCTGCAAAAGGATTAACGGTTGCCTGGATTGTAGTGAGCTAAAGCCAAGATACTGAAAGTCAGCATGTGTGCGTGGAAGCACTTGCACAGATGTGGGGACCACACCTTGTGATAAGCAAAGAAAAAGCAGTCTGCCCACTTGTTGCAGTGTTTGTTATGAGTTGTTATAACAATTGTGCATGCTGTAAAAGTCTAGATTCATATTACAGAGAGATTCCCAAAAGGCAAGGTAATTTTATTATATTTATATGTGTTGGACCTGGCCCTTTTTGCCGCGTTATCCCCAATTATTATGCCTTCTGCCTCCTATTTTTTCTGACCTGTTTTTGTTGGCTTTAGGACTTTGAACACTTTACCAGTACTGACCAGTGCTAAAGTGCAAGTGCTCTCTTTCTAAATTGTATTGGTGATTGGTTAATCCATGATTGCCATGTTTGATTTACTAGTAAGTCCCTAGTACAGTGCACTGATTCTGCCACCCACAGGAGTAGCCCTGTAAACATGTCTCAGGCCTGCCACTGCAGTATATGTGCTGGCAGTTTTAACCTGCCATTTCAACCTGGCAAGTGCACCCACTTGCCAGGCCCAAACCTTCCCTTTTACTATATGTAAGTCACCCTTAAAGTAGGTGCAAGGCAGCCCCATGGGTAGGGTGCAGTGTATTTAAAAGTTAGGACATGATGTGTTTTACCTGTCCTGATACTGCAAAATTCGTTTTTTACTATTGCAAAGCCTATCTCTCCCATAGGGTAACATAGGTATTGCCTTGAAATATATTTGAAGTGTAATTACCCATTGGGAGCAGATAAAGATGTGGAGATTGGGGTCTCTGAACTCACAATTTAAAAATACATATTTTGGTGAAGTTGTTTTTTGAATTGTAGATTTGAAAATGCCACTTTTAGAAAGTGCAAAAACAACAGATCATGGACGGAAGGCAAAGCAAATCACACATTCACCCCAGTCACAGATCTGGGTTTAATCCATCAGTTTTGTTGCTTGCCATGCCATTCCAATTTGGACCCAGGCATATGTAAATCAGTCTTGACCCTATTCCCCCTGGGAACAGTCCAGCCCAAACTGCCAGGCCAGGTGTTCCCTGAACTAGAAACAAGCATACTGGGACTGGTTTCAAGATATCAACTTTCATCAGCCAAGCTATCTTGAATCTGGTGGCATAGTAAGCACGGGACCCACGTGTCGGAATACCCTTCCCACTTGGGCAACAAATGCAAAAACAACAGATGATGGACGGCATACAGAGGAAATCACACATTCATCCCCAGTCACAGATCTGGGTTTAATACATCAGTTTTTTTCCTTGGCAAGCCATCCCAGTTTGGACCCAGCCATGTGCAAATGAGTATTGACCCTGTTCCCCATGGGAACAGTCCAGCCCGAGCTGCCAGGCCAGGTCTTCCCTGGACCAGAAAAAAGCATTGTGGGACTGGTTTCAGGCTATCACCTTTCATCAGCCAGGCTCGCTTGAATCTGGTGGCATAGTAAGCACGGGACCCTCGTCTTGGCATACCTTTCCCACTTGGGGCAACAAATGCAAAAACAACAGATGATGACCAGAATGCAGAACAAATCATACATTCACCCCCAGTCACAGATCTGGGTTTAATACGCCGGATTTTTGCTTGCCATGCCATTCCAGTTTGGACCCAGCCATATGCAAATCAGTCTTGACCCTGATCCTGATCCCCATAGAAACAGCCCAGCCTGAACTGCCAGGCCAGATCTGCCATGAACCAAAAAATCAAGCATCTTGGAACCAGTTTCAGGATATCACCCTTCATCACTCAGGCTAGCTTGAACCTGGTGGCATAGTAAGCACAGGACCTACATCTGGGCATACCGTTCCCACTTGGAGCAACAAATACAAAAACAACAGATGATGGAAGGAATGCAGAGCAAATCACACATTCACCCCCAATCACAGATCTGGGTTTGATCCATCAGTTTTTTTGCTTGCCATGCTATTCCAGTTTGGACCCAGCCATATGCAAATCAGTCCTGACCATGTTCCCCTTGGGAACAGTCCAGCCCGAACTGCCAGGCCAGGTCTTCCCTGGTCCTGAAACAAGCATTCTGCGACCTGTTTCAGGATATCACCCTTCATCAGTCAGGCTAGCTTGAGTCTGGTGGCATAGTAAGCACAAGACCCACATCTGGGCATACCATTCCCACTTGGGGCAACAAATGCAAAAACATGGACAGAATGCAGAGCAAATCACACATTCACCCCTAGTCACAGATCAGGTTTTAATCCATCAGCTTTTATGCTCGCCATGCCATTCCATTTTGGACCCAGCCATAGGCAAATCAGTCTTGTCCGTGTTCCCCCATGATAACAGTCCAGCCTGATCTGCCAGGACATGGTCTTCCCCGGACCAAAACAAGCATCCTCGGACCAGTTTCAGGATGTTACCCTTGATCAGCAGGCTGGCTTGAATCTGGTGGCATAGTAAGCATAGGGCCTGCATCTGGGCATACCCTTCCCACTTGGGGCAACAAATGCAAAAACAACAGATGATGGACAGAATTCAGAGCAAATCACACATTCACCCCCAGTCACAGATCTAGGTTTAATCCATCAGTTTTTTCGCTTGCCATGCCATTCCGGTTTGGGTCCAGCCATATGCAAATCATTCTTGACACTGTTCCCTATGGGAAACAGTCCAGCCCAAACTGCTAGGCCAGCCTTTCCCTGAACCAGAAACAAGCATCCTGGGACCGGTTACAGGGTATCACCCTTCATCAGCCAGGCTAGCCTGAATCTGGTGGTACAGTAAGCACGGGACCCACGTCTGGGCATACCCTTCCCACTTGGGGCGACAAATGCTAAAACAACAGATGATGGACGGAATGCAGAGCAAATCACACATTCACCTCCTGTCACAGATCTGGGTTTAATCCATCAGTTTTTTTGCTTGCCATGCCATTCCAGTTTGGACCCTTTAAGAAAGTGAGCATTTTCTTGAATAACCATTCTGTGCCTCTGCCTATCTGTGGAATACACGTCTGGGGCAGGATGACAGTTGTGCTGTTTGTGAATTCACTCTAGACAGTCACACAAAGGGAGCTGAGGTGTGCCCTTCATGTCATGATGGGTCCTCCTGAGCTAGAGTGGTGGGAGGAGCTGGCACTTGCACCTCAATAGGGCTGTGCCTGGCCTCACACAAAGTAGTCTCCAACCCCCTGGAGTGCGTCTGGGTGCTTGGCAGGGAAAGGTAGGATCTTGTGCACTACAAAGACTACGGGACATCAAAGACTTTATCTACCAGTGCCTTGGCTCTTCTGCTAAGAGTCCGGACTTGCCAAGTGGTGCCAACTCCAGTCCCTTCTCTTTGAAGTCTACCTACTTTACAGACAGAAATGGGTAGAAGTACTCCACCTCTGACCACAGAGTTAGAACACTTCTAGACTGAGGACGTACTGCCAGGACGAAGAGCTGATTGCTGTAGGAGAGACTGCCACTCTGCCTGTTGCTTTGTTGTGCTATCCTGCTGCTTGCTGCTTCTGTCCTAGGAGTGAAAGGGCTGGAGTTTGCTTTCTACATCCTGCTTTCCACAGTTCTCAAAGGGCTTGATCTTAGCTTGCCTCCTGTTAAGAAAACTCAAGGACATCAAAGACATTGTCTACAATTGCCTGGGCTCTTCTGCTAAGAGTCCATACTTGCCAAGTGGTGCCAACTCCAGCTCGTAGGCCCTTGGAAGCGTAAGCTGGTGAATTGAAGGAGAAAATCAACACACTGCCTCACCGAGGTGGAAAAATCAAGGCAGTGCCTGTCCTGCGGCTGGTGAATCAACCCAGCGGCTGTTTCACCCCAGCTCCATCAACACAGCACGTCAGGATTTTCAATGCACCATCCCCGGGGCATCAATTTCTCATCAACTCCACACTGCAGTAAGGAACCAAGGCTGTTTGGAAATTAACGCAGCACCATTCCTGTGTGAAAAAATTACAGTAAGGAACTGATGCATTGCTTTCGTTTTCAGCACTTCGTCTCCGCTGAAGCCCGCATCATCTTTGTTTTTGGCGCATCTCAGGCAATTTGTGCTAAAACAATACAATCATTGATTCCTATGGGTTAGGACTCATTTCAACTTTTAAAAAGTGATTTCTTTATTTGTATATGTTGGATTTTTGTCATTTTGGCCTTGTTTTATTCAGATAAATATTGGCTATTTTTCTAAAATGGTGTAGAGTCCTTGTGTAGTGTTTTGATTACTCTGTGTGTGTATGTGTGTGTGTGTGTGCAAATAATTTATACATTGCTTCTGAGATAAGCCTGACTTCTCATGCCAAGCTACCAAGGGGTGAGCAGGGATTATTTTAGATGTGTGACTCCCTGACCCTGACGACAGTGAGTGTCCCTACTTGGATAGAGTGCAAACCACTACTAACTAGAGACCCCATTTCTAACAATATACAACTAATATCTAGGTTTGGGGTAGAACTCTGCCCCACTGGCAAGGTTTGTAGAATTCAGGCACTCCGTGCTATACAAAGTAGCGTGGTGTTCCCAAATTCCGATCTCCTATGCTCAGCAAAGTTAGTTTGTGCTCGCGAGATTGGGTTTTGGCGCTCTCTCATGAGCGTGACGATTCTCCTGAGCCCCTACCGAGCATGCACGAGACCTCGCGTTCTCTTGTGTTGCTTCCAACCATTCTAGCATCCAAAGCAGGCTGCTTGTGAGCGCAAACTAACTTCTGAAGTAGATTTTCTACTCCAGAACCATTAAATCTAGTCAAAAGAGCTTTTTTGACAGATTTTCTTCTCCAATGGACCTTGCAATTTGTTTTTCAGATTGAGAAGCCTTTTTTTTGCAAAATAGAAGGAAGTGTGTCAGAGAATCCAACTTCCTGTTCCTGTTCAGCAGGCTCCTCCCCGTACTTTGTCCATCCCCTGTCCTAGATGTCAAAGGGCCAATAAGCCAGTTGTCCCAGGCCAGTATTAGTAGTCATCAGTACATGAAATAAATGTTTCAGTGGTATATGTTTTTAAAACTTCATTTAGGGCAGGGATGGCATTGGATGAATTTTAATTTAAAATGTTGGCTACTGTTTGCATTTAATGTTTTGCAAAAATCTTATATATTGTGGGGTAGTACTATTTGAAGGCATAGGAGGATATAGTTTGACCTTGTGGCTGGCTGGCAGCCATTTTGTGCATCCAGCCAGTGTCCTTTGCCATAGGCTTGGATGTGTTTGCCATGCCTCCTTGCTCCTTGTTGTTTGACCATGTGGCTGGCAGCCATTTTGTGCATGGAGCCAGTGTCCCTTTGCCATAGCTTCCATGTGTTCTTTGTTTGCCATGCCTCCTTGCTCCTTGTTGTTGTTGTTTGACTATGTGGATATCTGGCAGCCATTGTGTCCATGCAGCCAGTGTCCCTTGCCATAGGCTTGCAGGTGTTCTTTGTTCTCCATGCTTCCTCCTTGCTCGTTGTTGTTGTTTGACCATGTAGCTGGCTGGCAGCAATTTTGCCCATCCAGCCAGTGTCCTTTGCCATAGGCTTGCATGTGTTCTTTCTTTGTCATGTCTCCTTGCTCCTTCTTGTTATTTGATTATGTGGCTGGCAGCCATTGTGTGCATGCAGCCAGTGCCCCTTTGCGATAGGCTTGCATGTGTTCTTTGTTTGCCATGCCTCCTTGCTGTTTGTGTTTGACCATGTGGCTGGATGGCAGCCATTGGGACCATGCAGCCAGTGTCATTGCCATAGGCCTATATGTGTTCTTTGTTCTGCATGATTCCTCCTTGCTCATTGTTGTTGGTGTTTGACCATGTGGCTGGCTGACAGCCATTTTGTCCATCCAGTCAGTGTCCTTTGTCACAGGCTTGCAAGTGTTCTTTGTTTACCATGCCTCCTTGCTCCTTGTTGTTGTTGTTTGACTATGTGGCTATCTGGCAGCCATTGTGTCCATGCAGCCACTGTCCCTTGCCATAGGCTTGCAGGTGTTCTTTGTTCTCCATGCTTTCTCCTTGCTCGTTGTTGTTGTTTGACCATGTAGCTGGCTGGCAGCAATTTTGCCCATCCAGCCAGTGTCCTTTGCCATAGGCTTGCAAGTGTTCTTTGTTTACCATGCCTCCTTGCTCTTTGTTGTTGTTTGACAATGTGGCTGGTATCAATTTTGTGCATACAGCCAGTGTCCCTTTGCCGTAGGCTTGCATGTGTTCTTTGTTTGCCATGCCTCCTTGCTCCTTGTCATTGTTGTTTGACCATGTGGCTGGCTGCCAGCCATTTTGTCCCTCTAGCCAGTGTATTTTGCGATAGGCTTACATGAGTTCTTTGTTTGCCATGCCTCCTTGCTGTTGTTTGACCATGTGGCTGGCAGCCATTTTGTCCATGCAGCCAGTGTGCCGGGTTACAGGTTTGCATGTTTTCTTTGTTCTCCAAGCTTTCTCCTTACTCCTTGTTGTTGTTTGACCATGGGGCTGGCTGGCATCCATTTTGTGCCTACACTGTGCAGCCACTGTGTCTTTGAGTAGACATAGGCTTACATACAAACATTGTTAGTTATTGATCATTTGTTTTTGAAGTTTCTATTTTTCTATTTTATTTTTTCTATATTTTTTTAATTGTAATTTAATTTTGATGCTATTTTATTTCTCATTTTATTTTAACTTTTTTATTTTAAGGTTTATATTTTAGTTTTAGTTTTTTTATATATTTTTTACTTTTTTATTTTTAATCTTTGATATCTTTTTTATTTTAATTTTTATATTTGATTTAGTATTTGTATTTGTTTACTTTTTTATTATTATTTGTAATTTAAATAAAGTTAAATAATTTTAATATTTTAACTTTTTTTTATTTTTTTTCATTTTTATTTTAATTTTTATTTAATTTTGCATTTTGTCTTGAGATATCCATGTAATCCATTCCATTCCTCCTTCCATCCATCCACCAAAGCATTTTCCCTGGACCACCTTCCCGCCATAAGTTATTTTATTTAAACGATTACTCCATTTACCCATGCACCTCTCTCTGGCTACCCCAGGTGTCTCCAAAACAGATGTAAATAAAGCAAAGAGCTAGATCTGCCTGTTGTGTTGTCTCATTTGAAATGTCATTTTTTATGGTGTGGTGGTGTGGCTTGCCTTCACAATAAATACAAGGTATATTACATAAGTAATCAACCACACTGAGATTGCATTTCCCTGTACTATTTTCAACCTGCTGCTACTATGGAATGCCACATTTCATTAACTATATGTTTTTCTTGATTGGTTGTTTTTAGGTGTACAAGAGGAGAGACCCCACATTACCCGCAGTGATGCCGAAGAAAAGGCTGTACAGTTACTTCGGACCACAGGCACCAAACTCTTTCATGCGCATCTAGTGCTACTGCCAACCTAGAGCAAGTTAAGATGGCCCCAAAGAAAGTTGCTCCCAAGAAAGTGGCTAATGAGAAGAAGCAGCTTTCCACCAGTGGCATGCCAACTGCAACCTTTTTCAGAAGATGTGGGCCTGCTGCCACACCGCCCTCTGGGGAGGAACCTGTGAGCACTCCTGCATCAACAACAGCACCACCCTAACATGAGCCCAAGATGATGTCTGTCAGTAAGGCAGCCACTATAATCATGGCGACCCGAATGAGAAGTGATCTTGAATTGGATTTATCCCTTTTCACAAAGTAGTGCCCAATCAGTTTAGGAAACAGAGCAAAGTGGACAGCAGCCACAGCCAGATCTTCCCGAAGTTGGAGCAGAACAGGAGGTCGAGCTTTCTGTCAAGCAAGAACCTCCTATTTTAGAATCAAGGGCTCCCAGATCTCCAGCAAGAAAAAGAAAGGGTACTATTCCACCATCTTCTCCAAGCACCATTTCTGATGTCAATGATGGGGACATGGAGTTGACCCCAGCAGAGAACGGGAGACACCAGGAGAGGCAAGGGAAAAGAAAAGTTCCAGAAAGCCTTAGAATCATGGAAGGGGATGATGATGAGAATGATGACAACGACACAATCATTGTAGAAGATGTCACAGAAGAGTCCAACATTACTATCCAACCTGCTCCGGGGGATGTGGCACAGACAGCATTGCCAGCTCCCATATTTGTAAGGCCCCAGCAGAAACCTGCACCAACCCCTACCTCAGTATAAGTTTTCACTGCAGAGAGGCAATCAATACACCTACGACCACCTACATCCAGTTCTTCTTCAGACATTGGCAGTGGGCCAATAAGAAAGTACTCTTCCCCAGTTTGGGACTTTTTTTACAATTAGCAAACAGGAGGAGAACATTGCCATCGAGGTAAGCTTGGCTCACATTTGGGTACTGGAGGCCAGACAACTCATATGAAAAAGCATCACGCAATCCAGTGGGAGCCGCACCTTAAACAAACAACTCAACATGGTAGTGGTAGTGAAGGTGAGGAGAGCCAGGAAACATCAGCTACACCTGGTTAAATCAGAGTGGAAGGTGAGGAAGAAGAGGGTGACATCATCCTAATGCAAAGCAGCCCTGTCCCCAGCCCCAGAATCACCCGCCTCAGCGACCTCACAATGGCACAGGAAGAGTCAGCTGGAGACACCACAGCACACAGTGACTGCAGCACCATGGCGCACATTGAGTTTACCACCACCTACATCTGAAAAGTCACCTTCGTCAGTGGCCTCACAAAAGAAGAAAATCCAGGCTACACTTAAGGCCATGTTTAGCAGGAGGGGCCATATGAACGCAGCCACCTATGTGGCATGTTTGTATAATGGCAAGCTGGCAAAAATGTCAGTGCTGGACCTCCTCCCTTTTTCTTTAGTGGAAGGGGTGGGATTCTTACAGTTTGGTCAGCCCTCTGCCCGAAATGGAAGGTTCCAAGTCAGACCTATTTTGCCAGAGTTGCTGGACCAGTTGTCAAGTCACTGATTACATGTGCATCTCTGCACGCTGGATCTCTTTTCTAGAGGTAAAGCAAAAGCTATCTACAGGTCTTGGCCCTGAAGAAATTTTTAAGAGCGTTCGGCGGCATGCAACAGTAGCCACGTTCATCATGGAGAAGTCACACACAGCAGCAAACATCTTGGAGGAATTTAATAAAGCAAGGTGGCTGAATGGCTGCAACACAATCTTCAAGTTGGATTTGTTGCCACAGACAATGGCAGTAAGATAGTCAAGACCCTGGCAGATGATGGCTATTTCAGGGTCCTGTGTTTGGCGCAATGCATCAACCTGGGTGTGCAAGACTTTCTTTAAAAAGAAGACATAGTCAGCAAGATACTGGCCACCTGCAGAGGCATCAGCACTAATTTCAGCCATTATTTTAAAGCCCGGAAACAGTTGTGGATTATTCAGCATAATCACAGAGTACCAGTTAAAGCCCTGTTAGAAGAGGTGCAAGCACATTGGAACTCAACCTATTATATGTTGTAACGTCTGTCTGAGCAGTAAAAACAGATCATTGACTATGCATTGAAAGAGGAGCTTATGCAATTGGGAGAGCTATTACCATTTATGCGGACAAATGGGGCCCAGTCAAATGTTTCACATAGATGCTGCTCCCTTTTGAGATTTTTACGCTGGAAGTTAGCAAGGACAACAGTACAATGGGCCAAGCTATCCTGATATTGCATTTGCTATGGGAGCAGATAAAGAAGGTGTCTGAAAGGTTCACACTTGGCGGTGCAAAGGCAAACCCAGAAGGGCGTGCCTTGGTTATTAGCCCAAGTTATCGCTTGACTTGTAATGCAAGGCTGCAAAATTACATCATCTTGTCCAAAGAGTACACCTGTGCCAGCCTACTTGATCCACGCTGCAAAAAACTTCTTCCCGCTAGCATTCCTTTATCTGAAGGGGATGTTTTACAATACAAGAGGTGGATTGTTGAGCAGGAGAACTGGAAGAAGAATGACAGGAACTTAGAGTCCCACTCCGCAGTTCTGGGGTGCCACCTTCAACTTCCAGAGAGGGCAGTCTTGTCTCATATTGCCAACCCCACCAACAGGAAAACTGGCAACAACAGCAATGGAGGAATCGGACCAAACCTCTGCATTGGCTTGGTTTCAAGTGGCAGGGCATAAGTCCAGTGCAGAAGCAAACGAAAAAATGGTTGAGCAGGTATCATCACCAATGACCATTCAAAGGATGTTCTAGGAATATCTGGATGACTCAAAAGAGGTGTATGTGATTGAAAACCCTATGGTGTACTGGTATGGGAAGGAGCACCAATGGCTAGATCTCAGCAGGCAGGCAATAACGTTTCTGACTTTTCATATAGTCAGCGTGTCTGCTAAACGTGTATTCAGTGCAGCTGGTGTAGTTGTTACAGTGAGAAGGACCAGTCTCTCTTCTCAAAACGTGGAGAGATGGACCATGATCACCTGTTTAGACCAGTTCCGAAACACCACAAGAGGAGCAATAGGATGATTGGTCTGAACCAAGCGTGTTAGCTGACCAACTTCTGGATAGACCACCAAAGTTGGAGGACGTACTCTATTTCCAGGATTGAGTATGCCAGTGCTACCTCAGAACATTTCAGGTATTTCTCATTCAGCTCCTTTTTCTCTTTCTTTATTTTAAAAAAATGCTAGTGCAACAGTATATTTGTATCAGATTTATGCTACCCCACCATTGGTTTTATAGTCACATACAAGCCCTGATTGGGGTTGGACCCATGTGCAGTGAAGAAGCCCCTACACACCCTTCAGGTTGTTGGAGATGCTGCCTGCCTCCGTTACATGCCATTGCCTATCCCATACATCACCTAGCAGGGCTGCCCTAGAAGATCATTGATTAAAATGAGTGGATACCATCAAAGAGGAGGTATTTTGTTCAACCACCGTTCTTGGATTGGAAAAGGTAACTAAGTAACTATTGCACCAATGAGTGGTGATATATTGATTGGTTGTGATTATAGTTCTGTGTGTGATAACTGATGTATGTGGTGGCAATAAGTAAGGGAGTGAGTTCAACAAAACTGTAATGGGTGATAATTTGTTCCTAAAAGTGAATAGCCTTTCAAAAGTAGTGACATTTACTTGCAGGGTCTACTCCTTTTTTCTGGTTCCTTGGAACAAACCAGCCACTTTCCTTACAAAACACAAATCTACACAAGAAAATACTCCAGTTCAGTTTTTCTATTTGTTCTTCAACAGTAGTGCACTTCACAGGTATGCCTTGCTCGGTTTGGGGCTGGGACGGAGTTACTCTGAATCTGGAGGAGGAATATGGAAGGACTCAGGGCAGGACTACCACAGTGCCTAGATAGGAGAACGTTTTGGACTTCAAAGATAACTCATGATGATGGCAAAGGCTATGAGGCCTAGTACTCACTTAGCTCTGTGAACTGGAGAGAGGTGCGTTAATTTGGTAATGCTTCTGAGTATATGGTTGCTGCATTGCTAACTCAAACATAAAACTCCTCTTGCGTTCTTGCTCTGCCTCTGAGTCTTCTTGGTACACTCCTGAGTCCTCCTGACTCCTAATGAAGCTTACCTTGCTTTCTTTTGTGCTTTTCCTTTACTCTATAATACATCTACTATTTTGTTTCAATATACAGGCCTTCTCCTAGTCCTCTGCTTCACAAACAAAACTTGCAAAGTACAAGACTCCAGCCTACCTACCGGACAGATTCAGACAGGTACCAGAGTGACGGACATGCCAAGAAGAATGGAGATGCAACATTCATTTTGGCTATACAGTATCACTTTTTTTAGAACTGGGTAGGTTACATTCAATCTTACATATTAAAAAACTGGCACTGTTTCCAATAAATTTACTGAACTGTGTCATACTTTCTTATTTATCCCTTTGTTTCCTTCCACAACAGATTGCTACTCAGCGGCGTACCAAATATTGTTGTGATTTCTTTTGTGTAGTGTTTGTCTTTGTCACACCTTTCCCCAAATCCCCTTTCCCATCTATTAATTGAGCCCCTATCCCTCTTCCCCCGGGCTCTGTAATTTATTCAGGTGTGACCTAATTTTACACCATAAATGAATCACATACTTACTGGGGCGGATGTGGTGAAAGCAAGTAGCAATACCAACTCACTGCATGACCTTCTACTTTCTATTACCTGAACAATATTCCACACCGGCCCCATGAACATCTTCATTCATGCCTCGTGTGTGTTCCGTAAATGCTTAACTTGGGTCAAACACTCTTGAGTCTGAGCCCACTGCTGACTTCATGATCTCATTTCCTAAGTTTAGTTTTATTATAATATAGCTCCCCACCATTGCTCAGAAGAAATTGATATTGCTATATTTTACTATCATATTAAGTCTTCTTCTTTGCTGTGTTTCAATACTGCCATTGTGGTAGTCTGAACTCACTCTTCCTACAGTTATGATATATGATGATGACCAACCAACTGTTCCAATCAATTGAGTTGACAGTGATAGATAACCCTCTGCCTAATCCTGTAGTTGGGGTTCGCAAAGTTTGCAGTGTAGGAGGCTGGCCTGGTTTGTAGTGGGTACCTAAGGTACTTACACCTTATTCCAGGTCCAGTTATCCCTTATTAGTGAAATGTAGTCCGTGTCTAGAAGCAAGGCTGTCTAGAGGTAGCTGTAGGCAGAGCAGCCACGGCTGAACTAGGAGATATGCAAAGCTCTTGCAATACCACTGTAGTCACACAAGAAAGACAATACTCAGTGTTACCAAATATAAAGGTACTTTATTTTAGTGACACAATGCCTATATCTTAGAGGCTATACTCCCTTAGGAGGTAAGTATTATACACAACATTATAGAACAAAGGTAGTGCACCACCACCAATAATGTAGAATGTCCAATTCTTTGATTTATAGTTGTGCAAATCTTCTTTTTATTCTTTTTTTCTTTCTTTCCTCTCAATTATCCCATATTACATGAATTCACAACAGCAACAGCCAATGCGTTTCGTCCTTTCACATAGGACTTCTTCAGGGCTAAACAATTGGCCTCAAGTTTGATTAATTTAATCGTTGTTCTTCGGTCATTCCTACCTCCAGCATAAGAATCTCTTTTTCCTCCATAGTTTAAACAATATAGCGATATCGATATGCGTGAAATCCGACGGATTCGCAGCAGGTGTTGGTTTGAGTGCACACACGAAAGATAGATTAACAATTTTTTTCTATAGTTCAGGACTTTTGGTCAGGTGCGTTGATTTCTAGCCTGCTGCTCTTCTCTTGATTAAAATTATATTATACACAACATATACACTAGTAACCAAAATCAGGTAAGTAAACAGTCATATAATAGTGCAAATAGTGAAAATCACCACAGGTTACAATGGGCCTCGGGGAACACAAACCATATACTAAAATAGTGGAATGCAAATGTCGGTTTCCCACCTAGGCAAGAGTAGTGTGTAGAGGGGTGCCGGGAGTGTAAGAAAACACCAAAGGTAAGTAATATACCCCACCCCCAGAGCCCAGGAAACCAGGAGTAAAGTACAGCAAGTTTCCTCAGAACACACTAGAAGTTGTGATAAAGGATAATGCAAAAACCAAGCAAGACTGCAAGACACCAACAATGGATTCCTGGACCTGAAGACCTGTGGAGACCAAGTCCAAGAGTCGCTGAGGAGTCCAGGAGTAACAGGCGCCCCTGCTAACCCAGATGAAGGTGCAAAAGTGGATTCTCCGGTTAGAAGAAAAAGTCAGTAATGCACCAAAGAAGACAGCAGGGGGTTCCTGCTTGGTGCAAGAGATGTCCCATATTGAGTAGATGTATGGAGGCTGGATTTCGTTGTTGGATTCCACCAACAAGCCTTGGTCATTGCAGCACTACACTAAGGGATCCCACGCCGCCGGAGCACAACTCAGGGAGCTGAGCGTCGCAGGATAGAGTACTGTGGAACTGGGCTAGGCTGTGCATGAAGGATTCCTTGGAGAAGCGCACAGAAGCCATAGGTGCTGCAAAACATGCAGTGTACAGAGTACTGTCTGGCAGGGGGAGGCAAGCTCTTATCTCCACCAAATTTGGACAGTTGGATGTTTGGACAGTCAGGATCACTTCGGTCCACCACCTGTGTTCCAGGATCCAGGCTGGTTGTCGGGAGAGGGGACCCAGAGTACCGGTCGTCGCTGCAGTGAGGTGCCTGATGAAGCAGGGAAGTGGCTCTGTCCTTTGAGTCATCTGGTGCAGGATGAAGACAGGCAGTCCTCAGAGTGTGCACGACCTGGAAACTGTTGCAGTTGCTGGCAGGAGCTGAAGTTACAGACTTGCAGTAATTGCCTTGGATACTTTGTTGCGAGTTGTAGAGTTCCTGGAGAAGTTCTGCGGTTGATCTGATGGTAGAAGCTGAGGCAAAGGATGCAGAGGAGTCCTGCTAGAGTCTTGCAATCCGAATCTGAGGAAACACACAGAGGCGGGACGCTAAATAGCCATGAGAGGGGGATTGGTCACCTAACCAGATAAGCACCTATACGGAGGGGTCTCTGACGTCACCTGTTGGCACTGGCCACTCAGATGCTCCCTGAGTTCCCTGACCATCCTGAAAACAAGATGGCAGAATCCAGGGACACTCTGGAGGAGCTCTGGGCACCACCCCTGGGGTGGTGATGGACAGGGGAGTGGTCATCCCCCTTTCCTTTGTCCAGTTTCACGCCAGAGCAAGGACTGGGGGTCCCTGAACTGGTGTAGATTGGATTATGCAAGGAGGGCACCATCTGTGCCCTTCAAAGCATTTCCAGAGGCTCTGGGACAGTGGTTTTCAAACTTGCTAATGCCACGCCCCCCCAGTGGGTAAAAATAAATCATCAGGCCGTCCCTAAGAATTTTTCAAAACTATTCTATTAAGTTGGCAATGTTTAAATACGTCTAGACTTATTTAAACATTGCAGTTAAGTTCTGTTACATTTTTACAAATGCAAAAAACATGCTTCTGCTTTAAACAGAGCACTATTATCTGCATAATATTTCTATTGGCCACAGCCTGGCGCCCCCCGGGATCACTTTTGGCCCCCCTAGCAGGCCCACCCCCCCCCCCACTTTGAAGACCCCTGCTCTGGGTGGATACCCCTCCCATGCCTGTAACACTCATTTCCGAAGGGAGAGGGTGTAACACCCCTGTCCCAAAGGAAATGCTTTGTTCTGCCTTCCTAATTATTGGGCTGCCCAAGCCCCAGGAGGGCAGGAGTCTGTCTGTGAGGTGGCAGCAGCTGGGGCTGCAGTGGAAATCTCAGAGAGCTGGTTTGGCAGTACTGGGGGTCCATGGTGGAGCCCCCAGGGTGCATGGAATTGCCCCCCCCCCAATACCAGTATCGGTATATGGGTACAATTTCCAGTTCCTGGACACCTCACATGGCCATATTTGGGGTTACCATTGTGAAGCTACATATATGTATTGACCTATATGTAGTGCACACTTATAGTGGCGTTCCCGCACTTACGAAGTCTGGGAAAATGGGCCTGGACAACATGAGGGCAACTCTGCTAGTGCAAGGGTGCCCTCACACACAGATACTATGCACCTAGCCTTCAGGGTCTGAAGGTTAGCGATATCGGTGACTTATAAATGACCTGGTGCAGTGAAAACGGCTATGAAATAGTGCTTACACTATTTTACTCAGGCTCCAATGGTAGTCCCGAAGAAGTGTTTGTATGAGCTCTTTATGGGTGGCAAAAGAAATGCTGCAGCCCATAATGATCTTCTGGAACCCCAGTGCCCTGGGCACCTAGGTACCATATACCAGGGACTTATAAGGGGGGTCCAGTATGCCAACTTGGAGTGAAATATGGAGTCACTAGACTATAGTGACAAAATTAGAAACAGAGAGAGCATGAGCACAGGAGTTTTGATTAGCAGGACTCCAGTGACAATTTAGAAAACAGTGCAAGTGCACTGGCAAGCACACCATGAACCATAAGCACTGGGGTCCTGACCGGCAGGATCCCAGTGACACAGTCCAAACACACTGATAATCAGGCAGAAATTGGGGGTAACATGCAAAGAAAGATGGTACTTTCCCACAGGAAATGGCACTTTCTTTCAAGTTCTGTGTTCCATGTTAGCATGCTAGCCTGCTACTACTACCTACCTATCATCCCCTTAAGATACCATCTTGGGAAAACCCTGAAGAAAGAAAAAGACCCCCTCACTTAATTTATTCAGGTAGGAGAAGTACTATGGATTGAAATTAACTTGTTTAGTTGGTATTTAACTCCTACTAAAGAAGATGTTGTCTGTGTGTACTGGGTTTTTGTAGGCAAAATAGGCAAGGGCAGTCATTCCCTAGTGGTCAATAATAGTTACAGAGGGCAGTACAGCAAAGGTCTAAATAATGACATACACTTTTTTTAGCAGAATAAAAACAACAGGCTATACTAAAAGACAGCAGTGTAAACCAAAAGTCTAAAACACCAAAATAAAGATTTGAGATGCAAATGAAGTAAACAACACCTCTCCCCCCAAACAAATATATACCTGTTCCCAAAAACTCCAATGAAAAGTCCAAACTTGAAGTCCATTCCAACTCCCTCCCAACCCTCTCCAACCACAACAAGTCCCTCCCACCAAAACAATCTTTTTTTTAAAAAAAGGGCACTGTCTATGTGGGTCCAGAGCGGGTCGATGCTCCGCTCTGTACTGGCAAGCTGGCTCCCCAAACTGCCCATCCGCTGCAAGATGTTCCTTTGAAATGCCCTGATGGAGTGGGAGGGTGCAACATCAGGTGCAATCAGGGACCCTGACTGGTGGCGGCTGCGCCGGCGATGTAGTGGCTGGGAGGCTGGCATGCTGTTCTGCTGGGTCCAGCTTCCGAGGCAGCTGTTTTGGCAGCTTCTTCCTCCAGGATCACAAGGTGCTGGTACTCAGCCCGAATGTTCCCCAGCCTCTGCTGCTGCAGACAGGCCGCTGTCTCCTGCCTAGTTGGTGGTGGTCATCAGGGAGGAGTAGCTATATCGAGGCAAAGAAAAATAACAAAAGACAAATTGTAAACAATGGTCTGAACAAACACTTGTTCAAATAATAAATAGTGGGTGACTACATTGCTGGTCCCCTAGGGACAATGGAATTTGATGTAATTATTATTTATGATTAGGAGAGTCACAGGCCAACATTTTTTTTGTTTATCTAAACATGCCTCATATAAGAAGCACTAACTGTCTGGTAGAAATGAATTAAGGCAGAATAACACCAGATTAAAAAACTGGTGATATATTCTTTTTCTTTTACAGGCTTTTTTAGTAACGAAATAGACACATTTAGAGGAAAAATAAAAAAGAATTACCTCACATTATGATGAGCAAGGCATTATGCACTATGGAGTATAAGTTACTATGTCAAATTATTGGAGGCATACTAGCCATGCTTCCAATACAATGGTTGTATCTGCAGCTCGGGCAGCTGTAGCTGTATCTAGCTTTAATTCCAATGGCTTTTTACTAGGTTTAGTTTCTACCCTGACTCCAAAGAGGCAGGTGTATAAATAAGATACATCACACATGTTGTGTATAAAATGTGGATATATTTTCCTGTCTGCCATAAGTAAATGAGGGTGAATAATGCACTGCTCTACAGGGAAAATATTTGGCATGTTTGTCACAGAGTATCCCCTACGCCAAACTTCAATCAGTCAATCAATCATGAATTTGTAAAGCGCACTACTCACCCATGAGGGTCTCAAGGCGCTGAGGAGGGGGGGAAGAAGAGGGGAGATGCTGCTACTGCTCGAACAGCCAGGTCTTGAGAAGTTTCATGAAGGTAAGGAGGTCTTTGGTCTTGCAGAGGTGGGTGGGAAGAGTGTTCTATGTTTTGGTGGCGAGGTGCGAGAATGATCTACCGCCGGCTGTAGTTCTGTGGACGCGTGGGACGGTTGCAAGGGTGAGGTTAGTGGAGCGGAGATACCGGGTTGGGGTGTAGAAGGAGAGCCGTCTGTTGAGGTATTCTGGTCCAAGGTTGTGCAGTGCTTTGTGAGCATGGGTGAGGAGTTTGAAGGTGATTCTCTTGTTAACTGGGAGCCAGTGCAGGTTTCTCAGGTTGTCTGTGATGTAGCCGTGGAGGGGGATGTCCAGGATGAGGCGTGCAGAGGTGTTCTGGATGCGTTGCAGCCTCTTCTGGAGTTTGGCCTTGGTTCCTGGGTAGAGGACATTGCCGTAGTCCAGTTTGCTGCTTACTATGGCTTGGGTAACTTTTATTCTGGTTTCGGTGTGTGTCCATTTGTAGATCTTTCAGAGCATGCGTAGGGTGTTATAGCAGGAGGAAGAGATGGCGTTGACTTGCTGGGTCATGGATAATGAGGAGTCCGAGATGAATCCTAGGTTGGGTGCATGGTCGGTGGGAGTCGGAGCGGCTCCGAGAGTGGCAGGCCACCAGGAGTCATCCCATGGGGAGGGGGTGGAGCCGAAGATGAGGACTTCTGTCTTGTCGGAATTGAGTTCGAGGCAGCTGCTCTTCATCTATTCAGCGATGGCCTTCATTCGTTCATGGAGGTTGGTCTTGGTGGAGTCCTTGGTGAGGGAGAGGATCAGCTGGGTGCCGTCAGCATATGAGATGATGTTGAGGTTGTGGGATCGGGTGATGTTAGCGAGCAGGGCCACGTAGATGTTGAAGAGGGTCAGGCTGAGGGACGAACCCTGGGGTACTCCGCAGATGATTTTGGTGGCCTCGGAGCAGAATGGAGGGAGGCGGACTCTCTGGGTTCTGCCGGTGAGATAGAAGGTGACCCAGTCCAGGGCTCTGTTGTGGATTCCTGCATTGTTGAGGCATGAGCGTAGGGTGTGGTGGCAGACGGTATTGAACGCAGCCGAGAGGTCTAGGATGATGTGGGCCGCGGTTTCGCCATTGTCCAGTATGGTTCTGATGTTGTCAGTGGTGGCGATGAAGGCAGTTTCAGTACTGTGGTTGCCATGGAATCCAGATTGGGAAGGGTCCAGGGTGCAGTTCTCCTCGAGGAAGCGGGTTAGTTGTCTGTTGACAGCCTTCTCGATGACTTTTGCCGGGAAGGGAAGCATGGAGATAGGCCGGAAGTGCTTGGGGTCCTTTAGGTCCGCCTTTGGTTTTTTGAAGAGGGCATTGATCTCAGCGTGTTTGTAGCTCTCCGGGAAGGTGGTGGACACAAAAATGCTATTGATGATCTTCCATAGTTGAGGTGCAATGAAGGAGCTTGCTTTGTTGAGTATGTGGTGAGGGCAGGTGTCAGATGGAGAGCCAGAGTGGATGGTGTTCATGATTTTGATGGTGTTGTTGTCGTTGACAGGGGTCCAGGAGAGCAGGAGGTTGGTCAGAGGTGAATCTGTGGTGTTGGTGGTTGCTGAGGGGGTCTGGGTGCTGAAGCTGTCGTGGATGTCTGCAATCTTGCGGTGGAAGTAGGAGGATAGGGAGTCGCAGAGGTCTTTGGATGGCAGGATGTCGTTGGTGTTGGAGCTGGTTTGGAGAGTTCCTTCACAACGTTGAAGAGCTCCCTGTGGCTGTGTGCATTGTTGTTTATTCGGTCTTTGAAGGCGGTTCTCTTGGCGGCTCGGATGAGTTGGTGGTGTCTGCGGATGGCGTTTTTGAAGGCTGTGTGGTTGTACAGAGTCTGATCTTGGCGTCACTTTTTTTCGAGTCTTCAGCAGGTTTGCTTAGATTCGTGGAGGTTGGCAGTAAACCAGAAGGCCTTTCTGTCAGTGAGTCTGTTGGAGGTATTCTTGAGTAGGGCAAGAGTATTGGCACAGGTGTCGACCCATTGCCTGAAGTTGCAGGCAGCTGCATCAGCGTCAGTGGTGTTGATGGGTGGGTCCTGGGAGAGGGTCGCAATAAGTTGGTCTTCAGTGACCTTGTTCCAACTGCTGTGGGGGATCCGTTGTGGGAGGTGGTGTGTTATGTGTTTCTTGAAGGAGAAGTGGATGCAGCAGTGATCTGTCCAGTGGAGTACGGTGGTGTGCCTGAAGGAGACATGGTTGCTGCCGGAGAAAATAGGGTAGAGTGTGTGTCCTGCGGAGTGGGTCGATATCGTGATGAGCTGTTTGAGGCCGAGGTTGGAGAGGTTGTCGAGCAGGGTGGCAGTGTTGTTGTCGTTGGTGTTCTTGAGGTGGTAGTTTAAGTCCCCGTGGAGTACGTAGTCAGTGGATGCAAGAGCGTGCTTGCTGATGATGTCGGTGATGGAGTCGCTGAACTTCTGTCAGGGCCAGGGGGCCTGTAGATGAGGGTCCCTCAGAGGGTGGTGTTTGGGTCAGTGTGGATCTAGAAATGCAGGTGTTCGGCGGTGCTGAGGGTGTCTTCGGTGCTAGTCGTGGTCCTGAGGGTGTTTGTGTGGATGATGGCCATGCCTCCTCCTGGTTTGTTGGAACGGTCCCTGCGGCTGATTTTGTAGCCGTCTGGGATGGCTATGGCAAAGTCAGGCGCTGAGGAGTGGTTCATCCAGGTCTCGGTCAGGAAGGCGACGTCTGGAGAGGCTGAGTCGAGTAGATTCCATAGCTCTACTGCGTGCTTGTGGACTGAGCGGTGTTGAGGAGGATAAATCTGAGATGGTTGCGTCCTGCCTTGGTGGATGGGTCGTTGGCGTGGAGGCTGGTGAAGGTGCAGTTCTGGCAGGAGAAGGGTCCGTGGGTGGTCTGCATGGAGGCTTGAAGGCAGGCGGGAGAGCGGCCTCTGTTGAGGACGTGGAGGGTGGTGGCATCATAGCGAAGACGTGCGTGGCAGCAGTGGGGGG
This sequence comes from Pleurodeles waltl, assembly GCF_031143425.1. Taxonomy (NCBI): domain Eukaryota; kingdom Metazoa; phylum Chordata; class Amphibia; order Caudata; family Salamandridae; genus Pleurodeles; species Pleurodeles waltl. Next base: position 487,046,890 of record NC_090446.1, read on the forward strand.
GACGGGAGCCAGAGGTTCTGGTGCTGGGCGCAGTCCAGGCGCAGACGCGATTGCTTTTTGCACATCTTTGGCACACCAGCGGCGTGCCCACCATTAAGTAGGTAGGTGGGGGGAGGACAGCTGGGAGGCGGGCGAAAAACAGTGTGAAAAAGGGGGCGGGCTGCAAAAAAGGGGGCGAGGCTGCAGGAGCAGCACCGGCGGGAGTGCAGCATGAGAGAGAGAGGAGGGGGCAGGCTGCAGGGGCAGCAGCAGCAGAGAGAGAGAGAGGGGGAGAGCCAAAGTGAGTAATAGAGAGATAGAGGTGAGAGAAAAACGAGGAAAAGTGTAGCCCGAAGCAAAAGGAACACAAAAGGACAGGAGTGAAGCAGAGCAGAGAGCAAAGCAGAGAAAGGAGGAGAAAAGGAGGAGAGAGGCAGAAGGTAGCCTAGTAGGAAAGCAGAGCTCTCCCACTAGACACCAGGATGAGGCGCAGGCAGAAGCCTGCGGGTGGAGGAGGGCCTCGAACTCCTGACAGGGAAAAGGCTCTACTTCCACTTGAAATCAAATTGGGCACTTACTAGTCCCACTTTACTCACCAGTCATGCCCACCATCACAAATTCTTTCCAAAAAATTGATTCTCTGGCCAGTAAGGAAAGTAAAGAAACTTGACTTACTCTACTGCAGAGTAGGGCAGATGGATTAGGCAGGTAGGTAGAGCTTTCGATATAGAAGAATAGAGGGGCATCACAAATCTATCTACAAAAGGAGAGCTCCCTTCTTTATTCATCCAAGCAATTATCAAATCGTCCTTTCATTCTTCTCTCATACACAGTATACACCCATAACCACCATGATTTAAGCTTTACTTTCTCTCACCCAAATTCACAATCCTTTATCCATCCATTCAGTACCCACAACATCCACCCTTTCTTTCAATCATCCTTTCACCAATCCATCTATTTACCCAATACCAATACTCACCCATGCATCCTTTTTCATCCACCCATGCATCCTTTTGTTTCACTTTTTTCACCCATCCTTTTCTTTTAACCTTCCATTCTTTCCCGTTCCCATCAAGCCGTCATTTTTAGCATACATTATTTGTGCTTTTGCTGAGTTGCAGATAGAAGAGGCCTATGTAACCCAACCACCACTGTAGCTGTAATGCAGGGGGCTCATGAATTTGATCACAAAAACACCCTTGTAGCTAGTGAGTAACAGTAATTGTCAATAAGCAAGCAATTTGACTTACCAGTGCCATCCCTACTGCCACGTCTCCTCCTCCGACATCTGGTCCTGCAGTGGTGGAACTTGAGCCGACACCTCCTATTCCACTGGTGGTTGATGTGGCTATAAAAAAAGTATGCAGTTTTTAGATGCCAGATCTATTTTGAAATAAAAATGTGCAACTACAATCATTACAGTTTGGTTATCGCTGCAGTATCATCCCTCAAAAATATCCGCCTGGGCATTTTGTTTGAAATGTTAGAAAAGTCAGGTACACAAGCCAACCAAAACCTTTGCGTAACAGAGGTGCAGACAAGCCAACCAAAAGCTTCACGTGATAGAGGGACTGAGCTATAGCCTATGATTGACAATAACTCGGAATCATTGAAGAGCAACGAAGGGGTGGAATACAAAATGGTCAATTAAAGTCAGGAAAAAAAGATAATGCAGGGATAACAGGAATTATTTAAACAAAACGTTGGTATGGAGTTGGAAAGAAAGGGAGACAGTAGAGAAAAAGTAAACAAGCCAAAATTAAAAGCAGTATAAACGTGGGGCGAGGTAAAGTTAGGGACATAATAATAATATTATTAAATAATAGGACTTACTGGGATGAGCAGAGCCATCAGCATTGGCGCTGGTGGTCAATACCTCCCCAGCTCCTACTGGACCAACCGGTGCTGTGCCCTTCTTCTCGCCCTTGGTTGCTGATGTAAAATTAGAAAGAAGATTAAAAATACTTTAGTGGTACTGTTAATCTCCACAAAAGTATTATATAACAGCCAAATGCAATAACATTGTACTTAAATCAGATCGCCTATGGTACTATACTAGTATGATCAACTATCAGTGAGTTGGCTATACGCCTAAAACCCCTATTCCAAATATCCTTAAGAAAATCTACATTTAGAACTAATGCATTGCATTGAATTATCTTTCATTTTATTCTCATTTCTCCAGCCCCTTGATGGACCAACTCAGTCTCCCTTTTTTGCAATTTAAGCATACTTGCATCAATGGGAAATTACTTGGGACTGTAAGCGCTACATAAAGTCACAGAGAGCGCTAACTCACTAATATCACTAATTCACTATGGAGTTAGGAGGAGGACAGAGGAGTCTGCGTTGCAATGGCTTCTTAAATTATCAGCCAAAGCGAGTGCCTACCTATGAGTATACAAATCAATGATGTAGCACCGAGCATCTGGCTAGCTTTAACTGGATCCTATAATAAATAATAATCCAACATCAATCAATCAATAAATAACTTTATTTCGGCTAAAAACCATAAACATATCCAATGAACAACAAACCATAATCATACAGTAAAGTTATAAATAGATAAGAAGAAGGGTTCCACATAAAACATAAAAAGCGCTAAAATTTCTACTAAGTTAAATGATTAAAACTCAATTATAAAAACAATGAAAGACGGATATCAAGTTTTAAAATCCTGTGAGCCTATCTTATCTTAGTTCCACATGGTGGTCTGTTCTGCCTAAAAGAATTTGATCTAAAATGAATGTTTGATACACAGGATTATAACAACAATACAAGACTAACCTCATAGTTTATTTTTGTCTTTTTATTTTTTTTTAAAGCTAAGCCTTCCTGGCTTGATTGCACATAATAGTCTTCTTTTGCCTAAAGTGGTTATGGCTATACCAATCAATCGGCAGCATTTTCTCTGGTTCTTATGGCCCATGCGCTTTGTAGAAACCTTGCGACTGCAAAAACTACCTTATCACTTGTGTCACTTGCAAGAATTCGCAAGGATATGTTATGTTTCCTTATCCCCATTAGTCTACATAGAGGGATAATCCACTTCTTCCTGGACACCGAATATCTAGGACAAAAAAACATAAAGTGTGCGAGTGTCTCTGGTTGCTCAGGACAGAAATGACAAAAGCTCGATTTGTGGTCCTTCTTGCTCCATCTTACAGTGAATGTATTAAGTGGCAATATCCCTAAACTAAATTTAATAAAAAGGGTTTTGGCATAGGGGGGATTGATGTTATCCAAATAGGCCTCAAAGTTGGGGCTACATTTGTGGTCTAGAAACTGTAGCGTCCTGCTACCATGGACCTTGTTGGTCCAAGTTTGCACCAAGATGGACTCCCAATAACACCGACTTATTTGTGTCTTTACTTCCTTTGTTAGGTTACAAGGATCTCTCCAAACTTCCTCCATTTTGATAAGTTGGCACATATCTCTAATGTATTTAAGCCAAGGGATTTTTAATACACCACCGTCCGCTAAAAGCTCAGTTACTGCTACTTGGTAGGTGGACAAGTATTCGGATGTCCAAAGACGGACCCAGTACATAAGAGGTCTTAAAGCAATCTCATTGTGGATATCGTTTAGGGCTAAGTCAAATCTAAGAGGTGTGAGAGGAGTACTCATCGGTAATCGCATAAAATTACGCAAGAAGCGTTTTTCCACCGTCATCTAAAAAACTAGAATTGCAGTGCCCCCATAACTCAGCACCATAAGTTGAAGCAGCCACTGCCGCTGCCTTATATACTGTAATGGCAGGTGAGATTTCTCCTTCTGAGATATTAGCAATTTTCCTCCCTATCACAAGTGACCTCTGTTGAAGGATGGACAAACTCTTCTCAATCTGTGCCGACCACCGTTGGTCATCCAATAGTCTGATTCCCAGATAGTCAAATTGACTAACTCTCTCTACCAGTTGTCCTGCTAAAGTCATTTTTCCCCCTAAAAGACTTAAAAGGTTTTTAAAGGATTAAAGGACATAAATTTGGTCTTGGAAAGATTTATCTCAAGGCCCCTCTTGATGCAAAATATAGAAAAAGCATCAAGTTCGTTTTGGAGGCCCATTGGGGTTCTTGAGATCAACAAGGTATCATCCGGAAACATTAAGATAGGGACAGGAATTCCTGCTAACTTTGGGGCATCATGGTTGCAGTTCATCAGCTGGTCAACCACACCATTGATAAAGAGATTAAACAGAGGGGGGGCCAAGACACACCCCTGTCTGACCCCTCTGTCGACAGGTATGGCTTCAGTCAAGTCTCTGCTTTGAGACCAGTGTACCTGGGCATAAGTGCCCTCATGGAGACACCTGATCAATCTCAGCATCTCTTTGTCAAGCTTATAGGTCTCAAGCACATTCCACAATAAGTCCCTTGGGACCAAGTCAAAAGCAGCTTTTAGGTCAATAAAGGCCACATACAAGTGGCTCTTGTTGAGTGTCAGATATTTCCAACAAATGAGGTTGAACCTAAATGCCTGATCTATTGTGCTCACTCCTTTCCTGAACATTGCCTGAAGGTCGAAGAGGATCTGTGAGTGCTCTATCCATGCCTGCAGTCTGGTCAAGACTTGCTTGCAGAAACATTTTGGCTAATATCGATTAGACTTATTGGCCTATAGTTGGTTGGTTGTTCCCTTGAGCCCTTTTTAAAGACAGGGATTATGATTGCTCCTTGCCATGTGGGGGGGGAACCCACCGCCCCTCAAAATCTTGTTACTAAGTGTATTTAAATATAAGGAACAGGTTCTAGATCGTGACAAATACAAATCGCCTGGGATGCCGTCTAACCTTGGGGCCTTCCCTTTACGTAACGTTTGGAGAGCCAAATTTGTTTCTTTTAAGGAAAAATGATCCAGATCAAATTTGGGTGGAATAACTGACCCCAAAGTAGGTAGATGGGAGGGCCCGTCAGTAGACGGAGGAACAATGGTACTAATAGTTTGAGCCACTGCATACACATATCCAAAATGCGACACCCAGAGTGCTGGCTGGATTGCTGGGTAGGTCTCCACGTTTTCAGAGTATCCTTTATCTGCCACTAATTTCCAAAACAGTTTTAAGTCCTTTCCTTGGTGAGAGCCTACCAAAGCATTCCAGTGTTTAGTTTCCCACTCTTTTTTAGCATTTTTCAGTACTATTTATTACTATTTATATTATATGCAGTCCTGGTAACTCTTATCTTTCGACGACTCCCTGCCTTCAGTGCTCCCAAAAGCTGTTATTTGGCCTGTCGGCAGGAGCTAGAGAACCACCTCAAGGGTCTGTCCTTAGTTTCTACCCACCCCCTTGCCACCTGGAAATAGGGCCTTAACTGATTGACCAAGATACTATGCAGGTTGATCAAGTCAACCGATACAGAGTCAATGTACTTCAGGGGGAGAAGCGTTGATATCATTACTTTATATATTGATGCCTGAAAATTTGCATCGTCTGCCACCATTTCCCATCTCACGTTTTTATAATTGTTTGTCACAACTAGGGTACTACCCTTCACCCACTTGGTTAGTGAGTTACAATTAAATGTAGAGGTTGAGAAAGATATACAAAGAGCTTGATGGTCACTATCGTCACGTGCGGAGACTACCATGTCAATAAGAGAATTCCAAAGTGAATCGTCTACTAGAACATAGTCTAGACGGCTCGAATATGGGCCTTTCCTATACGTGGGCAACGCAGGGGTGTCTGACTTCGTGTTCCCATTAACTATTCTTAGCCCCATTGCTTTTATTGAGTCCTCCAGTAAATCTGATGCTCCCCCTGATGTCTTTGTTACAACCTGCTGGGCCTGATCTATCCCATGGGTATGCGAACTGGTTACCTTTTTGCTGGGAATCGTCCTCGCAACTCAATTGCATATTGTAGACTCCTGCAACGAGTGGACCCTGCCCCCCAGGTAGATGATTCAGGAAATCTATGAGCAATTTTAGCTGAGCAATCTGAGTCTTTTGTGGGCCAGGCCTAATGTATATGTTTACAAGTACTATACGAACAGGCCCCCTTGGACTGTTGAGTTCAACCTCCACAGCTAATATATCCCTAGTGGGGGTACGTAGCTCCTTTGCCTTAGGGAACAGATCGTGCTTAAGCCAGATTATCAGTCCCCCAGATGCCCTACCAGATGGCGATGGAAGTGCAGCCTTCTGGAAGGTCCAGTATCCTGCTCTATAAATCGTGAAAGGGGCCCATATCTCCTGTAGTAAAATAATGTAATGTTGATCCATAAAACTGCACCACTCTGGATTGGTTGGTTTTGATGACACACCAGCCACATTCCAGGATAAGAATTTAATTAAGGGTTTGTTACCATCCCCAGTGTTTTGCGATCTCTCTTTTCCCTTATTTTTAAAGGATGTAACTCCACAGTACCTCCCTTCTACGTGGTCATTGCAACATACTCCTGGCTCTGGTCCCAGAGTGCCTTATGATAGAGTACTTGAGTCACACGGTCCAAAGACTTTGGGGGTCATTCTGACCCTGGCGGTCCATTACCGCCATGGCGGAGGGCGGCGGAAGCACCTCCAACAGGCTGGCGGTGCTTCCTGGGCTATTCTGACCGCGGCGGTAAAGCCACGGTCAGAAAAGGGGAACCGGCGGTTTCCCGCCGGTTTTCCCCTGGCCCAGGGAATCCGCCATGGCGGCGCTGCTTGCAGCACCGCCATGGGGATTCCGACCCCCTTCCCGCCCGCCTGTTTCTGGCGGTTTCCACCGCCAGAACCAGGATGGCGGGAACGGGTGCCGTGGGGTCCCTTGGGGCCCCTGCACTGCCCATGCCACTGGCATGGGCAGTGCAGGGGCCCCCTAACAGGGCCCCACAAAGATTTTCACTGTCTGCTTTGCAGACAGTGAAAATCGCGACGGGTGCCACTGCACCCGTCGCACCCCTGCAACTCCGCCGGCTCCATTCGGAGCCGGCTTCATTGTTGAAGGGGCTTTCCCGCTGGGCCGGCCGGCGGTCTTCTGGCGGTCGCCCGCCGGCCCAGCGGGAAAGCCGGAATGGCCGCTGCGGTCTTTTGACCGCGGAGCGGTCTTTCGGCAGGAACCGCTTGGTGGGCGGCGACTGCCGACCGCCGCAGTCAGAATGACCGCCTTTATGCCGAACGTGTCGTCCCTCCCTGCCTCCACTATTGGGGCTTAGCGTCAATCTATAATTGTGGTTGGACTACTCATACGTCCCCGTCTTGGAATACATGTACTGGGAGAGAGTCGGTGTTTAGAGCTACCTCTAAAAAACAAATTAACGTTGGGGGGGGTGATCGTCTGGACAAGAGTTACTTGGGACAAGGTGCCAGGTCTCGTTCGTAACTCAAGAGCTAAGAGGCCCTTTGCTAGCCTCTGGCTATTCAACTTCAGGCCTGTGAGGTCCGTTTCTGAGCTATCGCTTGAGTATCTCTGGGAAGTTATTACGTCATCCAGTATAACGGACCTACAATTCTTTACACCCCTTATCCAGTAGATTACTTTGTTCTGAAGTGACCCCTTGTTCCCTTGATCCATAACTCAACTTTGGGATATTCGTCATGTAGACATCATATTGACTATGATTCGTCTGACTTAATGGATCTTTGTTAACATTAACTAAAAGCTTATCTCTGGACATCTCTTGGTTAGTCCCTCTGATCAGTGTAGTGCCACATTTGTTTGAATTGGCCACTTCGGGAGCTGCACAAACTACCCGTTGACAGTTTTGAGATACCACTCTTGCGCTCTTCCCCCTGTGCATTCCCTCCATAGATGCTTAAATTTGCTGGGTTTGCATGCATAGAGAATTGAACCCAAGATTAAGAGAAGATTTCCTTATATCCCCAATCATGGCTGTTATGCCGTCTAGCTTCTCGTGTATCATGTGGCTAAGGGAAGTGAGATACTCTCTTAAGCTCATTATTTTGGTTCTTATTTGTACTAGCTGAGCGTCTACGGGACGTTCCTCCTGAATGACTGAGTGTGTTAATAACTCCTCGGTATCCCTTGTTATACCTTTCTCTGTGCTAGGGGTTACCAAAGAAGCAAGGGGTAAGAAGTGATTAGAACAGTTTATAAGGGGTGATACACTGTCCTGCTGATTGGCCACACTCAATTTTGGGCTCTCTAAAAGATTAACCAGGGTATCTGATGTAATGGGCTCTAATTGGGTCCCCCGTGGTAACGACTCATTGTACACATGGGTCACAGGAGTAAAAAACGTTTTTATGTCTTTGGTTGCGACGTCAGATCCTCTCTTGGGGAGCTTAGAAGGTTTGGTAGCTAACAAGCTCTCAACTTCTTCTATTAAGTCATCATTTTGAGACAGTGTACAATTCTCAGCAGCATGACAGGGTATTTTCTTCACCCCTCCTTGCCCAGTGGGATTGCCGCTGGCTTCCCTTTTCCCCATCCTAGTTAAGTTAGTAGGATTTCTCAAGTTTGGATGTGGCAGGAAAGAGCACGATGTCAAATTTGTAGGGGCTTGAGCCCACCCCCAACAGTCACAGACAAGGTCCGGCACTTCCCAGATAGGGGGGCACAGTGTCAAATTTATAGGGGCTTGGGCCACCCCCAACAGCCACTGACAGGATCCAACATTTTCCTGCGCAGAGGGAGCTCAATAGCAATGTTAGGTGCTTGGTCCCGCCCCCAGCAACCACAAACAAAGGGTGACTTTGCAAACTTCTACCGACTAAACTTAAACATTTAAATAACAAAAATGATGAAATATCCTTCACAAGTAGTCAGAGAGATAATTAGTAGAAGGTACCTCCTGGCAGCCAAACGTTTGCATGTCACAGAAACACAGTTGTGAGGGAGCTGTCAGAGGATTCGCCCAGCCCAGCCTCTTCCTGGCGAGGACGGGCGAAGGACGGGCCCGCCCTTGGCCCAGGCTTTGCCCGGGCACCGCCCGCGCGCGTGCCGCGAAGCTGGAGCGCGATGCTGGAGATAGGGGCCTCCTGGCCCTGCCCCTTCCTCTGTCCGGCTCTGACTGGCATGAAAACGCGCTACCTAATCTAACATAAACTAAATGTAAATTACCTCTGAGTGGAAGCTACAGGCTATTCGGAAAAAAAGGTTACCACTGTAGGACACAAACACAATAAAAATATAATACTCACCAAGCCCCAGGATCTCCATACCTAGCAGGTCGAGCAAGTTCTGCTTGCGGTCGAGGCTATCCACCCAGTGGTGCAACAGTTGCTGGGTGGTCGCTGGACCTGGGTGATGTCCCTGACCAACTGGCATACCCTAGCCCAGCACTGCCGACACTCCCACAAGGGGCACCTGCTTCCAGGCCTGCCGCCTGCTGCCAGCATGGAGGGGAGGTGGTGCTGCACATAAAAAACAAGTGCTGCCAACTACTCGTTGCTGAAGATTGGGTGAGGCTGCACCCCTTGACGGCGGCACTGCCCACAAGGCAGGCGGCGCTGTTGCCCTGCTGCTGCTCTGCCATGGTGCTGGGTGGGTAGGGAAGGAGAAAAGAAAAAGAACAGGAGGAAAAGGAAGGAAAAAGGGAAAATAAACAAAAGTACATAGGGGGTTATTACAACATTGGCTGTAAAAGCCGCTTACCGCTGTGCAGAAGACCGCCAATACACCGCCGCGGCCGCGGAATTCCGCCACAGCTATTATGACCCACATCTCGGAATCCGCCGAAATTCAGACACCCACACAAGTCCGCCACACCAAAGGTCAGTGTAAAACTGGTGAAAACAAAACCTCCACGCCAACAGAAACACACCCATGCTATCACGACCCACGAATCCACGCGGCGGTCTTTCAACCGCGGTATTCCATTGGCGGTACACACTGCCGCGCTCAAAATACACACACATCTCCAAAACACCACCACATTGGACAATTCCAAATACTCACACCTGATACACATACAAACAACATTCCCACACACCTATTACATTATAAAACACACACCCACATCACCCACAAACCCCTACGACCACAAATTAGTCACGAAGGCCAGAGAGACAGCACTGATTCGACAATCCCACCACACAGAGGCACATAACACTATCACCCACACAACATCCACGCACAAAACACCACACACCACTACACATCACCACACACATCAACACTCACACCGCCCCACACATCACACACACCACCCCATGTCACACCAAAGACACCCCCGCTTTTCCGAGGAGGAGCTCAGGGTCATGGTGGAGGAAATCCTACGGGTAGAGCCACAGCTATTTGGCTCACAGGTGCAGCGCACATCCATAGCCAGGAAGATGGAGCTATGGCGCAGAATAGTCGACAGGGTCAACGCTGTGGGACAGCATCCAAGAAATCGGGAGGACATCAGGAAGAGGTGGAACGACCTACGGGGGAAGGTGCGTTCAACGGTCTCCAGGCACAACATCGCGGTTCAGCGGACTGGCGGCAGACCCCCACCTCCTCCCCCACAACTAACAACATGGGAGGAGCAAGTCTTGAGCATCATGCATCCAGAGGGCCTTGGAGGAGTCAGTGGAGGAATGGACACTGGTAAGTCAAATCTTAACTATCAGATCCCCCACCCTACCTGCATGCTATCACACACCCCCACCCTCACACCCTCACCTATCACTCCAACTCCTCACTAATGTACTAATAACACAAATCACACATCCCAACACCAAGCCCTGCATGACACAACTAAGCATGGACACCCATCACGAAAGCATGGCCACTGCACATACCCCTAACAACCCCCTAACCATCATCACACAAGCCCCCACACAGGAATGCTTGCACTGGGGTACACAAACACCCACCCATTGCACACCATGACACACACACATGCAATAATCATGCTCTTATGCCCCTGCAGGATCACGAAGGACCGTCACCACACCGGAGGGTCCAGACATCTCCACTCCACCCACAGAAGAGGCCCACAGTGAAAATAGCAGCTCTGTCCTACTGGAGCCTGATGACCAGCCCGGACCATCGTGGGCCTCGGGACAGTCGGTTCCCCTTGCACAGGCACAGCCCAACATTGACCTTCCACCCTCTGGTAACACCAGTACAGCACCCACCCAGCGGGCCCAAACCTCCGTACCCAGGACAGGTCCATCAGCTGTGTGTCCACCACTTCAGGGAACCCAGGATAACCCACCACCCCAAGAGCAACAGGGACCTGGGGGCAGTGGTAGTGGGCACACGGTCCAAGGGACGGAGGCACAGGAACACAGGGGAACTGGGAGGGCTGCTGTGCGACAGGGGGCGGACAGGCCAAGGGAACCCACTCTCCACGAGGCCCTCTCCTCCATCATGGGAGCATACCACCACTCCCAGGAGACAATGGCGACGGTCCTGGTCAAGTTTCAGGAGATCCAGCACCTGCAGGAGGACCTATATTTGGGGTTCAGGGAGGAGCTCAGGACCATCAGCTCCGCCTTGGGCACCATCGTAGGGGTGCTGAAGGACATACAGCAGACCATGAGGGACACAGTGGCACTCCAAGGGGCCCCTGACACTGTCATGGACGATAAACTGCCCACCACCTCCGCCGGCGCTAGTGGACAGGACACCCCGCCACAGGACCACCACACCAGCACCCCACCCCCTGCAGACGGACAACCACCACGCAAGCGGTCCCTGAGATCCAGGAACAGGACAGAGCAAGATGCCAAGACCCCCGCCAGGAAATGAGACCACCCTGATTGTCCCCCCACTGTCCCACTTTGTTACCCTGTCCATACTTAAACTGCCCCAGCTCCACTTCCTATGCCCATATGGGCAGTGCACCTGTGAGACTAATAGACTGGACTCTGCCATGGACATTCCTCCACCATCACCCATCACCATTTTACAACCCCCCTCCATTTTTGAGCACTTAAATAAACACCCTTGAACCACAAAACAATCTGGAGTCACTCTCTGATTTGGTAAAATGTATAATCAATGACAGTATCAAAATGCTTTTTTAGTTGTAAAGGCAACATACCAATGTCACACATCACAAGTCCTTGAAGGATGCATGCAGATGACACACGTTGGTAACCACACCTGTGAAACCGTAATGGACAGAAACAACTCAGTTACCAAATAATCCCATGAAATTACACACAGGATAGAGGAAGACGTGTGACAGTGAATGTAATGGTAAAAATGAAAATGTTCTCACCTGTGTGTCACTGGAAATATTGCTGTATGACTGACTCCCTGTTGTCGTTGTCTTCTTCCTCAGCTTCCTCCTCATCACTGTCCACAGGCTCCACAGGCTCCACAGCTGCCACAACACCGCCATCTGGACCATCCTCCTGCAGAAAAGGCACCTGGAGTCGCAAAGCAAGATTGTGAAGCATGGAGCAGGCGATGATGATCTGGCACACCTTCTTCGGTGAGTAGAATAGGGAACCACCTGTCATATGGAGGCACCTGAACCTGGCCTTAAGGAGGCCGAAGATGCGTTCGATCACCCTCCTAGTCCGCCCATGGGCCTCATTGTACCGTTCCTCTTCCCTGGTCCTGGGATTCCTCAATGGGGTCCATAGCCATGACAGGTTGGGGTAACCAGAGTCCCCTAATAGCCACACACGGTGCCTCCGGAGTTGACCCATCATATCAGGGATGCTGCTATTCCGCAGGATGTAGGCGTCATGCACTGAGCCAGGGAACATAGCATTAACCTGTGAGATGTACTGGTCTGCCAAACATACCATCTGTACATTCATCGAATTATAACTCTTCCTGTTCCTGTACACCTGTTCACTCCTGTGGGGGGGGACCAGAGCTACATGGGTCCCATCAATAGCACCTATGATGTTGGGGATATGTCCAAGGGCATAGAAGTCACCTTTCACTGTAGCCAAATCTTCCACCTCAGGGAAAATGATGTATCTCCTTACGTGTTTCAGCAGGGCAGACAACACTCTGGACAGCACGTTGGAAAACATAGGCTGGGACATCCCTGATGCCATGGCCACTGTTGTCTGAAAAGACCCACTTGCAAGGAAATGGAGCACTGACAGCACCTGCACGTCAGGGGTGATTCCAGTGGGATGGCGGATTGGTGACATCAGGTCTGGCTCCAACTGGGTACATAGTTCCTGGATTGTGGCACGGTCAAACCTGTAGGTGACGATTAAATGTCGCTCCTCCATTGTCAACAGGTCCACCAGCGGTCGGTACACCGGAGGATTCCGCCATCTTCTCAAATGTCCCAGCTGATGGCGCCTAGGAAGGACAACAGCGACGATCGAGTCAATTTGTTTCCAGGTATGTACCCACAGTTACACAGAAGTCGACACCAAACACAAAACCCTTCCTGTATGTGTGTTGAGTGTAGGCCTAGGTATGTGTGACGCAGAAGTAAATGAAGCCATGTGGGCCCCTGAAATGGCGGCTGCCTGACCTCTAAACTGGGACAATGGGATTGTGGGGTAACAGTGTTGGCGTTGCACACCGTCGCTGTAGGTGGTCGTAGACCGCGGCGCAATGCTGCATTGGTTAACATTGGACCCTATGGGTCCCAGGAGCCAATGAACAGGTGCGCCGGCGGGGATGATACGCACCGCCGCGGACGTCACCGCCGCGGACGTCACCGCCATTTTCTATCTGTTCAATCACTAGATACCTGATCTTCGACAGGAGAGGACCTACACTGCAACTGCTGCTGTGACCTCGGTCTGGAAGCGACAATGGCTGCTGCGTCTGGGGAAAGGGCCCCTGCCTTCACTGCCCAGGAGTTGGAGAAACTGGTAGACAGGGTCCTCCCCCAGTACACGCTACTCTACGGTCCTCCAGACCAACAGGTTAGTACACAGGGATCACGTTGTATGGGCTAGGCCTGGGTGGAGAGGGCTGGTTGTAAGAGGGAAGGGGGTAGAGTTCAGGGAACATGAATGCATGTGAATGAATGGGCCACATGGCTAGGGTAGGGAGGGGGGCCACTCACATCGACCGTGCAGTTGTTAATGAATTTGCTTCTTCCCTTGTGCATGTCATGTAGGTCAGCGCCCACCAGAAGATAGACATTTCGCGTGCCATCGCCAAGGACGTCCGGACCCTGGGGGTCCACCAGAGACGGGGCACCCACTGCCGGAAAAGATGGGAGGACATTCGCCGCTGGAGCAAGAAGACGGCGGAGGCTCAGCTGGGGATGGCCTCCCAACGTGGGAGGGGTGCCTGTCGCCCCATGAACCCCTGATGTTCAGGATCCTAGCAGTGGCCTACCCTGAGTTGGATGGGCGCTTGAGGGCATCACAGCAGACACAAGGGGTGAGTACTCTCTCATTCTGCGGACTTTGCGTGCAGTGGAGGGGTCTGGGTGGGGGAGGAGGCCTGTGGGTGTACCTAGGCCAGGCAGAAATACGTAGACTAGACCCCTCCGTAATGCAGGCTATGTGGCACTCTACCCCACCGCAGTAGAGTGCCAAGTACAGGTATAGATGCCCCTGTGGCATCCATGTGTGCAGATGTCCACCATAGCCATGTAGGCCAGATCCCAGAAATTGCATCTGCAGAGGCCAGGAGTACGCGTAGTGCAGGGGGCTGCTGTGTCTGTATTGTCCACCAACGGTAGCGGTATGCCATGCACTCAACCTGTCTTTCTTCTGTCTCCCCCCCCCTTTTTGTGCTCTCCCTGTTCTTGTGTGCATCAGCATCATCAGGCGGAGGTACAGTGGCACCGGAGCACTAGGGAGCTGCATCCCACATGGCCATCGAGGGCCACACCACGGACTCAGAATGCACTAGTGGTACGGAGGGCGAGGGGAGCTTCACATTGGGCCACCGGATCACCAAGCAGCGACACGGACTCGTCCGCCGATGGGAGCTCCCTTTTGGTGGCGGCACCATCTGTGCGCCCCACTTCTACAGGTACGACCGCCACCTCCCCTACCAGCACCGACCTCCCAGCAGCCCCTCAGCGTTCGACCCGTTCCTGCTCACCCAGGAGGGTGGGCATCATCTTCGCCCCAGGCACCTCAGGCCCTGCCACAGTCATCCCTGCTGCCCTCAGTGAGGAGGCCATTGACCTCCTCAGGTCACTCACTGTTGGGCAGTCTACCATTGTGAATGCCATCCAGGGTGTAGAAAGAGAGTTGCAACACGGTAATGCATTCCTGGAGGGCATTCATTCTGATCAGGTTGTCCTTCAGCGAACCCTGCAATCTCTGGCCTCAGCACTGATGGCAGCCATTGTCCCTGTGTCTAGCCTCCCCCCTCCAACCTCCTCCACCCAGACCCAATCCCCTGTACCCCAGCCCATCCCAAGTACACCTACAGACCAGCATGCACACACGTCAACACACAAGGGAAGCTCAGGCAAACATAGGCATCACACAACCCACAGGCACACACACAAGCATCACACACATGCAGACACAGCAACATCCAGTGCCTCCACTGTGTCCCCCTCGTCGTCGTCTCCCTCCTCCCTCCCAGTCTTGTCTACACTCTCACCTGCATGCACTACATCTACAGGCACCAGGAGTTGCACCAGAACACCCAGCACCACACCCCGCTCACCTGCACTCACCACCACTCCCATTTACACGTCCCCTGTGTCCTCTCCCAGTGTGTCTGTGACGCCCCCTCCCAAAAGTACACAAACGTGGGCACCCACACACCCAACATCCATCCACCTCACAACAGCCTCCAGTACCTGCACCTGCACCCAAAACACCTAAAGTGACACCTCCTACAACCACCTCCTCTTCCTCCACTCCCAGACCCTCTCCAACTACCCATCCCAGTGTTCGTCAGAAACTGTCCCTCTGTAAAGTTGACCTTTTTGCCCCCACGCCCCCTCCAATTCATCAGTCCCGTCGTAGCGCCTCAGCCAAAAAGCCTCCAATACCAGTGATGCCTGTTCAAGGTGTGTGGAGTGCACCGGCCACCAGGGCAGGCAGTGTGACCCGGAGCCAAGGCACTGGCAGCCCACCCCCTCTAAAGGCTCTGAAATTGGAAAGTGACCGACGGGACCCTGTGAAGACTCCTGGAGGCAAAACAACTCACAGGGGTCCCAGGGGGATTGCAGAGTCAGTTGTGACTCCTCCAAAGGTGGGGAAGGGCCAGAGGAAGTCTGCACAGCCTGGTGTGAGCATCACGGCGGAGAAGGCCGGCATCCTTCCCGGCGGTCGGGACGCCACCGCCAGCACCGTCAGCACTGGTCCGGAGACCACCACCAGAGTCATTGCCCAGGAGGGCTCAAGTATCGTCACTGGTCAGGAGACCACCGCCACCCCCGGAGTCAGTGCCCAGGAGGGCCCAAGTATCGTCACTGGTCCGGAGACCACCGCCAGAGTCATTGCCCAGGAGGGCACAAGTATTGTCACTGGTCAGGAGACCACCGCCAGAGTCATTGCCCAGGAGGGCCCAAGTATCGTCACTGGTCAGGAGACCACCACCGGAGTCAGTGCCCAGGAGGGCCCAAGTATCGTCACTGGTCCTGAGACCACCGCCAGAGTCATTGCCCAGGAGGGCACAAGTATCGTCACTGGTCAGGAGACCACCGCCAGAGTCAGTGCCCAGGAGGGCCCAAGTATCGTCACTGGTCAGGAGACCACCGCCACCGCCGGAGTCAGTGCCCAGGTGGGCCCAAGTATTGTCACTGGTCAGGAGGCCACCGCCGGAGTCAGTGCCCAGGAGGGCCCAAGTATCGTCACTGGTCAGGAGACCACCGCCACAGCCGGAGTCAGTGCCCAGGAGGGCCAAAGTATCATCACTGGTCAGGATACCACCGCCGGAGTCAGTGCCCAGGAGGGCCCAAGTCTCGTCACTGGTCAGGAGACCACCGCCACCGCGGGAGTCAGTGCCCAGGAGGGCCCAAGCATCGTCACTGGTCAGGAGACCACCGCCGGAGTCAGTGCAAAGGAGGGCCCCGGCTGCCACAGCCCCGCTGGGCAATGAGTGAACGTCATGCCACACACCAATGCCCAGTCCAGAGAACGTCATGCCACACACCAATGCCCAGTCCAGAACCGCCATGGCAAAGCACCGCTGAACAGTCCAGAACCGCCATGGCAAAGCACCGCTGAACAGTCCAGAGACCGCCATGGCAAAGCACCGCAGAACAGTCCAGAACCGCCATGGCAAAGCACAGCTGAACAGTCCAGAACCGCCATGGCAAAGCACCGCTGAACAGTCCAGAGACCGCCATGGCAAAGCACCGCTGAACAGTCCAGAGACCACCATGGCAAAGCACTGCTGAACAGGGCATGCACCGGGGAAGAATGAAAAGGCCGCCACATCAAGCATCGTTATCCCATGTGCAGCTGGGACAGTGACGGGACAGGAACTTTCACGGGGAGACTAATCCAGTCTGGGCACCAGTCCTCCCCCAGAGCCAGTGGAGGCTGTTATCTACTTGCGTAACTGTGGCTTTGCACTACCCAGGATGGTCCAGTGGGCAACCCACCCACTGTAGAGACTTGAGAGACTGTGCCTTTGCACTCCCCAGGATAGTCCAGTGGGCAACCCACCCACTGTAGAGACTTGGGAGACTGTGGCTTTGCACTCCCCAGGATGGTATAGTGGGCAACCCACCCACTGTAGAGACTTGAGAGACTGTGGCTTTGCACTCCCCAGGATGGTACAGTGGGCAAACCACCCACTGTAGAGACTTGAGAGACTGAGGCTTTGCACTCCCCAGGATGGTACAGTGGGCAAACCACCCACTGTAGAGACTTGAGAGACTGTGGCTTTGCACTCCCCAGGATGGTACAGTGGGCAAACCACCCACTGTAGAGACTTGAGAGACTGTGGCTTTGCACTCCCCCGATGGTACAGTGGGCAAACCACCCACTGTATAGACTTGAGAGACTGTGGCTTTGCACTCCCCAGGATGGTACAGTGGGCAAACCACCCACTGTAGAGACTTGAGAGACTGTGGCTTTGCACTCCCCCGATGGTACAGTGGGCAAACCACCCACTGTATAGACTTGAGAGACTGTGGCTTTTCACTCCCCAGGATACATCAATGGGCATGGAGCCCCGTCGTGGATCTGGCTTTGCAGTCATCCAGCTGAGGTGCCCCCCTTCCCTTCCCCCTGAGGTGCCTGTTGTATTTCTATCTGATGCCCCGGCAGTGTTCTCTCCGATTGTGGACAGGTATCTTTTGTGGGCCTCGCCTATGCATTTTTGGACTAGTGGTGCACGGACATTGAGATGTGCATATCTGCACTACTTCTCATAATGTATATACTTTTGACTGGTTTTATAATATATCTGTATATTTTTTAGACCTGTATATTAATACATTACAATGTTTGAACAGATTTCATTTTTTTCTTTGCATTCTTCCGGGGGGGGTTGTGGGTTGTTACTGTGATTTTTGTGAATGCATTGGTGTGTGTGTTGTAATATGCGAGGGTGGGGGTGGGGGTGTTTCGTGTGTGTTCCCCTAACTTTTGCCTCCCCTGTGTCGTAGGTGCAGTTCTCACCGTTGTCTTCGCCGGTGCAGGCGTTGCTCATCGTAGATGAGTAGGAATACAAGGGCCGGTAGGATTTGTAATTCCGGCTCCATGGAGTCCTCCTTCCTCGTGGGATGTGTTCAGGTGAGCGTTTTCCCTTTGCAGTAATTGTTTCCGCCTTGTTTTTATCCACAGTGAATCCACCCCGGAAAAGGTGGCGAATTGGTAGGTTGTAATACTATGGGCGGTACATTGTCTTCCGCCTGTCTGTTGGTGGTGACCGCCGCACTGCTTGTCTGTACTGCTGTGGCTGGGCGGTGTGTTAAAGTGGCTGTCTTTGTTGGCGGTTTCCGCCAGGGTCATGATTCCCTTTTTTTGTCCACCGGCCTGTTTGCGGTCTTACCGCCGCTTTAACACCGTCCGCCAGGGTTGTAATGACCCCCATAAAGTCACAAAAAACACCCAAAAAATTATACAAGGTAAAAATAATGAGACACAAAAAGGAACACTAATACAATAAATAAAAAAGTGCATGGTGCCGTTCGCACAAGATTTTGATAGCAAGTATGCACTTCGAGTTGTGTGTGACATCACATGCAACGTGAACGGGTGCAACGGAGGACTCCACCCGTTAGTGGAACTCCACATACCGCGGCAGAGTTTTTTTTGCCACTTTGTGGAGTTCCGCATAACGCAACTACGCGCACTCTGCCCAGGCCTACTAATATCACAAAGGGTCCTTGGTCGGATATGCTAAATGCAAAAAGCTGCCAATGTTGTACACACCATCTCTGCACCAAATGTTATATTCTAGCATCACTTTTTAAATTCTCAGGCCCAACTCATAACTTCATCATCTTACTTAAAAGCAGAAAATTGTACATCACGAAACCGAAAGATAGATCTTCTAAATAGATGTGTCAGGTATTAAGATCTGATGTCACTTTTTATAATGTCACTTCCTGTAAAGTCATGGGTTGCGATGCCACTTCCTGTGATGTCACTTCCAGTAATGCCACATGCGATGTCAGGTACATTGATGTCACTTGCATGCCCCCTAACTTGGTTAGTCCCCCCTCTTCTTTTTTTACAACTTGTGCCCTGGAGTAGGGTAAGCCAGAGGGAAATGAAACAGGGTTGAGCAGAAACAGACCAGAGCCAACTCCCGTTTTACCCTGTCACTCTGAGGTTTTGTTACCTCGAAGCAGAGCAGCTGGCTCTTATAGAGACTGTTATAAAAACTATTAGGTCATGCTAGACATATCAGATATGAATCATTTAAATTTTACAGTGTGATCATGCACAGCACTCTGTTAGAGAGGTGGGGCCTAAATTCATAGGCCACAATGTTCAAAACCAAATCCAGGTTCTGTGTCACATTTACAGTGTGATTAACAGCACACAACTTTCGATGAAGTCTTGTGGTGTTATTCGCACCATATGTGTGATACAGGGCCTGCCACATTGTGGGAATGGGGCTTGCGATAAAAGCAATGATATATTGTGAGCCAAGCGGAAACTGTAATGCCAGCACTTGTGGTGTTTCTAACAGCAAGAACAAGACACAGGTAAGAATAAAAAAAGAAAAATGTGGAATGCAGCTCTGTGTGTTCGTGTGTGAGGGTGCACATGTGCGCATATGTTCACATGTCTGCATGTGTCTGAGTATATATGTGTGAGAGGTGTGCCTCTGGAACATAAGGGTGGTAATTCTTGCCATATAGTGGGCATCCATGTTATGCAGGCACCATTTCTGGTAATGTTGTGGCCCTAACAGAAAGGTGGTAATACTCTGCATATTGTGAACATCCATGGCAGAGTGGTGCATGCTCTGGTAATGCTATCACCCACACTACGACTACTCAGTATTCATCCAGGTGACTGGGTATAGGCTTAATCATAAAACAAAAAGCTTCTGAAGGAACCACTTATAAATACTCTGAATTGAATTGGTATAAAAAATCAACCTTTATTGAATTAAACACATAAGGCATACATATGATAAGGCGTACCAAAAAATAAATTGCACTGTCTTGGTCAGATTCTTTGATCTTATTTATAATTTATTCAAAAGACTGCTGAACCGTCAGATTTTCTTTCTATTGTGCAAACTTTGGAATATGACTTTTCAAAAGTAGACCATGGTTTAGTGTTTGAGGATTTTTTCGGTTCCTCAGGAGCTTGTTCTTTTGGCTTTGTTTTTGTCACTCAGCCCTGAAGATAGTCTTGCGGACTCTTTAGCCATCTGAGACTGAAATGTCAACAGTACTTTTTCTCTGACTTTTATCTTCCGACTTTGATCATTTGCAATAAAATTCCCAATCTTTGATGGGCTATAGTCAGAAAGTCTGTAGTGCGTTAGGTGGATATACTGATCCCCGTTTATCACCAATGAATATAGTACAATTTGATTTTAATGAATAATGTCGCTTTATTTTGAACTCTGATTGGACATGGATGTCATAGACTATGTATACGTATTGAAACTTTTTGCTAAGGTCTGGTGTGTGTATATATAAAACAGAAAGCATTTTTTACAAAAAAAAATTGGTACACCTTTTTATATATATATGACAGGCTTGTCATCCACTTCTACTGGCCCCAAATTAGAAAAAATACAGATGCTTTCTGTAGAGCCTGTCAGACTTGCCAAGCAAGTGGCAAAAGTGGAGGGAAATGTAAAGCTCCCCTCCAACCCTTTCTTGTCGTGAGCACCGCTTTTGAGCAGGTGGGCATTGATATAGTAGAGTCCCTATACACCAAGACAGCCATGGGCCACAGGTTCATCCTGGTCTTGGTGGACAATGCCACCCGGTACCCTGAAGCTATCCCTCTGAGGACAGTGACAGCGCGCTTTGAGACCAGGGCACTGATGGGGATCTTTACCCAAGTGGGTTTCCCCAAGGAGGTGGTATCTGACCGGGGTACCAACTTTATGTCTATGTACATAAAGGCCATGAGGAAGGAATGTGGGGTCAACTACACCACTCCTTACCACTCCCAAAATAACAGGTTGGTTGAGAGTTTCAACCAGACCCTGAAAGGCATGATTGGGGTTGTATCAAACTCCATGAGACGTAAGAGGCACGTCCTCTTGCCATGCCTTCTGTTTCCCTACTGGGAAGTACCACAGAAGGGGGTTGGCTTCAGCCCCTTTGAGACTGCCCATTTTAGGAAGCTCACTAAAGAGAACCTAGAGGCAAGCCAAGAGGACATGAAACGCTGGTATGACCACAATACCACTCTGGTTGAGTTTCAGCCTGGCCAGAAAGTGTGGGTCATGGCCCCAGTAGAGCCCTGTGCTCTTCAGGAAAAGTGGACAAGGCCATTTGAGGTGAAGGAGCGCAAGAGTGATGTCACCTATTTGGTGGACATGCAGACTCCAAGGAACCCCTTGAGGGTCCCACAGGTGATCCGTCTCAAACCCCACTTTGAGAGGTCTGAATTAACCATGCTTCTGGCTACAGATCATGGGGTGGAGAGGAGAGTGAACCTCTCCCTGACCTTGTGTCTGCCAGGGAGCAGGGTGGGTCAGTAGAAGGTGTGGTCCTCTCCCCTTCTCTGACTCTACAGCAGAAGAGTGACTTTCACCAGTTACTGGGACAATTTTCAACTCTGTTTTCACTCGCTCCAGGTGTCTCCCATCTATGCACGTATGATGTGGACACTGGGGACAGCCTGCCTGTGAAACACAAGGTTTACAGGTTAGCTGACAGAGTGGAGGCCAGCATCAAGGAGGAGGTTTCCAATGTTGTCTTTAGGTGAGATTGAGCACTCCAGCAGCCCTTGGTCCAGCCCAGTGGTTTCGGTACCTAAGGCTGCTGCATCTGGTGCTACACCAGAACTTCGGTTCTATGTGGACTACTGTGGGCTCAATGCTGTCACCAAGACTGACTCCCACCCATCCCCAGAGCTGATGAGCTCATTGATCAGTTGGGGGCTGTCAAGTTCCTCAGCACGTTTGATTTAACGTCTGGGTACTGGCAGATTGCCTTAACTGATGGGGCCAAGGAGAGGTCTGTGTTCTCAACGCCAGAGGGGCACTTCCAGTTCCGAGTCATGCCTTTTGGGTTGAAGAACACCCCTGCCACCTTTCAGAGGTTGGTCAATCAGGTCCTGGCTGGGCTTGAAAACTTCAGTGCCGCCTACCTTGACGACATTGCTGTTTTCAGCTCAGTTGGGAGTACCACTTGCACCACCTCTGGGAAATGTTGAACGCTCTGCAAGCTGCAGGCCTCACTATCAAGGCCAGTAAGTGCCAGATAGGGCAGGGGTCAGTGGTGTACTTGGGACAACAGGTAGGAAGCGGCCGAGTGGTGCCCTTCCAACCCAAAAATGATGCCATTCGGGGTTGGGCACCCCCCAAGACCCAGACAGAGGTGAGAACCTTCTTAGGCTTCACTGAGTACTACAGGAGATTTGTCAAGGGTAATGGCACCATTGTTGCCCCCTTGACAGAGTTGACTTCCAAGAAGCAGCCTAGACAGGTGATCTGGACTGAGGTATGCCAAACTGAGTTTGACACCCTGAGGAGGCCATGTGCACGACGCCTGTACTGCTGGCCCCTGACTTCTCCAAGGAGTTTGTGGAACAGACAGATGCTTCGGAGCATGGTGTGGGAGCAGCACTTTCACAGCTGAACGAAGAGGGCCTAGACCAGCCTGTAGCCTTTCATAGCAAGAGACTACTCCCCAGGGAAGGGAAGTGGAGCGCAATTGAAAGGGAAGCTTTTGTTGTGGTCTGGGCACTGAAGAAGCTAAAACTCTACTTGTTTGGGTCTCACTTCCGGGTTCAAACCAACCACAGGCTCCTCAAATGGTTAATGCAGATGAGGGATGAGAACCCAAAACTGTTGAGGTGGTCCATTTCCCTACAGGGGATGGACTTTACGGTGGAACACCGTCCTGGCACAGAACATGCCAACACTGATGGTCTGTCCAGGTTCTTCTGCCTTAGTGAGGAGAACTCCCAAGGGGTTGGGTAGTTCCTCCTACTCTCAGCTGGAGGGGACATGTGTTAGACCTGGCATCTTTTGGTGTGTTTCCACTGTCTTTGTGCCGTCTGACCTCCTGTTTGTATGGTATGCCGGACTCTGTTTTTGCTGGTTTATTGTCTCTGCACACTTCATCTCTGCTGATCAGTGTTAAAGTGCAAGTGTTCCCTATGTAAATTGTACTGATGATTGGTTTATCCATGATTGGGATATTTGATTTACTGGTAAGTCCCTAATAAAGTCCACTATGTGTGCCCAGAGCCTGTAAATCAAATACTACTAGTGGGCCTGCAGCACTGGTTGTGCCACCCACATGAGTAGCTTAGTAAACATGTCTCAGGCCTTCCACTGCAGTGTCTGTGTGTGCAGTCTTGGACTGCCACTTCAACCTGGCAAGTTGCCAGGCCCAAACCTTCCCTTTTAGTTGGTAAGGAACCCCTAAGGTATGCGATAGGTAGCCCTAAGGGCAGGATGCAGTGTGTGTTAAGGATGTGTTTTACATGTCCTAACAGTGAAATACTGCCAAATATGGTGTTCACTGCTGCAAGGCCTATCTCTTTTATAGGTTAACATTGGGGCGGCCTTTAATATCCTTAAAGTTCAGTTTCCCTTTCAGAGCAGATAGAAATGTGGAGTTTAGGGTCTCTGAACTCACAATTTAAAAATACATCTTTTAGTGAAGTTGGTTTTTAGATTGTTAGTTTGAAAATGCCACTTTTAGAAAGTGACCCAAAAGGATGATGGACGGAGTGCTGAACAATGCAAACACTCATCCCCAGTCACAGATCTGGGTTTAATCCATTGTTCTTTTGCTCACCATTCCACCTCAGGTGGGACCGAGCCATATGCAAATCAGTCTTGACCCTGTTCCTCATGGGAACAGTCCAGCCCGAACTGCCAAGCCTGGTCCTCCCCGGACCGGAAACAAGCATCCTGGGACTGGTTTCAGGGTATGGGCCTTCATCAGCTAGGCTAGGTTGAATCCAGTGGCACAGTGAGCAAGGGACCCACGGCTGGGTATACCCTTCCCACTTAGGGCAACTTTAGCAACACAAAAGGATGATGGGCGGAGCACTGAACAATGCAAACACTTGCCCCCAGTGACAGATCTGGGTTTAATCCACTTTTAGAAAGTGGGCATTGTCTTGCTTACACTATTCTGTGCCTCTGCCTGCTTGTGTATTCCGTGTCTGGGTTAGACTGACAGTTGGGCTGTTGTGAATTCCCTCCAGATAGTGACACAAAGGGAGCTTGGGTGTAGCCTGCATACTCTGATGAGCCAGAGTGGAGGGAGGAGTTGTCACTTACAACTGAAAGGGCTGTGTCTACCCTCACACAATGCAGTCTCTGACCCCCTGGAGTGTGTCTGGGCCAGGCCTGGGCAAGGAAGGATCTTGTGAACAACAGAGACTTTCCTTTGAAGTATGCCTACTTTAAAGACAGAAAGGGGTATAAGTAGTGGAACCAAAACCCCAGACTTTTAGAACACTTCTGGATCAAGAGGAACCTCTGCCAAGGAGAAGAGATGAAGAGCTGGAGGAGAAGGACTGCCCCTTTGCTGTGTGTGCTTTGCTAGGTTGGCCTGCAGTTGTTGTTTCTGCCTTAAAGAGGGCAAAGACTGGACTTTGCTGTGTATCCTGCTTGTGAGGTTTCTCCAAGGGCTTGGAGTAGAGCTTGCCTCCTGTTGGAAGTTTCAGGGATATCAAAAACTTCAGCTTCATCTGCCTACAGCACATGGAACTGTGGCCCATATTTATACTTTTTTTGCACCGCATTTGTGTCATTTGTTTACGTAAAAGCAGCACAAACTTACAAAATACAATTATATTTTGTAAGTTTGCGACGCTTTTGAGTCCAAAAATGATGCAAATGCAGCGCAAAAAAAAGTGTAAATAAGGGCCCGTGTTTTTTGTGCTGCAACAGAAGAAAAACCACGGGATGCCGTCAACGAAGAAGCTGCCTGCACCTTGACCTGACGATGCCACACGGAGCCATGTCCCACTTCGCACCGCAACCCTGGTCTCACCGATGCCACCATCTGACACTGCCTCTGAGCTGCCACTTGCACTGTGACCTGTGGGCCCTGCACCGCAGCCTTGGCATCCCCGATGACGCCCCTCCACACTGACACCGCTGCCTGCACCGTGGCCTGAGGACACCGCTCATGAGGTACACAATGCACTGACCCATCCCACACCTCAGCCCCAGTGCACCGATGCCAGTGTCATCGACTCCAGTGTTGTCAACAAAGGCCCCTGTCTACACCGTGAACTGTGGGTGGCGCACGGAACCCGCCCCACGTCACACTGCCATCTTGGGCCTACCAATGACAGCGTTTCAGCAACAATGATGCCGCTGCCTGCACCGTGACCGGGAGACACTGCACGTCGTACCGCCCCACTTCACACCGCAGCTCTGGTCTCACGAATGCCACAGGACACTGTCACCAAGCCGTTGCCTGCACCATGACCTGTGATCACCACACATTGCATCATCCCACTTCGTATCGCAGCCCCGACACCAGCGCTCCTGAATTCATCTTCAGCCGGAGTTCGATTTGCAACGTGTGTGACTTCAAGGGCCCGACAATCCCCACACCGGCATCCGGGACTGACGCCTGGTTCGCCAGCGGCGCTGCACTCCAGATCTCATCGCGAGGATCACGATGCCCTGCATTTCCAAGGTACTGTTTGCGGGTCTTCCTAACACTGTAGCTGACCTGCAAGGCCGCAGCCGGCCTAAACTGTTGGATTTGTTGTTCACAACACCCTGATAACCCAAGACAGAGCTATCGACTCCAAGGAACTGTATTTTTAAGTTAAATCTTGCAAAGTTCATATCTTTATTATTGTCTATTGGAGTTTTCTCATTTTGGTCTTGTTTTACACAGATAAATATTGCCTATTTTTCTTAAACTGGTGTGGTGTCAGTTTGTAGTGTTTTCACTGTATTACTGTGGGTTATGTGCAAATGCTTTACACATTGCTTTTGAGATAAGCCTGACTGCTCGTGCCAAGCTACCAAGAGGGTGAGCAGGGGTTATCTGAGCTGGATAGCTCCCTTATCCTGATTAGAGTGAGGGTCCCTGCTTGGACAGGGTGAAACCGACTGCCCAACTGGAGACCCCATTTCTACACTGGCGCTTGTAAAATGGAGTTGATTTGTGCCATATTTGGAATGTATTATATTATTGTACTAATCCCACGTATCTTGCACTCCTTGCCATAGCATTGATGGTTCAATGGATATTTTGAGAACCTATTGAATGATGATGCCCATGCTCGCTATAATGCTTGTGCAGATAGTGGTGATAGTTCTTGGTATGTCGGATATCCATGGCATGAGGGTTTCCACTCCTCAGATAATGCTGCATTTGGCATACTCATGCTAATTGGCATATATCTGGGCATCAATGTTAATGAATATGCCTACCCCTAGTGTAATGCCTGTCCTGACAATCATGGTCATTCTTGGCATAGTTTGGTCATCCATGTCTTGATGTGTCGAATCCTAGTAACTATGTGGCCCAATTCTTGACATTTTATCGAACTCTGTGGCATGATGGTGCCAACTCCAAATATATTATGTTGGCCCTGCTATAATGGTGGCACTTCCTGTCATATTTGGATGTAAATGGCATGTTTGTGCCAGCCCATTTGATAACGCTGCCCCTGACATAATGCTGGTAATTCGTGGTATGTTGTGGGAATCCACAGTATGATGATAACCCCACCCTGTTTACTGTTGCCATGGTAATAATGCTACTGGTTCTTGGGATATTGAAATATTGAATAACAAGATGGCACACACACCTGCTACAGTGTATGCCAAGGCATAATAGTGGTAATTCTTGGCAAATTGGGGGCATCCAAGGCAGGACGTGAACCACACTTAGTATAGTGCTTGTCTTCGTGTGGTGGTAATATTGCTGTACAGTGCGTAGGCATTTATTGCTTGTATGTGCACATCTTTGAGAAATGCTTGCCCTAGTTAGTAATTATTTATTATAAGGTATTATTAGTAATTATTGGAATATCATTAAACACCATGCATTGGTGGTGCCCACACCTTGTAAGTACAGACCATTGCATAACAGTGTTAACTAATACGATATTGTTGGCATCCATGGCATGAGATTGTGACACACGGGCATGCAAAGCAGAATCTATCCATGTTTGAAAGAGATATGTGTGAATACTTGACAAGAATGGCGAACTCATGTTTGAGAACCAAGTATTCATTTCCTAATAATAGTGTTTATTTCAGGAAAATAGATCACCTTTTGTCTTCGGGAAATTGGATGTATTGTTCCAAAAGGAAAAACGTGTATTTGATAGCACTATTTGTGTATTTTCATGAACCAAGAGCCTATTTTTTTGATGACACATTAATTGTATTTCTATATGTATGTAATGTTTTTTGATGGTTATGTCCAACTTTCCATTTAAAAATAAATTTTGCTTAGCTTATAACTTTGGCGGCATTGGATGGAAATACACCATGCTTTAGAATCAAATACTATAAGTAGTTAAGTGTCGGCATGTCAAGATATACGCAGCTCTGTCGTGCCGAGGTTAGAATTAAAGACAGGAGGTAAAAAAAATGAGCATTTTCCATAAAGTCTCAGTCCAGGCAGTTCTCTTGAAAGTAATAATAGTTTCCCACTTATGTGCTGTGGATCCCGTTCCGCCAACAAGGGGGATGGGAGTGGGGGTTGATCCCCGGGGTCAACAAGTGTTCTCTCAATGTGCGCAAACAAATACCTCCGTACTCTGACAGACCTCTGCATTCCAGTGCTGGTCTTATGCTGGATATGTCTGTCTTCCTTTCTTTATCCATCCTAAATCTACAACTGCCATGGGAGTGTTAGCGAGTCTGACTTTAATAAGTAAACTTACAAGGGGACGAGAATAGGCCGATGAACCTTTTGACTGCGCTTAAGATGTTCCCACCATATATCCAGCAGGTCCAGATCAATAATCAATAACAGTCAATAACATTAATAATCAATAGGAGTCAGTGATTGTCACACACCATGACCTCGCAGTCATTTATAACCACACCTTTATGTAAAAGCTAGAATATTTCCCTATATTAACAATGCTAATACTATGTAGGTTAATCTCAAAATCAATTGATAACCATACAGAAACAACACTGGCTGTCCCAAGTGGTGAAAGAAACACAATCTAATCAATGCTTGAGCTACTACACATTCCAAAGTTACCGTGCAAATCAATAGCAAGAATAACTGCTCAAACAATGTTATATACATTTAGATTCAGCAAAGAAAAGTCGTCAAATGTTATTTCATGTATTGGACTCCGTCAGTGAGGACCCTAACTAAAATCAGATTAGAATTAGCATGTTTGGGCTTCATGCAAAACAATTTAGTCAACACAAATTTGGAAAAACATCGAACTATGGCTCTATCAAAATGGCGTGGTTGGTACCTAGGAACAAAAGCAAATAGACATAGCAAACAACATCATAGTCAATATACCTATCCTCAGTTGGACCAGTAAGCAGTGACAGTCTTCGTCATCAGGACATCAGTCTGGTCATCAAGGTATCAGGGTTTGGCATCAAAGTTCATAAAAGGCAAAGTCTTTTTAAACAGTTAAAGTTAAGCACGTCTCTTCTCAAGACGGAAAATGGGAAAAATGGGCCAAAGTGGCTCATTGGGCAGTTCGAAAGTAATGGCAGTCTCTCCTCTTTGTGTAGTCTGGCTAAGTTAGATTGCCTAAAACTACTTCCCAAGTCCCTATTGGTCAAGGGATCACATGTTCACATTTTGTCCAATAAAACTAAAACTTAAAATCTTAATTTCTACTAGTACATGGTTCATATGTCCATGATTGGCTCCTTCCGTACTGTTCTCATCATCCGGCTCATCAGGTAACAATATTGTTGAAGCTATTACTCCAGTCAGAGTCTCCATTGTATTTCCTGAGAAAGTCAGTCTTACACACATTACATAAAACAATGTTGCATTAGCTACTACAGCATCTTCTAGCTAGCAGTTCTCATAAGAAAGACTTTTAGCTACGAGCATATGGACAGTACAGTGGAAGATCAAAATTTAATTCTCTAAGCAGACTTTTTATTAAATGCTTAAGAAATGCAGCTTGACATGAGGTTGTGCAACTAGGCCAAGACCTCTGCTAAGTTAAGACCTACAATTAATAAAGCTAATACATAGCACATAACTCTTAGTATGATGTATTACTACATTAATCAAACATAAGCTCAACATTTCATATTAATAAGCCATTAAAAAGTATAGTTTGTGAACACAGCTGGCCACTCACGTGGTCACACCTTCAAAGGTGTGCATTATTTTCTCTAAGTTATTACATTTTCTACACAAATTCAACACTCAAGATACATGAATATTCATTAATAATCTCAGTACTAAAATCAGCACTAACAATCCTTCCTCTGATGACTAAGGCCCTCATTATAACATTGGCGGTAAAAAACGCCTACCACCGCAGTGACGGCCGCCAAAAGACCATCGCCGCGGCTACCAGCCATCCACTGTATTATGACCTCAGCCGGATTTCCACCAGAAGGATGGCAGAAATCCGGCTGTGGCCATGCCGGTGGATGGCAGTAAGGTGGCGCTGCTGCCAGCAGCACCGACATGCCAGTGGACTGCCACCGGCCATATTGTGAGAATTAATACGGTCTGGCAGTGTTCTGCTGGCGGACGCTGCATCCCATCTCCTGCCAGAGGACCCCCTGGACACAGGTAAGTGGGTGCTCCAACAGGGGAGGGGGCGGGAGGTGTGTGTGTGTATGGGGGTGTGTGGGTATGTCTGTGCGTGCCTGTATGCAGGTTTGTGTTGCGTGTTGTATGTGTGTGCATGTTTGGGGGTGTGAGTGCGTGCATGTTGAGTTGTGTGAATGCGTGTCTGCGTGTATGTATGTAAGTGTGTGCAGATGTGTGTGTGAATGGATGTATGCATGCATGGATGAATGTTGGAATGGGTGTGTGTATGCGTGTGTGTGTGTGTGAAGGAGGGGCGTGTATGAAGGGGGGTCTGGATAAGAAGGTGGGGTGGGGGAACCTGTGGAAGGGAGGGGGTTGGGAAAACCCCAATCAGTGACAGGGAAGGGATTCCCTGTCACTGATAGTGCCTACAGCCATGGTTTTCGTGGCGGTAAGGAAGCCACGAAAACCATGGCGGTAAGCGGGGTCATAATCCCGCAGACGGGCAAGTGACGGCTGCCAGGCTGGAGATTGATGTCTCCAGCCCAGCGGCGGTTACCTTCGTGGCAGTCAGTGTGGTACATTGGCAGTTTGGCTTCAGCCAAACAGCCAGTGTCATAATATGGAGGAAAGTACCACCAGACTGTTGGCAGTACTTACTTTCATATTACCGCCGACTGCTAGGGTCATAATGACTCCCTAAATGTGTCATCACACTAAACTTTCATTCACAAATTTTTGCATTAGCTAAAATTCTGTCATTTTTACCCCTTCAAATCTTTGTTCCCTTTTCAAATTTCTTCTAAACAAATTTCCCTTTTCTTTTCTTCTCTCCTCTGATTATTCTTCGTCTTCTTCAATTTGATCCTTTTACACAATTTACATATTCCCCATATTCCAATTAAGCAAATCATAATAATCAATATCCCTTGGATTAATTTCAATAATATCCTTTCCCTAATGTTGCCAAGCCAATTTCCCACTGAAGAAAATCCCTTGCCAACTTTCTCCCAAAAACCTGATTCTTTCAACTCTTTCAAATCAGCACTTTCATTAGTCAGATTAGTAAGTAAGCTTCTAATTGCTTTACTATTGTCAGGAATATACTAACAGCATTGCCTAGAATTAAGCATTGTGCAAACTCCGCCATCCTTTGCTAAAAGAATGTCTAACAGAAGGCGGTTCTGAAGAGTCATAGCTCGTATAGCAACTAATGCGGTATCTATCAGGATTATGGTCCTGAAAAATTTGTCATCATGTTATCCACAATAGTAGACAACTTTCAGATTTTAATCGAATTCAGAACAACTCCTACTGAAGGAATCATTGCTCCAAAGATATCTCCTACTGTACCAGAAGGAGCCTATGGCCCTCATTACAACCCTGGCGGTGGGTGATAAAGCGGTGGTGATACCGCCAACAGGCCGGCGGGAAATAAAATTGAATTACGTCCATGGCGGAAAACGCAAACACAGACAGCCACTTTAATACTCTGACCGCCACGGCGGTAGAAACAAATACCGTGTCGGTAACCTCCAACAGACAGACGGAAGTCAATGTACCAACCACACTATTTCAATGCACCAATCCGCCAGCTTTTCTGGGGCAGTACCAACGCCATCAAAAGCACAGGGGTAACAGTCTGTGGAAGGGAAACCACTCACCTCTCGACACTCAAGGAACAACCAGGATGCCATGGAGCCCGAGTTACAGGTCCTGCCCATGCTGGTCTACCTCCTCATCTACCAGGAACATCAAAGACGGCGGCGGCGACGATGGTGAGTACTGCACCTAGCACACCGGGGAGGGGTGGAGGGAAAAGAGAGTGACAAACGCATGCAACACCTGCACCCCCCCACCCACAATAACACACACACACATATCCAATCACATCACAGATACACCCTGTCACCCCCTGGAAGAATGCAAGGACCAAATGAAACGAGTTTAACAAGTGTAATATTCGAACAATCAGATAGCCCAAGATAACTTTAAATCATCAGTACATACAAATATCAACAGCAAGTACACAAGTCCGTACACTGTCCAATTAAATGTCCGTGGACCATTGGTCCCAAAAAGCATGGGCAAAGCCCACACATGACACCTGCCTCAAAACGGAGAGAACACTGCAGGGGCATCAGGTCGAAAAAAAACAGGCACCTAAAGGAGAAGGGGGGGGGGGGCACCTCAGCTGGATGATGGGACGATGCCACTGCTCCACGAGGGGGCTCCATGCCCGCTGTTTGGTCCTGGGGAGTGCAAAGCCACAGTCTCTCTAGTGGGTGGTTTGCCCACTGCTTGGTCCTGGGGAGTGCAAAGCCACAGTCTCTCTAGTGGGTGTTGTCTTCCACTGGTTCTGGAGGGGGCTTTGTGCCTAGAGTGCTTCATCCTGCCAAGGACTGGGTTAGTGGATGCTTTTCTCCACTGGTTCTGGAGGGGGTTTGGTGCCCAGAGTGCTTCATCCTGCCAAGGACTGGGTTAGTGGATGCTTTTCTCCACTGGATCTGGAGGGGGCTTGGTGCCCAGAGTGCTTCATCCTGCCAAGGACTGGGTTAGTGGATGCTTTTCTCCACTCGTTCTGGATGGGGCTTGGTGCCCAGTGATGCTGCACCAGGGGTGTGGCAGTTCCCATTCCCTCACCTGGGTGTCTGAGCCACGAGATGTGCAGGGAACAGGTAGCATGATACTCCATGGAGGCAGAGCCACACTCCACCTTGCGACGACTTAGGCTGCAAACTGCTGGTAGGGCCAGTGCTGGTGGTGGTGCCTCATGTAGTGTGTGCAGGGTACAGGACGTCTCCTGCAGCCTCGGATGGCTGCCCACTAGGGATGCTGCTGATGTCTGCTGTAGTGGCACTGGCTGGGCACATCACAGGGCAGGTGGCGGTGGCTGCAGCGGTGTCTGCGGTGGAGATGCTGGCGGTGGTGCCCGTGGTGCAGGTGTCTGTAGTAGTGGAGGGAGACACCAGGCCATCTCCTGCAGCCTTGGAAGGCTGCCCACTGGGGATGATGCTGGTGACTGTAGTTGTGGCAGCTGCCCTGCAGGTGGTGGTGCAGATAGCAGTGCAGGTGGTGGTCGTTGCAGCAGTGCTCACCGCAGTACAGGTTGCTGGCCTGTCTTGAGAAATGGGGGGCACCAGTCCCTCACCCGGAGGCTCCGTGCCCTGAGGTGACTTTCCTTTGCTCTTGTGTCCCTTCCCCACCTTGGAATTCGCTGCTGGGACCTTGACACTGTCCTCTCTGGTTCTGGATGAGGCCTTGCTGGGTGGGTGGTGCGGCTTTTCTCTTCTGCATGGTGGCCCCTTCTTTACCTTGGCAGGTGGCGGACTAGGGTGGTCCTGGGCTTCAGTAGGTGGTACACTGGCAGCCCTGATGGGTGCCCCCTTCGATCCTCCCGAACTTGCAGGGTCCACAGTGGTCGACGATTTGGTGGCTGAGGTGCTGGTCTGGGCTCTAGACAACATGGCCCTAGGGGAAGGACTGGGGGGAAGGTGTAGAGAAGAGGTCAATGGTAGCCAGGAAACGTTTTTTAGACACACTGGGATGAGAAAATGAAGGGGGTTTGGGAGTGGAGGAAGAGGTAGTGTTTGTAGGAGGTGTACGCCTGCTGAGTTTGGGTGAAGGTGCATGGGTTGGAGGCTGTTGTGAGGTGGATGGCTGTTGAGTGGGTGTGTGCCTGCATTTGTGTACTTTGGGAGGAGGGCTCACAGACACACTGGGAGAGGACACAGGGGACGTGTGAATGGTAGTGGGGGTGGTGATTGCACGTGAGCGGTGTGTAGTGATGGGGCGCTGGTGATGGAGGTAGTGGCTGATGATGTAGTGCATGCAGGTCTGACTGGAGATGAGACTGGGAGGGAGGTGGAGGACGTGGAGGAGGGGGACACAGTGGAGGCAGTGGATGTTGGTGTGTCTGCCTGGGTATGGTGCTTGTGTGAGTGCCTGTGGGATGTGTGGTGCTTATGTTTTCCTGAGCCACTTTTGTGTGTTGATGTCTGTGCATGCTGGTCTGATGGTGTGCTTGGGATAGGCTGAGGTAGAGGGGATTGGGTCTGGGTAGTGGAAGTTGGAAGGGGGAGGCTGGGAACAGGGACAATGGCTGCCATCAATGCTGAGGCCAGAGCCTGAAATGCTCTCTGTTGGGCCGCCACGCCAGAATGAATGCCCTCCAGGTATGCATATGTTTGCTGCAAATGCCTCTCAACACCCTGGATGGCATTCAGAATGGTTGACTGCCCAACAGTGAGGGATCTCAGGAGGTCAATAGCCTCCTCACTGAGGACAGCAGGGCTGACTAGGGCATGGCCTGAGGTGCCTGGGGCAAAGGAGATGCCCACCCTCCTGGGTGAGCGGGCATGGGAGCCACGCTGAGGGGCTGCTTGGAGGGCAGTGCTGGTAGGGGGGTAGCGGCTGTACCTGTTGTTGTGGTGGGCACAGAGGTGCCTGCCACCGCATGGGAGCTCCCATTGGAGGAGGAGTCGCTGTCACTGGTGTCCCCTCCTGTCCACGTCGTGGAGCTCCTCTCGCCCTCCGTCCCACTGGTGCCTTCAGACTCTGTACATTCACCCTCCTGGGCTATGTGGGTTGCAGCTCCCTCCTGCTCCGGTGCCACTGCTAATCCGCCCGATGATGCTAATGCACACAAGGATAGGGTGACAAAACAAAAAGGGGGGGAAAGACAGAGGACACACATGGTCAATGCCAGCAACACCTCTACCGTTGGCAGACACAAAACACAGGGAGCAGCCTCATGCACTAGGCCATGCACTAACAGTTCATAGGAAAATAACCTGCCCATGGGGGACTATGCCAAAGCCCATTTGCTGCACACCTGGAACCCACAGGAGCCTGACTAGTTGTAGATGGCCACTACCACTATTGGGGTTGGAGTGGCACAGAGCCTGCCTAACAAGGGACTACCCTACCAAGTTCGCCCTGGCCCAGAGGAACTCACAGCCCACATCCCCCACCCAGACACCTCATAAAGCGCGCAGAGTCAGCTGAATGAGACTGTACTCACCCCCTTGTTGCTGCTGTGATGCCCTCAATCGCCCATCCAACTCCGGATACGCCACCGCCAGGATCCGGAACATCAGGGGGGTCGTGGTGCGACGGGCACCCCTTCCACGTTGGGAGGCCATCCCCAGCTAGGCCTCTGCCGTCTTCTTGCTCCAGCGGCGTAGGTCCTCCCATCTCTTGCAGCAGTGGGAGCTCCGTCCATGATAGAACCCCAGGATCCGCACTTCCTTGGCGGGAGCACGACAAAAATACCCTTCTTCTGGTGGGCACTGACCTAAAGGAAAGATAAAGTATGCAAGGAACTTACTCCCCCGTCCGGTTCGTCATACTC
Organism: Pleurodeles waltl; assembly: GCF_031143425.1. Lineage (NCBI taxonomy): Eukaryota > Metazoa > Chordata > Amphibia > Caudata > Salamandridae > Pleurodeles > Pleurodeles waltl. The sequence goes on from NC_090446.1 coordinate 487,082,263, forward strand.
ATTGGCCACCAGTTCCCACCCATGCCCTGACACACATACACCACCATCCTCACATGCAGGCCTCAGCCCCCCCCAACATGTATCTTCCATCCACACCACTCCTTACATTCATGTACCACACATCATGCTCACAGTTTACTCACCTGTTAGTCTGGAGGACCGTAGAGTAGCGTGTAGTGGGGGAGGACCCCATCCACTAGTCTCTCCAACTCCTCCACAGTCAAGGCATGGGTCCTTTCCCCAGAGACTCAAGCTATTGTCGCTTCCAGACTGAGGTCACAGCAGCACTTGCAATGTAGGTCCTCTCCTGTTGAAGGTCAGGTATCAAGTGAGTGAACAGATAGAAAATGGGGGTCACATCCACGGCGGTGCGTACCATCACACCCGACGTACATCGTCATTGGCTCCTGGAACTTATAGGGCCCAATAATAACCAATGCTGAATTGTGCGGCGGTCTTCGACTGCCTACCGCGGTGCTGCCAACGCCAGCGAAGTGACCTCATTTCCCCTTGTCCCTCCTTACAGGTCAAACAGCTGCCATTTCCGGGTGGCACGTGGCAGGGCACCTAACTGCGTCACAGCACATTTGGGTACAAATACGGACAGACAAAGCCACACACGGATTTAATAACATTAGTGCAAAAACCCTTGTGCAACCTATGTGGTACACGACCCTCTGCTCACCGTTCTCCTCCATAGGGCACATCTGCTGGGGCAGATGATGAGATGGCGTCATCCTCCAGTGTACAGACCCCTGGTGGACCTGTCGACAATGGAAGACAGACACATCATTATCACCTACAGACTTGATCGTGCCACAATCCAAGAACAGTGTGCCCAATTGGAGCCAGACCTGATGTCAGCTATCCCCCATCCCACAAGTATCCCCCCTCTAGTGCAGGTCCTGTCAGTGCTCCATTTCCTGGCCAGTGGTTCCTTTCAAACAACAGTGGCCATGGCATCAGGGATGTCTCAGCCAATGTTCTCTAACGTGTTGTCCAGAGTGTTATCTGCCCTGCTGAAACACATGCGCAGCTACATCGTTTTCCCCCAGATGGAGGATTTGCCCACAGTGAAAGCTGACTTCTATGCCCTGGGACATATCCCCAGCATCATTGGTGCCATTAATGGGTCACATATGGCATTTGTCCCCCCGCAGGAATGAACAGGTGTACAGAAATCGTAAAAGCTACCATTCAATGAATGTGCAAATGGTGTGTTTGGCAGACCAGTACATCTCTCATGTGAATGCCAAGTATCCTGGCTCTGTGCACGACGCTTACATTTTGAGGAATTGCACCATCCCTTATGTGATGGGCCAATTCCAGAGGCACTGTGTGTGGCTAATAGGTGAGCCCAAGGTCCCCACACAATATGAATAGGTGTCTGGGTATGGGGTTGTCCCTAAGGATTGGTGTATGTCTAACAGATATCCCTCAACATTTACAGGTGACTCTGGTTACCCCAACCTCTCATGGTTACTGACCCAAGTGAGGAATGCCAAGACAAGGGCAGAAGAATGCTACAATGAGGCACATGGGCAATCTAGGAGGATTATTGAGCGGAGTTTCGGACTCCTGAAGGCCAGATTCCGGTGCCTCCATCTAACAGGTGGCTCCCTATACTACTCACATAAGAAGGTGTGCCAGGTCATCATGGCATGCTGTATGTTGCACAACCTGGCTTTGCGACGCCAGGTGCCTTTTCTGCAGGAGGATGGCCCTGATTTTGGTCTGGTGGCAGCTGTTGAACCTGTGGACAGTGAGGAAGAGGAGGCAGAGGAAGAAGATATTGACAACCGAAACAACATCATCATGCAGTACTTCCAGTGAGACACAGGTTAGCGACTGGCACTGCTCATCTCATATCTGACTGCTGTAGGACATTGTATAAGTCAGCCTTTTTACTTCTGTGTATGGACCCTGACAGTTAACTTTGGCTTTCCGTTTCACAGATAGGGGTACCACATTCTGCCTTCTGCTATGTTTACTGCTGCCCAACAACTGTCATATTTTGGTATGTGCAAATGAACATATACATTGATATTTGTCTAAGAGGTTGTAATAATACATTGGTGAAAGTACAGACTGACTCCAGATTGTTTTGTGATTCAAGGGTGTTTATTTAAGTGCTAATAAGTAGAGGGGGATGTGCAATGGGCTGGGGTGATGGTGGAGGAATATCCATAGTAGAGTCCAGTCTCTTTGTATCACAGGTGCATTGTCTAATGGGGCATAGGAAGGAAGTGGAGCAATGTCAGATCAAGGTGGTCAGGGTGACATAGTGGGACAGAAGGGTGACAATCAGGAGAGTTTCATTTCCTGGCGGGGTCTTGGAAATGTCCTCTGTCTTCTGCCTGGATGGCAGGGACCATTTGCGGGGTGGTTCTCCTTCTGCAGGGAGTAGGGTGCTGGTGGCCTGTTGTTCCTGTGACCTCCTGTCCACTAGCGCTGGCGGACGTGGAAGGCTGTTCATCGTTCGGGCTGGTGTCAGGGGCCCGGTGGTATGCCACTGCCTCCCTCATGTTGTTGGCCATGTCTGCCAGCACCCCTGCAATGGTGACCAGGGTGGTGTTAATGGACTTCAAGTCCTCCCTTATCCCCAGGTACTGTTCCTCCTGCAGCCGCTGGGTCTCCTGAAACTTGGCCAGTACCGTGCCCATGGTCTCCTGGGAATGGTGGTATGCTCCCATGATGTTTGAGAGTGCCTCAGAGAGAGTGGGTTCCCTAAGCCTGTCCTCCCCCTGTCGCACAGCAGTCCTCCCAGTTTCCCTGTTGTCCTGTGCCTCTGTCCCCTGAACCGTGTGCCCACTGCCACTGACCCCAGGTCCCTGATCGTCCTGTGTTAGTGGGTTTGCCTGAGGTCCCTGTAGTGGTCGACACACTGCTGATTGACGTGTCTTGGGGACAGTGGCATGGGCCCGCTGGGTGGGTGCTGAGGTGGTGTTTCCTGAGGGGGGAGGTTCAGTGGTTGTTTGGGACTGTGGCAGGGGGACCAACTGTCCAGATGTCCCTGATGGGCCGGGCTGGTCATCTTCATCCAGGCATGCAGAGCTGCTGTCGTTACTGTGGGCCTCTTCTGTGGGGGGACTGGAAATGGCTGACACCTCCTGTCTGGTGATGTTTTATAGTGGTCCTGTTGGGGTGTAAATGCATTGTTATTGTATCTGTGTGTGCCATCTTGTGCAATGGGTGTGTTTCCCTCTACTACTGTGCTTGAATTATCGCTTTGGCCCTTGTATGCGTGGTGATTTTGTGGGCTAGGTGATTCTCTCTAATGGGCATGCTGTGGTGACGGGTGTCCATGCAGGTCTGTGATGGGTGTCCATGCATTGGTGTTGCATGCAGGGCTTGGTATTGGGACGGGTGGGTTGTGATGGTGAGGTATATGTGAGGTGGTGGTGTGATGGGGGTGAGGGTAGGGATAGAAGTTTGTGATGGCATGCAGGTAGGGTGGGGGATATAGTAGTAAGGATTGCCTTACCAGAGTCCAGTCCTCCTGCTACTCCTGCGAGGCCCTCAGGATGCATGATCGCCAAGAGTTGCTCCTTCCATGTTGTTAGTTGTGGGGGAGGAGGTGGGGCTCCACCGCCAGTCCTTTGTACAGCTACCTGGTGTCTGGATACCACAGAACGTACCTTCCCCCGTAGGTCGTTCCACCTCTTCCTCATCTCATCCTGTGCTCTTGGATGCTGTCCCACTGCGTTGACCCTGTCGACAATTCTCCGCCATAGCTCCATCTTCCTTGCAATGGATGTCTGCTGCACCTGTGATCCAAATAGCTGTTGCTCTACCCCGATGATTTCCTCCACCATGACCCTGAGCTCCTCCTCAGAAAACCTGGGGTGTCTTTGAGGTGCCATGATGTGGTGTGAGAAATGTGTGAGGTGATGCTTGAGGTGATGTGTGGGGTGATGTGTTGTGGTGTGTTCTTTGAGGTGCGTGGATGGTGTATGAGTGATGGTGTTGTGTGCCTCTGGATGCTGGTGTTGTCTTTGCTTTTCTGTCTCTCTGCTTCTTCCAAATATGTTGTTGTAAGGGGTTGTGGGTAATGTGGGTGTGGGTTTTATAGTGGTGTGAGTGTGTGGTGTGTGTATCAGGTGTGTGTATTTTGAATTGTCCAATGTGGTTGTGTTTCATAAATGTGTGTTCATTTTGAGCGGATTACCGCGGTGCAATGACCGGCGCGTTGATTCGTGGGGCATGATTGTGTGGGCATATTCCTGTTGGCGTAACGGTGTGGGTTTTGGTACCGCCAGTTTATCACTGACCTTTGGTGTGGCGGACTTGTGTGGGTGTCTGTCTTGTGGAGGATTTCTAAGTGTGGGTCATAATATCCGTAACGGATTTCCACCATGGACACGGTATGTTGGCGGCTGTCAGCACAGCGGTCAGCAGACTTTACCGCCAGGGTTGTAATGAGGGCCTATCTCCCTTCTCTAATGTGATGTAATTCTGTCACTTTCGGAAATTTCTTTAGTCGTCAAGTTGAAATATCTTTGTGAAAACTATCCCCAAATAACATGTCCCATACCATCCTCTTGGAGACAGTGATAAGCATTAGGTCCACAGGTATAATATATCCCAGGAATCGCATGATCCTGTCCATTCAACATAAATGTCCATTTACTCTGAAACAAGAAGACATGTCTACATTCACTCGTTCCCACAAATAAAGTGTCAGTGCTGGATTTAGGCCTATATACACAAAGCTTCCCGACGTGTTGCGCACCTAAAGCTAATTTCCCTTGTGTCCTAATTGCACTATGAGCATAATAATTCTGGTAAGTCCTTTTCTCTAAGCCCTTTTTCAATTTCTCCTTCAATGCCTTCCTCCTGTCATCTGTGTGATCTAAGAAGCTCTTTTCTAAAGGTGTAAGCAAGCATGTCAAGTTATTCCTGTGAGTGTAAGCTGTGCCAAAAAGTTAATGTGGGCTCAAAGAAACCTCTAACTAATTCTATGTCATTATCCTTAGGTACTCTCCTTAGGTACCTAATTATGGGGACAAATGAAAACACCACATCGTGGTTAGAGTAGAAGTACTGAATAAACTTCTGGTTATAGAATCTTGTTAGAAACAGACTACAACTTATCCCATAAGTAAGAGGCAAACTATGATAAGTAACTCCTTCTTCGACTAATGAAGGAATCTGCGTACACACAAAACAATTCTTTGCATCCATCGTCTCAACATACTCACTCAATAAGCAATAAAAGACGTTAGAAGATAGTTCCCCTTGAGAATTACTACCTACGCGCAGATTCCTCTCATCTAACCTAAACTTCTCCATTGCTGTTAATGCAGTGGTTGTCTCTAAAGCCGAAGTATGGTTGGCTTCCCTTTTGTCAAGAACAGTCATACCCACAATCAATATCACAAACAACATCACACACTATTGCCAAACCAATGCTCATATATTTACAGCACCTATTCTTCCTACCCTGCTGGCTAATGTAACTCATGATCTGTAAAGAATCAGAAAGTAGAAGAGAAACATTTAGAAATTATGCAGCAAAAAAACAAAAACAAAAAATCTTCTTTTAGCAGTTATTTACAGCTTTCAGTCTCACTTCCAGTATCCTTTGTCAAAAATGGGTTGAGCAGCTTGTCAAATCTGGTTTTTAAAAGTCAAAGCAGGTTATCAACATCTTTTCCGGTTGCCTTCAACAATGTCTTTTCTCTTTGCACTGTTGTCAAATCGTTTCAACAGTTCAGTTCATCAGCTTCCTTCAAGTGCCAAAATATTGACTTGAATGTCTCGATCAAAACAAAAAGAGAAAAACACTTTCTGCCATTCACTTGTAGTTGCATATGCCCATTCAGGACCTGCGTATTTCCGACTTGCTACTCTCTTTGTTTTCAACTTCCGATCACCATTCAATTCTCCTACACTTAGATCCTCTCTCCTTGTTGTATCTACTTCTTCCTCGATTGTTGTCTTAACAACTGCTTCCTTTCTCTTAACTTGTGATTCCAGCCACTTATCTCCTTTCAGTGGACCCTTTGTCAATGCTCTTTTCAGTGTTGAACTTGTAACTTCTTTTGGCTCTGCAGGATTTTCTCTTGATGGAACTGCAACTGGTTCAGGAGGAGTCAGATCACATTGCCTTTGATCCGCCTCAACTCTTTCCCTCTCAGGGTCTGGCGATTGCTCTGTTTGTCTCTCAAGATCGTCTGCTTCTGGGAAAATCATTAGGCTGTCCTGCTGCCTCAATTGAGATGGGCTCACTGTCACCCTCCTGGAGGTCTTCTCTTTCGTCTTCCACAGGAGTGACTGAACAGTCCTCATAGGGGTCAGATCCGGTCTCAGTTCCTCTCTCTCTTCTACTTCCGGTTCTGAGACTTGTTTGGTCCTTGTTAGTACTCTCAACAACTCTTTTTCATTGTCCAAAGGACATGCCACTTTCTTCGTGTGGCTGATGTGGATCCATTTCTGAACTCCGGCGCACTTCACAGCTGTGGTAGTAGTTAGAACTACCTGGAACGGTTCTTTCCAGTGAGGCTCCAAACATGTCTTCTGCACGTGTTTCCAGGCCACAACCTAGTCACCGGCTCTCAGGTTGTGCCATGGGTCATGGGTCGGTAGCAATGTGGTGACCTCCACCTGCTGGGAGAAAGAGCTAACCACATCAGACAGACCTTTGCAGTAGTCCAACACCATATCATCTGTAATGTTGAGAAGTGCATTTGCAGGCACAGCTGGCAACCTCATGGCTCGGCCCAAAAGGATCTCATGCAGCGACAACTCTGTCTTCCTGTCAGGTGTATTTCTCATTGTCATCAGAACTAAAAGAAGTGCGTCAGGCCATTTCAGATTCGTGAACGCACACATCTTCGCCACTCTTGATTTTAAAGTACTATTTATCTGTTCCACTAGTCCTGATGCTTCAGGGCGGTAAACTACAATGCCACGTCTGCTCAATGTTCAATGCTGCACACAGCAATTTAATTACTTCATTGTTGAAGTGCCTTCCCCTATCTGATTCCAAAGAGATCAGAAACCCAAAATGTGGTATCAGTTCCCTAAGCAGCAGTAGAGCTACTGGGAGGCTGTCATTTCTTCGTGTAGGGTACGTTTCAATCCAGTGACTAAAGATGCATACAATTACCAATACACATCTCAAACCTCCACACACAGACATCTCAAACAAACCCATTTGCATTCTGCTGAATGGACCTCCTGCTATTTCAATGTGACTCAAATTAACCACTGTCCCTTTCCCCGCAATCCTTTTTGGCAAATAAAGCAACAATGGCAAACTGCTTCAGCAACTTGTCTAAACCTTGGGTTGAACCAATTGTGCTTGAAAAGATGAATCACGGCATCCCTCCCAACATATGCTTGACCATGATAATGCCTAGCCATTTGAGACAACAGACTGTTTGGCAAAACTAATTGACCCTCTTCTGAAACCCACAATTCATACTGTCTCTGTACACATTTCATTTTGCTCCATGAACGTTTTTCCTCCCTGTCAACATTACTCTGCAATGTTTTCAATTCTTCCAATGTACGAATTACTTTCAATACAAAACTTAGACATGTTTCATCTTCTTCAGGTAACAATTCCCATTTATCTTTGAATAATATACAATGAGCAAAGCCTTGCAACTTGATCCACATATCCATTCCCCATTGACACGAAATCTTGTGATTTCAGATGTGCACTGCATTTCAACACAGCAATCTTTTCAGGCATTTGGATAGCATGTAACAATTATTTAATCCTCTCACAATCTCTCACTTGTGAACCAGAAGTCATGAAACCTCTCTGTGACCATAACTGGCCAAAATCATGGGCTATTCCAAATCCATGCTTGCTATCCTTATAGATGGTAACCTTAAGCTGAGCAGAAACATGGCACGCTCTAGTAAGGACTACCAGTTCCGCTACATGTGCAAAGTACACTCCTCAAAGCCAAGATGCTTCCAGGATACCAGATATTGTGCACATGGCATGTCCTGCTCTAAGGGTTCCTGTATTGTCTCTCAGACAAGAACCATCAACAGAGATAATTTGATCATTTTCTTCTAAGTGGTTATCTCTAATATCAGGTCTCGGTTTTGTGCACAAATCAGTTACTTCAAGACAATCATGCTCAATGTCTTCCAATTTTTAAATTTCAACATTTTCATTTGGAAGTAAGGTTGCCGGGTTCAGGACTGTACATCTTTTCAATGACACATTTGGTGACCCTAAAATACTTGTCTCATAACGGGTCAATCTTGCGCCTGTCAGGTATTGTTTTTTTGTCTTTGCACGTAGGATCTCAATAGAATGAAGGACCATGATAGTTAAGGAATGTTCGATCACAATGCCTTCACACTGTGTAAGGCTCTGTTCAACCTCTGCAACTGCACGCAAACAGCCTGGTAAAGCTGCTGCGACTGGGTCCAAAGTAGCTGAAAAATATGCTACTGGGCGGTTTACACCTCCATGGACCTGCTTCAAGACAGACAATGAACATGCATCACGCTCATGATAAACCAATGTGGAAGGCTTAGTGTTGTCAGACATACCCAGCTGGAGCTTTACACAGACACTCTCTCAATTCAGAAAACGCATTCATGCAAGCCTGGTCTAACACTATGGGATCGGTGACCTCCTTGTGTGTCAGCTTCTAAAGTGGTTTCGAAATGACTGAAAAATTTGGGATCCATTGGCGGCAGTAGCCTACCATCCCTAAAAACATCCTGACATCTCTCTCTGTGGTCGGGGATTCATCTGCAATATGGTTGTGACCCTCTCTCTGAATATTTTCCTTGATCCCTTCTCAATCTGGTGACCCAAGTATTTTACCTCTTTCTGACAGTATTGCAATTTAAGTGGAGACACTTTATGACCATTCTTTCCCAAATGGTTCAGGAAGGCAATTGTGTCATACTTGCACTCGTCCTGTGTTTTGGACGCAATCAGTGGGTCATCAATGTACTGAACCAATGTCAAGTGGAAAGGCAATACCAACAACTCCAAATTATTTTTCAAGATCTGATTGAATATGGAAGGTGACTCTGAAAACCCTAGAGGAATTCGACACCAACAGTAAACTTGGTCCAAAAATTTGAAACAAAGGAGAAATTGGCTGTCCTCATGAAGAGGCACAGAAAAGAAGGCTTGTGAAAAGTCAATGACAGTGAACCACTCAGCATCACATGGAATCTGAAACATTATCACAGCTGGATTTGGTACCACGGGGCAACATTTGATCACAATTTCATTTATTTTTCTCAAGTCCTGGACAATTCAAACTTTCCTACAGGGCTTTTTCAACCCCATTATCGGTGAGTTACATGGGCTGCTCAACACTTCTTTCAGGACTCCTTGTTCCACGAATTCTGCAATTACTTGGGCAACCTTTATAAGAACACCTTGTGGCATATGATACTGGGGAATCTGAGGAAAAATCACATTCAGCTTTACAGAAACTTTAACTGGCTCAACTCCCTTTATCAGACCTATTTCTCTTCCTGTCATATCCCACACTTTCTCCTTAACCGTTTCTTGTAAATCAGGAGGAAGCTCTTTCACTGTGAACACTGGAAAGAAATCAATCAGCGTGTATTCCTCATTTGTGGTTTCACACTCTGTCTCTGGGACTGGGTCGTTCTCATCATAATTATTCGTCTGTATCTCAATTCCATCATTTGAGCAAGTAATCGAGCACCTGGTTTTGCACAGCAAGTCTCTTCCCAGTAGGGATACCAGACTTGAATCGCAGACTACGAATTTGTGCAATCCCTGAAAGTTGTCAATCTTAATATGTACTGGATCTGTAATTGGGTTGGTCAAATAATGATTTGCTACTCCTACAATCTGGACTGTCTTCCCTGAAAGGGGCAAATTTTGAACTTCCGCAGACCTTACTGTGGAGTGTGTAACTCCTGTGTCAACCAAAAACTAAACTCGGTGACCCATTACTTTTCCCTGCACATAGGGACCTTTCTGATCCACTTCTAAGGAAGCTGCAAGCAAACACACCTCCTCATTCAAACTCTCACTCATACAATCATCGTTTATTCCATTCTCGCTGTGTAACGGTAATTGGTGAACTGTGCTATTACTTTGGTTGGACCTCTGACCTGTTGAGGGAGCATCACCTGCTGCTGTTCCATTGGGGGTTGAGGTATTTGGATTTGCTGTCTAGGTACCATGGGAACCTGCTGTTGCATCGGCTGCAACTGTGTAATTTGTACACGCAGCATTTGCACCTGCTGCATGGGTTGAAAATTCTGTATTTGATTCACATTACTTTGAAAATTCAGATTAGGACCTCTCATTCTCAGTCCTCTCATGTTTTGAAACTAATTGATCTCATTAGTTTGCTGAACGACACCTTCCTGCACCATCATCGGACACTCCCGCTTCCAATGTTCGACCGCTCCGCAAGCGTGACAAGACAACAATTTCTTCATTCCCTGCACATCATTCTGAACCACTACAGTACCCATGTCTGGACCACGATTTACATTACCTCTGTAATCTCCACCTCTCATCTGATTCTGAAATACCATGTTTCCCTGCTGCTGCTGTGGTAGCTGTTGTGGAAATTTCCCTGCATCCCTGTTTGTGCGGCTTCAATCTGCATCACCATCGCCTTTTCCTTCAATTTGCTCTGCTTCAATTCAATCTCGCCGCTACAGTACTTTGCATCCTGCAACACCTCACCAATCGGCTTTGCTTGCCAGCAAATCAAATGACTCTTAATCATCTGGCTAATTTCAGGTCTCACCCTTCCACAAATCTGAACACAAAATAAATCATTTCTTTTGACTCAATTGTCTCTGTAGCACTGTAATGCTTAAGTGCCTGCTACAATCCCTCATAATATGCATGTATCAACTCATTTGCTTCCTGAGCTGTCCTGTCTATTCTCTGCCAGTCAATGTTTTTGGGTGAAATTCTCATTTTCAGAAATTCAGTCACCTTGTAATAATATTTCATTACTTCAGGAGGCGGCACACCGGTAACCTGATCTATCTCTGGTTCTTTTGTCGGCCAATCTATGCTCCTTTTACACTCCATCCATATATCAGCTGTGACTACTATTTCTAATAAAGTATTCAAGTACTCCCATAGGCATTTTGCAAGTTTCACAAACCTGTCTGTCTGTTGGTACCATTCCACTGGCTTCTCTCTCAATCTGGGATAATCATTTGTAAATGACAGAAAGTCACTTCTGCTCCAAGGAACACAAACAAAATTCCCTCCTGGAATCTCCCACATTGGTAAAATTGCCAATGGATCCTTGCCCTGCTGCACATTTGAAATCAGCTCTGCAGAATCCCTTTTCCTCTTATCTCTTTTCTTTACCCATCTGCCTTCCCATTTGTCTAATGCTCCCTAAATCTTGGCACTTTGAAGTCACTCCCTCAGGTGTGCCTTCATTCCGGCAGATCTCATGTGTTCAAAATCTTTAGCCTCAAAATCTAACCTGTAGCTCCTTTTCAAATGCTTTGTTTTCTCTATTTCCATTCTGTATTTCTCTGCCAGGTCTGCTAGCTTCTGATGCACATTGCTCACTTCCCTCAGAATCTTCGGTCACAGATATCTCAGCTCTGCTTCTGTGAAGGACTCTAACCTGTTCACACCCATAGTTCCCTCAATGAGCTCACCCACTCCCATTCCTAGTCTAGTGTAGTTCAAGTACTCCTCTCCCTTGGAGGCACTCTGCGGGGTATTCAGCTTGTCTAACCATTCGGTCAATTACTGGGCATTCAAACCTTGCGGTGAAATGTTACTAGCCTGGGCATGTGGTGCCTGTTGTCCAACTGTATTTGGGGTCTGCAGTGTCAACAATTTCAAGCTCTGACTAATGTTCGACCCTATGACAGTATCCGGAGGAAGTCCTAATAGACTTAGGTCTAGCAATTATCTAGATCCGTCAACGGTCTGTCCCACATGAGAATCTATTCGGATATCCTAATTAAGTCCTCCCCTCATTAAATTTGGACTTAGGACTCCCTGTCCATTCACGCTGTTTTTCTCTTGTGCAAACAAGGGTACAATCGGACCAATGGTAAGAGGTACAGATACACCATCTGGGCTTGATCTGACATTCAGGTTCTGTGGTTGAGTAACTCTCATCTCTTGGCTCATCAGTACAGACATATCTGTCTAGGTCCCTGTTATTGGAGTGTACTTTGGTATTGTCTGTGACTGCACTTGAGGCAGTAAAAGTGGAGCTGGCTCTGTCTGAACCAACGTCGGTTTCGGGAAAACCTGTTCTATGGGCACTATTAGATTTGAGACTGTACTGATGAGTAGGTGCATTAAGACTGCTCTGTATCAGGTTCTGTGTTGGGCTAGGATTAACCTGCACTGAACTCGTTATCACATTAACCTGCGTCTGAGCTGAAGGGTCAGCACTGGTACTCGGATCACTCTCATGTGCTGCATATGGTGGTGGACGAATTCACAATAACTGTAAAATAAACTCATCATAGTCTGACTCTTCCTCCAATGTCGAAGAGTTTTTAGCCTCCCTACTCTCGGAAGGGCTTCTGTTTGTCTTTTTAGTAACTTTCCTTCCTTCTCTCTCACTGTCCTGTGTAATTGATGGGAATAACTTAATCCCCTGCAAAGACTTTGTTCTCCAAAATTCCTGAGCATGGTCCCATCTAGCCTCGGCTAGTGTCTTTTCTGCCTTTCTCATCCTGCTCTCGAATTTCTATTGCTGTTGCTGTCTGGCTACTAACTCCCAGATTGCCAATGCCTCGAACTGGGCTGGTCTCGGAGGGGGTTTCAAGTCATACAGCACCCTCCTCAAATGCTCTAAGCTCCTCAAATTAAAGGATCTGTTGTCAGGAAACGCTAAGCTCCCATCCTTCTCTGTCACTTTGCACCATTGCTTCAACCAAAGACATGGCACAACCCCCTTTTCTTTGATTACAATGTAAGCTGGTGTCCAATATCCCCTATACTCGTTATAATGTACGTATCTCCCCTTAAAGCACTCTTTAAAGCTTTGAAAAATGTCATTCATGGAACCCTTATTTTGTTCTAAATCAAATCAGGAAGTGACTTCTAATCCCAGAATTCTCTTCACCCACCTTCTCAACCAGTTGAGCTTCATGGACGGCTGCCAATCCATGCATGACCCTTCTCACTAGCGAACCTATCCCAGCGCACCTCCAATGACGTCACATTCACACGTATTGTGACTGACAAAGTCTTGGGGCTTGTCCTCCCAAACTCAGACTCACACAAAACTAATGTAAAATATTGCGAGCACTAAACAAAATCAAAACCCCATGTGTTGGTTTACTACAGGTAGGGTAACGCAATTGCTTCAGAAACATTACAGATTTTTTACTGGCGGCTTTCGCTCCAGCAGCTACTCCTTCTTTCTCAGTCTCCCTGATTCGCGGGCAAAATTCACCTTGCAAATTTCACTCTTAACTGATCAGTGGGTCTGTCCTTGTGCACATAGGATTCGCCAGATCTCAGTCGAAAAATTATTTCTCTCACTTTGACTCGCACTCTGACTTGTCGACCACGCCCGATCGACCTATTAAACCAGACAAATTACAACAAAAACCAAGTGTCTCATACATTTTTCAATATACTCCGGAGCCTTAGACCACGCAGGGTCCGTACATCAACAACCACGTTGACAATTTTTTAGCAGAAAGTGCCACACACATGTGAAGTTCGATTACTTCCCTACTCTCACACTTCGGAGTACGCACACTCCTTCTACAACTTAATTTGTGGTACGCAAACCCCCTAAACCCTCACCATTCACCTGCAATTTGCATAAGCTGTGCAAGTGCAAAACCTACTTCATTCACACTATCACTAGAATGCCGAAAATATCCTCAAACAATCATTGGCAGGATCCAAGATTCTGCTAAAGTCATCCTAAGGACTTAGGGAAACATTTTCTCTCCAATTTGTTTCATTGAAAAACGTAAATCAAAATCTCGGTGATGATGAGCCCTCAAAAGACAAGACCATCAAGCTACTACCATCTCTGGGAACACCTGTTATTTCTCGCTTTCAATCTTTGGGACTGAATACTCTAGTATCTCTCTTTCTGGACTATGTGAGGGGCTCTTAAGGAGATAAACCATCAATCTCTGCTACCATCTCTGTTAGCGCACCTGACCTTAATAAGTAAACTTACAAGGGGAGATATATGCAGCGCAGTCGTCTCGAGGTTAGAATTAAAGGCTGGAGGTAAAAAAATGAGAATTTTCCATAAAGTCTCACTCCAGGCAGTTCTCTTGAAAGTAATAATAGTTTCCCACTTATGTGCTGTGGATCCCGTTCCGCCAACAAGGGGGATGGGAGTGGGGGTTGATCCCCGGGGTCAACAAGTGTTCTCTCAATGTGCGCAAACAAATACCTCCGTACTCTGACAGACCTCTGCATTCCAGTGCTGGTCTTATGCTGGATATGGGTCCCATGGCAGTATACAACTGCCATGGGAGTGTTAGCGAGTCTCACCTTAATAAGTAAACTTACAAGGGGACATGAATAGGCCGGTGAACCTTTTGACTGTGCTTAAGATGTTCCCACCATATATCCAGCATGTGCAGATCAATAATCAATAACAGTCAATAACATTAATAATCAATAGGAGTCAGTGATTGTCACACACCATGACCTCACAGCCATGAATAACTACACCTTTATGTAAAAGTTTGAATGTTTATTTCCCTATAATAACAATGCTAATATGATTTAGGTTCATCAATTGATAACCATACAGAAACAACACTGGCTGTCCGAAGCGGCAAAAGAAACGCAACCTAATCAATGCTTGAGCTACTACACATTCCAAATTTACAGTGCAAATCAATAACAAGAATAACTGTGCAAACTATATCACATACATTTGGATTCAGCAAAGAAAAGTAATCAAATTTTATTCCATGTATTGGGCTCCATTAGTGAGGACCCTAACTAACATCAGATTAGAATTAACATGTTTGGGCTTCATGCAAAACAATTTAGTCAACACAAATTTGGAAAAACATCTAACTATGGCTGTATCAAAATGGCGCAGTTGGTACAAAAGCAAATAGACATAGCAAACAACATCATAGTCAATATACCTATCCTCAGTTGGCTCAACAAGCAGTGACAGTCTTCGTCATCAGGACATCAGTCTGGTCAGCAAGGTATCAGGATTCAGTATCAAAGTTCAGGAAAGGCAAAGTCTCTTTAAGCAGTAAATATAAGCTCGTCTCTTTTCAAGACGGAAAATGTGCAAAATGGGCCGAAGTGGCTCGTTGGGTAGTTCAAAAGAAATGGTGGTCTCTCCTCTTTGTGCAGTCTGGCTAAGTTAGATTTCCTAAAACTACTTCCCAAGTCCCTATTGGTCAAGGGATCGCATGTTCACATTTTGTCCAATAAAACTAAAACTTCAGATCTACATTTATACTAGTACATGGTTCACATGTCAATGAATGGCTCCTTCTGTACTGTCTTCATCATCCGGCTCATCAGATAACAATATTGTTGCAGCTTATACTCCAGTCAGAGTCTCCATTGTATTCTCCTCAGAAAGTCAGTCAGTCAGTCAGTCAGTCAGTCAAATAACTTTATTCGGCAATTGCCATAAAAGTACAAACCAAGACACATTTCCCAATCTATAAATAGTAAAATAAAACTTTAAAACCTTTACTGGAAGCACCAGATGAACATCCAATCTGAAGCCCCTTGACATACATAGATAAATATACTAGACATGATTAAAAATCACAAAGTCAGAAAAGTACAAATGTTAGCGTTAAAAAGATATACTATACGAACATAAAATATTTAAAAAGGAGTAGGCCTTTTCCTAATACGTAAAGAAGCTGTGACAAAGTCTAATACATGGTGACAAATTTGGATATTAGGCAATCTCTGAAGGTATAGCAGGGCTTCCTTATAATGAATAGGTCTAAAAAGACGTAGCGTGGGTAAAATAAAGGCCCCTCTAGGTGCAGCATATAAAGGGCAAAAAAGAAAAAAATGCAAAGTGCTCTGGGTTGATTTGGAGTCACAGGGACAAAGCGGTAAATCCTTTTTCCAGAAACATGGTTCAGGGAAAGCTACCTTAAAATGAATTAGATTAAGTCTAAAAAGTGTTAAAAAGGAAATTATTTTAAAACTTGAAAACCAAGACAAATAGGGTTCAAGGCATGGAACAGTCACAATCCGAGAATAAGAATCGAAAGATTTCAATTTCAGGGAACTATAAAATCTCAGCTCTGATATGTGCTTGGAATAAGTAGACTTCAAAACAGACCTAGAGTTTGTGGTTAATAGATGGGGATCATCAAACATATATCTAAGCCCTAGGTTCTCAAAGGAGTTTTGCAGAAACATAAGCCAGGGAATCCTATTTGAGTATTCCAATTGAAGACAATCAGTGATACAGTCTTGGACCAAACTTGCCGTAGGGTTTGTCCAACATTTGATCCACAGCAGTAGGGGAGCCATAAAGACCCTGTCCTCCAAAAAGCACTGACCCAGTTCTTCATGGCAGATTATGTTTGCGGTGCATTTTGGAACCAACAATAATCTGCGCAGGAATTTATTTTCTACACTCTGAAGAGACGGTATTTTATTATAGCCCCAGACGCCTGCCCCATAAAGGACTGATGCAGTGCATTTGGAATTATAAAGAATTTTCAACTGAGCAGGGGGTCTGTGACCTAGTTTATTTGAAAAGCGAAAAATTGCTTCATTGTTCCTTATCAGCTGTTGGAGCTTAAAATTAATGTGTGTCTTCCAGGACAAAGAAGAACTCATGAACATGCCTAGATAACAAAATTCTTTGACCTTATTAAGAGTGTGCCCTCCCATAGAAAATAGTTTAGACTTTGTATTGCGTGGGCCACAAGTCATAACAAAAGTCTTTGGGTAATTTACTTTCAGATCCAGATTCAGCATAAAATCGTAAAATACATCCAGTAGTCCCTGTAAACCGTTTGCAGTACGGGCAATTAAAACTGCATCGTCAGCGTATAATAAAACTGGAAGGTGTCTCTGACCCATCTTCGGTATGTCCTTTGCATGTTTTAAAAGTGAATCATAAAGCCCATTTATATAAATCAGAAAGAGAAAAGGGGCTAAGATACATCCCTGCCTTACGCCCCTAGTTGACGGGATGGGGGAGGTTCTCTGCCCATGTGAGCCGACCTGAACAGAAATTGTTAGGTCTGTGTGTAGGCGTTTAATAAGCTCCAATAGAGGCGGATCACAGCCTAAGGCTTCCAAAATTTGCCATAACTTTGACCTATTAACCATATCAAAGGCACTGGTTAGATCAATGAAAGCCATGTGAATAGACTCTTTTTTGACTGTCACATATTTGCTGAGTATCAGCTGCAAGTTTAAAACTTGCTCAACTGTGCCTACGCCAGGTCTAAAACCAAATTGAATAGGGGATAAAATCTGGGCCTCGGACACCCAGTCTTCTAACCGGGACAAGATCACACTACCTAAAATCTTTGCCGTCGAATCAATAAGAGAGATTGGTCTGTAACAGGAAGGATCTTGTCTATTACCTTTTTTAAAGATAGGAACAATAATGGCCGATTTCCATGAAAGGGGCACGTTACTGTTTACCACACTATTCAAAACATTTGTAACTAGCGGACCCCAAAGATCAATTTCTGATTTAAAAAGATCAGCGGGAACCCCATCGGGGCCGGGAGCTTTTCCCTGCCTTGATCTATTAATAGCATTTTTGACCTCGTGGAGGTCAAAAATAATGTTTGGAGCCTTAGTTTTGGAATCTAAATTGAAAAGTGCAGAAGGATTTACATGCAAATTCTCATAGGTTCCTGAACAGAAGGCTTTCCTAAAATGAGTTAACCAGACATCCTCAGTAATAAGACAGTCATCGGCCAAAGAGTGGTGACCAGAAAAGTATGAGTGATTAATCACTTTCCAAAATTTAGAAGTGTCCTTCTGCTCAGATGCAGCCAAAAGATCGCCCCAGGCCCTGGACCTAATTTCTGATTTCCGTTTGTCAATGGCAGCCTTATAATCAACTCTGGCTATTTTAACTAATTGACGGGAGAGAGGAACTGCTTTAAGTGCATCTTTGAGTTTTTTGTGGGCAGATGAACACGCGGAGTCGAACCATCTGTGGGCCGCCGGCCCCTTCGCAGGCCTGTCCACCGCCAAGGCGCGTAAAATGTCAGTGCTTAAAAATTCAAATTCACGCACTATGCGGTCAGAATCTAACTGCTGGGAGAGACACATCTGAATCGAGTCCGACCTACTTCTTACAATTTCCTGGTTAAAAAGTTTTGGATCTATTTTGTCCCATTTTAAACGTATGCCACGGTTTGGATTATAAACAGTAGCAGCGCTCAAGCTTTTATTATTGGGTGCCTGAATAATTTTTAGGTCCAATATAATACTGAGGGGGTTATGATCGCTCGCACAGTGGGGCGTAATCTTGAATTCTTGAATTACGTAAAAATCAGAGGAGCTGATAAGTATGAAATCGATAATACTCCCCCTCAAATTCCCTGTAAAGGTTGGTATATTGCAGGCGTCAGGGGCCAATTTCTCGGTAACATGGACCAAGTCAAATTTACAAGTAAAAAGGTTTAAGGCATCTCCTTCAGATGTATGGTTAAAATGAAATACTGACTCTCTGCCCTCAGCAGGAAAGGCACACAGGTCCATGTGTTCTTTGCTGCACAGAGGAGTGTTGAAATCGCCCACCCATATAATAATTAGGTCACTGTTCTGCAAAGCATGTGAAGAATCTATAAAATCCGTTACCTCTTCCAAATGACCCATAAGGAGGCCCCGAGGGATATTGTTATAAAAGTTTGAAATAAGGATATCCTTTTGGCCACAAATAGAGACTAGGACAACCATAAAATAAAGGGAAGACCAGATTAAAGACACTTTTAAAAGCGGGAGATGTACGGAAACGAGAACTAAGAGGCCGCCACTAGCTCTCCCCATCTGGGAGGTTAATGCCGGCTGACACAAAGAGGTGAAACCGTTCAGGAGGAACGTATCTTTGGACCAGGTCTCCTGTAGACAGATTATATCATAGGAGGAAATGAAGCTCTTCCAGTCCGAATTGTCAGATTTAGATCGCAGCCCTGCTATGTTCCAGCTAAGCAGAGTTAATGGTCTAGACACAGGACATGACATTAGAACTTTAGTATTTATAGGAGCTTTCAGGTCCAAATCAGGCTTTCCTGTGTCCCAGATACATTCAGCGTGGACATTCCCAGCCTTAGGTCTCTCCTTTTTAGAAGAACAGGGGTGGGTCACCGATAGTCAATGGTTCACGTCAAGGTGACTGAGAGTCGAGAACCGGATGCTAGAGGGTACATTTACCTGTAAATGAAGCCTTTCAAAATCTGGTCTGCGAATACTAGAATTAGTGACAATGCGGTTTGGTAGGAGCACAGGGTCGTAAAAATGATACAGGGGATGTATTTGAATCCTGTTAGTTGACATTTTACAGTAGTCCAAATTGGTCAAAAAATTGTCTACTGAACGAGGATTAGCAAAATTTAAAACAACATAGTCTCCCTCCTCCAATACTTTGGAGTGTCCTACCCTCCTCACTCTTCGGGCCATGAGAATCTTATCATTGTGAAAACAATTGGATTTGAAATTGAAGTTCAACCAGTGACCAGCTTTTCTAATTAGGGAGTGGGTATCTTCTTGTTTGGAGCACTCCAGAGGAGGAACATTTGAGAGAACCAGAACGTACGGGTTGCAGGCAGGTGGTAAATGTAAAAAGTCTGCATGGTTAGTAAGTTTAGTAGGATCTTTGTCATGCGTTCTAGAGGAATAAACTTCCCTTATCGGCCCTGATGCAGGGTTGTCAGCGAAAGGTCCTTGACCAGAGACGGTTCGTGGATCAGGCAAAAAATTACTTACTCCTTGGGGTACCAAAGTAGGGGGAGGAGTAGACTGATGTGCTGGTTCGGGGCTATGAAGTATTCCCGTGCATAAAGGACCTGGTTTTAAAAAACTAGATAAAAACCTGGTCACATCGTTACAAAAGCAATCGAGCTTCCTAGCGATCAAGGTGGAAATTTTTGCCTCAAGAGTTGCGCAAAAGGATTTGAGTGTCAAGTCAATAAAACTAGAAAGATCTTCAGGAGCATCCTTACTCGGAGGGCATTCGGGGAAGGAGACCAGGGGGATTGGGGGTTGGTCACTATGGGCCAGGGAGGTAGGTAGATTCTTATTGGAGCCCAGGGCCTTTTTTGTATTTTTGAGCTTTTTCCCGGCTCTCCTCTTCTTCAAAGGGGGAGAATCGGCCTGAGAGCAAGAGCTTTCAGGAGGAGGAATAGCTAAAAGGAGAGAAGAATTAATTTGGTCGGTAGTGGGGAGTATATCGGCGCCCAACTGGCTGGTATTCAGAGGCGAGATCAGTGATGAAGGACCAGTCCTTGGAAAAGTGGAAATATGGAAATATGGATGGTAGGTTCCAAGGGGGGGTGTTGAACAGTACTTTGGACAGCCCCAATCCTTTCTTCTACATGTTCAAGTTCGGATTCAATGGCCCCCATCACAGAAGATAAATAACTAGTAATGGAGGACTGAAGGGAGCTGGACCCGGCTTCCCCCTTCTGAACATTAGACTTTCTTTTCCCCATATTTGGTAACAAACTCACACAGTATCTGAAACAGCACCCCGATGGAGATTCCACAGGCAGAAGAAGTAGACGTTAGGGGGGGGGCCCAGCCCGGCCTCTTCCGGTTGATGACGGGCGAAGGACGGGCCCGCCCTTGGCCCGGGCTTCGCCCGGGCGCCGCCCGCGCGCGTCCCGCGGAGCGGGAGCGCTCACTGGTTTTTAAAGGGCTCCTGCCCTGATTGGAAAGGCAGCACACAGCTGCTGCCCACACTGGTTTTTAAAGGGCTCCTGCCCTGATTGGAAAGGCAGCACACAGCTGCTGCCCGCCTCCTCTGTCCCAAGAAAGTGTTCGGCGCGCGTCCCGCGGAGCGGGAGCGCACACTGGTTTTTAAAGGGCTCCTGCCCTGATTGGAAAGGCAGCACACAGCTGCTGCCCGCCTCCTCTGTCCCAAGAAAGTGTTCGGCGCGCGTCCCGCGGAGCGGGAGCGCTCACTGGTTTTTAAAGGGCTCCTGCCCTGATTGGAAAGGCAGCACACAGCTGCTGCCCGCCTCCTCTGTCCCAAGAAAGTGTTCGGCGCGCGTCCCGCGGAGCGGGAGCGCTCACTGGTTTTTAAAGGGCTCCTGCCCTGATTGGAAAGGCAGCACACAGCTGCTGCCCGCCTCCTCTGTCCCAAGAAAGTGTTCGGCGCGCGTCCCGCGGAGAGGGAGCGCACACTGGTTTTTAAAGGGCTCCTGCCCTGATTGGAAAGGCAGCACACAGCTGCTGCCCGCCTCCTCTGTCCCAAGAAAGTGTTCGGCGCGCGTCTCCTCAGAAAGTCAGTTTTACACACATTACATAAAACAATGTTGCATTAGCTAGTATAGCATCTTCTAGCAAGCAAGCAGTTCTCATAAGAAAGACTTTCAGCTACAAGCATATGGACAGTACAGTGGAAAATCACAATTTAATTCTCTAAGCAGACATTTTATTAAACGCTTAAGAAATGCGGCTTGACATGAGGCCATGCAACTAGGCCAAGACCTCTGCTAATTAAGGCCTACAATTCATAAAGCTAATACATAGTACATAACCCTTAATATGATATATTACTACATTAATCACACATAAGCTCAACATTTCATAATAATAAGCCATCAATAAGTACACTTCATGCACATTGGTGGCCACTCACGTGGTCACACTTTCAAAGGTGTGCACTATTTTCTCTAAGTTATTACATTTTCTGTGCAAATTCAACACTCAGGATACATGAATATTCATTAATAGTTTTAATACTAAAATCAGCATTAACAGGAGTGAATTTCAACTGGTCTTCCTCTGAGTCTGCGCCCGCTGAGTTGCACTCTGACCCACTGCTCTCTGTTTCCGAGGCTAGAGACGTCCAATTATTATTGGCAAAAGCTGAGTTAGCAGTCCTTATTTCTTACACTGTTTTCCTTTGTTCCTCCTTTGGTTTAGTCGGGAGTGACTTTGTCGGTCATTTTTCTGACATCTGGTGGTAGCTGGTTTTGATTCTCCGGTGTTTGTCGCAGTGGACCATGGTTTTGACCACTGCCCTCTCCATTACAACCAGGCCACACTTTGCCACTGTTACCACAGCTAAAGTACTTGTGTTCGCTCCTTTAAAACGTGATGAAATTGGCTTATACTCAACATGCACATTTTATTTACCTGCAAATCCCTAGTAACCTGGTACTATAGGTACGCAAGGCCTGTAAATTAAATGCTACTAATGGGCCTGCAGCACTGATTGTGCCACCCACTTACATAACCTTTCAAACATGTCCCTGGCCTTTAATTGCAGCCTCTGTGTGCAGTTTTAAACTGTCATTTCAACCTGGCAAAATAAACCATTTGTCAGACCTAAGCCTTCCTTTTTAATACATATGTCACCCCTAGGAGAGGCCCTTAACAGCCCATAAGGCAGGGTGTGTTGTATTGAAAAAGATGGACTTGACTTTTAAGTATTACAAGTCCTGGTAGCTAAAATGCTTCAATTCTTTTTTCATTAGTGCAAGGTCTACCTCTCCCATAGGTCTGCCTCTCCCATAGGACAACATTGGTTACAGTATTACAATTAATAAGTTATAACTTTTTAACAGGAGCAGGTAGGAAGTTCATGCTTGGTGGCTGATGAATTGTAATTGTAAACCCTTTGTAATGGACAGATTTTAAACCACCATTTTGAAAATGCCACTTTTAGAAAGTTGCCCTTTGTGTATTCCTCCCAGACAGTATCACAATAGATGGCCATGGTGTTGGCAGGAGGGGGGGGGGGGGTCAGTGCTCTCACCTATCACTCCTGCACCTCAAAGGTACTGCCTCAAAGCATACCAAAAGGTCTTTACACTAGCCTGCTGTGCCCCCCAGACTGACTGGGACCAGGGCAGGGAGGCAGGAAATTCCAGACACCTCTGTAGGGGGAAACCCCAGAAGCTTTGCCTACTTCAAAGCGGGCACCCAATAAAAAATGGGACCTTCAGACCGACTCTTTAATACACTCCTGGATCTGTGGATCCTACAGAAGGAGGATATCCTGCTGCCCTGTTATATGAGGCCTGTCCTGCGTGCTGAGAAGGAAGACTAGACCTGCACCCTTAATCCCAAGCCAAAGTGATTTCAAGGGTAGCTGAGTGACCTCTTGTTCTGAACTACATGGATACAACAAGCTCTAGCGGCCCCTCTGCAACTGCCCAGCTGACCTGCTTAAACTGGACCTGTCTAGGTCCTGCTACTGGGCCTGCCTGAGCCATGCTGGCCTTTGCAGGAGTGTGTTCCAGATCCTCAAAAGGTGCCTCCCAGGTCCTGGACCCTTGGTGTTGGATCATTTGAGTCTTCCTTGTGCCAAGATCTTGCTGCCCCACTAACCACCAAAGCAAATCTCCAGTGATCTCTACTATTCTTGCTACAGTGACAGCTAGCGACAACTGGCAACACGAGATCTGCACTTCAGTCTATAGCATCGACAGCTCACAGTGACTCTAACGCGTAGCTCAAGAAATGACCATCTGGGACCTCTGACAGAATCTTCACGCTACAGCAACAACCATCCACAAAGCCTGGCCTGCTCTTGACACAACAGCCACAAACAACCCTCTGTGATGCACTCCCTGTTCGTCGTGGACTCCTCTACCATGAACTGACCCCTTCGGGTTAGACTCTAGAAGGTAGCTTTTTCAGTGGGACTAATCTGGACCCTGTATCCACCCCAATCTCTCCATTGCAGTTGAGCTGAACTTGCGACTTTCACTCAGTCTCGCAAGGCCAGGTGACTGTGATTGTTGCTTTGTGCTTTTAGGTTCTATATTTACCTCAAACCTTTAAAATTGCATATCTTCTCTCTACTGATTGGATTTTTCTCATTTTATGACAAATAATGTATTAAATTATTTTACTCTATTTTTCTAAATTGGTATGGGATTTTTCTTATGTCATGTTTTCAGTTTATTACTGTTTGTGTGCTGCATAAATACTTTGCACATTTCCTCTAAGTTAAGCCTCACTGCTTTCGTGCCAAGCTACTACAGCATTAAGCATACATTAATTTAATGACTTTTGTGGTACACCCTGACAAGGATGTGGCTGTTGCTTGAGAAGGGCTCACCCGCCACCCACCCAACCAACAATCCAATTTCTCACATTGACGTTCAATGGTTCAATCTAGCATGTGTGTCTCTGCATTGCCACACAGTGACTTGTATAACACAAAAAAACATATTCACAATTCAATAGCCGATTCATCCTTTTTTGTTAAATTTGCCTTGATTGGCTACTTTTGCTTTCTTCTAATCTCACTCCCATGTTACCTGACTGCCTGTACCTGTGACCCTACCTGTAAGAATGGACCTTGTGCTCAACAACCTGGAGATCTACACTGCAGCTGAGCTCAGAACTTTCTACAAGAAAGAGGGACGTGCAACCTAAAGGAGTTCAAAGACGGAGGAGCTCCAGAAGGCTGTCAGGGCCTGTGAAGTGGCTCACCAGTTTCTGGGTGTAGGAAAGTACCATCTTGCCTGGCATGTTACCCCCATATTTCACTGTATATATGTTGTTTTAGTTGTATGTGTCACTGGGACCCTGCCAGCCAGGGCCCCAGTGCTCATAAGTGTGCCCTGTATGTGTTACCTGTGTTATGACTAACTGTCTCACTGAGGCTCTGCTAATCAGATCCTCAGTGGTTATGCTCTCTCATTTCTTTCAAATTGTCACTAACAGGCTAGTGACCAATTTTACCAATTTACATTGACATACTGGAACACCCTTATAATTCCCTAGTATATGGTTCTGAGGTACCCAGGGTATTGGGGTTCCAGGAGATCCCTATGGGCTGCAGCATTTCTTTTGCCACCCATAGCTCTGACAATTCTTACACAGGCCTGCCACTGCAGCCTGAGTGAAATAACGTCCACGTTATTTCACAACCATTTTACACTGCACTTAAGTAACTTATAAGTCACCTATATGTCTAACCTTTACCTGGTAAAGGTTGGGTGCTAAGTTACTTAGTGTGTGGGCACCCTGGCACTAGCCAAGGTGCCCCCACATTGTTCAGGGCCAATTCCCCGGACTTTGTGAGTGCGGGGACACCATTACACGCGTGCACTACATATAGGTCACTACCTATATGTAGCTTCACAATGGTAACTCCGAATATGGCCATGTAACATGTCTATGATCATGGAATTGCCCCCTCTATGCCATCCTGGCATAGTTGACACAATCCCATGATCCCACGGGTCTCTAGCACAGACCCTGGTACTGCCAAACTGCCTTTCCCGGGGTTTCACTGCAGCTGCTGCTGCTGCCAACCCCTCAGACAGGTTTCGGCCCTCCTGGGGTCCAGCCAGGCTTGGCCCAGGAAGGCAGAACAAAGGACTTCTTCAGAGAGAGGGTGTTACACCCTCTCCCTTTGGAAAATTGGTATTAGGGTTGGGGAGGAGTAGCCTCCCCCAGCCTCTGGAAATGCTTTCATGGGCACAGATGGTGCCCATCTCTGCATAAGCCAGTCTACACCGGTTCAGGGACACCTTAGCCCTGCTCTGGCGCGAAACTGGACAAAGGAAAGGGGAGTGACCACTCCCCTGACCTGCACCTCCCCTGGGAGGTGCCCAGAGCTCCTCCAGTGTGCTCCAGACCTCTGCCATCTTGGAAACAGAGGTGCTGCTGGCACACTGGACTGCTCTGAGTGGCCAGTGCCACCAGGTGACGTCAGAGACTCCTTCTGATAGGCTCCTTCAGGTGCTGCTAGCCTATCCTCTCTCCTAAGTAGCCAAACCCTCTTTTCTGGCTATTTAGGGTCTCTGCTTTGGGGATTTCCTTAGATAACGAATGCAAGAGCTCATCAGAGTTCCTCTGCATCTCTCTCTTCACCTTCTGCCAAGGAATCGACTGCTGACCGTACTGGAAGCCTGCAAAACTGCAACAAAGTAGCGAAGACGACTACTGCAACTCTGTAACGCTGATCCTGCCGCCTTCTCGACTGTTTTCCTGGCGGTGCATGCTGTGGGGGTAGTCTGCCTCCTCTCTGCACTAGAAGCTCCGAAGAAATCTCCCGTGGGTCGACTGAATCTTCCCCCTGCTACTGCAGGCACCAAAGAACTGCATCACCGGTACCCTGGGTCTCCTCTCAGCACGACGAGCGAGGTCCCTTGAATCCAGCAACTCTGTCCAAGTGACTCCCACAGTCCAGTGACTCTTCAGTCCAAGTTTGGTGGAGGTAAGTCCTTGCCTCCCCACGCCAGACTGCATTGCTGGGAACTGTGACTTTTGCAGCTACTCCGGCCTCTGTGCACTTCCGGTGGAAATCCTTTGTGCACAGCCAAGCCTGGGTCCACAGCACTCTAACCTGCATTGCACGACTTTCTAAGTTGTCCTCCGGCGACGTGGGACTCCTTTGTGCGACTTCGGGTGAGCACCATTTCACTCCTCTTCGTAGTGCCTGTTCTGGCACTTCTGCGGGTGATGCCTGCTTCTGAGAGGGCTTCTTGACTTGCTGGGCGCCCCCTCTGTCCCCTGACGCAATTGGCGACATCCTGGTTCCTCCTGGGCCACAGCAGCATCCAAAAACACTAACCGCACGACTTGCAGCTAGCAAGGCTTGTTGGCAGTCTTTCTTCAGGAAAACACTTCTGCACGACTCTCCACGGTGTGGGGGATCCATGCTCTAAAGGGGAAGTCTCTAGCCCTTGTCGTTCCTGCAGAATCCTCAGCTTCTACTGTCCAGTAGCAGCTTCTTTGCACCCACAGCTGGCATTTCCTGGGCATCTGCCCGTCTCCGACTTGCTTGTGACTTTTGGACTTGCTCTCCTTGTTCCACAGGTACCCTCTACTGGAAATCCATCGTTGTTGCATTGCTGGTTTGTGTCTTTCCTGCAGAATTCCCCTATCACGACTTCTATGTCCCTTGGGGAACTTTAGTGCACTTTGCACTCACTTTTCAGGGTCTTGGGGTGGGCTATTTTTCTAACCCTAACTGTTTTCTTACAGTCCCACCGACCCTCTACAAGGTCACATAGGTTTGGGGTCCATTTGTGGTTCGCATTCCACTTTTGGAGTATATGGTTTGTGTTGCCCCTATCCCTATGTGTCCCCATTGCATCCTATTGTAACTATACACTGTTTGCACTGTTTTCTAATACTATACTGCATATTTTTTGTATTGTGTACATAAATCTTGTGTATATTTGCTATCCTCATACTGAGGGTACTCACTGAGATACTTTTGGCATATTGTCATAAAAATAAAGTACCTTTATTTTTAGTATATCTGTGTATTGTGTTTTCTTATGATATTGTGCATATGACACTAGTGGTACTGTAGGAGCTTCACTCGTCTCCTAGTTCAGCCTAAGCTGCTCTGCTAAGCTACCATTATCTATCAGCCTAAGCTGCTAGACACCCTATACACTAATAAGGGATAACTGGGCCTGGTGCAAGGTGTAAGTACCCCTTGGTACTCACTACAAGCCAGTCCATCCTCCTACACTGGGTACATCAGTGGGTGAAGAGGAGGCGAAAGGGGAGCAAAAGAAAGACCAGGGAGCAGGTCCTCTGAGAAAAAGGACAACTCACCCTCAGGAGTGAAGCCAATTCTCAGGGCAGAGAGCAGTGTCTCTTCCTTGGGTCTGTCCCCAGACGAGCTGGAAAACAGAAAATCTGAGAAGGATCTCAAGCTGCAGCTGACTAAGTTAAAATTGGAGGCAAAAGACAGAGAGGCTGAGGCAGATAGAACCTTGGCAATGGAGAAGGCTTACGCTGAGAGGGATTTGGCTGAAAAGATAGTATTACTGGCTCAATAAGTGAGCATGAAGAAGCTGGACATCAAAACAAAACAAGTCGCAGAGTCTGCAACAATGGTGGCAACATACCATCACTATCCACTGGAGTGGTGAGATTCTGCATACCGCAAGACCTGGTACCCAATTATGTGGTGGAAGATGACATAGAAAAGTGTTTTTTGACTTAAGAGGTAGCACTCACACTCACAGTGTGGAGAGACCAAGAGTGGAAGTGAGGAGCAAGGTTGTGGAAACACATGCCCACAGTGGGGAGGGACACCGTTCTAACACTAGAGGTGGGGAAACAGATGCAGTAGGTTCCCTTGAAGGCCTTCTTACTTGCCAGGTTTGGGCTGAAGGGTATTGCCTCAGATACATTCTGAAGGACATATTTCACTTGCCAGGCCAGTAGGAAAGAAGGAAAGGGCTCCAGGCTCCCCTAGTTCTCTTTTCTGTCATTGGTAACCCCTTTGAAAGGGTGAACAACATTGTTTGGCTCCTGGAACCCAAAACTGTCTTGGGCAACAGGTTTATTCTGATGTTTGTGGGTAAAACTACTGAATACTCAGAAGCCATCCCTCTGAGGTCTGTAACTGCACCTGCAGTGGCCAGGCCCTGATCTGATGGGGATTTTTACCTGCATGGGATTCCCCAGAGAAGTGATGTGTGACAGGGGCACCACTTTCATGGAGGCTTATATGAAGACCAAATGGGATGAGTGTGGTGTAACCTACAACTTACCCACATTTCATCACCCACTAAGAAATTGACTTTTTGAGAGATTCAACATGACCCTCAAGGTCATGAATACAGGCCTGCCTAAGACCATGAGGCATAGTGTGACATCATTTTACTATGCCTGCTCTTTGCTTACAGGGATGTCCCACAAAAAGGGAGTTAGTTTTAGTCCATTTGAGCTCCTCTATGTCATCCTGTTAGGGTATCTCTCAGTCTAGTTAAGTAGGGGTGGAGGCAAGCTCCATAGAGCCCCCCCCAGGATGTAGTATGTAGTCAGATACATGCTGGCTCTCCGAGACCAGACCCAGCATTTCTGGAAGAAGGCTAAATAGAATCTTGGGGCCAGCAAAGAGGTAATAAAACTCTGGTATGACCAGAAGACCACTCTGGTAGATTTTTAACCTGGCCAAAAAGTGTATGTTCTGGAGCCTGTGGAACCCAGGGCCCCAAGACTGCTAGCCTGGACCCTAACAGGTGGAGGAGTGAACAAGGGAAATCACATACCTGGTGGACCTTAAGACCCTAGGAACCACTTACCGGTGCTCCATGTCAACTGTTCAAAACCACTCCATGACAGGTTGAAGAACACCATGTTTCTGGTGACAGAAGATGAGGTGGAAAAGGAGAATTAAATCTTAGATCTCTTACCCTACAAAGAACAAGATGGGTCAGTAGAAGGTGTCAACGTCTCCCTTACTCTGACTCCAGAACAGCAGAGGGACTATCATCAGTTGTTGGGACACTTTGTCCCTCTGTTCTCCCTCAACCCTAAGCTTACAAACATGTGTACCAATGGATTAGATACTGGAGATAGTATGCCTGTGAAAAACAAAATTTACAGGCTGTCAGACAAAGTGGAGGTTTGCATCGAGGAGGAAGTCTCTTAAAAACATGCACTGGGGATGGCTGAGCACTTCAGTATTCCCTGGCCCAGCCCTGTGATGCTAGTATCAAAAGCTGCCGCACCTGGCCCCTCCCAAGACCTCAGGTTCTGCATTAATCACAGAGGGTTCAATTCAGTTACCAAACCTGACACTCATCCTATTGCCTGAACTGATAAGCTCATTGGCAGCCTGGGAGCTGCCACGTTCTTAAGTAACTTTGACTTGACATCAGGTTAGTGGCAGATTGCCCTGACTGAGGGGGGCAAAAAGAGGCCTGCATTTTCTACCTCAGATTGCCACTTCCAATTTTGAGTAATGCCTTTTGGATTGAAAAATGCCCCTGCCACCTTTCAGATGTTGGTTAACAATGGTCTGGCTGGGAAGGAGGCATTTAGTGCCACCTACCTGGACAACATAGATGTATACAACTCCAGGAAGTACTTCAGGCTCTGCAAGAAGCAAACCTGACAATCAAAGCCAGCAAGTGCCAGATCGGGCAGGGTTCAGTGGTGTGTCTGGGACACCTTGTGGATGTGGGCAAGGTGCATCCCCTTCAGGTCAAAATTGAGAT
Source organism: Pleurodeles waltl (assembly GCF_031143425.1). Lineage (NCBI taxonomy): Eukaryota > Metazoa > Chordata > Amphibia > Caudata > Salamandridae > Pleurodeles > Pleurodeles waltl. The sequence continues at coordinate 487,112,305 of NC_090446.1, forward strand.
CATCCTGGCCTGGAAACCCCCTTAACACAGACTCTTCCTGGGCCTCACTGATTACTATAGGAGGTTTGTTAAGGGCTGTGGCATCATTGCTGCTCCCTTCACTGAGCTGACTTCCAAGAAGCAGCCCCAAAAGGTGACCTGGATGGAGTCCTTCGAGAAAGACTTTGACACCACCAAGGACACCATGTGTACAGCACCAGTACTCAAGACCCCTGACGTCTCCCAGGAATTTAATGTGCAGACAGACACTTCAAAGCATGGTGTTGTGGCTGTTCTAGCACAGTTGGATGAGGAAGGCCTAGATCAACCGGTAGCCTTCATGGGCAGGAGGTTACTCCCCAGGTAAATGAGTTGGAGTGCTATTGAAACTGAAGCCTTTGCTGTGATCTGGGCACTAAGAGGCTGAGACCATATCAGTTTTGGGGCTCACTTTCGTGTTCATAAAGTCCACAGGCCCCTCAAATGACTAATGCCTGTGAGGAGTGAGAATCCCAAATTGTTAGGTGCTTCATTTCCCTCAGCCTTAGTGATGAGAACTTTCAGGAGGTTAGGACACATGTTATACCTGTCATGGTTAGTGTTGTCTTCCTCCAGACTTTTTGCCTTCACTCCTTCTGTTTGCTGAATTTGTTTTTGTTGCCGCCAGGACTCTGGACACTTTACCACTGCTAAACAATGCTAACGTGCTTGTGCTCTCGCCTTTAAACATACTAAAATTGGCTTACATCCAATTGGCACATTTAATTTAGTTTTTTAGTCTCTACTGGTAAAGTGGTACTACAGGTACCCAGGTCTGTAAATCAATGCTTCTAGTGGGTCTACAGCACTGCTTGTGCCACACACACTTAAGTAGCCTTTCAAATACACCCCAGGTCTGCCATTGCAGCCTGTGTGTACAGTTTGAAACTGATATTTTGACCTTAAAAAATAATTTGCTATGCCTGAGCCTTCCTTTTTGATGCACATTAGTTACCTCGAAATTAGGCCCTAAACAGCCCATAGGGTGGATGTCTTGTATTTAAAAAAAGTTGGACATGCACTTTTAGGTTTTACATGTCCTGGTGGTGAAAAACTCTTCACTTCATTTTTCACAATTGCAAGGCCTACCTTTCCCATAGGATAACATTAGTTTACCTTATTACATTTGATATGTGATAAATTTTGATTGGGAGCAGGAAGAAAAGTCATGCTTGGTGTCTGAAAATTTGTAAATTACAACCCTCTTTAATGGTAAAGTCGGATTTTAAGTTACAAATCTGAAAATGCCACTTTTAGAAATTGTCATTTTCTTGTCCTAACCATTTGATGTCTGAAGCTTGCCCCTGGGTCATCTCACTAGGTGTAATTGGCAGGTGGCCTTTATGTATTCCTCCCAGGCAGTATCATAAGGGAGGGTATGGGGGTTGTCAGGATGGGAGGCGGAGTTGTCACCTGCCACACTTACCGTTCAAAGGCACTGGTTCAGAGCAAACAAAAAGGACTTCATACCAAACTACTGTGCCCTCAGACAGACTGGGACCATGGCAGGGAGGCAGGAAATTCCAGACACCTCTGCAGGGGGGAAACTCTAGAAGCTTCTCCCACTTCAAAATGGGCACCAGGTATAAATCAGAGACCTCCAGACCTACTTTTGAGTATACTCTTCGACATGTGGATGTCACAAAAGAAGGACATCCCGCTGTCCTGCTTTCAAGAAGTTCCCTGCTGAAATCTGGACCTGCACCCTTTATCCCAGACGGATGTGATTCCAAGGGTCATCCGACTGACCTCCTGTTCTGTGCCACAGGGAAACAACAAGCTCCAGAGGCCCCTCTGCAACTGCCCAGCCAGTCTGCTGCCACTGGACCTGCCTGAGCCCTGCTGGCCTCTCCCTGAGTGTGGTCCTGATCCCCAAGTGGTGTCTCCCAAACCTGGTCCCTCAATGTGACTTTTCGTGGAAGAAAATGAGAAATCCTGAAGGTTTGGGCTGTTTGTGACTGTGAACTGGCCAGTTTGTGCCAAGATCTTGCAGCCTGTGCCCACCGCCAACACAATGCTCCAGTGAATCGACTGTTCACACTACAGCGACTGCTAGCAAGGACCAGCGACGCAAGATCTGAACTTTGCCCTGTAGCCTTGCCACCGTGCTCCCACCAATGCGAAGCTCCAGCAACGACCATCCACAATGCCCAACAGGTTCTTCATTCTGCAGCGACGACTGTTCACAACACACAGCCTTCTCCTTGTGCTACAGCAACACTCTCACTACTCCTCCCAGCCTCCTCCATTGCGGACTGGATGCATCACGCTAGGCTCTAGAAGGTCATTTTTCCAGCAGGGCTAACCTGGTCCCTTCATTCGGGCCCTGCTCCATCGAGGTCGACCTGAACTTGTGACTTTCACCTGGTCTCGAATGACCAGATAACCTGGAGTGGTGTTTTGTGCTTTGAGGCGTTATACTTACCTAAAACCATTAAAACTGCATATCTTCATTTTACTGATTGGATTTTTCTCATTTTTGCGTCAAATAATTTATTAACTTTTACTCTATTTTTCTAAATTGGCGTGGTATTTTTCTTGCATTGTGTTTTCACTTTATTACTGTTCGTGTGCTGCTTAAATACTCTACACATTGCCTCTAAGTTAAGCCTGACTGTTTTTTTTGCCCAGCTACTAGAGGGTTAAGCACTAGTTAATTTAGTGACTTTTGTGGTTCACCGTGACAAGGATTGTGGCTGTTGCTTGAGAAGGGCTCACATCACCCTCAACTAGCAGCCCAATTTCTCACAGGCCTTCTATAGTCTTTCCTTTCACACCAGCATGATTGCCAAATAGTTCAGTTGACAAAATTCTTGCACATTGCAGTAAGAGAACGAAAAGTAAACACCGGTTTCCATGTCAAAAAAATAAGCAACAATCTGGCCTCTGTTTTAAAGGCACAGCCAACATGTGAAGATAAAAACATTCAGTCATTTTTCATGCTCATTCACCCACGGGCCTCTTTCATGTTTATTTTGGGTGTGCTGCAGCCCTGCAGCATCCCTACTTCGGGCACCTATGGTGGGGAGGGCACAGCCCAGTTAGTCTGAACTGCCCAGTACTGATACTTTCCTTAGCCACTCACATTCCCAGTTCTAAGAGGCCCCACAACTACCCCTGAGAGGCCTAATCAAGCACATACCCAGTACTGAAGGGGACACCTCCAAGCCCTGATTCTCATACCCTGCATTGCTGCAAATTGAAGACCTCTGCAGCGTCTTTTAAAATGTGCATTTTGTTTGTACAGCAAAGGTGGACCTCAATGAACAGTCCCTCTCCTCACCAAGGGGATGTTACTGGCCTCAATGACCCCCACCTCCTGGGGATTACCCGGAACTGTAAATGGCCAGGCCGTCCCTAGGACAAGAACCACAAATATTCAACTCTCAGCTTACAGCATAGCATTTACCATTTATTAGGTAGCTCAATCACTTCAATGGTAAACAGGAAGAAGGAAAGACACATTGTACAGAGAACACTGGGGCCCAAATTTACAAAGAGATTGTAATATACTTTTTATTGCAGACTTGATTCAAAGTCTTCTGCTGGGATTCGCAAACCAATGCAAATCCTGATTTGCTCTGGTTTGAAAAAAAGCTTTGCTATGCGTCATGGAGGTGTTCATTGGGTGGGACAGGAGTGTTCCCATGCATCCACCCATAGATTTTGACTCAAATTCATATCTACAAAGACTTGTAGACATAGATTTGAATCAAAATCCTGAGCCTAACTAAGGTTGGCGTAATGAAGAGAACTATTTTTATTTCTCCTAGTTTTTTCCTCTTCACACGTGTGCTTCATTCTACAGCACATATACATGGAGGAAATATACTTAAAGCAACGTTTTTATGCCGAAAGATACCCATCCTGCACAAGAACTACGCAAACCACAACCCAGACTTCCTTGCACTATGGCACAAATATACCAGCATTGACACATGGCTGCACAAAGTGTGCCAGAACATGGATAGATTAGAACATCTCTTTGTAGATATGGTGCAGTTCTGCTCTCTCCAGTTCATGCAAAGCAGCACAGCAACTTTCTTGCTGCCCTACATCCCGTGAACTCTTAATAAACATGGGCCTCAATTTCAGAGCCCACTATGTTTTTTAAGGGAGATGAGAAAAAAGGCATCCTGGGTAAATGATCGAGATAGTCCTTATTTGTTAAGAGTAAGGTCTGTGTCTTTATCTGTATCTTCTATTTTAATTGAGGGTTACCACCCAGTCTTAATCCAGATCCTATGTGGGTTTGTGTAACCTGTGGCGGAGGACCCCTCCTTCTACCCTGCACGAGATGTCCTTATGATTTTGTTACACCATTGCACCCCCTCTTTCTGGAAATCAGAAAAAAAAACAAAAATGTCAAACTGCCAGGCAAAATTCAAAAAATCTTTATTTTGTTAGTTATTACAGCACACTGAAATTGCTCCCACGAGTCTGAAGTTGACGGAAATGGTGCGTATTTCCTAGGAGTGATTAGGCTTTGTGAGAAAAGTGAGAAAAGGGCCAAAGCACCCTATTGGCTGCAGTGAACACATCCGCTGTTGGGCTTGTCCCAGTGAAATCCAATGGCGTTGATGACTGAACCAGAACTGCCACTCAGAAAGCGCAAAACACTGCCAGGGTAGAGGGGAGCCCCATTGAAGCTGGTACCATAGTCTTTGCCGAATGGGAACTGACGGCCCTTGTTGGTGATGAAGACCAGTTTGCGGACATAGGATGAGTACTTGCCGTGCACCTGTATAATATGCTCTCCAGGGTGCAGGAAAACCTCCTCCAGGTCACCAAGTTTCCCACCCTGGTAGATGCTCCATGTAGTGCCATATCGAACCTGAAGCCTGTAGAAGGTCAAAAACAACACAGTCAATAATGACTATACTGGAATCACTTTTCCATTCTATAACATTTCACATTAGGGTCACATTGAATAAAATTATCTTGGAGCACATCCCACAGGTCACAAAAACAGTACTAGCCAGACAAATGAGTGTGGAAACTGTGAGTGTCAACTGAGGTTGTATCAGGCTAGTGATCTGAAGATTGACTGGCACATCATTGAAGCGAACTAGCCCAGAGTTGTGGGGGACAAGTCAGACTCTTAAATGCACAAGGCGAACGCCGGGGAGTAAGCGACAGTCCACTGACGTGTATATAATATGAGAAAGGGAAATCAGTTTAAACTCCGTGAAAATGTAAGAGATGTGTGCACTGGCTGTTAAAAAGATGTCACTGAACTGTATGTGAGCAGAGAGGTGCGAATAAGTGATGTTTTCAAGCGGTGTGGCAACCGAAAATGTTTGTGGTCACACATCAGGCATTCAGCAGGGGAATGCACAATTTGGTTTTGTATAATGAGATGAAATTTCAGAAAAATCACACTAAATTAGACATAATTACGTAAAATGCAAAGCTGACATTTGCAGGGGCGGCTCCTCCGCAGTGAAAGCTGGGGCACTGGAACAGGAAAGGAGTGACAAGCGAGACAGCAGGAAATGGCGGCGGGAACGGTAAGTTTTTTGTTTTTTTTACTTTATTATTTGCCCCTCCCCTTGATATGTGTGGAGGCCGCCTCTGGACATTTGGCGCTAGATTTTTAACACGATATGCGTCCTCGCATTCATTTTGCGTACAAAGACACATTTTGCACTAAAATATGGTGCAAAATAACACAAGCAGTGCAAACAGCAGCTGTTCGCGTTCTGGTCCTTCATGCTGTTCCTATGTGCATCCTTTGTTCCCACACGTAATTACGCAACATGGCATAATATAGGCATGTCAAGTATTTTGTGTAACAACTTTAACAGAATCTTTCTGAAATAAAGCAAAACTGCTGTTGAGCTACGGAAATTTCACCTGACCCTCGCCTTCAGCAGAACCCTAGGTTGAGAGTCGGGGTGTTATGGACTCACCCGGTAACGTACTGTCTATTGACCCGGATTCTCAGGGCCGTCAGTGGTCCGTCCAGCTGGTTGCCTGACTGGGAAAATCTCTTTCCGCCACCACCACCATACTCTCCGGAATATGAGGAGGAACGTGGAGTACCTGAGGAGAGAGGAAGAGATACACAAAAACATGAGCATGCGAAGGAAGACCTTTGTGTTTTGAAACTTCAATTTACACCTTGAGACTAAGGCGCTCTATAAACATTCCCAGGAACAGAGAGGTCACGGAGAACATCAAGACCATGAAAGTTCAGTCTTGTGGCGATAGCACAGCTTATTCTGAATTTTGAGTGTCCGATCCTGAGAGTTTTACATGTGACCGGGCAGCACTGAGAGATTGAGGCCCTATTCTGTAAAGTGTGAACTAATGAAACAAGAAACTGTGCTTGGCAAGTGCATGGTTTAGCTATTTTTTTCTAAAATGTTTTATTGCAGGCAAATTCCCCCCAAAAAAGAAGTGCCTACATGTGGGGACCATATGTTTGCAATACAAAAAATGCATACATTTTTAACAGAACAGTGCATGTGCTTACTAGCCTTCAGAAGTATTTATAAAAGAAATAAAGACACTTTCGTTTTAACTCACATCAAGGAAAAATGTAATTCTTATTGGTGGAAAAAAATTGCTGCTGCCTTTGAATTACTGTAAAATGGTTTAAATACTCAAAATGGCTGCAACATAGAAAATGACTAATAAATGAAGAGAAGAAAGTATTGGCAGGGTCTGGCGTTAGGCCACAAGGATATAAATGAAGTATTTTTCTTTGTAAATGAGTTTGTACATGTGTGGATGAGAGGCAATGGCTAAAGTGAGCTGACCCATTGCCCAATGCTGAATACTATGGTATGTGGAAACAAATTATGAATGACAGTTGAACAGACCAGCGGATAAAAAGGGATGACCCAAAGCCCCTCTACACATGTGCATATCTATGCATTTTATATTTATAGTTTTTATAACACAAGGCTAGTGGGAAAGTAAAGCTGCCTCAAGGCCAGGCCACAAAAACGGGGAAATGCCATTTGGCACCATTTTGGCTCCTTATACAACAATGAACTGAGCAACAGGTTTTTCTGCAAGCCATATTACATAAAGATGTTTGCCAAAACAGCAAATCACTGGGGCCTTTCTTAACTGAATGTGGTCAGAAGCTTTTCTATGGTCATAGGTGCAATGTTTCACAGCTATGGAGCTCAGGTGGAGGACCTGAGGTCTCCTCATATCTGGTACCTGGCTTTTAGCACATTCAATAAGCTGTGATCTGGATACATAAGGGGCAGTTTCCTTGTTCATACAGAAAGGTGCCATATTATTTATACATTTAGAAGTCAAACAAAGAAACTTACTGTAAACAGGCTGCAGTGCAAACTTTTAGTCAGAAGACCATCAGGTTCAATTGCTTTTTCTGGAGGTGGTACTAGCTGCTGCATTACCTCCCGTCCCTCCCTCGCCTTCCTTTTAACCAATGAGGCCTCCTGCCTCCCCCCTAGACCCTCCCTTCCCCTTTCAAAACCCCCCCCCACCCTTATCCCCTCCTGTTCTTTTGTCTAGCCCACGCTAGACGTTTTTCTTTCCCTTTCTTACCTGCACGGCGGGGCCTGGAGGTCGTCGATGGAGGCACTCCTCGGGACGCGGTGCTCCACGAGGAGTGCTACGGCTGGGTCATGTCTTGAGCGAACGGCATGGCTGCTCGAGAGGCGTGTACTGGGGGCTGGCTGACGGGGTCAGCCGGCCCTCTGTGGCTGGGGCGTTAGTTTCCGGGTTTCCGCGCCGCGGAGCCGCGAGGACCGAGGAACTTCAATTTTTGGATGCTGGTCAGGTAGGACGGGCGTTCTGCCCGTGGTTTTTTGGATTTTTACAGGGATTGTGACCTTTTTAGGGTTTGGTGGAGCCCTGTTAGGGAGGACCAGGGTCCTATATGTAGGGTAGTGTTTTGGAATGAAAGGCAGTGTTATTTTGGTTACCATGCCTAAAGCTCCAGCAAAGAGACGTGGTTGTCTCTTCTTCCTCCTCGGAGGTGGGAGGGGAGGGTAGCATTGCTCTTCCTGAGAACCCACAGGTACCTGGCAGGGGTACTCCCCTCATGTCTAGTGAGGAAGTGCAGGATATGGGTGAAATGGCTGTCACCAGGGCACTGCAAGCTGGCGTGGCCAGGACTGATCAGTCTAAGCGTGCGCACTCATCGGTAGCGGCAAGGAAATCCTCATCGGAGAGTGAGGATGAGGCCCCATCAACGTCATCTGGGGGGAAATAGGTTTCCAGAAGAGGTAATGTGGGAAGTGATGACACATGTTCGGGACAGTTTAGGTTTCCCTGTGTTTCAACCTACAAACTCAGAGTCTCATTTATTTCCTCAAATATCAGACGCCTTTTATGCTTGCCATGCCTTTCCAGGGACCTGTGAAGGATATGGTGTTTCGTGAGTGGAAGGATGTGGAGAAGGCTCAGGTTCCACGATTCCTTCAGAAACTTTACTTACTTGAGGGTGAGGGGGTTTTTCCTCCTTCAATACGCCTGGACTCTATTCTGGCTACTCTAATTGGCTAAACGGCAGTCAATCCGGAGGATTGTGTGCCTACGTATGCCACAGACCGTAAAGTGGATTCAGGTCTTAAGAGGGCTTTTGCGGCGGAGAATCTGGCGCTGAAGGCAGGGATTTATTCTGCTTATGCGTCACAATCATTGGTTCAAGGCTTTGATAAACTGGCGGTGGCTGTACAGGAAGGGGCGGAGTGTTCGGAGCTCCTGGCTGGTATGGAACAGCTGGCCAGATTATTGGCGGATGTGTCTTCAGATATAGTCCGTACTTCGGCTCTGGCATCTGGGTCTTTGATTGGGGCTCGTAGGTCCCTCTGGTTGCGTTCATGGAAGGCTGATCCAGGGGAAACGGCGGCCTTGTTGAGACTGTCGTTTGAGGGTTGTAACTTGTTTGGAGAACTATTACCATCCATACTTTCCAAGGCGTTTAAGGAGCGGAAGCATGCCTTACCTTATAAAGGGGTTTCTTCTTCGGGTAAAGGGTGGAAGAAGCATTCCAGATCTTCTCCTACTGGGTTTCCAAATCCTTTTCGTTTAGGAGACGGCGTTTTCATCCGCGTTTTTCACCTAAGAAGTCTACTCCTGAGACCCGGGGTGGTTTCAAGAAGGGGTCCTGGCATTCGCTGTGGGCCTGGCAGAGGGCCGGTTGGGGGATGACTGTGTCACTTTCTTTCAGCTTGGGAGGACAGTGTAACCGATCATTGGGTACTAGACATGGTGACCAATGGTTATGTCATAGATTTTGTGGCGGTTCCTCCAGATTCCGGGGTGCATCCCACACCTCTGCCTTCAGAGGGGTCTTGGAGTGGAGCATTATTGGACGGAGTGCGGGACTTACTGGTCATGGGGGCCATTTCCCATGTTCCGCTAGACGACCGAGGTCAGGGCACTTATGCGGTCTTGTTTCTTGTGCGGAAAGTTTCAGGGGGATTTTCAACCGGTGCTCAATCTGAAGGAGGTGAATACCTGGATCAGGACAGTGCATTTCCGCATGCTGTCCATTCGGACTATTTTTCCATTGGTCAGGCAAGGGGTTTTCTGGTGTCACTGGATCTGCCGGATGCTTACCCACACGTACCGGGGGCATGGTCCTCTCAAAAGTTCCTGAGGTTTGCTGTGGGGCAGGATCATTTCCAGTTTTGCGTTCTGCCTTTCGGTCTGAAATCTTCTCCCTGAATTTTCACGAATATGCTGGCTCCTCTAGTGACTTTGCTTCATTCAGAAGGGGTGTTTCTGCACCCTTATCTAGTCGACATTTTGATTCATGCCCATTCACGAGACCTTTTGCAGAGGCAGGTGGCCCAAGTTCTGGGGGTCCTGCAATAACACGGGTTTTTGATCAATTGGGTGTAATCAGACTTTGTGCCGTCCCAGGATCTGGTTTTTCTAGGGGCTCGGTTTCAGCCTATTCCAGGGTTGGTGACTGTGTCCGAAAAGAGGTTGGATGCTCTCCAGGCTTTGGTAAAGAAGGTATGGTTACTGTCTGCTCCCCGAGCTCTTCTATGGTTGCGACTGCACATTTGGCGTCAGTGATATTTTGGGTTCTTGGGCACGTTTCCATCCCCTGTGCTTGATGACGTGGTTCTTGAGTAGGTGGGATCCAGGGTCCGGTTCTCTGAAGGACGGGGTTCCAGGGTCCGGATTGATTCACAGAGAGTTGCAATGGTGGTTGGATGCAGACCACCTGAGGGTAGGGGTGTCTTTGTCACCTCTGAGACCCGTGGTGGTGACGACGGATGCCAGCCTCTCCGGTTGGGGGGCATGGATGGGGTCAGCTCAGATTCAGGGGTTTTGGTCCCCTCGGGAGGCGAGTCGGTCATCTAATTGGCGAGAATTGCGGGCTATATTCCTGGCTCTGGTCCATTTCCAGGATTCCCTGAGGGGGTTGGCGGTTCTGGTTCGCACAGACGACTTAGTGGCCGAGGCTTATGTCATTCGGCGAGAGTGGTAAATGTTCGGGCGGATCTACTGAGCAGAGTGATTCCTTCCTCTCAACTTTTCTCTCTCCGGAGGTCTCTGTTTCGGCATCTGGTTCGGCTTTGGGGTCTTCCAGTGCTGGATGTGTTTGCGTCAGTAGAGAATGCGATAGTGGAGTGCTTCTGCTCCCGGTTTCGGTGTCCCCAAGCATGGGAGGTGGACGGGATGTCATGTCCTTGGCCGCAGGGCCTTTTATATGCGTTCCCTCCGTTTCAACTATTCAGGGCGTTTCTGTTAGGTGCCAGTGGCTTTGAGTTCTACCTTGCTGGCTTCAGGGAGACGTTCAACTTTGCTTTCTTATGGTAGACAGTGGAAGGTGTTTTCGTCTTGGTGCTTAAGTCGTGAGTTGGATCCTTCCTGCGCTTCTCTCTTTGAGGTCATGCAGTTCCTGCAGGACGGTGCTCGTTTAGGGTTGTCAGTGGCTTCTCTTCGGGTACAGTGGGCGGCTATTCAGGCATTTAGGGACCATGGCGTAATCTTCAAGTTGAAGGGCGATTGATGCCTGGATTTTTTCAGGGGCTTATTAATTTATTTCCTCGCCCGGTACGTTCTTTTCCCTCATGGGATCTGTCCTTGGTTTTGGATGTGTTGACGGGGGCTCCTTTTGACCCATTGGGGGACTATGATTTGCGACGTCTATCTTTGAAGACGTTCTTTTTGGTCGCCATTACTTCGGCTCGTCGGTTGGGGGAATTGGGGGCATTGGCATGTTCCTTTCCTTTTTTGTAAGATTTTTCCCGATAGGGTGGTTCTGGTTCCGGTGCCTTCCTTTATTCCAAAAGTGAATTCTTCGTTCCATTCCAGGCAGGCGGTCATCCTTCCTTCATTTTGTCCGGATCCCTCATCAGGGGAGGAGGGCCGTTTGCATTTGTTGGATGTACGTAGGGTTTTGTTGGAGTATCTGCGGGTGGTGGCTCCTTTTCGTACAGGGGATTCACTGTTTGTTACTTTTGGTCCGGCGCGCTACGGTGAGAAACCTTCCACGGCTTCCTTGAGTCGGTGGGTTCGATCTTTGATTCTGTTGGCCTATTCCTTGAAAGAGGTGGTTCCTCCTCTAGGGATTCAGGGGAGGTCTTCCAGAGGCATGGCGGCGACGGTGACAGAGCTTCAGGGGACTTCAGTGGTGGAGATTTGCAGGGCCGCCACTTGGGCTTCTCCTTCGGCGTTTGTGCGTCATTATAGGCTGTCGGACTGGGGTGGTTTGGAGTCGGTGTTTGGTCACCGGGTCTTATCCTCTATGAGAGAATGTTTGGGATGTTCTTGGTGCAGGATATTAACTAAGGGTCTTGCAACTCGATGTCCGTCTCCTGTGTGTTTTTCTTGCTATGTCTCATTGGTTAAAAGGAAGGCGAGGGAGGGACGGGAGGTAATGCTTCCATTTTCTTACGATAATGGCATTACTCCTAGTCCTACTCCCTCGCCTTCCTTTTCCGTTCCCTCCCACCCTCCCGGTACGGACTGTCCGAGTTGCGGCTTGGGCTTGGTTTTTGTACAGGAGGGGATAAGGGTGGGGGGGGGTTTTGAAAGGGGAAGGGAGGGTCTAGGGGGGAGGCAGGAGGCCTCATTGGTTAAAAGGAAGGCGAGGGAGTAGGACTAGGAGTAATGCCATTATCGTAAGAAAATGGAAGCATTTTGGACCACCTCCAGAGGCATATGATAGACAAATTGTAAGGTTATGGGGCCCCCTACCACAACTGTATGACCGTCTCTAGGTTTATGGGAGAAATCCTTGTAGCTGATAAAGCCTCAGTAATGACCCTTGCACCATCTCCCAGACTGGATACCCGTGCTCAGGTCAGACATTTGCCCCTCTCACTCAATCGCAAGCCAATCCACAAGGATTGTTGGTACCTTGCCTGCAATGGTGGCATTTAGTAAGGCAGGAAAAATGAAGAAAAGTATGTCCGTTTTGGCCCATCTAACTTTCGGTCACTGCTCCAAGTTGCCACAGACCAGAGGTTCTATTCCGCTAAGCCAAAATCCTTTTTACACTGCACCATCCATTATGAGTCAAAACAAAGGACACGTGCTTCAAAAAGACCCAGCACCTGCTGCATGTAAAGAAATGCCTCTTTTTGCATGATTACCCCCAAAGGTTTGGACAGATGCTGCTGGTTTTTTGGCTCTGACAATGCACTGAGACCTGCTAACCAGACCTCAGGGCCAGTGTTTTTAATCCTTAAAAGGATGCGTTTGATTGGCTATCACAAATGGCATATGTTAACTTACTTATAAGCCCCTAGTATATGGTGCCCGAGGCACCCAGGGTCTGTAATTTAAAGTGACAACATGTCTCCCAACCTTCCTCTGCAGACAGGTAGAGCAGTTTTAAACTGCTAACTCAACTTTGACATTTAAGCTAATGGCAAAGAACACGCCTCTCTTTTTAAACCCCTAAAGTAGGCTTATCAAGTCCTAAGGCTGGGGGCTTTATATTAGAAAGTAGAACTTGCATTTTTAAGTGTCCTTACAGTACAAAACCCAAATTGGTTTTACTGAGTAAAGTTTGGTAGCCCCATTGGCAAGTACTAGGTTAAATGCTGGTAATTCAGCTGTGCTAACTCCTGAACAGGACCTCTAAAGTTGGTACTGCAAGGCATCAAGTCAATCAATAAATTAACCCCGATCCAATGCTCATGTCAAATTAAATGCAACTTTTAAGCTTTTTGGAAAGTTGCCACTCTGTTGGCCAAGTTTTCCAGTGGCCACACACAGATTCTGGCCATAAGGCAGCCTTCTTCCCTCCTAGCTAGAAGTGTGAACGACTCCCAGGAGTGAGAACAATAGAGGCCTTTCATTGGAAAAGGTGCCCTGTCTCCCTGGCTGGATGTAACATAGGGTGTGAGCCCAAAATATGAGCATCAAAGGAGAAACCACCTTTGAAGGGCAAATGGGGGACATACAAAAGAGGGGCTGCTCTTCTGTTGAGGTAGATGGGTGGGCGTCAGGGATAGAGAGGGGAAATCACTTTCTGTTTTTTCCGTGGACATGTAGCCCTCAGGCAGCTATATCTGTAGAGTGGGTACCAAGCTCTACACACCAAGAGACAGCCACATCTTGGAAGTGGGCAGAATAATGCACCCTGGGATAGCTAGATGCCATACTATGCAGAAAGTCGTCATCAGGCGGAAAAGTTCCATTGGCTAGTAAGCACCATATCTTAAGGGAATTTTCTGGATATAAATATGGCGCCCCTGGCATCTAGCCCTTAGATCACATCTGGATGGGAGAAAGACCTGAAGATGGACTGCCCTGCTGTTTTGTGGATCTGGCAAGACAGCTGCACCAGCCAATGGACTGCACCTTCTGATCCTAGAGATAGCAAAGAGAAGAGTGTGCCTGTGGTGCCTGGCTCATGGGAAAGTCACTTCAGACCCCCAGACTGAAAAGGTGAACTCCAAGACTCAGTTGGCTGACTTTGTGTTACAGCAACAGGACCACAAAAGCTGAAGTAGCCTGTCCTGGCCAGTCAGTAGCCAAAAACGCTTGACTGCCACTGACTGTTGACTGACTGCCGACGTGCAGCCTGGAAGACCAAGTCCCAGTGCTCAAAAGCTGTACCTGAGTCTGCTGAACTCAGGAGTGTCATCGAAGTGCGGTTTGGTCACCAAAGACAGACATTTGCCTGCGTCAAAGGGAACCGCTGGTTTTTCTGTGACCAAAGACCAGTAGTCCAGTGGCAAATGAACTTTTGCTGGGCCCAAGAGGATTTAGAAGGACATCGATCCCTGTGACAAAAGTCCCCCGATCTGGATCATGGACCAAGGAGTAGTTCAAGGAAGGCTTCAGTTGGCCACAGAGCATCTTTAGCATACTGTATCTCTTGCCTCAGGACCACTCCATTGATTTATAAAGCGGTTCACCCGTTGAACCTACAACTGGACTTGTGACTGCTTTGGTACCACGGTATCTGTCCTACTACTCCTTATTGGTTTCTCTGACCTTAACCTTGCCAGAATTGGTCACCCAGCACAGGGCGGAGTAGCCAAATACAACTCTAAACTTTTACAAAGGATCTAAACTTTTCATTTACCAATGCTTGTTCATCCTTTTCTGAGTAAAATCCTGAGATTTACATTTGACATAAAACTATATATCTACAGAACCCTCCAGTTGATTTTTTTAGTTCTACTGTCTACTAATTCATACAAATCTGACTAAAAGTTATACATTGGAGTTGGATTTCTTTCTAGTTGGGTGACTTTCTTATTCTGTTGTTTTGGTACTTCTAAATGCTTCACAATTGTTCCTTTGTCTAAGCATGACTGTTCAAAACCACAACTACCAAGGGTTGAGCTAAGGTTTAACAAATGAGCCTGGCTGGACCCAAGTTGGTTTTGTGAGTGTATTCCACAGTGACATCAGACAACCACATCTTATAATGCACCACAGTTCCTCATGCTGCATATAAATGTTAAACAGCGCTAGAGATAAGTTACTCCTGGCACCATCACTGCCACCTCCAGATGAGCCTGATAGACAAGGCCTCATATCTCAAACTGCTACTTTCAAGAACTGACAAAACCATTAAAGAAGCCAACTGATTTTGCCTCAAAGTTTGTGCCATCTTTCAAGCAGTAAACGTAAAACAAAATGTATTAGTTCTGCTCGTTACTGTGCAGGTTTCTAAAATGGTCCATGTTATATGACATGTTCCAGGCTAAATATTGACTAAGACCTGTTCACTTGACCCTGTCCCTAATAAAGCAAGCTTCAAAACGGTGCAAACTCCCTATCCCTCTGTCTTTCTTCGGTGTATAAAGCTGGGTGTAATAGACACTAGAAGAAAACATTTTTGCACCATTTCAAGGTACTGAAGCACAATTTACAGAGGTAAAATTTTTATTATAAATGCAATTGCAGTCTTATTCAGGATTCCATTCAAGACACCAGAGAGAGTTTGTAGAGGAAGTGAAGCTGATCAAGGTATTTAAACCAGTAAGTGGAAGCAGTTATACGGAGCCTGGGGTTATCGATTCTGACTTGGCTCTCCAACCCAATTACCGATCAGCAGGACATTTTGGGCCAGGAAAGGGGACTAACATGCAGGATCAGAATTACCGGGCCCTATTACCCCATGTAATTCCCTGAATCGGGTCCTTTTACAATTTACAAGTGGAAAATGGCCAAAGAAAAGCATTTAAGCCCAAATTTAAGAAAAGTGGTGCTGCATCCAATGCAGCGCCACTTTTTTTGCGCCCCTTAGCGCCCCCTACCGCCATCATGTGTGTGCCTTAAATATATGGTGCACCATGGTGCAGGGTAGGGGAAATAGAGTGAACATGTTTTACTCTATTGACGTACTGTGCAGCATTAGTGCCTGAATGTTGCCAATAAACTTGCAGAGTACATAGGGACCTATTGAAAACAATGGTATGCCCCCTTTTAATGCCTGCTCTGTGCTAGTGTTAAAAATATTGGCTAAAAAAGGCACAGGGGAATCTCTTATATTACACTGCATCATTTTTGCGGTCCCCCTAACAGGCCTGGCGCAGAAATAATGTGGCGCAAGGGGTTACAAAGTGGAGCAATGCATGCATTGCACCACTTTATAAATACGGCGCAGCAAATTTGGCCTTGTTGGACCACATTAGCATCATAAAAAATTATGCTAATGTGGCGCAAGGAGGCACTAGGCCCTCTTAAATCTGGGCCTTAGTTTTACAGGGTGCATAATTTTGCCACACTGGATGATCGTTATAATTCCCGTTGAGGGGGATCAGCACCCTTCTCTTGCAAATTGTGAGGAGTTAGGTGGTTTAGAGGCAGACCGAGGAACCAGAAGGCAGGGGATCGTCTGTGCACAGACAAGAAGTAGTGGAAGGTAGAATACTAAAGCAGTCTTCTTAGAAATATTTGCTGTTAGCGGCACAAGGAAGAGCTGGTTAGAACTGCGTAGCTTTCTGTAATTGCTTGAGGTTGTGACTTTGGCCAAGATAGCTAGGATTTCTATTGTTACATAGCTTTGAAAATGACACATGGTGATCTGAAGACCAGGTGTAAGTGGAATGTTTCATTCCACCTGTGGAATTGGCAGAACTGGGAGGCTCTGCAATCCCAGCCAAATTCCACCAATCACCGTGTGGAGGAATTTCTTTGTAGCGAGGCTCTAGAAGTGCGAGTGGGAATAGGTGCCCCCTAGTGCAATTTTTGTAAGCGGGTGGTCGCAAGTAGTCGCAGTCAGAGGGCTGCTTCTTGAGTAGATTCGCTTTTGCTCAAGATAGATTTTCTACTCGAGCAGCAGCAAAATCAACTCGAATAGCTGCACGCTCTTATGCACCTCATGGTGCTGCTTGCACTAATTTTTCAGCATTGTTCGCGCTACTGCCGCTAAATTGCAGCACGACATGCATTTTCCATTTATTGGAGGAACTCCTCGGAATCTCAGTTTTTATGTAACTCAACGAGTTCCCCCACCGCTACTGAGGACGGTTTGGACCTATAATAACAGCTGTTGGGCTCTAGTTTTGAAAGCACAGTGGACATATGGTAATACTTCCTGGTGCCAAAGGTCATTCTTGCCGCTGCTTGCAGAACCGTTTGAAGGAAGCTGTGGAGAGAGGCTGTGAAGGCGAAAATCTTGCCATCTGATGGGAGATGACTAGAGCGCGTACAGCGTGTTTCTTGAGTTCTAACTTAAGGATTTATTGTAATTTATTTTACTGGCGGCGTTTTTAAAGTACTCACCTATCCTGGAGGCTAGTGAAAGTTTGAGGTGCAAAGAGAAGTAATTCGAGAGTCGTGGTCTGTTGACAGGTGTGTTTTTAAGTCCTTTGTTCTAACATGGCAAGGAATGTGCTTTTTGTAGTGCATTTTCCTTCAAATGCCAGTATCAGCTACAGAAGATAAAAATCAGTACAGCCAGCCATAAATATTGCACCTAACACCAGCAGATTCTCTCATTCCGGTCCTAGGAAAGTGCAGGTACCCCGCATTGCAGTATAAAGTCCGAAAACAATGTATTACAAAATCACAGTTGATACAGGTAATGCAGAAGGTTGTAAAACCATCCAAAACACCCTATAAAGACAACCCAAACCTTACATTGACTCCAATGGGTTTGCCAAGTAGGCCCCAAAACCTTCCACCCCGTGGAATTCAACCACAGGAAAAACTCAACACCCGTCACTATTCTACACTCACTACACTTGGTTTGGGCTGTCTGCGAAGAGCCCTCATGGACCATCTCCAGTGTGCAAACTCACAGCATGAATTGAAAGCGCTAAGAACCCAGGACATTTCAGAATGTGTGTTAAATAAAAAGGCATAACATAACATGAATTCTTACATTTCTGTGGTCCTCGAAATCCCTTTATTGCATAACACTCGCTCTGTCATTCTACTTACACCGAAATTCCCTGTACGTCTGTGTGCTAGAAATGTCCTTTTATTTTTAAATCCTCCTAGAATCTTACCTGCATTAACGCAGAGAGCCGCACACAGAAGGGCCAGCAATGTGATGTAAACCATTCTGCCGGGAAAAGAGAGGGAGAAAACGATGTAAGACAGGTTGGTGAACTGGTGTTGCCATAAGTAAGACAATCACAAAGGTACATAAGAAGTGTATTCACAAAACAGCAGCATGCAAAGGCGGTCAGCAGTACACACAAGTGGTCATAGAGTGCCTCTTTCAGGCTATCACAGAACAACCACACACAGTCATGTACTCAGTATTTGATTTAAATACAAAAAAATGCAGGCCCAAAGGCTTTCTTCGGAGCCCACTATGAACGATGCTGAGTGCTGGACTTGCCAAATACCAAAGCTATTCAGTTTTAATTCCACCTCATGTCTCTTTATTGCCATCCTACAAATGTCTCCGCACCGCACTCCTGCAGATTCACATTCAACTCTGCATTCTGCATTTGCCACAGTCTTCTCACTTATCACTTCCTTTCCCCTTTTAATGCCTTTCTCTTCACTCTGAGTCAAAAGTCTGATAATGAAAAGTAAGTCCTGGTCCTCCAAAAAACCGTGTCAGTGCACACCCCCTACAACCACCGGCGCTGATTAAGCACTGGTCATGCATGTAGCAGCACAGACTGCATCTAAGTCCAGCACACAGACAGTCACACAGCAGCATGAAAACAGGCAGACATTGCTACTGACATGGTCGAAGATCTTCTTGACAGTGGCCACGGCTTCTGTTGATGCTGGCCTGTGGCAGCAAGGTATAAATGTGCTGGGCAGGACTTAGAGCCAAGAGCTGTAGTGGAAAGTGATTTAACACCAGCACCACAATGCACTGAGTGAGAGCGGCTCGCCATAACTAGGGGAGTTTTCGTCGGAAAGGAGGGAGAGTGATTGATCGGATTTCCCTTAACCTCCCCAAATAAAATGTATGAAAAATGTGGCCATGTGCACATCTTACCCCACAATTTTCATATCTATTTGGTAAAATGTCCACAGTTTAAAAAGTTCGTTCTGATGTTCGGCTAACCAAGAATCTCAGTGGTTGAGGTTCTGTCACAGTACTCCTGAAGACCATTTCGCAGCATCAGCAAATCATAATGTGTGGGCCATTTCCTACCATTTACCACCGGACTTTTCCTGGGCCCATGTTACAGCGAGAGCGCCCTGTCTCCCTTTGCACCGGTCGCACAGTGGGAGGGGGTCTTCTTGCAAAGAATGCACTGCCTCGGGGCAGCTGCAAACCTGCTCCTGCTCTGGAGGGAAGGCAATCAGTGGCGGCTTATCTGCTGCTCCTTGTTTCACAGTGCAGGCAGCCGCGCAGCTAGCGCTACATGCGTAGAAGTGCCCGTAATACAGGCTGGGGCGCACGAAGAGGGCACTAATGCCCCTTGCACTCGTAGGGCACGATGCATAATATGCCCCTGGTGTTATCGGGCAACATTTTGTCCACGTCTGAGGTGCTCCCTTCCATGTTAGGGGGACATGCAGTCAGGCTTCAGAGCAGGCAGGGCGACAGAAACAACCCTGCTTAATGCAAGACAACATTTACTGCAGAGCGCGTAGGAAGGGAAGGCAGCACCGCCAGTGCTACCTGATCCACCCACTGCCTTCGACACTGGAAATCAAGGGGGACTCTTTGTTATGCAAATCCATTACATGACCTGTTGATATCAAGTGGGTAGGGGTTGGTCGTGCATGCTGATGCCATTCAGTTCATCGTTATTTTCGATGGAGATATTGAACGAGGCGCGAAGAAACTGAATGAGGATACTAATATAGTTAAATATTGCATGATGTCGAGTTGGCCATTAAGAAAGAAAACACAGAGTTGCTTATGATGCTCAAATGAAAATCGTCATGCGGTCAGATGATGACAGGGGACTCTGGCATATATATCACATAGAAAGCAGAGGTTTGGCATCTTGTTCGATCGGCTACATATTCTTGAAAAGCAGGCAATCTTACAAAAAAGTGTGCTTTCCAGCTGAGGATACTTTTGAAATTCGGACCATTTTAGGAAGGAGAACACATGGTCACTAATGCAAGTCATTATTGCAGTGCTTTTTCTGGGAAGTTTCCAAAATAGTATTTTGCATGACTACAGACAATCCAGAACCAGGCTGGTACTGTAGTAACCTATTGGCCTATTGTCTCCGGAGTGGAATTCTGGGCCTTGATGTTTGTCCACAGAGCTGCTGATCAGGACTTCCCTGAGCACGGGCAATCTCAGTTCTATTGGTATATGCAAATGAGGCGCCTCAGATCTATGGACACAAAAACGTTGATAGCCCCTGCTTAAAGAGAAGCATCCTGGGTGGGACATGTTTACTGAAAAGCACCTAACTGTAAAATTAACTTCAAATAAACATTAAATACTCTTCTAATATGGCAATTTTTAAAAGAGTCTAAAATGAGGCTGCTCTATGTGCCTTTATTGGAGAGCTGAAGTTATGCATAGCACCTGGATACCTTTCCTGGCGCAATAAAAATATATGTACAAATGTCACTCTGTCAGCTACAGAGCAAAATGCACTAAGCACCACAGAACAACAAATAAATGTGTAGTCAGAGCAGCGTACAGGCAATCTTATAGTAGTGCACAAAAGCAATACAAGAGAATTAGAAACCAATCAACCCCCCAAACAATCAACCACACCAAAGTTCCACCAGCAACATTGTATGGAGGCAAACATGAGCATTTTGATAGAAATGTCAAAAGTCCCAATGCAGTGTATGGTCTCAGATGCAAAAATATAAGCATAGTACCAAAAAATTGAAACTATGTACCAAAAAAACAAAGCCTTCAATGTCCAAGAGAACTGGATGGGATTTGGGAGTTCTTTGGGGCTAAAAAAACGAATGTTTGAGGAAGGCCAGGAGCAATAGTTTGCTAAAGTCTAAGCACCCATTGGTGTCGCCACGTACAGGACACTAAAAATCCGGGGGAAACAGCTAGCCTCTCCAGGTAGCTGATGATTATTATAATCAGTGACATCACAGGAAGTGATATCATAGGAATTGACACTCAGGGAAGTTGCAACGAATACTCACACAATCATTAATTTATTACTACAACCACAACATAAATACGAAGGCCTGAACATTTCTGAACTGGAAACATCTTACCTACAGTTTAACTGAAGTAATTAAATTATTGCTGATTCCCCAAAAAGTAACATAACCACGCAACCAACGGATGAGCTTTTGTGGCTTGTGATACAAGTATAGAGAATATACATTCACCCTGATGTCATTGCACCCTGTTAGTGTATAGTACCATTGTTGAAAAATAGAGTCAGCATAAATATAAATACATCTAAATATGCAAGTGCCTGGCAGTAGCACGTCCAAGCATACCTCTGACTTTAAGAAAGCAGAAAGACATTGGTACATACGTAATTCTCAGACACAGAAACATGATTTAATTTTGATCATTCTCACTTGATAGTACAGCGCTTCTTTATTCGAATCAATCCTATATAATTCCAGTTTTTGGCACTGTAAAAACATTTTCAAAAATGTAATTCCTTCAAATCACTGTATTGCTCTCACACAACCAACCCTCAAATATTATTTCAACATTAGGTTTGCATAAAGAATACAAGGTGTACACCATTAATACTCTAAAACGGCTTACACTAAATAACCGAAGTTGAGTTCATGAAAATGCAAATGAGCACTAGTTATGATCAAAACCTGAATACATTCTGTGGAGTTCATTGTGGTCATTTCCAGTAAGTGCTCTAAAGAAGGTGAGCAAGTCTATATCCTGTGTCTATCCGACTTCACAACAGCAGATTCGTCTAGAAATCATAGCACAAACCAAGCCTTAAATTATTACTTCCAAATCTCACTTTATATGCTATAGTCACAGAGCTCTGCAAATAAGTGTGCAGCCTAAACTTATGCATGAATCCAGATGCAGCAACAGAAATGTAAAATACAGGAGGCCTTTATCGATAAATAACTCTTACCTTACGAGAGCTACGAGACATGATGCGCCTCCTTTCTATCCTGAATGCTGGTCTAATGGCCTAGATGGTGCTGTTTCAAATCATAAGAGTGATACTGTCCTGACACAAGCCTATCCTCAACCAATGAGAAGTGAGGGATTGCAAGGCTGTCAGAAGATGTGATAATTATCTTGTTGCCTCTAAAATAGCAGAATGTTTCTCCTGCTTTGAAAATTAATTTCAAGAGAAGCTCTAACATATCAGAGATGTAAGCTTTCCTTTACCATAAACTGCACCCTAATGTTTTTAGAAACTGCATTTGGTGGGTGGCACCCATATAATGTATCTCTAAAATCTAATATGATCTCCCCAACATGCTGGAGAAAAAGTGCTGTAAAGAGAACAAGTTCTGTAAAAACAACAAGTTTTAGTTTATAAATTAGTTTGGACAAACCAATATGCAGTGGTTTCACGAGATGTTTCTTGTCAGAGCATAGGAGGGACTAATGTCCAGTACTTTTTCTCATTGAAGACGGCAAAGGAAAAAGGTGGGGACATTGACATTAAAAGGGCAAAATGGATTCTAATGCCAGTAAGTAAAATGCTCCCATGCCTCCTCTTGTGGCAATAAAAACAGCTAGAGTTAAGGTGCAGTGGGCCTCTTCGAGGTACCGGGGCCGTTCCAACTGAAGCACCTTTGATGGTTACGCTCCTGTGCGGATGCTCTAAAGCTGACAAGTGGTTTCTCTCACGTGCAGAAGTGAATGGACTGGAGACAAGTATTGTGGCAGGAGAGGCGGTGCTTACAAGGGAGCCTGCTTGTAGCCTTAGACATACATAGCAGCTAATCTCAATGCAAATTACCCTTGTCCAAACATGCCACTGTTCTCATAATCAACGTTAAACACTCAACTGGCCCTTCCTTTGCTTCTGCTTCTTGAAACCTCTCTCTTACTTTCTTTCTTCAAACACCTATTGCATATTATTTCACACTGTTCACCATCAGACACTACTGCACAAATTCCATCATCCTGGAATATACTAAAATACCCTAAAACTGATTGTCTCATACTTCAAACACAGACAGAGCTTGGTGTTCCTATCACCTTTCACATCTGCACCTCCCAATCAACACCGTGGCATCCCTCAGGGGGTCCATCCCCTTTCCTCTCCTATTCAACATCTACCTAACCAGACAGGATCATGTCGTCTAACCCTACATGTTACAACTATGAAGATGATACACAAATCTTCTAAAACTTCATGGCCCAGAAGATGTCCACAATTTAAGACTTGGGGGGTAATTCCAAGTATGGCGGTAACTGAACTGCCATGCCGGCAGCAGTCTTTTGACCACCGCCAGGATGGTGGTGCAGACCGCCATATAACAAGTGTGGCTGTTTGGCCTGTGCCAAATTGCCATTTACTCGTTCCTACCACCAGGGCAGTTGGACTCGCCGGGCTGGAGACGAGCATCTCTGACCCGGTGGGCCACCCAATACCCCCGCTGGTATTCAGAGTCCCCTTTCCGCAAGGGATTCCGTGGAAGTAGCACTGCCACAAAATCCATGGTGGAAAGTCTACTGGCTACAGGAATTTTAATTCCAGTGCCGGTAGATGACTCCCTCACCCGCTCCCTGTAGTGACCCCCCAAGCCCGATCCCCATACTTATTCCCCACGCCGCCATCTCAGCATTAACCTCCACCCCAAACCCCTTACTTAACCCCGCCTCCTCCATACACACACACACCCACAGACACGCACATCCTGACACACACTCACTCACTCACACTTACAACACCCTTACACCCACACGCACACACACGCATCACCATCACCTCATTTAGACACAGACACACGCACACACAATCACTCCTCTCCCACCCCCCCATTAATGACACGCATACACACACACACACACCCCTTCACACACCCCAGCCCCCTCTCCTTGCGGAGGACACTTACCTTGTCCAACGAGGTGCTCCTCCCTGAGGGGACCGGACCCGGCTCTCCCACCGCCAGCAGCACCCCACCATCAGGACACTGCCAGGCCACATTACAGGTTTCAATATGGCAGGCGGAGTCCTTTTGGTGGGGCGGCGCCGGCAGTGGAACCGCCTCTGCACCTTCAACTGCCAGCACGACTACTAGAGGGTTTCTGCCCAAATTGTGGCAAAAATCCTTCAGTACTCGGAATATGGCGGTCCTCCAGCACCTGCTACTTCGGCGGTCTAAGGAAAAGACTGCCAAAGACAGAATGAGCCCCTGAGTGCCTGTCTCTGTTGGTTACATGTATGGATGACGATTAACTGCATAAGGCTCAACACCACAAAGACATTGATCATGATCAGTGGACAGCATCACAAACACCAGCCTATCAACGAACAGCTAAGAGAGCTTGATACCAAGCAATCTACGTCAAGGAACATGAGAAATCTAGGCATAACCATGGACTCTGATATGTCCCTGATACCACATGCCAGCAAGGTCACAAAGAGCATCTTCGACACAATGAAAACAATGCCACATCTTCCCACACATTATATACCAATACTGCACGCTTTCTACACTCTTGTAATACCACAGCTCAACCATGTCAATAGCCAATATATTGCTGTCCCCTATTTCATTATATGCAAATTTTAACAAATCCAAATGCTGCAGCAAGACTCCTCCTCTGCCTTGACCCCAGAGAAACATGATGCCTGTTCGACTAAAACTCCCCTCGCTACCTGTAGCTCGAAGATTAAGGTTTTTTGCATTGTCTACAGAGTCTCCAAAGGAGCAGCACCACTATCCCTTCAAATTAGAAATTACATTTAAACAATACAAGAAGAATTCGACTTTGTGCTCCAGGCTAGCAGCACGGATTGACATACTACCTTACAATAAGAAATCCTTAGGAGACACTACTTCCTAGGTTCAAAGCCACTAAACTCGGGTACGCAGCACGAGCCAAAATTACAAGCATCCAAGAGCATATAAAGTTCAGAAAAGAGGTGAAAACAAAATTATTCCCAAGATAATTACATCACCCACTAGTCCAGGGGCGCAACACGGATATGCCTCTCTAATTAATACTAAAAGTACCTGCTGTCAATCTGTGAATGAAGACCCAGAATCAGCCTATGTACATTTAGGACTCTATTTGTAGCTCCCAAAGACTTCACAGGCATATTAACAATGTTGAGCCTATCGCCTACCTCTGACCACAAGAAGAAGGGCAGTAACTGTAGTCTTTATGACTAATGTCAACGTATACTATCATCCACCGACTCATAACCTGCTCCTTTTTTCAACAAAGTGGGCATATAATGGATGAAAGGACATATGGAACCTTGCTGGCTAATGGAGGACACAGTTACAGGCTATACAAGTCAGCCCAAATAACTACCCAGTACCAGCCAGAGAGGACTGCCAAGATTTAAGAGATTTGCCGCAAATTGTTGGTCACCAGACTATTCTAACATAGTCCTCCTCGCACTTCTAAGACAGTCGTGTACTCTGAGCACTGACTTCCTAAAGTGACAAAAAGGATGATGATAATGCTGTGCATCTTGGACAATCTCTTACTATGAAGTCTTATAATGGCAATCAGTTCAAGAAGGACTGTAACACAGCCTATCCGGTAGATCTCTGATGCGCTCCTCACTCTTTATCTAACTTATCCTTATCACCTCTCCCACATATATAACATCACAGAGAGGTCAATCTCCTGCAACAGCTAGAATAGGAAATTGGATGTTGAATATAATTATAAACATTACACACAATAAAGGGGCCTGCAGAGTTAATCGGAGCCTGCCTGCAGCATTACACAAGTTATGAAAATGCAGGTTTGTCTCTCACACTTCTGCATCCACCACACCACTACACACTGCGTCCCCTAACACAATAAATGTACCTTGGTGATCATCACTCACGCATAAAAACACTTCCTGGATAGGCTCAAAATAAAAACAGTACCCTTCGAACCACACAGCCCTACAGTGTAGTCTGCTACCCACACACATAGGCATTCCAGTACACCACATAAGGGTAGTCAGTGCTATACAAATGTTATAATAAATAAACGCTCAGCTGATCTCCAATCTATTCTCTCACCTTTTAAATCTGGTTTTCATTCATCCCACTCCATTGTGAAGGCCAGAGTTGGAAATGAGGGAAATTGATTTGGACCCCAGATCTGGAAGTTATTAGGGAGCCGGGCCAGAATCAGTGAAAGATGTTTAGTATGCCATGGTGCAATTTGCCAACACCGGGACACTTAGGGGCCTGCGCTTTTCAGTCAGAGTAGCAACCTGCAAGGGTGAATGAGGCCCCATGTTTCAGTTCCATCTAGGCAGACCACAAATACCTTACTTAATGAGTCATCTGAACTATGTGTGTTCAAGTCTTGATCTGGCATAGAGCTGGCTGGCACCTAAAATCTTAATTCCAATGTCATTGAAAAAACAAATACACTCACACTGTGATGACACGCGTATTTGAACCAAACTTTAAATTGGAAACAGTCTTTTGGGTTTTCCAAGCCCTATATGTAAGAGATATGCCTGCACTGTAAGAATGTCAAACCTATGTGTCTATAGGAATATTGATACACGCAATCATTTATGCAGCAGTAACTAATGAGTGCATATTATTATCCAAAGGAATCATTTTTAGAAATGTTTAGAATAATGAAAAATTGAGGAAAAAACAGGAAGGTTCTACGCTTATGTCATGTAGTATGCTTGCAGTTCCTTGATGCCAGTTCGTAGGTCACTCAGCTGTTGTATAAGAATTATATATTATGAACTGCATCAAACAAAAGGACCAATGCATCAAAAGCAAGAACCCACTGAGCTGCCCACATAAAATACAAATCTGTGACACGCATGTTCACATTATGCTTTGCATCCGGCACATTAGCCCTCCATGCAGTGCTGGCTTTTGGGTGGCACCAGTCGGTAAGCTGGAGATAAGGTGGATAGCTTCAAGGCACCTGCTGCAGTGTTATTGGGCTATGAAATGCCATGAAGGAGCTGCATGCAAACTGTAAGACAGTGGTTTGGAATCATACCGGGTTTTCCCTCAATCTTTGGTTATTCTAAGGTTGCTAAAACGGGTACATTTGGGATGGAAAAACATGTGTTTTAGTGCAGACCACCTCAACCACTTCCTTACATTTTAAATCCTGACTTTGTTTCACCAGACCATGCGCTCTTAACATACAATGCATACCAGTATGCATGATATATGACTCCTACACCTAGTAGCTGTTATTATCTTATGTGCTATTTCCCAAGGATTGATTTACACACTTGTAAGATTAATTGTCCACCTATAGTAGGTGCACATAATGTAAAATACGAGGATACTCTACAATGGGATGAGTAGCGGCTATAACAGAAATTAAATTATTGTGGGAGTGGGACTATAAAGAGACAAGGGACATCGTTGGAGGGTGGTAATCAGTAAATCTGTGGAGAAGGAAGTCATTGCAGTGGTGACAACAAAGATTGTTGCACCAGGTGCTACCACTGCTAAAGCCAGCCCAGCCTTTGTGCTATTAAATGCTGAGTCTTACCTGTGACTAGACTACCCAAACTTTTCCAGCAAGTGCATTCATCACCAGAGTTATCTTACAGTTATTGTACTCAAGAAATTGCTAGGTACACAAAGATCTCTGCAGCAGGTATCTTAATGTAAACAATATTTTAAAACGAAGTCTGTTTGTTACCAATGAGTTAAGCCTGAATAGATTTACTATCACATTTGACGATGTTGCTGAATTCTTTGGTACAGAGCTTAAAAAAAATAAGGTGCAGATTTACTAATACTTTACGCCCAGTTTGCACTACTTTGTAACACAAACCATATGCAAAGTGTTGTGGTGGTGTTGACTTTCCAATGCAAATCAAGACTTGCATTGGAATGCTGCCCAAATCAGTGCAAAGTTGCGTTGCTCTGTTCCTTACTTTGCATGCACGAGGCATTCCATGGGTGGTACATTGTCATTCCTATGCAACCACTCAGGGGTTTTGACCCAAATCCCTATCTATTAACAATTGTAGATAGGAATTTGCACCAGAACATTACGCCTCCTCATAGTAAGAGTAACTTTGGAGAAATGTTTTAATTTCTCCATATTTTGCACACTTTGCCTGCTTGTTGTATTGTAGTGAAGACATATTAAGTGAAAACTTTATGAAAACATAGCGTTTGCACTGGAAGGCTCCCCTTTCTGTACAAAGCAATGGTGCGTATGTGTGTGCATTGGCGCATGGCAGCCTAAAGTGCACCAGACTGGTGGAGGGAAAAATGGCACCATACTTCAACAGATTTGGTGCTATTTTTCACTTTTCCCCTGATGCAACAGAGCAAAAGAACTTTGCTTGCTTTGCTATGTTGAGTCACATTTTAGTAAATTACCCCTCAATGTGTAAGCTGACTCTCATGCATCGCTCCTCATGACCACACCTTCATAACAACACCCACTTTCTACTACCACTCTTTTTATTTCAAATTGAGAGGAGCCCAGATCATTTGTTTTGACCAATTCCAGCACTAGTGAGGGTTCTGGTTTGTATCACCAAATTTTCTTAGGACCGGATTTAGTAGCCTTTCTTGTAACACAGCAAGTCAACTTGCTGTGCTGCATTGCTTGAAATGGAGCGAGCAGAAATGCACCATATCTACTAAGATATGGCTAGCTTTTGCTTCCTCATTGTGCTGACAATCTTCAGGCATTTTGGCAAAACCCAGGTTTACTGCATTTAGTCAATCTGGGTTTGTGTCTAATACGTGGGTGGATGCATGGGAGCACCCATTCTCCAGATATGGAACGTCTACCCTACGCAATGTGAAGTGCAAAGTGCTTAACAAGCACAAGGCCCTGCTTTGCCTAATTTTTTACAAAGTCATGCAATGTGACCCAACTCGGCCTTTGCCTGCCTTTGTAAATCTCGATTACCATTTTGCGTCATGGTTGCGCCAAAAAAAGTGGCACAAACACACACAAAATGTTAGTAAATCTGGGCCTTAGCGTTTTTACGTCATTCTTATGTTAACTCCTGCCTTTCATTAATTGCTGGAAAGAAAATGTCAAATTCTGTTCCCACTGAACGTCCATCGAAGCCTGCTACTGGTTTTTGTTACTGTCTGTTGGGGGGGGGGGGGGGGGGAAGGAATTAGTGTGGAGTTGGAGACGCGGTAATGTTCCTTCAAATTCATGGTCATGGCTGGTGGCATCCTGGCTCAGCACACAACCGAAATAGGTGTAAAAAATGGGCACAGAGAAAAAGGAATGATGGAGGGTGAGGGAACGAGCTATAAAGAGAAATACTTACTTGTCCAGATGTGTGGGGGTCAGGAGAGGTGCACTGAGACCTGTTCGAAGTCACTGTGCAGCCCCTCTTAGGGCTGCACCTTTTATATTCATCTACTGAGAGCTCCTCCTCCTAAACAACAGGGATCCCATCTGCTGGGTAAAGAAAGTAAATATATTAAAATCAGATTTATGGGCGGGTGGAACTCGTCCACTCCCGGAGGAAGGGACACGCCGCGTGATAAGACCCAAATATGGCCCTGATAAGACGAATCTTATCGGTGGCTCCATATCCTGACGGCGCCGATGATGATCCCAGAGGCGGATGCTGGCAATAACTGCGCACCAGGGTGACCTCGAGCCGGTCCCGGCGCAGATAAGACACCGAAATATCTCACGGGCAGAGTTGACTCAGGAGTACGTGGATGGGAGATTCCCCGCAGGTATTACGGATAGTATAGCTGTCTGCGGGTTAATGCGCCCTCCACTGAGATATGTGTGTGTATCTTATAGACCAAGTGTAGTTATTTCGATAAAAAAAAACACATAAAATTAGTTAAAAAATAAAAAACAATCTCAGGGTGTAACTTGCCATTTCCGGGTTGCAATTCTGGTGATATTATTGCCCGAATTCTAATGTAGAAATTCTTTACTCAGAACACAATAAATTACATTGTGTTTAGCCTATAAGTGCAATTCCAGAAGAAAACGTGAAATGCAAAGTATCCATGATGCTCCTTAAGTAGGCAAAGTCCAGCTTCACCCACTCTCCTCTCTGAAACAATGAAAGAAACCACGGGTACGTTTCAACCACTTTGAGCTTCATCAGAGCGATGCAGTTTAAAAGTTCTCTGGTAGCCTAGTGGTGAATGTTTTAGCCTGCTAACATGAAGGTTAGAGGTAATACATTTCCTCTCTCCATGCTTAAAAAACCTGTGAGGTCCAGCTTGCTCCCCTGTGGCACAGCGAACAAGGCAGTGTGTGTAAACATTGGACTCTGATGGAGCCCATACCTCTCTATGTCATGGAACTTTAGTGCAGATCTCACTATGGAGGTTGCTGGAGCATTTCAGGTATGCTTTAAACAAGTTTGACGGATCTTTTCGCCTTAGCAAGTGGTAAGAGCAGTTAATATAACAAATCAATTGCCATTTCTTTACAGTATGACCAATTTGGTCACACAAGGAGAACCCGAGTGGGAAATAAAGGTCAAGGGTTTTATTACAAGCTTATACTCAGGTTAGCATAAATGATTCTCAAGACTAGTCTGTAAGGGTACAATGTCACTATAGGGTGACTAACAAGTTGGAAAAATTGATATCTAATTAATATAAGACAAGCCAAACATTCTATCAGAGCTATTCAGAATAACACAAGTAGGATTTGGTGCTCAGAAAACAAATTCTGTCCAATTTTTCTGATCATTGGAGCAATTTCAGAATCATCTAAATTAACTAACTAAGCAAGGGGAATCTCTAAAAATAACAAGCCACTAATTGACATGTGCTGGGCAACAAAACATGAGGACAAAAAGTAAAAAGGAAATAAAGCACAAATAGAATTTGGAAAAAGGACATCTGGGGCAAAATGAAGTAAACTAAGGTTGGCAAAAAGTAACTAAAAGGGAAAATTGTCAGCATTTTAGAAGCTAGGTCAAGAGTCTTCTTATGGCTCAAAGGAAAAATTTAAGTCTTCTCAGCAGGCATTTGGATTGTGCAGGGTAAGGGCAAAGAGGTCTGTACCTCTCAAATTCCAAAGGATCTCTCCCTCTGAACCAACTGGGAATGATAGATTAAAGTTCAAAGTGAATCATGATTTGTCCATTGGTAACACCATATGGATCAGAAGATTTCATTGTCCAGTCATATCACATCATACAACAGGCATCTGCAACATGTAGACAAGCTCCCAAGACTTCATGAGAAGTTATCCACCTTTACTCTCCTTTACCACTTCGCAACAAATTATGAATCAAGCTGTTAGACCTGGCATCCTTGGAGTAGTCTCCCCTGTATTTCTTGCCTCTGCTTCCTGTGTTTTGACTGTGTGCTGGACTCTGTTTTTGCTGGTTTTGGTACTCTGGGCACTTTACCACTGCTGACCAGTGATAAAGTACAAGTGCTTCCTTTGTAAATTGCATGTGTAATTGGCTTTTCCATGATTGGTATATTTGATTTACTAGTAAGTCCCCAATAAAGTGCACTATAGGTGCCCAGGGCCTGTAAATCAAATGCTACTAGTGGGCCTGCAGCACTGATTGAGCCACCTACATAAGTAGCCCTCCAAACCTGATTCAGACCTGCCATTGCAGTGTCTGTGTGTGCAGTTTTAAACTGCCAATTCAACTTGGCCAGTGTACCCACTTGCCAGGCCCAAACCTTCCCTTTTTGTACATGTAAAGCACATCTAAGGTAGGCTCTAGGCAGCCCCATGGGCAGTGTGCAGTGTATGTTAAAGGTGGGACATGTACTGATGTGTTTTACGTGTCCTAACAGTGTAATACTGCCAAATTTGTTTTTCACAGTTGCAAGGCCTATCTCTCTCATAGGTTAACATGGGGGCTCCCTTTAAATAACTTTTAAGTGAAGTTTCCCTTTGGGAGCAGATAGAGATTTGGAATTCGGGGTCTCTGAACTCACAATTTAAAAATACAACTTTTGGTAAAATTGGCTTTTAAATTATCAGTTTTAAAATGCCTCCCTTTAGAAAGTGGGCATTATCTTGTTTAAGCCATTCTGTGATTCTGCCTGCTTGCGTATTCCCTGCCTGTGTCACACTGACAATTGGGCTGTTTGTTAATCTCCACTAGACAGTGACACAAAGGCAGCTCAGGTGTAGCCTGCATATCCTGATGGGCCATCTGGGCTAGATTGGAGGGAGGAGTTGTCACTTACACCTGAATGGGCAGTGCCTGCCCTCACACAATGCAGTCTCTAACCCCCTGGTGTGTGTCTGGGGCCAGGCATTGGCAAGGCAGGATCTTGTGAACAACAGAGACTTTCCTTTGACATTTGCCTTCCTCAAAGGCAGAAAGGTGTACACGTAGTGGACCCAAAACCCCAGATTTTCAGATTACTTCTGGAACCAAGAGGAACCTCTGCCTAGGAGAAGAGCTGAAGAGCTGGAGGAGGAGTACTGCCCCTTTGCATGCGACTGTGCTTTGCTGGGTTGGCCTGCAGTTGCTGCTTCTGCCTGAAAGAGTACACAGACTGGACTTTGTGGTATATTCTTGCTTGTGAAGTGTCTCCAAAGGCTTGGACTTAGCTTGCCTCTTATTTTGAAGTTTCAGGGCCATCAAAGACTTCCTCTGCCAGTATCTGGACTCTCTGTTGAGACTCCTGTCATGCCAAGTAGTGCCCTATCTAGTCCCTGGGCCCTTGAAAGGTGAAGCTGGTAGAACAAGGACTGAAATCAATGCACAGGAAGCCATGAGCGGAAAACGTTGATTCAACACCCGCTTGTGGCTGCTAAAATCAACACCAACCCCACGCAGCGCGGTTTTCTATCACTGTGTAGCCGGATTTCTCATGCATCATCGCCTGGCGTCAAAATCATTGTGAACCTGCCTGTGCAGATCCGAGGTGCACCGTCTGGAAATCGACGCATCGCACTCTTGCGGGAGAGAAAAACGATGCATCGCCTACCCGACCGGACCGGACTGCTCCTGCACATTTACAAGTTATTTAGCCAAACACGACATTGGTTTGCCACAAATGCGGAGCAGATGAGGCAATGTTTATTTACGTGATACGGCACTATATGGGGACTAGATGTTGGTAGTCAGAGATCACAACAGTTGTGTCAGACTTGACAGAGTATAACTGACAAACCCAATATCATATTCATGGATTTGGCACTGATCCTTGCAAAAAGATTAAATGTGATGCATTGGAGATCTTCCCTTCCACTCAACCTAGATAGATGAAAGTCTGAAGTATGGAAATTTGCTGCGGCTGAAATGGCTGCGGGTAGCCGTACATCATTTGGGGTCACCTGAGTTGGGAACGTTTGATACAAACCATCACCCCCAAATTAGATGACAGCCCCCCCATAGATTACATGGATGTGGACTGTGTTATATGAAATCAGAAAATAGCAGGATTCTGGCAGGTTTTTTTCTCAAAGAAGCCCTACATTTGCAGAGCATGGATGGGTGACTGGTGGTGCACATAAACACAGTCATACACAACACTAATTCAGTCAAAAGCTACTTTGGTTGTATAAGGATTAGATAATAGGGACCAGTTGTAGATAATAAAAATACATCCTTCATGTTTTTTGTAGACGTTTTTTTTTTAGTTGATGTAAATTGTTTGAAGTAACAAGTCCACCATCTGGTGTATTCCTTTGCTGTAACTGTAGTAAGCAATGTGATTACATCTATACTGCATATATAAGTGAAATGATGAGACCAACATGCCCAGGATACCCCGTGGATGATAATTACAAGCTGTAAATGAGAAACCTATAAAACTCAATTAAATAAAAAATTTGCCCCTGGGCCTGCCACTCACAGGCTCCTGTATGTCTCCAAGTCTCAGTAATCCTTCCTCACGCTCCCTCCCTATCTTCCCTCTGCCCTTGCCTACAACCTTGATACCAGAGCCACAGCAGAGGCTCAGTGTATAACAAATGTATAAACTCCCCTTTTAGCGTAAACACATCCCAACATGATAGAGCCAAGCTTAAACATCAGATGCAGTAAACACGGAAGTGCTGTCCTTTGAAGACCAAAGCCTCTACGTACAGGACCCCTGCAGCACCACAGCAACAGCCGCATAGTAAATACTTACCTAACTTCATGATAGTAAAGTATAATACCAATGAAAAAAAAGTTAATTGAGGCTGTAGCACACAAATATGTAAAATTATTTTGTCCTATAAAAAATACCAACACACAATTAGTAATTGAACAAAATCATTTTATCATACACGTTTATTTTAATCCTGTAAACTTCAATTACTGTAAACACATACCAATTTACACATAGCAAAAAAGTTAATGATTTTAGCCCTCCAAATAGATTTTGTTATTGTGCAAACAAAACAAACTGTAAAATAGCAACTAACTTGTGGTTTGAGGTTGATAAGGAGGTTTACGGGAAAAATTGGACATACAACAAGCTAGTGTCGGAAGCAGAAGCAGCAAAGCCTTAAACAGAAATATGAGCCTTTTAAATCCAGAGCATCCACTTGCAGGGCTTCTAGAGCGCTGCAGCACTGCCAGCTTCAAGACACTACAACAAGCTACTGATGAAGGCAGCACTGCTATGTCCTTAAATAAAAGTACACATTTTTAAAGCCCATGTCTAACATATGCAGTGCCCTTATAGCGCTGCAGCCCTACCAGCTTCAAGCCACTAAAAAGAGCTACTGTGGGAAGCAGCACAGCCATATCTAAAAAACAGCAGCACTTTTTGTAACGATTTCTAGCTGCTTCAGAACAAGAGAGGTAGCTGAATGAAAGGATCATTAAACTAATACAAAAGACAAAATCAGAAGCTCGCACCCCACTACCCCCAAGTATTACTGACCAAGCTATAACCCTGACTTTACTACTCAAAGGAGTTACAGTGGCAAGAAAACCCCATTCCAAACTGAATTTCTCCAGCTGACCTCAGAATAAAAAGCAGCGAGGTACGGGGTAAGAAAGAGAAGTGGACAGCGATGCAGACACACAACACATACCAAGAAGAGAAAGGAGGTGAGGACGAAATGGGCAAAGGGAGTCCACGAGTCTGCTACCCGTCAGCAACGAGCTTTGTGGCCAGTAAACACTATTTTAATTGCCAATAAATACCATAACTCAGGCACAATTTAAAACAGTTCCCACGTTGGCACTTCTAGTAATTATATACAGAAATCTAAGAGCGCGTTGGGAAAAAAACTATCTCCACAATTATAAAACATTTTAAAATGTGGAATGATGTTAACACCCAGGTTTCAGAGAATATTGAGGTTAGTATTAG
The DNA here is from genome assembly GCF_031143425.1 of Pleurodeles waltl. Lineage (NCBI taxonomy): Eukaryota > Metazoa > Chordata > Amphibia > Caudata > Salamandridae > Pleurodeles > Pleurodeles waltl. The sequence continues at coordinate 487,147,429 of NC_090446.1, forward strand.
CAGACCACTTGGGCTCTGTCAGCCACTAGCCAGAGTTGATAAAGGCATCAAGATTCCGAGAGCGCTATGGAATCTTGCAAACTTTAGTAAGCGCTATTCATCTAACAAAGGTTCTAGGATGGCAGGGGCAGGCAGGGTATAGCCAGATGGGAGATGCAAAGTGGAACAGGTTTGTGGACTTTAAATTACTTCATGACTGACTTTATATGGTGACAAAATGCTGCTTAAGTCTTCTTTCTGTATGTGCAGGGTGTTGTGTTTGAATCCTAGAAACCTCTGGCGAACAGCGGCAACATATGATCCTCCTTGTTTATTTGTTTGATTCTAAATTTAGCTCCGTTGACTATAGGGCAGATGCAGTTTTGAGGCCAGCTCCAGACATAGGTGGTCATTACAACCCTTGGGGACGGTGTTAAAGCGGCGGTAAGACCGCCAACAGGCCGGCATTAAAACATTTGCAATTATGACCGTGGCGGAAACCGCCAACAAAGACAGCCACTTTAACACTCCGACCGCCACAGCGGTACAAACAAACAGCTTGGCGGTCACCGCCAACAGACAGGCGGGAGACAACGTACCGCCCACAGTATCACAACCTACCAATCCGCCACCTTTTCCGGGGCGGATTCACCGCGGATAAAAACACGACGGAAACAGCCATTTCGAAGGGAAAACGCTCACCTCTACACACTCCACGAGGAAGGAGGGCACCATGGAGCCAGAACTCCATATTCTTCCTGCACTAGTCTTCCTGCTCTTCTACAAGGAGCATCAACGCCGGCGGCGAAGACCACGGTGAGTACTGCACCTACGACATAGGGGAGGGGGGAGGCAAAAACACAGGGACACACACACTCAACACCCCAACCCCCACCCCGACCCTCACCCACTACAACACACACACCAATGTTTATCTAAACATAACAGTAACATCCCCCAACCCCCCCCGGAAGAATTCAAAGACAAAAGGAAATGAGTGGAACCATTGTAATATATCAAAATACAGTAAGCAAATATATACATATATATATACACAATAAACAAATTATACACCACGATTAGTAGTGCAGGTATTGCACCATTCATAGTCCGTGGACCACAGGGCCCAAAATGCATGGGCGAGGCCCACACAAGATACCCGATCCAAACGGAGAGAACACTGCAGGGGCATCAGATAGAAATACAACAGGCACCTCAGGGTGAAGGGAAGGGGGGCACCTCAGCCGGATGAGTGCACCACGCCAGATACACAAGGGGGCTCCATGCACATTGATGTATCCTGGGGAGTGCAAAGCCACAGTCTCTCAAGTCTATACAGTGGGTGGTTTGCCCACTTTTACATCCTGGGGAGTGCAAAGCCACAGTCTCTCAAGTCTCTGCAGTGGGTGGTTTGCCCACTGTTACATCCTGGGGAGTGCAAAGCCACGGTCTCTCAAGTCTATACAGTGGGTGGTTTGCCCACTGTTACCCACTGTTTCATCCTGGGGAGTGCAAATCCACAGTCTCTCAAGTCTCTACAGTGGGTGGTTTGCCCACTGTACCATCCTGGGGAGTGCAAAGCCACAGTCTCTCAAGTCTATACAGTGGGTGGTTTGCCCACTGTTACATTATGGGGAGTGCAAAGCCACAGTCTCTCAAGTCTCTACAGTGGGTGGTTTGCCCACTTTACCATCCTGGGGAGTACAAAGCCAGAGTCTCTCAAGTCGCTCCAGTGGGTGGTTTGCCCACTGTTACATCCTGGGAAGTGCAAAGCCACAGTCTCTCAAGTCTCTACAGTGGTTGGTTTGCCCTCTGTACCATCCTGGGGAGTGCAAAGCCACAGTCTCTCAAGTCTCTCCAGTGGGTGGTTTGCCCACTGTTACATCCTGGGGAGTGCAAAGCCACAGTCTCTCAAGTCTCACAAGTGGGTGGTTTGCCCAATGTTCCATCGTGGGGAGTGCAAAGCCACAGTCACACAAGTGGATGCATGTCTCCACTGGTTCTGGAGGGGGACTGGTGCCCAGAGTGCTTCATCCTGCCAAGGACAGACGGAGTGGATGCAAGTCTCCACTGGTTCTGGAGGGGGACTGGGGCCCAGAGTGCAGCACTCACCCTGTGACGGTCCCTGTTGCGTCACTGCCCGTGCCGCAATTGGGCTAGCGGTGCTTTCCATGGCGGTCTTTGCCCTGTTCAACGGTCTTTGCCCTGTTCAGCAGTCTTTGCTCTGTTAAGCGGTGCTTGAGTTGCCAGTGTCTGACCTGTTCAGCGGTGCTTTCCATGGCGGTCTTTGCCCTGTTCAGCGGTGCTTGAGTTGCCAGTGTCTGACCTGTTCAGCGGTGCTTTCCATGGCGGTCTTTGCCCTGTTCAGCGGTCTTTGCCCTGTTCAGCGGTCCTTGCCAAGGCGGTCCGTCATTGCCCAGCAGGGCTGTGGCTGGCGGTCCTTCATGGGTCAGCTCGGCTGTGGCTTGCGGGGCCCTCCTGGCCAGCTGGGCTGTGGCTGGCGTGGCCTCCTGGGCAGTGACGATGGTGCTGGCCTCCTGGCCAGTGACGATAGTGCTGGCGGTGGCCTCCTGGGCAGTGAAAATGGGGCTGGCGGTGGCCTCCTGGCCAGTGACTCTGGCGGTGGCCTCCTGGTCAGTGACAATGGTGCTGGTGGTGGCCTCCTGGGCAGTGACGATGGGGCTGGCGGTGGCCTCCTGGGCAGTGACTCTGGCGGTGCCTCCTGGGCAGTGACTCTGGCGGTGGCCTCCTGGCCAGTGACGATGGGGCTGGCGGTGGCCTCCTGGGCAGTGACGATGGCGGTGGCCTTCTGGGCAGTGACGATGGGGCTGGCGGTGGCCTCCTGGGCAGTGACGATGGGGCTGCCGGTGGCCTTCTGGGCAGTGACTCTGGCGGTGCATCCTGGGCAGTGACTCTGGCGGTGGCCTCCTGGCCAGTGACGATTGGGCTGGCGGTGGCCTCCTGGGCAGTGACGATGGGGCTGGCGGTGGCCTCCTGGGCAGTGACGATGGCGGTGGCCTCCTGGGCAGTGACGATGGGGCTGGCGGTGGCCTCCTGGGCAGTGACTCTGGCGGTGGCCTCCTGGGCAGTGACTCTGGCGGTGGCCTCCGGGCAGTGACGATGGGGCTGGCGGTGGCCTCCTGGGCAGTGACTCTGGCGGTGGCCTCCTGGCCAGTGACGATGGGGCTGGCGGTGGCCTCCTGGGCAGTGACGATGGGGCTGGCGGTGGCCTCCTGGGCAGTGACTCTGGCGGTGGCCTCCTGGGCAGTGACGATGGGGCTGGCGGAGGCCTCCTGGGCAGTGACGATGTGGCTGGCGGAGGCCTCCTGGGCAGCAGGAATGATGGCGGTCTTCTCTGCCGTGCTGCTCCTCCCAGACTTTGGAGATTTCTTCTGCCCCTTCCCCACCTTGGGAGGAGTCACAGCTGAGTCGACTCTCCCCCCGGAACCACTGTGAGCGGATTGGCTGGCTGGAGGCTTCCCCCTCTCCCACCGGGTACTGTCCAACGTCTGGTGCTTCACAGGGGGGGACTGGCTGTGCTGTGGCTCCGTGCCACACTGGCTGGCCTGGTGGCCGGTGCACTCCACATACCTGTAACAACAGGCACAACTGGTCCCGTAGATTTTTTGGCTGAGGTGCTAGTACGGGACCTATGAGTTGGACGGGGTGGGTGGTGAGAAATAGGTTAAGAGTGCACAGGAAAAGTTTTTTGGAGACACTGGGACGGGTAGCTGGAGGGGGTTTGGGAGTGGAGGAAGAGGTGGTGGTTGTAGGAGGTGTAACTTTTGTGGTTTTGGGTGCAGGTGCATGGGCTGGAGGCTGTTGTGAGGTGGATGGCTGTTGGGTGTGTGTGTGCCTGCGTTTGTGTATCTTGGGAGGGGGCGTCACAGACACACTGGGAGAGGTCACAGGGGACGTGTAAATGGTAGTGGGGGTGGTGAGTGCACGTGAGCGGGGTGTGGTGGTGGGTGTGCTGGTGGGGGACGTAGTGGCTGTAGTGGTAGTGCATGCAGGTGTGAGTGTAGACAAGACTGGAAGGGAGGAGGGAGACGAGGAGGAGGGGGACACAGTGGAGGCAGTGGATGTTGGTGTGTCTGTATGTGTGTGATGCTTGCGTGAGTGCCTGTGGGATGTGTGGTGCTTATGTTTGCCTGAGCTTCCCTTGTGTGGTGGGGTGTGTGCAGGCTGGTCTGATGGTGTGCTTGGGATAGGCAGAGGTACAGGGGATTGGGTTTGGGAGGAGGAAGTTGGAGGGGGGAGGCTAGACACAGGGACAATGGCTGCCATCAGTGCTGAGGCCAAAGTCTGAAGGGTTCGATGAAGGGCCGACTGACCAGAATGAATGCCCTCCAGGAATGCATTTGTGTGTTGCAACTCCCTTTCTACACCCTGGATGGCATTCAAAATGGTAGACTGCCCAACAGTGAGGGACCTGAGGAGGTCAATGGCCTCCTCACTGAGGGCAGCAGAGGTGACAGGGGCAGGGGCTGAGGTGCCTGGGGCGAAGGTGATGCCCACCCTCCTGGGTGAGCGGGCACGGGGCGAAGGCTGAGGGGCTGCTGGGAGGGCGGTGCTGGTAGGGGGGGTGGCAACTGTACCTGTAGAAGTGGGGGGGCACAGATGTTGCCGCCACCACAAGGGAGCTCCCATCGGAGGATGAGTCCGTGTCGCTGGTTGCAGATCCTGTGACCGCCGTGGTGCTCCCCTCGCCCTCCGTCCCACTGGTGTATTCTGAGTCCGTAGTGTGGCCCTCCATGGCCATGTGGGATGCAGCTCCCTCGTGCTCCGGTGCCACTGTACCTCCGCCTGATGATGCTAATGCACACAAGAACAGGGAGACCACAAAAAGGGGGGGGGGACAACAGAAGAAAGACAGGTTGAGTGCATGGCTTACCGCTACCGTTGGCGGACAATACAGACACAGCAGCCCCCTGCACTACGTCGTGCTGTTGGGCTCTACAGATGCAATTCCTGGGAAATGGCCTACAAGGCTATGGACGACATCTGCACACATAGTTGACACAGGGGCATGAATAGCTGTACTTGGCACTCTACAGAGGTGGGGTGGGGGGGCCACATGGCCTGCCTTACGGAGGGGCCTTCCCTACAGAACTCGCCCTGGCCTAGGGAAACCCACAGCCCTCCTCCCCCACCCAGACACCTTCAATGCGTGCAAAGTCAGCAGCATGAGAGTGTACTCACCCCCTTGTGTCTGCTGTGATGCCCTCAAGCGCCCATCCAACTCAGGGTAGGCCACCGCCAGGATCCTGAACATCAGGGGGGTCATGGTTCGATGGGCACCCCTCCCACGTTGGGAGGCCATCCCTAGCTGAGCCTCCGCCGTCTTCTTGCTCCAGCGGCTAATGTCCTCCCATCTTTTACAGCAGTGGGTGCTCCGTCTGTGATGGACCCCCAGGGTCCCGACGTCCTTGGCGATGGCACGCCAAATATCCTTCTTCTGGTGGGCGCTGACCTACATGACATGTACAGGGGAAGAAGAGAAGTCATTACCAACTGCACCGTCAAAGTGAGTGGCCCACATCCCTACCCTTGCCATGTGGCACATGCATTCACAGTCCTTCATGCACGCAGAACTGTGCCCCCTTTCTTCTTACAACCAGCCCTCTCCACACAGGCATAGCCCATACAGCATGCTCCCTGTGTACTTACCTGTTGGTCTGGAGGACCGTAGAGTAGCGTGTACTGGGGGAGGACCCCGTCGACGAGCTTCTCCAAATCCTCTGCAGTGAAGGCAGGGGGCCTTTCCCCAGACGCACAAGCCAGTGTCTCTTCCAGACCGAGGTCACAGCAGCACTTGCAGTGTAGGTCCTCTCCTGTCGAAGATCAGGTATTGAGTGATTGAACAGATAGAAAATGGCGGTCACGTCCGCGGTGGTGCGTACCGTCACCGCCGGCGTACATCGTCATTGGCTCCTGGGACCCATAGGGTCCAATGTTAACCAATGCAGCATTGCGCCGCGGTCTTCGACCGCCTACCGCGACGGTGTACAACTACAGCACAGTTACCTCACATCCCACTGTCCCACTTTACAGGTCAGGCAGCCGCCATTTCAGGGGCCCACATGGCCTAATTACCAACTGCGTCACACATACCTAGGCCTTGTCTCACAACAAAAATACAGGCCACATTTTGTGTATGAATGGTGTTCTGTGTAGACTGTGGGTAAATAACTTTGAGTTGTTTGACTCTGTGGTCGCTGTTGTCCTTCATAGGTACCGTCCGCTGGGACATGTGAGGAGATGGCGGCATCCTCCGGTGTACCGACCGCTGGTGGACCTGTCGACATTGGAGGAAAGAAGTTTGATCATCACCTACAGGTTTGACCGTGCCACAATCCAGGAACTGTGTACACAGTTGGAGCCTGACCTGATAGCAGCAATCCGCCATCTCACAGGAATCCCCCCTCAAGTGCAGGTGCTATCAGTGCTCCATTTCCTTGCAAGTGGGTCATTTCAAACAACAGTGGCCATGGCATCAGGGATGTCCCAGCCTATGTTTTCCAACGTGTTGTCCAGAGTGTTGTCCGCCCTGCTGAAACACATGCGGAGCTACATCGTTTTCCCTCAGGTGTAGGACTTGCCTACAGTGAAAGGTGACTTCTATGCCATGGGACATATCCCCAACATCATAGGTGCCATTGATGGGACCCATGTAGCTTTGGTCCCCTCCCACAGGAGTGAACAGGTGTACAGGAACCGGAAGAGTTATCATTCCATGAATGTACAGATGGTATGTTTGGCAGACCAGTACATCTCCCAGGTAAATGCTATGTTCCCTGGCTATGTGCATGACGCCTACATCCTGCGGAATAGCAGCATCCCTTATGTGATGGGTCAACTCCAGAGGCACCGGGTGTGGCTATATTAGGGGACTCTGGTTACCCCAACCTGTCATGGCTACTGACCCCAGTGAGGAATCCCAGGACCAGGGCAGAGGAACGCTACAATGAGGCCCATGGGCAGACTAGGAGGGTGATCGAACGCACCTTCGGCCTCCTGAAGACCAGGTTCAGGTGCCTCCATATGACAGGTGGATCCCTATTCTACTCACCAAAGAAGGTGTGCCAGATCATTGTGGCCTGCTGTATGCTTCACAACTTGGGTTTGCGACGACAGGTGCCTTTTCTGCAGGAGGATGGTCCAGATGGCGGTGTTGTGGCAGCTGTGGAGCCTGTGGACAGTGATGAGGAGGAAGCAGAGGAAGAAGACATTGACAACAGGGACTCAGTCATCCAGCAATATTTCCAGTGACACACAGGTGAGAAAACATTCCTGCCTATTACAAGTACTTTAACACTTCTACCTCTATCCTGTCTGTCGATTTCACCCAGTGTATGGTCTCTGAGTTGTCATTTTCCCTTACGGTTTCACAGGTGTGGTTTCCAACGTGTGTCATCTGCTTAGATTCCTCTTGGACTTGAGCTGTGTGACATAGGTATGTTGACATTACATTTGAAAAAGCATTTTGTCACTGTAATTGCTAATACACAAATTCGAAATCACAGACTGACTCCAGATTGTTTTGTGCTTCAAGCGTGTTTATTGAAGTGCTCATTATTGGAGGGGGTTGTAAAATGGTGAGGGGGGATGGTGGAGAAATGTCCATGGCAGAGTCCAGTCTATTAGTCTCACAGGTGCATTGCCCATATGGGCATAGGAAGTGGAGCTGGGGCAGTTCCAACATAGACAGTGTTACAAAGTGGGACAGTGGTTTGACAATCAGGGCGGTCTCATTTCTTGGCGGGGGTCTTGGCATCGTGCTCTGTCTTGTTCCTGGATCTCAGGGAGCGCTTGTGGGGTGGTTCTCCGTCTGCAGGGGGTGGGGTGCTGGTGTGGTGGTCTTGTGGCGGTGCCTCCTGTATACTAGCGCCGGCGGAGGTGGTGGGCAGTTCATCGTCCATGCTAGTGTCAGGGGCCCCTTGGAGTGCCACAGTGTCCCTCCTGGTGTTAAGTATTTCCTTCAGCACCCCTACGATGGTGCCCAGGGCGGAGCTGATGGTTCTGAGTTCCTCCTTGAACCCCAAATACTGTTCCTCCTGCATGCGCTGGGTCTCCTGAAACTTGGCCAGGACCGTTGCCATTGTCTCCTGGGAGTGGTGGTAGGCTCCCATGATGGAGGAGAGGGCCTCGTGGAGAGTGGGTTCCCTTGGCCTGTCCGCCAGCCCTCCCAGTTCCCCAGTGTTCCTGGGCCTCCGTCCCCTGGACCGTGTGCCCACTGCCACTGCCCCCAGGTCCCTGTTGTTGTTGGGGTGGTGGGTTATCCTGGGTTCCCTGTAGTGGTGGACACACAGCTGATTGACGTGTCCTGGGGATGGAGGTATGGGCCCGCTGGGTGGGTGCTGTGCTGGTGTTACCAGAGGGTGGAAGGTCTGTGGTGGGCTGTGCCTGTGTGAGGGGAACCGACTGTCCCGAGGCCCACGATGGTCCGGGCTGGTCATCTGGATCCAGTTGGACAGAGGTGCTGTCATCACTGTGGGCCTCTTCTGTGGGTGGGGTGGAGATGACTTGACCCTCCTGTCTGGTGACATTGGGTAGTGGTCCTGCAGGGGTGTAAAAGCATGATTATTGCATCTGTGTGTGTCATGGTGTGCAATGGGTGGGTGACCGTGTTCCCCAGTGCTAGCATTCCTGTGTGGGGGCTTGTGCGATGATGGTTGAGGGGGGTGTTATGGGTATGTGCAGTGGGCATGCTTTATTGATGGGTGTCCATGCTTTGTTGTTGCATGCAGGGCTTGGTGTTGGGATGTGTGGTTTGTGTTATTAGTACATTAGTGAGGAGTTGTAGTGATAGGGGAGGGAGCGAGGGTGGGGGTCTGTGATAGCATGCAGGTAGGGTGGGGGATATGGTAGTTAAAGGTTTGACTTACCAGAGTCCATTCCTCCACTGACTCCTGCGAGGCCCTCAGGATGCAGAATCACCAAGACCTGCTCCTCCCATGTTGTCAGTTGTGGGGGAGGAGGTGGGGGTCGGCCGCCAGTCCGCTGTACCGCCAGGTGGTGTCTGGAGACCACGGAACGCACCTTCCCCGTAGGTCATTCCACCTCTTCCTGATGTCGTCCCGATTTCTTGGGTGCTGTCCCACTGCGTTGACCCTTCGCCATAGCTCCATCTTCCTTGCTATTGAGGTGTGCTGCACCTGTGCTCCAAATAGCTGTGGCTCTACCCGGACGATTTCCTCCACCATGACCCTGAGCTCCTCCTCCGAGAACCTGGGGTGTCTTTGCCGTGCCATGGGGTGGTGTGGGTGATGTGTGGGTTGGTGTGTGTGGTGATAGGTGTGGTGATATGTAGTGGTGTGTGGTGTTTTGTGCATGGAAGTTGTGTGGGTGATGGTGTTGAGTGCCTGTGGATGCTGTTGTTCTTGCTGGTGCTGTCTCTCTCTGGCCTTCTTTCTGAATTTTTGGTAGTAGGGGTTTGTGGGTGATGTGGGTGTGTGTTTTAAATTGTATTGGGTGTGTGGGAGTGGTGTGTGTATGTGTCTCAGGTGTGTGTATTTGGAATTGTCCAATCTGGTTGTGTTTTGTAAATGTGTGTGTATTTTGAGCGCGGCGGTGTGTACCGCCAATGGAATACCGCGGTTGAAAGACCGCTGTGTGGATTCGTGGGTCGTGATAGCGTGGGCGTATTTCTGTTGGCGTGACGGTGGAGGTTTTGTTTTCGCCAGTTTATCACTGACCTTTTGTGTGGCGGAATTGTGTGGGTGTCTGATTTTTGTCGGATTTCGGGATGTGGGTCATAATAGCTGTTGAGGAATTCTGCGGCCGCGGCGGTGTGTTGGCGGTCTTCTGCACAGCGGTAAGCGGCTTTTACCGCCAATTATGTAATGAGGGCCTTTGTTTGCGTTACTGACCACTGGAGACCTAGAGAGCGTGGAGGAGGGGGCTGTGGGGAGGGAGGGCCATCTGAACTCAGCAGCATGAGTTGGTGAATCACTCCTGCTGAACATGGCAAAGAGGACATCTGCTTTTCACACTGATTCATAAAAACAAAATTTCGTAGGGCTAAAATGCATGTGGGCTAACCTACGTTACTTTTATTTTTTCTGTTATCATTTAAGAAGCGAGTTCTGAAAATAAGCAACAAACACATCCAGCATACAAAACAGAAAAAGTCTGCGGACTGAAAATATCCTAGTGAAATATTGGCAGCTGAGATAGCCTCTATAGGCAATCATCTCGCTGTGACACAAGACAAAAAATGCATTGTTGGTGTCGGGGTGCTAAAAAATAAAGGCAAAACCCCAACATTCAGAAAAAAAAGGCTACAAAATATTTTATTGAAAATGGGATAGAGAAAGTGATGGAAAAAAACATACAAGAAGCATTTCTCCTAAAACATCTTAATAGTAACAGAAGGAAGGAAAAAGCATTTGGAATGCAATCGTCTCGCGTTTGCTCGAGTTAGAGCTCTTAGCGTTGTAAATTACTGACTGTACTTTTTCTTGCCACACAGACTGAAAACAACAAGAGGAAGAGAGCGAGAGCGAGCTGGCCCTGGAAAAGCCCCCCTCTGCTGTTGGTTTGTGTTTACAGAGGGAGCTGGTGGGGAGGAGGGGCTGATTATACACCCACAGTGTAAGACAAACAGGCAAATACTGAACGAAAAAGTCCCCTTCAGAAGAGATAAACAGGGCATGGTGTAATTATACAGTAGTTTGGGGTGCTCCCAAAGAGAAAAAGGCAGGACAAAGAGGCATAACTGACCACTAGCAAGCAAGGATTTTTGAATGACAGTGGAACCACCAAATGAAATCACTGGAACCCACAGTATAAGTATACTTAAAAAGTATACAACAAGTCAAACGCTACGCTCGACCTAAAAACATAAACATTTTTTAATTTGAAGACACTTTATCATATTGTTACATTATGCCCGATGCATGATTCACTTGTATAACGTGTTCATGGCTAAGTTAGTGCAGGGGCTCTTTGACCCAAGCAGACCCCTGACTCGTCTCTCAGTGTTAATGTGTAGCCTTTCCTATTATTACTGAAGCGTATTTAAGCCATCATCGCTGTAGGCACATTGTTACAGATCTCTTGTTTTGCTTTTAGCTGGCGACATTCTTCTCTAATGCTCAGCAGTCACAAACCCCATGATAAACAGGCGTGGTCTTACTTATGTGGAGCTTCAAACTAACTGCACACTCTTGCTTGCCATGGGCGTTCTTCCAGTGGCAGGTTCTTTATCTTTAAGGCTGCTGTGGAAGGCAGGTAGTATTAACCCATGCCTATACAAAGGCAAGAGGGGCTCAAAGACATCTCAAGGGACACAAACAAACAGAAACATGCCACTCACAGTAAACACAAAATCCAAAAAGTTGGAAACTTGGATTTTATCCAGTGTTTAAAGGACTCCATTGATTTTTGGTGTTTGATGCCAAACCCAACCAGAGAAAATAGATTATTTCTTCCCTCTAAGGCAGTGATACTCTAAGTACGGCCCGGGGGCCGCATGCGGCCCTCCTGACATTTACATGCGGCCCCCAGGTCATCAGCAGCACTGTGCTGTGCTACTGTTTATTTGACTTGGAACCAGCACTAAAAATTGTAAATAAACGGGCAAGTATTCATTTTGAGGCTATTTGAAAAGGGAGTAACTAGGGTGTCCTGGAACTCAACTTTAGAAACACCTTCATTATTAAATACATCTTGAAGCGAAAATATAAAAGTATGATCTGTTTGAAATTCAAAAAGGGCATTTCATTAATCTGAAGAACCATTTCGCCTTAGTACACACGATTATTTCACTGCATTGAGAAGTATTTTTTAAAGTGATATATTTCAAACATAAATTTACAAACTTTCATCCTCCATCCACCCCCCACACCCTGACAGCAATGTGAACTAAGAGGCTAGTCAGTTGTCATGTGAACTCTTTGGGAGGGCTGGGTTTCTATTATACATGAACAATATTATAGTTTTTTTTAAATCCGACCCAGAAGGTTTTATATAGCATACATCCTGAAGACGTATTTCAAGGTTCTTATATGTGACGATGAAGAAAAAGGAGGTAAAGTGAAATAAAACATTTGCCTAGGATCACACAATTTGGTTAAGTGGAGAAGTCGGGATTTCTACCCAAGTTTCTGGTTTCACATTGCGCAATTCAGACACCGGATGTATATGCTTCATTTCCCCTACAACCACTTTACCACTACCCCTCCCCACCCCTCCGACTGCCACCCTGCTGGCATCAATACGGCCCTCGGTCACATCACAGGCCAAACTGTGCGGCCCCTGGGAAAATGTTTGTGAGTACCCATGCTCTAAGGATTACATTTTCAGCAGGTTCTTTTGTACACTGGCAGAAGAACATTAGTTTTTGTCAGTCTCCTGAAAAAAGTATTGTTTTCACTAACTATGTAAGTAAAGCGTTTATTTTCAATTTCTCCTTTTTTCTGTATGAAAAGCATGAATGTCTTCAGGTTTTGCCTGTAAACCACAAGCATGCGTTGTTCAACGAATATTTGTATATCCCATTCTAATATTCATTCTACTTCCATTTTACTTCAGTAGGTGCTGTACTTTCAAATTCAGAAGAAGGCAAAATTCCATCTCGCAATCTGTAGTTGCATTAAAACGTGAACCAGCAATCACCCATGTAAAGCGGGCACTCTCACTGCCAACTATTGCATAGTGGTCACCACAGGGGTAAAAATGTACTGTTTCCCACTGCGAGTCACTGGCCATCACTCCAGTACCGCTAACGGAAATTTAAGAAATTAACCTTCACATTACATGAAAAACACAAGCCAAGACATGTCATAAAAACAAACATAACAAATGATCAATTTACCTCAGCACTGCAGTCAATCTTCTGCACTTGCATCCCAACTCTGAAATTTCACCACACCTTGTGAAGAGCTGAACAATGCATGCTGGGCGGACAAAGTGAAGCTAATACTCCATGCATCTCATCCAATAAAAGCGCTGCTCTCATGCTGCTTATAATAGTAAACAGTATAAGAGCAGTGCAAGGATTTGCTGGGACGGGTTACCAAAGCAACATCGGAGACCGATGGAGCTGTGTTGCTTGTCCAGCTCTCAGACAACTATGAGTAGGAAAACCATAAACTGCACATGTCAGGTTGGCCATAAGCAAAATACAGGCCAACCTGGCATGCACAGTTCAGTCAAAGAGCCATAGTTGTCTGTTGGCAAAAAAGCCATGCCTACTACTGTCTGCCAGATGAGGCAGCTCCGTGTGGTGGCATTGTGTGCAAGTTATGTAATGTTTGCAGTCGGGAGGTCATCACCCCTATGCTCCTTTGTAGAAACTGCCACTGACTGTACTGTGAATGCACCTTAATATAGACGCTCAGTGCACCACTTTAGAGTTAGTTTGTTATCAGTCTACAAAATATAATGTCAACATGGTCACATATAGTTCAACTTTGTGACATCAGAGGTAGCAACCAAACCTCAGCTGCACCAGTCCCCCTCTGATAGGGAATCAAGACATCACATCAGATTACAATCTCTCATATCAATGAGACAGATCAACATCTCTGAGCTCGTGCCAGGTAAGATCTTCTGAACTCCTCTGACTGCTTAATGTCACTGTAATAGATGATTAGTCTATTCTCAAGCTTAATTTCCTCTTTTCCTCTCCCTTTCTCTGCTCTATCCACTTTCATTGTCTTGCATGGCTTGAAGGAACCAAACATAATCAAGGCATAAAAGGCAATTATCAGCACAGCTCTCAAGATAATCCAATAATTCTGCTCCCTAGAGTTCCAAACCAGTTTCCAATTGCTAAAAAGCTACCCGTTGCTTCCCAGGCACCCTGTTGCTTCTAACTCCTTCAAATCCTCTTTCAAGTCACTCATATGGTTAATGTACTTTCTCAGCTCCTTACTGTAATCTGGGATGAAAGTGCAACATTGTTGAACTTTCAGCATCTTGCAAACTCTGCTCTCATTAGCGAGAAGGATTTCTAAAGTGTGACAATTTTGTAAAACCATTGATTTTATGGCAATAATTTCAGTGTCGACTAACAAGAAGGTACATGCTGTATCTGTAGACAACATATCTACAATAGTTGACAACTTCCTTATCTTCAGATCATTCAGAATCACTCCCACAGATGGAATCATAACACCAAAAATATCTTCTACAATCTCTGAAGCACTGGCACCTCTCTTGATTCGGACATTTGACTTCTCATCCCACACGGGATCATCAAAATGTTTCTCAAGTTAAATCTTTGGATAAACTATTCCTAAGTAACATGTAGCATACCATCTTGTCAGCAATCTAAAGTAAGCATGCTTTCCACAAATTAAACACACTTCTGGAATTGCTGGATCCTGTCCATTTAACATAAGTGTCCAACTACTCTGACATTTGTATACATGTCTGCATTCACAGGTCCCTACAAATTTCATGTCAGTTTTTGACATGGGTCTATATATAAATAATTTTCCTACATGTTGCCAATCTAAAGTCAAGGTAGCTGAACGGGCTTCTTCTTTTCTTCAACTATGTACAACCACTCCTCTCTCTGTCCTTGTTTTCATTGTTCTTCTTCTATCTTCAACTTGTCCTAAAATTCCTTCTCTACTGCGGTGAGAACACAGATTAAATTATTTCTAAGTCAAATGTCAAACTAGGCTCAAAGAATCCCCCTACTGTCGCTATACTTTTTCATTTACACACGGTATTCAGGTGTCTCATGATGGGTATTTCAGGAAAGACAAGGTCGTAATTAGAATAATAATACTGAGAATGTTCCTGTTCTGACAAAAAGTCATCAACAAAGTACATGAAATACCATAAGCCAAGGGAAGATTGTGATATGTAATTTCCACACTAACTGATGCAAGCAACTACGTGCAAGCATAGCAGTTATTTGCGTCCATTGTATCAATGTATTTATAAAGCAATTTGTAATAAGTGTTTGAAGAAAAATCTCCTCTTGAACTGTCTACATGTAATTCATTATCATCTAGTGCATGCATTCTATCATTAGTAGGAACTGTGGAACTCGGGCACTTGAGGATCTAACATTTCCTGATCTAGAAGGTGTAGGTAAGCTCAATCTAATAGGCAATGCAATCATCAGGATAACTGTCACAACTAACAGTCCTATTCATAAGTATCTAAGTTTACTACTCTTATTTCTATTGGGCTCCATGAGTTTTTTAACTCCAGACCAGAAATAAAAAAAAAACGGTAAAAATGTAAAAATGCAAATGACGGCAACAAATATAGCAACTGTCTCTTTCACTCCTTTTCGTTGTGAGTAAAGCAAATAGTAATCAATTGTCTCTTCAGCAAAGTTCAAATGTGTAGTTTGCAAACATCTTTTTTCATTTTCTACAAAATTTATCAAATGCCTCTAATAAAGTTTAAATATCTCTAATAAATGTGCAGTTAGAAATCACTAATAATCACACCCAGCATATAATGTCTCAGTCTATTAAGTGGCAATGAAATTTCAAAGTTCAGTTCAGCCACAAGAACAAACTCAAGGCTGCTCAACTGGATATGTATTGTTATAAACAAAAGATTGTAAATTCCTTCTATCATTCATTCGCTGCAAAGTATGTAATTTCAGATGCTGGGTACTTTTGACAAGGTACTCTCCTTCCCTTTGATTTTTAAGCTACTGGCCTTTCTGTTTCACTGTCACTCTTACTTGACCAGACTCTTCAGTTTCCCCTGGAATAGTTGCAGGTACCTATACTATAGGCACAGTCTATTTACTTGGCCACTGAAACCCAGGCACAATGCTTTATGCTACTGCACTAAGGGCTAGATCAGTGGTTCACAAATTGTGGGCTGGGGACCCCTGGGGGTCCGCAAAGCCTCCTCAGGGGGTCCTCGACTGCTTAAAATATTTAATATTATTAGGTCCCAGCTATCAGTAATGACTCAGTGGGGGTCCCCGTGTTCCAATAATGATTCAGTGGGGGTCCCCGGGCTCCAGTATTGATAAAATGGGGGTCCACAGAAGTCAAAAGGATGGGAACCACGGGCTAGATCTATAATTTTTCCTAATAGTGATTACCTAATTGCGATTTTCTGTGAATATTATTTAGGTAATGGCTATTTGAATGCATGAAACTCCTGGAGTTTCATTTAGCGATTCCCAATGGCTCACAAATCGACCTACCTTATTAATATTCATGAGGTAGGTCATAATTTGCGACCCATTGTGAATGGCTACAATCACAGGGATGGTGTCCTGCTGGGCTAGCAGACCACCATGTCTGTGATTGCTTTTAAGAAAAGCAATCTTTTTTTTTTTTTAATGCAGCCCATTTTCCTTAAAGGAAAACGGGATGTGTTTAAAAAATAAAAATTTAATGTTTTCTTTTCATTTTTTAAGAGTAGGCAGTGGTCTGTGTGACCACTGCCTGCTCTTAAAAAATGTTTCTGCATTGATTCAAAAAGGGGAAGGGGTCTCTGGGGACCCTTTCCCGTTTGCTAATGGTTTACCACCCACTTCAAGTAGGTGGTAAAATGCAAATGTTTTGCGACTGCATTTCGGTCACAAAACATTCCTACATACTGTTGCAATTCCATATTAGGAAGGGACACCCTTGACACGCCCCTTCCTAATACCAAATCGGTATGTAGTCGCAATTCCAAGTTACCGAATTGCAAATTGGGATTCATAAATACCAAAATGCATTTTTGCGATTGCAAAACTGCATGATACATCTGGTTCTAAGTCCTTTGTCAGCATTTGAGCTTTGCATGGTCAACTTTTTTTGTCTCAACCCTTCTGTACCAATTGCTGCTGATGACTCACTCAGAACCCCCTCAAACTGCATTTGTGCTGTTTCCGTTACTTGCTCATCCCCAACAGCTAATTAACCTGCTCCCTTTGTCACACTGCAACCAGCCCTTCAGGGACAGGTGCTGTTTCCTCAAGGGGACCTGGAACTTTGCGTGTATGTGCTGCATGGACCCAATTAGGGAGACCAGCATGCTTTACAGCTGTCGTTGTTACCAACACTATCTGATAAGGCACCTTCCACTGAGGTTCCAAGCAGGACTTGCGTATGTGCTTATTTGCAGTAATCCAGTACCATGTCATCTGTAATGTTCACAATTGCATTTGCAGGCACAGCTGGTAGCCTCTTAGCACTGCCCATGATTATTTTGTGGGGTGATAATCCTGTTTTCCTGTCTGGAGTTCTATGCAAACTCATCAACACAAGAGGCAATGCATCAGGCCATTTCAATGAGGTGGAGGCACAAACTTTTGCCAGTCTGGATTTAAAAGCACTTGTTCCCCCAATTCTGAAGCTTCCAGCCTGTAACTGCAATGCAGTCTTTGCTCAAATTGTAATGCTGCACACAGTAATTTCAGAACCTCCCTATTAAAGTGAGTCCCTCAGTCTGACTCTAGAGAAGTTGGAAATCCGAAGCTAGGTTTTAACTCCCTCAGCAACAGTTTTGCTAATGTGAGATTGTCATACCTCCTAGTCGAGTATGCCTCAACCCAACAAGGGGAAACACATACAATAACTAAGCATATCACAGTCCTTTGCATATGGTCGCTCAATAAAAATGAGCTGCATTCTGTTGAAAGGACCTCCTCATCTTCCTATGTGACCCAGGGTAACTCCTGTATGTTTGCTTACATTCATCTGCTAACAAGTGACACACCTGTGACAAAGAGTTATTGCCATCAATCTAAATCTGGGGTTAAACCATGTTTGCGCAAAGACTTTCACCATGTCATCACAACCAATATGAGCTAGACCATGCTAATTCCTCACCATAGGTGGTAACAAACTGCTAGGCATTACAGCTCTTCCATCACTCGAAACCCAAACATCATCTTCATCTCTGTTGACACAACCTGCTCTAATTCAACTCTGCTGTTCTTCCACTGACACCTCTTCCTGCAATCTTTTGACTTCCTCCCATATATCTGTAGCAGTTAACAAGAGATTGGAATTTGTCTAATCATTTCCCTCATTAACGTAGTCCCCATTAAAGGCAGTACAATTTAAGGTACAATATCTAGCCACTTCATTGGCATAATTATTGCAGAGAAAACCAGTCACTGTGCAGTGTAAGGAGTACTTCACAATCACAGTTAGGGCAGGCAACTGTAATACATTCAACAAATTGTAAACTTTTTCTCCATTCCTGATTGGAGTTTCAGAAGAGGCCATAAAACCTCTCTGGGACCATAACTGTCCAAAATAAGGAACAACACCAAAGCCATACTGACTGTCAGTGAAAATGGTCACCTTCAGTTGTTCAGAAACACAGCAGGCTCTTGTAAGAGCAACTAAATCAGCTACTTGCATAGAAAAGACTTCTTGAAGTCAGGAGGCTTTAACCACACCTGAGACAGCCCAAACTGCATAAGCAGCTCTCAGGAATCCATCATGGTCTCTCAAACAGGAGCCATCAAGAAAAATCACATAATCAGATCCGAGAAGTGGAATATCTTGAATACCAAGTCTTGGGTTGGCACATAGTTCAGAGACATCTAGACTGTCATGCTCAATTTCATCAATATCATCAACATTTTTGTCATCATCATGTTCAGGTAATAAAGAGGCTAGATTGAGAGTAAGACATCTTTTCATCGTAATATGAAGTGCTGCCAACATGATCTGCTCATAGCAGGTAAATCTGTACTTGTCATGTGCTGAGTTTCGGTACAGGTACGAAAATTTCCAAGGAACGGGGGACAAAAACATTCAAAGGATGACATATGACAAAGCTTTCACACTGCTCTGTGCTAACACCGGCCGCTGCACCCATCTTAAGACAGCTGGGCCACCCCGAAGCCATAAGATCAAGAGTGGCTGAAAAGTAGTTGACAGGTCTGATCATATTTACATGTAACTAAGTCAAACGTGAGAGAGCACATCCCTCCCTGTCACAGCAGTACAAAGTAAAATATTTGTTGTAATCAGGCATTTACAGAGCAGGGGCACAACTCAAATTTTCTCTCAGTGCTGTGTAGGTATGTATGCAGTCGTCATCCAATGGTACTGGATCACACACATCCTTGTGTGTCAACCTCTGTAAAGGCTTGGCCACAAGGGAAAAGTTTGGAATCCAAAGACAACAGTAGCCAACCATTCCCAAAAACATCCTAACTTCTTTCTGAGTTGTTGAGGGATTCATTTTCAGAATTGCTGAGATTCTCTCTTGCAACACCTTTCTTGTACTTTCTCAAGGTGGGGTCATAAGTAGAACACTTCTTTCTTACAGTACTTGAATTTGGTCGGGGAAACTTTATTTCTGTTCTCAGCTAAGCGGTCCAACCACCACGGATCTGCAGCTGGCAGAAACGGACAGTATGAAGTTTGGAGACACTCACCTGCAGGCAGCCTCACACATCCGGTGACACCGTCACACACCTCCTGCCACTGCTGCTGCTCATCAAAGATGCTCAAAATCCACATCATGTGGAAGTAACCGACCATAAGTACACACACCTACCTGTGTAACAGCAGATCTTCGCACCGTCAGAAACATGATATAGGAAGCACACTACAAGCACCAAGTACACTTGTCATAGGGTCTTATGTCGGAATCAGACACAAAGAAGCACACATGCACATTCACAATACGCCCCATTTATGAGGTCACTCACTCTGCACTGCAACACTACAAAAAAACACATGAATGTTCATCTCATGTATAGGTACAGTGAAGTGTACACAACATTGTCTCACACAATACCAACAACACATCAACATCACATCAACAAATACAACTCACACACATACATTGCATACATGCCATGGACGGTCGTCACATTCAACACACATATGTATAGATGTGGCATGGAGAACAAACAACACTCCCAGTAAACAGCCCTGCATTGGACACACACATTGCAGAACAATGGAAGGACAATCGGATGCACAATAGACAGAGAGACAAATATCGAAAGCTCACTATGCAAACAATAACTGCACAATACGGAATGGGGCCAGCAGGAACACTCAGGGAAGGAGGCTGCACTGGGACAGATATCACTTTGCACCTGCCCCTAACCAACATTTGCACAGGAAATGGCCCTACATGTATCTCAGGGACAAATAATACTAGACCCAAAAGGCATGCCTATCAGCACAATGTGGAAGTGGAAGTCAACAAAGCACATACAACTCCAACTGCATGGGAGATACCTCTACACGAAGTAGTTGCAAGGTTCACACAGCTAAATGGACACATGCACAGTCAAATGCAAACAAAGCTAGCACAATTTAACATACTCCATGTCTGCACAAACAAAACTCAAGCTGGCACACATTAGATGAATCCATAGTCCATATCACCAGGGAATAGTCCATATCACCAGGGAGATAAGCCTAATACCGTACATGCTCACACTGGGCAACACAAGATGAAATACTTACCATAACAAACAGTATACAATGCCATGACACCACAATTGTATTTGCGCCCACATATCCATGCAGTCAACATATACACTTGTCTTGGGGGACACAAGCACTGCCCACAGCGCCAGACACTGAAAACAACAGCAAATGGATCAGCAACAAGGCTGAAACACACACAACTGTAGGCCAACAACACAAGTCACTCAGAAACCACATAAAGGTAGAAAAGGAATTGGAAGACAAATGTATACCCAAAAAACACAACTGTTTGGGTTTATTTTAAACCAACTTTCAATTGTCCCAGGCCATTGGCCAGTCCATAAGTTTGGCATAGGCACATCATGGTGCTGTCACTTGGCACCTAACTGCCAGGGAACCTCCACAGGAAGGGGCATCAAGTGGGCAGGCAGGCACCTCAGGGATCATTTGGGGAGAAAGGTTGGACTTGGGTAGGGGCTGGTCTTTGATTTGGGAGGGGTGATCTGCTTTTAGGGAGGTAGTTAGCTTTTT
The DNA here is from genome assembly GCF_031143425.1 of Pleurodeles waltl. Classification (NCBI taxonomy): domain Eukaryota; kingdom Metazoa; phylum Chordata; class Amphibia; order Caudata; family Salamandridae; genus Pleurodeles; species Pleurodeles waltl. Next base: position 487,168,278 of record NC_090446.1, read on the forward strand.
CTTAGAGGAGGAGTATGGGTTGTTGCAGGGGGGAAGGGAAGCACTTGGAGGTGGAAGGGAGGGGTTTGGGAGGTGAGTGGGGGCCTCTTTTGTTTGGGACAGGGGGTGGGGGGAACAGACGAAAGGTCAAGGTCCAATATGAAAACTTTCTTAGGGACACAGGGACGGTCAGCAGAAGGGGGTGGGGATTTGGAGGTTGAGGGAGTGGTTGTCTGCTGTGTTGGTGTGGATGTTGTGGATGTGTGCTTCTGGAAGGTATGCTTGTGTTTGGTTGTTGCCTGTTGCATGGGTGAGTGAGTGCATTTGTGTGCCTTGGGGGTCTGGGAGGTGGAGGTGCTGGGAGACAGAGTAGTGGATGTATGTGTCTGTTGGGATAGTGTCTGCAGGTATGCTGGCAGTGGTGGGTGTCTGTGTATCTGTTTGGGTGGTGTCTGCAGGTATGATGCTTGTGGTAGATGTCTATGTGTCAGTTGGTATGGTGTCTGCGGGTATGCTGGATGTGGTGGGTGTGTTGCTGACTGTTGTGGTGGTGCCTGCCGTTCTGCTTGATGTGGTGTGTGTTACGCTGGGGTTGTGGGGGTGCTTGGGGAAGTGCTAACTGATGTTGTGTCTGTGGGTGTCTGTTGTTTGCTTGTATGCCAGTGTGTTTTGTTCTGCTTGTGCCTGTGTGTGCTGCTCTTGTGTGTTGAGGTGGATGCATGCGGGTCGGTCTGTGTGCTTTGGGTAGGTAGGGGAAGGGAGGATTTGGATTGGGAAGAGGGAGTTGGAAGGCGGAAGGGGGATGGGAGGTGGGCGGTGACTGGCTGCTGTCAGTGTGGAGACCAGTCCCTGAAACATCTCTGTAGGCCAAACACCGCACCATGAATGCCTTTCAGGAATGCATTGGTTTGCTGGAGTTGGGTTGCCGATCCCCAGATGGCATTTACAATGGCTGACGGACCCATAGAGATATTTCTTAAGAGGTCAATAGCCTCCTCACTGAGGGCAGCAGGGGTAACAGGGGTGGGACAGAGGTGCATGCGACAAAGGAGATGCTCACCCTCTTCGGTGAGCTGGCATGGCCAGCTGGGTGGGAACAATAGGGAGGGCGGCGATAAAACAGGGGAGTTGTATAGCTATTTTAGCCATGTTTTCAAACAAGTTATTTTAGCACCTAGGCCTGCCGTTTGAGCACTTTAGCCCAGTTACATTTTATTCAGCTTCATTTTATTATTTTTCACAGCCCACATTTGCAGCGCTGTTTTATTTTCTTTATCTAGTTGTTCTTTCACCTAGGAAAGCATTGCATTTCTAGCAAGGCATTCTTTTCGCTTTGTGCTTTCTCCAAGGCTGCAGCCAGATAGAGTTGCCGGCAAAGTGGTACGCTGTGTCTCCAACATTCACAGAAGCATACACATCCTTATGTGGGGACATTGTCTCAGAACATCAGCTGTTTTATTATAAAAACACTTCTCTGTCCCATACATGTTAGAGGAAGTTTCCAGCCAGACGACCACACCTGCATGCTGATTGCCTTCGCTTCAGCTGCTTGCTTAGAGTACGGGACCCCTGGCCTACATGGGGACGGTGTCTTTCTAGACAACAGGCTTCCTTGCTCAGGTATGGGGGATGATGTCTGCCCAGGGGGGAAACCTGAAGGGAGGATTAGGACTCATCACGCTGTGCTCTAACATAGCTTAGGTAAGAACCACATATATTACTCCTAGAAATAGTATGGTGGGACTTTTTCTGTGTGTTCACTCTTCTTGTCACCATTTTACTTTTAGCATGTTTTATCATCCTAGTTATTGCAATTCATGCCATTTTTATCTAAGATGCAATTAATTCAATAAACCTTATTGAACCATTCTCTCCCTCTGTTTGTCTTTGCATAGGTGAGACTAATGTAACTGAGAGAAAAAGATGAGATCTGATTGACCACCACTTCCCTGAGGAGTCATTTCTGTCATGTGCCCAGGTGCCCCAATCATCCCTGCAGAGGTGAGGTGCTGCTTGTTAGCCAGAAAATCAGAGTAGGCCGACAGTTGTTACATGATGTGGGATTGTACTCAGTTCCCCACAATTCAGGTGATTCTGCCACCCAAATCTAGTAGCCTCATTGGGATAATGAGAGCCTACGCGACAAGGCAATGCCAATATTTGGTCATGCACTAATTTTAGGATCCTCCTTAATATCTCTGTCTCACTACGTGCTAAAGGCACCTCAATACTATATATGGAGACGTCTATAGTATTGAGGATTTCCTACTCAGCTAGGTAGGTAGCACCTATCCAAAGCTGTAGGTTGTTCACGCTTGAACCTTAAAAGGATTAATCCCCATTTGGTGTCTTCATCTCTGAACACGTATGCCCACCATGGCGAACCCACAACAAGTATTAATTGGAGTAAACATGCAACAACCCCTCACTGATCATTTGCTAGCAAGTGGCCTCACAGCCCAGGGGAGTCCTAAAACATTTGTAGTCAAGGCTCATCCAGCCTACAGAACAGAAATATTTTATTTTTGGGTCACCTTTCCAGCAGTTGATGGGAACACTAATAAATTTCATCATTATACACCTGCTAACATACCTGCACAATACAGAGCTTATGCATACTTATAGATACCTCTATCTCATCAAGACCATAATAACTGACTTGGTGGCACCCTACCACATACAATATTATATGTTAGAGAAGGTCCTCTGGGTAATGATGGTCCTAACTGTCCTTTATTGGCCATATATACACGGCATCCTGATGAAGCAACCTTGGCGCTAGCTGAGGTTCGTGGCTTTTATGCTGAGCTTACAACAAGATACAGACTGTTAGTACAGTATGTAATGCAGACATTAAATACTAACCCAGCACATGCTGCCCCAGCATAACCACATGCAGATATATCAGGCATTAACCCTGCAATTCTACATTTGATCATGGATAGGGTACCTGCCAAAAGGTTAGCTCAAAAAATAAATGCGCTGGAAGCAGTTTTTCTGAATACGGGACCTCAGGATAAACATAGAATTCTCACTATGTGCTTGCCATTTGGGATGGTCCCATAGTAGATAACGGAAAACACATGGGGCACAGTATTTTCCACGCTCTATACTAGTGCACACAGTACATTGACACTTGCCAATCTTCTAGAAGTGTTAAAACACATTCTAAAGAAATGCAGGGCTGCCCCTGCCCTGGACTTGGGGATGCAATTAGTGGCCAATTTTGCCACAGTATCTTCAATTATATTAAGTGACCTTAAAGGGGAAGCAGTTGCACTAACAGTGCATATGCGGCTCCGGGACGTTCCTGTACAGGATCAAGAACGCGAGCTGCCAAAGATTAGCACTGGGACCTACTCCAGTATTGGTCAAGATAGTTTGGGGGCCAGACCTATTAAACCACAATTACATGGTAAATCTAATAAGGATTCTACCAATCAACACCTTTGGGTTCTAAAAAACGCTGGGATCAACAAAAGCAAACACCTAAAAAAGAGAGGGGAGAATCTCCGCATTCAGAGACCCCTCAAAATCATTATTATCTTAGAAACAGTGATAATATAAAAATGCCTGACAGATGTCAATGTATTGATACACTTCAAGCTAATTCCTTTCAGGACTCACTGGAAAAATGCAGTGAGAGAGGTGGGTGGTCAGAGCAGCAAACTGAGTATGTGAAACCAAGAAAGGACGCACAACGCTCGTCTGAAGTTTCTGTTATGAAAGAAGAGAAACTTCCCCAACAAAAACCCCAATTCAAAAAGAAAAAAGTGGCAGCGATTGCTATACAACATGCCACTCAGGAAAAGAGTTTTACTGAAGAACAGAAAGTGGGGCCTGTCATTGCTAGACAGAGCAGCAGAGGTCACAATAGTTCACCAGAATCTTCAAGAGCATCTGGAGGTGAAAGCAATTGATGACTTCCTACAAGTTGAGACTTCGGATATGCCTGTTTCCACATCCGGCAGGATGTATAAAGTAAAATTACAATTAGAAGGAGACATTGAGCATGCAATAGACTCCATCTTTTGGGATTGCGTTGTTACCATTTATGACATCTTGCTGGCTGAAAAAGATTGGCCACCAGAATTCGTCCCTAATCTCCCATATTGGGAAGAGGTAATTGAACCCACTTTCTTGCCCCTTGTTCCCAGAGAGCTCAGGGAAGCTTACGCTATTGATTGGGCTAAGGCGCTGGCACCCGTGTTATATTGCAACCACGTAGGGTGGGATAAAGATTCCCCCTATCATATAACACCAATCAGACTCCAGTCCCAATATCCAATAAAGCATGAAGCAAAAGCACCTGTGAGGGAAATCCTCACACAGTTAGAGTACCAGGGTGTAACTGAACCCTGTGTCTCACCAATGAACAATCCATTGTTACCCATAGCTGAACCGGACCATTCATATGGAATAGTCTTAGACTACAAACATTTAAGCAGTCATACACGCACATTTGCCATACAAAGGCCCTCATTATGAACACGGCGGTAAACACCGTTGACCACCGTGGCGACGGCAAACAGAATACTGCCATTGGCGGTGAACAGAAACATGCCATATAATGATGAAAACATCAGAAACCAACAAAAATCTCCCTGCCACCAGTCATCGCCAGGACTATGCCAGCGGAAATGCTGGACCTCCCACCCTGCCACTGCCAAGCACACAAACACCCCGCCCTCCAAATAATAAAGCACCAACACCACGGCGGTCAGTGGAAGCCGAACGACCATTGGCGGTACAGACCGCCACGGGCAGCAAGTGGACCCAACAGCAAGAAATGCATACATTGGTAAGTTTGAAACCCACACACCCAACACACATTCACAACACTAAAACACTCACAGACACACCCCACAATCCTTTACAATGAAATTAGGCCAACTAAGACAGAGAACTTCAGAAGAAGACACTGAACACCACAATCCATGATACATACACCCAACCACACAAGAGCACCCTCACCTAGATCCACACAAGACACCATTCACAACACTCACCATGGCACCCCCCAAACATCCACACTTCACAGAAAGGAGCTAAGGACCATGGTGGACGAGATCCTGAAGGTCTAGCCACAATTATTCGGGGCACAGGTCCAGCACACACCCATCGCCAGGAAGATGGATCTATGGCAGACAATAGTGAACAAGGTCAATGCAGTGGGACACCATCCACGCACCAGGGACGACATCCGCAAGAGATGGAACGGCCTGCGTGGGAAGTTCAGGTCCATGGCATCAAGGCACCACATTGCAGTCCAGAAGACTGGGGGAGGACCTCCACCAACACCACCCGACTACACAGACTGGTCGAAATGGTACTGGCCATCCTGCACCCTGAGGGACTCACTGGACTCACTGGAGGAATGGATTCGGGTAAGTCATCTACAATTACCCCATATCCATCACACCTGGAATGCATGCACCACCTCACCCCTCCAACTACCACCAGGCCCTCAACCCCACCCAGGCCACAATCACTACATCCAGACTCCCTGCATGCCCACAAACCCACTAACAGGCCCACATCCCTCCCCCTGTGCACAGCCACCCACCCCTGCAAGGAATCACAATGGCCTACAGCACCCACAATGCAACTCTACATCCTAAGCAAAAAGCAATGCTAACCTCACGAAAGCAACCTGCATGGCCCCAAAGTGTGAAACCTGCACAAAGCCGCCCAGTCCTTTGCACCCCATCCGATCATGCTAATGTAACAGACATGTTCATTCCTCCCAATAGGCACCACCACTCATGCCACCCTGACGGACAGGACAAGGAGTGGCAGTGTCCCACAGGGAGACAGAGGCACCTCCCAGACACTGGGGATGGAACCCTGGACACTGACGATCACCCTGGCCCCTCAAACAGTCCTGGACTGTCACCATCCAGCAGCCCCACCCAGGATACCCCTGACACCCCCACCACCCAGCCAACAACATCAGCCCAGGGCAACCATTCCCACACCAGTGTATCCAGGCCACAGACTGGTGGAACACAAGTACAGAGGCCACAGTCACCCCCTACCAACAGGCAGGAAGACGATGGCCCCAGTACAAGTGGTACCGCCAGACCTGTGCAGGGGACGTAGGCACAGGGGGCACGCCCAGTGGGAGGGCATCACTAGTCCATGGGGGAGGCCACAGGATGGATGCTACAGCCCAGGACGTGATCTCTGAGGTCCTGAGAGTATATCACCATACCCAGGACAGATTGGCCCAGATAGTATCCACCCTGGAGCAGAGTCAAAGGATGCAGCCAGCACACTACCAAGAGGACATGGAGCAGTGGAAACTGCACAATGCGACAATGGCCAGCATAGCAGGTGCGCTGCTGCACCTTTTCTCAACACATACTGAGGCCCACACAGACCAGGAAGCCCCTACTACAGGCCAGGATACAGACAGGACAACAACAGCATCAGCAGCAACTGCACATGTACCACCTTCTCAGGGCACAAAGGGGACATCCATCTCAACCTGTACTGGCCAACACCAGGTGCCCAAACGGACCCTCAGACCCAGATATGGCACAAGAACACCTGCCAAGACCAAGGCCCCCTCAAAGAAGTGACTCTGGCAAGAACTGTCCTCCAAGTGTCCCACTGAATCAACTACCAAACCGTGTGAAAACTACAACAAACTCTTGTAAGCATGGATGGACCTACCACTACTGCCAACAATGCTGCGGCCATGTTGCCATAGTGTACAACCACTAGTAGCCCATTCCCATCACTGTAATCTGCATGATTTAATCTCTGCATCAAATAAAACACCTTTTCACCTGTTACAATGTCCCCTGTCATTAAGTTTAAACAAAGTGAAGTATGGATGCAACTGTATGATTACTCTTTTATTGTTATCTGAGTATCAGGAAATGCACCACATGCCTTACATGTTGTTGTGCCTAAAGATGTGATGAATTTTTATACTATATTGTAATCTGTCCTATACAGACCTGGTCACAGTGGCAATGAGTATTGACCCACATCCCACTAGATGGCAAGGCACACTGACAGTATGATGCACAGACAGCAATCTCATACAATTGTCCCACAAAGTTACTGGAAGAAGAGTTTTATCAGTTGGCTCCTGGTATTTACATCTTCCCCCTCCTCCTCATCACCATCACTCTCATCCCCTCTCTGAGGAAACTGGTCTGGATATACAGCGCCCTCCTCCTCCAAGAGGGGGATAGAATTTCTCACAGCCACGTTGTGCAGCATGCATCAGGCCATCACTATTCTACACACCTTTTCAGGCCCATATGCCAGGGAACCACCAGAGATATGTAGGCAACAAAATCTAGCCTTCAGGAAACCTATTGTGCGCTCTATCACCCTCCTAGTACGTCCATGGGCCTCATTGTAATTCCTCTCTGCATCTGTTCCAGGATTTCTCACTGGTGTCAGGAGCCAACGCAAGTTGGGATAGCCAGAATCACCTAGAAAAAGGTGAAAAACAGGACTGTCATTGACAACCCTCAGAGGCAGACAGCCTGGCTGTCTGCTATGTGACAATAAGTGTCAGAAACACCTACCTATGATCCACCCTCTGTCCTCTTGTGGTTGTTCCATCTTGTGTGTCACACTACTCTTCCTCAGCACAAAGGAATCATGGACTGAACAAGGGAACATGGCATTCACATGTGAGATGTACTGGTCTGCAGTACACACCAATTGAATGTTCATGGAATGAAAGTTCTTCCTGTTTCTGTACACCTGTTCACTGACTCTTGGGTAGATGATAGCTATGTGGGTGCCATTGATGGCACCTATCACATGGGGTATGTTGGCAAAGGTATAGAAGTCCGACTTAAAGGCAGGGAGGTCAGCACTTTGGGGAAACCTCACATAGGACTGTAGGTGTTGTACAAATGCATTCCGGAATCTTGACAGTATAATGCTAAACATTGGCTGTGAAAAACCTGCAACCATGCCCACTGTCACTTGAGATGAGCCTATGGCCAGGAAATGGAGTGTAGAGAGCACCTGCACTTCAGTAGGGATGGCATGCTGATTACGATTTGCCGGTGTCAGTGCTGGATCCAGTAATGCAGAAAGTTCATGAATAGTTGCACAAATGAGTCTGTAATTGATAATGATGTGACACTCCACCATGGTCCGCAAATCAACAAGTGGTCTGTACACCGATGGGGCCCTTCCTAGCCACAAGGGTCTGTACCTAGGAGGAGTTGAAAACACGTGTGAGGAACACACATACATCTGCACACATTGGTGGTCATTACAACCCTGGCGGTCGGTGCTAAAGCGGCGGTAAAACCGCCAACAGGCCGGCGGGAAAAGAAATGGAATCACGACCGTGGCGGAAACCGCCAACAAAGACAGCCACTTTAACACTCCGACCGCCACGGCGGTACAAACAAACAGCGCGGCGGTCACCGCCACCAGACAGGCGGGAGTCAAAGTACCGCCCACAGTATCACAACAGTCCAATCCGCCACCTTTTCCGGGGCGGACTCACCGCTGATAAAAACACGGCGGAAACAGGCATTTCGAAGGGAAAACGCTCACCTCTACACACCCCACGAGGAACGAGGACACCATGGACCCGGAACTCCAAATCCTCCCAGCCATAGTCTTCCTGCTCCTCTACCAGGAGCACGTACGCCGGCGCAGAAGACAACGGTGAGTACTGCACCTACGACACAGGGAAGGGGGGAGGGAAAAAACAGTGACACACACACGCAATACCCCCACCCCCACCCTCACCCACTACAACACACACAGTAATACATATCTATACATCACAGTTACACCCCCCAGACCCCCTGGAAGAATGCAAAGACAAAAGGAAATGACTGTAACTATTGAAATATATTGAAATACAGCAATCAAAAATATATACGCACTAAAAACTATTATATACACCAAATTTACAAGTCCAGGCATTGTACCAGGCATTGTCCGTGGACCACTGGGCCCAAAAAACATGGGCAAAGCCCACACCGGATACCTGACCAAAACGGAGAGAACACTGCAGGGGCGTCAGATAGCAAAACTACAGGCACCTCAGTGGGAAGGGAAGGGGGGGCACCTCAGCCGGATGAGTGCACGACGCCAGATCCACGAGGGGGCTCCATGCCCACTGTTCCATCCTGGGGAGTGCAAAGCCACAGTCTCTCAAGTCTCTACAGTGGGTGGCTTGCCCACTGTTCCATCCTGGGGAGTGCAAAGCCACAGTCTCACAAGTCTCTACAGTGGGTGGGTTGCCCACTGTTCCATCCTGGGGAGTGCAAAGCCACAGTCTCACAAGTCTCTACAGTGGGTGGGTTTCCCACTGTTCCATCCTGGGGAGTGCAAAGCCACAGTCTCACAAGTCTCTACAGTGGGTGGGTTTCCCACTGTTCCATCCTGGGGAGTGCAAAGCCACAGTCTCTCAAGTGGATAACAGTCTCCACTGGTTCTGGAGGGTGCCTGTTGGCCAGAGTGCTTCTTCCTGTGCAGGAATGAGGTAGTGGATGCATGTCTCCACTGGTTCTGGAGGGGGCCTGGTGCCCAGAGTGCATCGTGCAGCCCTGTCCGACACAGATGGGGCACTGCCCCTGTCGCTCATGGGCCAGCGCTGCGTGAGATGGTGGTCCCCTGTTCAGCGGTGCTTGGGATAGCCGTGCCCTGTTCAGCGGTGCTTCAGATGGCGGTCCCCTGTTCAGCAGTGCTTGGGATAGCCGTGCCCTGTTCAGCGGTGCTTCAGATGGCGGTCCCCTGTTCAGCGGTGCTTGGGATAGCCGTGCCCTGTTCAGCGGTGCTTCAGATGGCGGTCCCCTGTTCAGCGGTGCTTGAGATAGCCGTGCCCTGTTCAGCGGTGCTTCAGATGGCGGTCCCCTGTTCAACGGTGCTTGGGATAGCCGTGCCCTGTTCAGCGGTGCTTCAGATGGCGGTCCCCTGTTCAGCGGTGCTTGGGATAGCCGTGCCCTGTTCCACGGTGCTTCAGATGGCGGTCCCCTGTTCAGCGGTGCTTCAGATGGCAGTCCCCTGTTCAGCGTTGCTGCCCATGCCGGGGTGCTCATGTGCCATCTGGCCTGGGCCTGGAGGGACCCTCCTGCCCACCTGTCCTGTGGGTGCCGGGGCCCTCCTGGGCAGCTGTGCTGGGGCTTTTGGTGGCCTCCTGGGCAGCTGTGCTGGGGCTTTTGGTGGCCTCCTGGGCAGCTGTGCTGGGGCTTTTGGTGGCCTCCTGGCCAGCTGGGATGGGGCTTGCGGGGCCCTCCTGGCCAGCTGGGCTGATGGCGGTGTTGTCGGGCGTGCTGCCCTTCCCAGACTTTCCTGCTGTCCTGTGGCCCTTCCCCACCTTGGCCGGTGTCCTAGCTGCCTCGACACTCCCGCCGGGAGCCCTGGTAGGGGTTTTTGTCCCTGGTGTCTTGACCCTCTGCCGCCGTGCACTGTCAATTTTTGGATGTTTCTGAGGGGGGGGCTGGCTGTTCTGTGGCTCCGTACCAGACTGGCTGCCCTGGTGGGCGGTGCACTCTAGTGACCATGTACAACATGCACCACCGGGCCCAGTGATGTAGTGGCTGAGGTGCTAGCTCTGGGCCTATGACATGGACGGGGTGGGGGAGTTGAGGGAAAGAGGTTAAGTTTGGAGAGGAAAAATGTTTGGGGAGCAGTGGGACGGGTAGGTGTAGTGGGTATGGGAGTGGAGGAAGAGGTTGTGGTTGTAGGAGGTGTAAGTGGGGTGGCTTTGGGTGCAGGTGCCTGGGCTGTAGGCTGTTGTGAGGTGGATGGCTGTTGGGTGGGTGGCTGCCTGTGTTTGTGTATCTTGGGAGGGGGCGGCACAGACACACTGGAGAGGACACAGGGGACGTGTAAATGGCAGTGGGGGTGGTGAGTGTACGTGTGCGGGGTGTTCTGGTGTGTGTGCTGCTGAGCGACGTAGTGGCTGAAGATGCTGTGCATGCAGGTGTGAGTGAAGACAAGACTGGCAGGGAGGAGGGAGACGTGGAGGAGGGGGACACAGTGGAGGCAGTGGATATTGGTATGTCTGTATGTGGATTTTGCTTGTGTGACTGCCTGTGGGATGTGTGGTGCTTATGTCTGCGTGAGCTGCCCTTGGGTGTTGAGGTGTGTGCAGGCTGGTCTGATGGTGTGCTTGGGATAGGCAGAGGTACAGGGGATTGGGTCTGGGTGTAGGAAGTTGGAGGGGGGAGGCTAGACACAGGGACAATGGCTGCCATCAGTGCTGAGGCCAGAGATTGCAGGGTTCGATGAAGGGCAGCCTGACCAGAATGAATGCCCTCCAGGTATGCATTACTTTGGTGCACTTCCCTTTCTACACCCTGGATGGCATTCAAAATGGTAGACTGCCCAACAGTGAGCGACCTGAGGAGGTCAATGACCTCCTCACTGAGGGCAGCAGGGGTGACTGGGGCAGGGCCTGAGGTGCCTGGGGCGAAGGAGATGCCCACCTTCCGTGGTGAGCGGGCACGGGGCAAACGCTGAGGGGCTGCTGGGAGGGCGGTGCTGGTGCGGGGGGTGGCGGCTGTACCTGTTGTTGCGGGGGCAGAGATGTTGCCGCCACCACAAGGGAGCTCCCATCAGAGGACGAGTCCGATCCACTAATGTCCGCTCGTGTCCCCGCCGTGGAGCTCCCCTCGCCCTCCGTCC